>NW_023458558.1:13226562-13263986 GCF_013731165.1 Rhagoletis pomonella | reverse complement strand
TAATATGTACATATACATATGCATGTATATACATTGTGTATGTCGATTCCGCCTGACTTATGAATGAAAGTGAACGATTGCAAGGATCAACCCCTGATTTTGTGCATCATTATTTGCATGAGCGCATCCGAAGTGGTCATAGCGGGCTAACCGCATTTCAATTTGTGCTAATCGCATCTGAAAGATAATAAATGGAGCTACCTGAAAACAAATGTATTACAATGCTTCAAACACGCGCATTGTCTTTTTGCCTGCGGTAGGCTTGCTGGTTTTCATTTGTGGTCTTAGCTGAGGGTAACGCCCATTAAAGTAACAATAATGCCTCAATGATTTTTTAAATTGAATAAGATATCCATATGCTTTACCAGAATTAGGGCATACTTTTGCTGTGCTGTGCTGTGTTGTGCAAGGATAACAAGGATATGTAGACCGCTTATGCATCGGAAAGAGATAGCGCACGCTTAGGCTAATTAGAGCAATGCAATGGCGGCGGCACTCTTAACGTGTCTCTTGCAGGATCCTTAAAAAGGCACTGCATTTGCCAAGGTCGTTTTAGTTCACTTTAATTTGCAAACGCGTCGGGTTCAAAGAAATTTTCTCCTCTTACTCGAGTTTTTCACAACGAGCCGCATGTGAAAATGAGCGATTTTAGCATTGACTATATACTAAATCGTGCCGGCGAAAGATATATCGGCACCAATGCTTCTATCTGCATTGCGGACCGTATTAAATTAGAGCAGCAGCATCGTTACCAACAGGAAGCTTTCAACAATTACAATTCTGTTGCAGCTATGGAAATGGCCAGTATTGCTGCAGCCGGTGGAGTAGACGCAACGATCGCTGGCTTCAACAATGCAAGTGTCGAGCAAATACCGATGTTCGATTGGCTGCACTACACTCGCTACCATCCGCCGCGTTTGCCACGTAAGTGGCGCACTAAATCATTCCTAGTTAGTATCATAAAATGTGGTCTTCTATTATTTCTATAGGCAACTTGCGTCAACCGCCCGTCAAACGCACGCCCGGCCGTCTGCCTCGCATCCCATTTACACCCACACAATTGGAGGCTTTGGAAAATGCCTATCGCACGTCTAACTACTTGAGCGCCGAGGAGGCCAATCAGTTGGCTGAGTCGCTGGAGTTGACGAATACGCGCGTCAAAATTTGGTTTCAAAATAGGCGCGCCCGTCAGCGGCGCGAGAAGCGCGAAACGGAGGAGAGCTATGATTCGACAATTTCATCGAATGCTTCTAGCCCAGAACCAAATATGGATGAGCTAGTACTTCAGCGTGGCGTTGGATGCTTGAAATAGATTTCAATAGTCTAGAATTCGCTGCCAACTAAGAAGACATTTATGTACATACACATTTCAGGCGTCCGTCCCGGCATGCTGGAAAGCAAGATACGTTGACTATATACATACATTAGTATACACACTATATATTATATACTTACATAAGTTAGTAAATATGGCTGTGATTATTTCCTAAATACGAAAGGAATTTATTGTTAGAGGAATTTATATTTAATATTGAAAACTAAGTTGCTATTATTAATCTTCGCCCGCCTATTGTGAATTCTCTTTTTACCAAACCAAATTAGTATGGAACCGCCCTTGAGGTACCACCCTTCCGATAAAAAGAAGAATTATCGAAATCGGTTAACGTGGTCCGGAGTAATGCAGTAACATACATAAAAAAATATATTGTGACGAATTGATAACCTCCTCCTTTTTTGAAGTCGGTTAAAAACTTAACATATGTATATGTACAAAAAATCTTGCGTTTTCGGAAAAATTCAAATAAATCTCTGACTAACATTGAGTTATTTGCTAAAGCACTAGAGTAAACTGTGCCAAATTTCCTAGATATTTCGCATCTTGAGATACTAATTTTGGCTATAAGAATAGTTTAATTAGCGCTCAACATATTTTATTTTTAAGAGTGAAGAAATATAAAAAATTACATAGAGTTTACACCAGGGGCGGAAATAATAAATGTCATCCGATTCTAACGAAAGTTCATGAACACAATATTTTTTGTTTCATTTGGTATATGTAGTATGGCGACAGTAGGAAGCTGACGTCATAATGGACCCTCTGTAATTTACGTGCGGCTTTTGGGTAGGTCGGGCTCGGTTTTTTCAAACTCTGCTTTGCACCACCTTCAGCTATAAACAAAATTTGTACAAAATTTTATTTTAACAGCTCGCCCGTAAATAACGAGCTCATTAACTTCACCAAATATGCAGAAATCCGCAGAAAGACGCTTAACGTACCATTTAAATTATGCAAGTTTTAAAGCACAGATAAATTTGTCCCTTAAAAAACTTACATTTTGCCGACAGTACGTCTTTCGTACATCTATACCCAGTAGGAATGTAATAAGGAAATAATCCCGGGATTTTCGGGATTTTTAATTTGCGTTGGTGGCAATAATAGAATCTCCTTTTGTTGGCCAGTGTTGGCTATATTTCTTTTTTTTTATTTAATAATCAATATGTTTTTATAAATGTCCAGCTCATTATACATACATATAACACTGTGCGATAGTCAATTTTACGCAAAAAATAATATATTCGCGAAACCATGGACCAAATATAGTAAAATTGCGTTTTTAGTTTTTTATTCTTTCACTTTTCTTTCATTCACTATTTCAAAAATGTTTTAAAAAATTCAGTAAAATGATCTTAGAGAAAAAGTATGGGTACCAAATTAAAGAGAAAATTCTGTAAAATTTAAAAAGATTCAATTTTTTTGTGTATAAGGACGGGTAAGTATTGAAAATTTCCGTTTAAAATTTTATCCTTGTGAATATCCTTGAAATTCTGCAATATATATATTAATATTTGAAAAAATTATATCGATGGTCCTCTGCAATAACGATATAATTATAAAAAAAAAAAAATCCCATACTACTGTTAAGTGGCTCATGTGTCTAATCCTTACTAATGTACGTAGTAAGGGGTTACACCCGAGCGCACTTGTTAATTTTGTTCACATAACGGTTGTTTGTAACAGCCAAAACAAATCGAGATAGATATAGACAAATGTATACATAAATGCTCAGAATGAATAGAGAAGTCGATTAAGCCATGTCTGTCCGTCCGTCCGTGTACACGATAGCTCGAGCAAAAATCCAAGGTAGGTTGGTATTGAAAATGGGCGAAATCGCCCACTTCCCATATAACGGTAATTTCCAGAAATACGAAAACTGCGATATTTTAGTAACTACTGAAGATAATTCACTCAAAATTGATATTTACAATAATTTTTAGACGAAAAGTAAAAATATTATAAATTGTTGGAAAATGGGCGTAGCCACGCCCACTTATGGTTACATATGTCTATCTGGGTAACTGCTGCACCAATTTCTTCCAAACTTGGCACAAATCGCCGAAAATTTCTAAAATCGCTCAATAACCACGCCTACATCCCATATAACGGTAATTCAGAGAAATACAAAATCTTCGATAAATCAGTAAATATTAAAGCTAATTTATTCAAAATTGAAGCTTGCAACAATTCTTTACCACGAAATACGTTTATGCTAAAATTTGGGAAAATGGGCGTGGCACCGCCAACTTATTATCACATATATATATATCGGTAACCGTTCTACCGATTTGTACCAAACTCGGTATTTTTTTTGTGCTTGCCACATAAAAGCAAAACGTTGAAAATTATTGAAATCGGGCTAAAATAACGGCCGCTTCTCATATAACGGTAAATTTCAGAAATGCTTGAAACTTCAATATTTCGAAATTGAAGGACGCTAATTTACTCAAAATTGATACACCCCGGCTTACCATCTAGCGGTATGTTTCGGAAAGGTGAAAAAAACATTTATTTAATATTTGCGCCGGGTATTTAATGTTCGGCTCCGCCCGAACTTAGACTTTCTTACTTGTTGGATTTCGAATTGTTAAGGACTTAAAGAAACTCGATAACATCCTCGAATTTCGTCTTTCTAACTTTATCAAGTTTAAAAAATTACCAATTCGACCTTGTGAACCCAAAAAATTTTAATTTTTCTAAATTCTAAAGAAATTTCATCTTTCATTTGGTTCCCATATTTTTATTTTACATTCTATTGAATTTTTAAAAAAATTTTTGGAATTAATCATATCTTTGAAATTACAAAGTCCTTTAAAATAAATCCTGGCATTAGAGAAAAAAAACTAAAAACGCAAAGTATTATTAACGTATAACGTATTAACGTACAGCGTATACATTTAATTACTGGCTTTTGTGTTGTTACTTATGAAATAATTTTCACTTTAAATAAAAAAGTAGCTTTCAAACCCATTTATTTATTACTTATTTTATTGATTGGATTGCTTCTCAAAAAATATTGAAGCATTTTTTTTCGATTTAAGTTATTGAAAAATAATGAATATCTAAATCACGGGACCTCGGGATCGCAAAAAGCGAAAAAATTAACATCCCTAATAGCCAGTGACAAAATATAATGTATGGTCATCGAAAAAATAATCAGTAAAACAGCGATGTCCTAGGAAAAGTGGGGCATTCAATTTTGCATTACCTAGCATCGAGGAATGAATGTGATTTAATATGAATTTTTTGGGACTTTTTGGATACATTCGAATGCTGATTATTAATAAATGCATTACATTATTTATCACGCACGGAATGCATTACTACGGGCCTGTTCGAGGCACGTAATAAAAGCGGCATTACCGCCGCACTGATGAAAATTTGCAACAATGTTGCAATTGCCAAACTGATAATATCTTGCTAGAAATTCACACACAACGTGATACATTAATAATTCGCGCAACACTGCGGTTGTGATTGCAACCAGGATGCCGTTTGGATCTAAATAGATCCAATTGGAGGCATTTTTTGACGAATTTTTTCGAGATACTTATTTTTTCCAATCAGTATATGTAAATGTGGATACTTTTTTAAATAGGCCAAAATTTTATATTTTCTATAAAGTTGTTTGTTTTCTCCCAAAAAGCTATTTTCATTAAAGGTGGTAGAAAGCATTAGGTTTTCTAAATGTAAATTAAAAATCACTATTTAAGCGTGAAATTGGAGCATGTTATTTTTTGTGAACGAAGCAATGAACATATGAAGAGATCTCACCAAAGTAGTGTAAAGCGCAATTCTTTTATATAACTAAAAAGGATGCTTAACCAAGATCTTAATATACATATAAAGATATATACTCTTTCTGTAGTAATCTCTTTCATATCACATATTTTCATTTGTTAATTTAAAAAGAAAGATGATTTCAATGTAGTTTAAAATACACTGTTTAAAAAAGTTAAATTTTAAGGAAATTTATATGAATTTTACTGAAAAGACTTTAAATACATTCTAAAATTTTTTTGTTTATTTGCGCATATTAAGAGAGATAACCTCTTAAAGTTTGAAAATTTGTACACCGTGTATAATAAAATTAAACACTGCCTGTTTACTTTACATGCCAAATTTGTCGCGAAGAGCAAAATTACTCACAAAATGTTTAAAATAGAGTAAATGTGAGCGCCTAATGTTTATTATTTGTAGGAAATGTATTTTTAATTTGAAAAATGTGTATATTTTAAAGATCTCAAGTTCAAAATCAAATCTTGAACATCTTATACGTACATATATTTATACAGACTCCTGTTACTACTTTTCAGTAGTATATTAAATGTACTTTTTAGAGCGTACAGGTGCAAATGTAACATATTAATTACTATTTATTATACTTACTTTGCAAAATAATTATGCCCAAAAAAAGTTATCTATAAACTGAAATTACAAATTTTTGATTTTATGAAAAAAAAATATATATACACGTACTCCAAGTTCTCAGGATAGGTTAACTTATGTATATTTCTAGAAAATGTTTGGTTTTCTTACAACTTATGAAATGGATACGTAAAAAAAGAAAATTGGATACATTTGGATACATTTTGGGCTTGCGCGGTGATACATTTTCTTGCGACGGCGTGGCAAAACTGATTGTAACTCGAACAAGCCCTACTTTTCCCACTGGGTAGGTATTCCGGCTGTCGCTGTGGTGTAGTGGTTAAAAACAAAAGAAAATAAAAATTTGTAATTTATAGTTAAAACTGTAAATATTGGAAGGTAAAATCATTCTCTCAATTCGTCGGCCATGATTTTTTTTCTTTGACGTTTGCAAGCATTTTAAAATCATATAAAATTGAAAAAAAAAAAAATGAAATTGTTTTAAAATTATGTTGCTGTCAAACGTCAGACTGCCTCTCAATGATTTTACCTTGTAATGTTTTTATCATGCTGTGAACTAAATAGAAGGAGTTCGAATGCAACAACAACAACAACAACAAATACGTATCATATAATATACATATGTATGTACATGTGGTCAGGGAAAGTCTTAACTTTGTAAATAATTATAAAGAATTTCAATAGCAAACCAACATTGAATAAGGATTTCTTATCTTAATTACCTAAGAAGAAATTATCCATGGTTCGGTATAATTACTTACATATTTATTTATAAATAAACACAAATAAATTTTGTATCTACGAGCATTCGATCCGTTAAGCTAATTATCTATTTAGAGCGCTTAACACAAAGTGACAATACGAACATCTGCCACAACAAATAAGTACAGTAACTACCCTGCAGGGAAAGCTACTAGCTGTGAACTAGAATGCTACCAGTTTGCGTTTCAGCCCAACTAGTTCACGTTAGCTATGGTATTTTTAGCAAGTCGGTGTCCTACAAGATGTGAATAGTTGGTGAAAGTGTGGTACAAAAATGTTCCTACAAAAAATTAATTTTGGGCGAGACGAAGTACCCCGGGTACGCAAGTGTATTATACAAATTGATGGGATGCCGATTCATAACGCGTGAAAATAAAAAGTATGTCATTTTGCACTATAACATATGTAAATGTTTTCTCACATGAAATTAGATTTTCAGTTTTGTAATTTACTCGTTTATTTGAACTGAAATTATTTTTATGTATATTAATTTACATTTAATTTGAAAAATCTTAACCACCTCCAAGAGACCTCACAACCAGCACTGGTAGTCTTCACATGACTTCACAGCCGATCGTTTGCCAGAAAAGCAATTAATTTTTGACTTTGACAATTCTAACGCAGATTCGCATATCTTGCTCGAAATTGTCGCTTTAGCTCATACTAGTTAATGTACTGGTATTTTTACTGACTGGTTTGGCTTTTCGCTGCAGGGTAAATGCATAAATACGTATTTACGAGTATACCTATGTGCAGAGATATTTGTCATTGCAATCCATCCCCATTTAGATTAGATCGATCAGATACCGGCAATTGTTCGTGAACTAATTTTTGGCTAAAGTAGGTTCTATTTTTTCTGATCGTCAACTGTGATAGGTTTGTGGCCAGATAGTCATTGGGATCAACATCTGTACATACATATGTACATATTGACATAAAATATTGGACCAAACCTTATTGGACTCGGACAATTTTAATTTGATATCAAATAACAATTTTATAACGAATTTCCACTAAGCATTAAATGGCATCGTAACAAATTTTTAGGCAAAATTTTGCTTAACAAAACTGCCACTAACTTAACAACAACGAGGTTGGTCTGGCGGTGAACGAGTACATGACAAAAAACCTCCTGGCAACACATAAAAAGTCCTCGCGTATTAGGGCACACGTAACTGTTGGCAGTCACAACTTTGAAGTAGTGAAGGACTTTGTTTTCTCAGGATCCAGCACAAACACTACCAATAATGCCAGTCTGGAGATAATGCAAAGAATCACTTTTGCCAACAGGTGCTAATTTGGGCAGAGCGCTCTCTCAACGAAGGAAAATCACGCTCTACAAATCTCTCATCATGACCGTCCTTATGGCGCTGAAACCATCGTACAGTTCCATAAGTAAAGTAACTCTTCTTCTTACCGTTTTTTCTGGCAGGCTGTAGCTGTATGTTTGGCAGGCAGTAGGTGTGTTTTTGGTTAGTGTATTGGTGTTTTTGGTTCAGTGTGTTAGTGTATTTTGAATAAATTGTAATAGAAATAAAAGAAATTGTAAAAGTAATGAAAGAAATTGTAAAAGAGAAGAGCAACTGCCAAAAAACAGGTGATCTCAGCTGTATGCATTTTTTGGCAATCAGCTGATAGTGTTTTTACTTATAAAACTGTACGATGGCTGAAACAACGAGGATGTCTAACAAAGTCTTTGGGGGCTTTCGAGAGAACTGTTCTTCGCAAAATCTATGGCCCCTTTCGCGTGAGCGACGAGTACCGAAGACGATGGAATAACGAACTGTACGAGTTTTTATCGAAATGGATATAGTTAAGCGCATAAAAATACAACGATTGCGCTGGCTTTTGGACATGTTGTAAGCATGCATTGACGACGCTCCGGTGAAAAGATACTTCGATTCCGCACCCATGGGTAGACAACGAAAGCCAGGGCGACCACGAGCACGCCGAGCTTATGTGATCCTGGGATTTTCGGATATGTTTTAAGAAATCCCGGGATCCTGGGGATTGATACCGGGCTTCACATTGAGACATAACTTTTGTGAATATGACTAAAAATTAAATAACTGAATGCATTAAAACAACGATGAAATAAAACTTTTTAAAATTAATGGTAAACTGATTGTAATACTAACATTTTTATTATTACAAACAAATCATAAAGTATAAGATATTCATTTTCAATATTTCTATATAACATTTCTACAAAAAATGGATTTTTCCCATATGAAATACACGGAAAACTTTGAGCGCTTTAAGCGACCTCTAAATATTTTTTCTTTGATTTCAAAATAAAAAATATGGGTATATTTCTTTGACATAGAACAATCCGAGGGGGTGAGAGCAAAAAAATTCCGATCTTACGTGTTTTGGACCACCCTAATATGCATACAAATGTGTGTGCATATATATATATATATATATATGTATATATGTACATATTTTTGCATGCGTAGCACCAAATATTTCTTTATCGACACAAAACATATGCAATTATAAGACGTAACAAACATCATCGCTGAAATGCAAAAAGTCATAACTAATAAAAAATTCAAAATTCACTTTTTGTTTTATATGATCGGATATCAACGGAAAAAAATGTCCGCCTTGCATATACATACATAGTATAAATAAGCACGCATTTGTATTGTCAAAATAAATCTAAGTATGAATAAAAATCAGAAAGTTTCATATATCATAAAAGAAAAGAAATAATTAAAGGTAATAATATTTAGTTTTCTTAATTACCTACGCATAAGTTTGTGATAAATTATAAATACATACACTCAAGTACATCGACCGACTTATGTATCTTAATTTAATTATGTATTTAGGGCTTTATCACAAAGAGGCCCATTATGTGACACTAACAACATCTGCCGTCCAAGCAATAAGCATTAAATCTCAAGAGTAACTAAATATTTGTGTACAAAGATATACATATACAGATGTATGTATTTGCCATTCTCTTCAAAAAAATCCATCCCAATTTAGATAAATCAGTCGGATGCCGGTAATTGTGTGCAAACCAATTTTTGGCTTAATTCGTTGGTTTTCTTCTAACAGATTGTCAACCAGATAAGTTGCATCTGTGGCCGGATACTCGTTATGTGTAGATATGTACATATGTATTTATTAACATTTTTAAATGTAACTGATGGTTAAGTTAAAATTTTGAAGAAAATGCGTATATAATAGCTTTGATCCAGTACTCCATGAACTTACGGGTTTTTACACGAACTTGCAGGAAGTTAGGGGAAAAATGATCCCGTACTTTTTGTTGTTACTCACTTTTTACTCACACTTCAGAGAGTAATTTTGCTGTTTGACATTTTTGCAGGATTTTACATGAAAAGTATTAGATCAGAGCTATAGTCTGTTCGACAATCAGATAATTATTGCAAATTATCACAAATTATCAGGTTTTGGCGTTCGCGTACGCAAAAAACTTGCAAAGTTGCGAAAATTGAGAGCGCAAAGTGACAGTTGATTTGGAGGGGTACTTCCTAATTCCAGCTGGAAAAATTTTTACCAGCAGCAATTTGCCAGCAAGGAGAACAGCTGATCAAAAACATCTGTTTGCAATTTATGAAAATTATGAAATTTATTTTGATAATTTTTCAGTTTAAATCAACTTGCACGTCTAGCAAATGTCTCGGAGTAAACCAAATACTCATTTATTTACGTTTTCTTAGGAAATTACTTTAAGCAAACCTTATAAATTTATAAATTTATATTAATTTCGTGTTTTCAGTTTCATGCATTTGTATGCAAACAAAATTTCGATCAGCTATAATAAAAACTTGCAAGTTTTTGATAATTTTTCGTTCGCATACTTCTTGGGATAACTTGCAAATTTAGACATTTTTCACTAGAGATCTATTCGAACAGACTACTATTGTATCAATTATTTTTGAATACTGTACGGCTAGTCGCAGTGAATTAAGAAAAAATAAAAATAATTTTTAAAACTCGGGGAGTTGTAGAATCACCGCCATTTTGAAACGAATAGTAGCCAGTGTTTTTTCCATCTCAGAGGGACAGCTTTGCCCAAACTATACCCAGCCGTTAGATTCCATACGTAGTGCTTAAATTCCATTATAGTTTTTCTCCACATAATCACAATTTTTTTGTACGTGCAGTTTGTCAAAATTTACACTTTTTGATCAAACTCAAATTTTTTTTGCTAAATACGTGAAGAAAATTTCTATATAAGTTTTTCTCTCTCCCATGAAATTTTCAATTCGGACTTAGCAACTTTTCACTCTAAGCTAGCTATATGTTTGTATGGAAAACTACTAAAATATAATGCTGGTCAAAGGCGACCTATAGTAATTTAGCAAACTACTTTTTCAAGAAAAATTTTAATCCAATACCTTTTTTCCGAGCTGGTAGTTTCCAAAATCCAAATTCCCCAAAACGGCAATAATGCTTGTAAGACTAAAATCGCCACAATAAAACCAATTAAAAAACATTTCACAAAAGGTAAATTTTCTTTATCCGCTTTCTCTGCAAAGATATTCATGAAACGTGAACCCAAGTGTTTCAGTCGCTTTGACTGCTGCCCTGGAAATCTGCACAAGATTGATTGATTGATAACGATAGAAAATTTGCTGATATAAGCATCCCTGAGGCACTTGTGCAACAGCGTTTTGTCGTGGGATGACCAATAAGGGTAAGAACCAATAATACATGGATTCTTCGCCCTTATCCCATACTTTTCAACTAAGATTGGTGGATCATATTGTATTATCCCATGCCCTTCACAGTGCCTGGACACATCAAAAGCAGCCATGCAAAATACATATCGTTAGTAAATATAGTATGGAAAGGGTGTATCTCACATCGCCGAACAGTGGGCAAAAATCGAAAAATTCGTTATCTGCAATGTGAGCTTGTTTGGTATTTTTGTAAAGGCAATTTATCCCATATTTTGTACCACTAGCAACAACGAATCACACGCTCATTCAGTTACAATTACACAAGATACAACGAATACACAGAAGAGTGAATTCCACTACCTCGTAGCGAATGTCATGCATTAGTCACTTAAGAGTCTTGTACGGAAAAGTTACGTCTTAAATGACTTTGAGCTCCGTCTGTATGGAAGTCGTTCATGACTTTTTCATATATATGGTAATTTCGTCGTTGATGTCATCTGCATTGTCACCAGTGTCATTGTCGGCTATATGTCGTTTAGGATTCACAGCAAGTGCGACTATGTCTTTAAATCCTCATTAGTGACGATGTCACCGGTGATTATTTTCGCTACTGGGTAATATAAACCGTGCTTCGCCGTTGTCGCGTACTCAGTAGGCTATAACATTAACAATAACAATTGTGACCATTAGAGTGCTTAAAATAAATTTGCGGCATAGATTTTGGCACAGTAGGAAAAACAATAGTCAGCCGTTGAGTTTTATCATTGGCATGGGAATAGGGCTGTTAGTCTCTTTATATGACATACATAACTACTTGAACTAATGGAAGCGGTTCAGCCATATAAAGGGATCAAATGCGCATATTCCTTAGCGAGTGATCCCGGATCCCTTCCGGACTGGTCGCTTTTATTGCAGGGTATTTTAAAATATTGTGCTTGACACAGTAATAATATTTTCAGCCGAAGGCGTGTGTATGCCATAAAATTAGTTTTAGTATCTTCAGCGTAAGTCATTTTTTAATTGTAATTTTCTACTTCCCATTAAAGTGGTAGTTTATATTTGGGGTTTATGTACATGTCGACACGTTTAATTATATAACGAAGTATTTCAAAATTTCAATTTTGTGGGAAAACGCAATCAGAGTTTATCAATTCGTACAGTTGGTATACAAGAAGATAGGTAAGAAAGACATATATCTTCGCCATATTTGGGAACTTTGGTTAACTGTTAGACTGGACATATTCTTCTTATCAAGCTTATTAAGTGCATAATGAAATATTCAAAAACGTTAATTTTTAGTTACATCTCAATATTATTAAATGTGCGATATAAGTATGTATATGTATTTGCATGAACGTATGAATTAATGTAAAGAACATACTCACATATTTTGTAACTTGCTGTTCCAATATCTATTCTAGTTTCAGTTGAAACTGATAATACCGTGCCACAGTAAAGTTTATACACTAAAAAAATAATATGTTCCCGAAATTATGGGGAAAATATAGTAAAACTGCGCATTTAGTTTTTCTATCTGACGTCAGGATTTTTTTAAAGTACTTTTAAAGATATGATTAGTTCAAAAAATCATTCAAAATTAAAAAGGATTAAATTTGTGGATGTATAAGAACGAGTGGGTATTGAAAATGTCCTTTAAAAATTTTTTCCATGAACATCCTTGAAAACTTGCAATATTTATGCAATTATGTGTTAAGAACCACATACTCGAATTTCGTCCTCCTAACTGTATTAGCGTGAAATACCTAATCGTTATTTTAAACCAAAACACTTTTATGTTTTTATACTACAGAATTTTCTGAAAATGAGGAAAATGATAAACATAAAAGTAAAAACAAAGACAAATATAAAGAAAAAGATGAGGATACCGATAAAAATAAAGATGAAGATAGAGGAACTAAGATTAAAATAAGGATAATTATAGAGAAATGGATATAGATAGAGACACAGTCACTCAATCTGGGAACTATTTTGGGATTTTAGATATTTTCGGGATTCTTGGGACTTATCGAAATAATAATCGATGTCTTTATCGGGTTTTTTATCGATATTTTTAACAAAATTACTGAAATTTGTATCCGTATTATTATCGATATTTTCGGAACTTATCGATATTTGTGTCAATTTTGTTATCGGTATTTTTATTGATTTTTTTATCGATTTTGTAATCGATATTTTTAACGATTTAGTTATCAATATTATTGGTTTTGCTATCGATGTTGTTATCGATATTTTATCGATATTGTTATCGATTTTCTAAACGATTTTTACTATCGATTTTGTTATTAATTATTTATCAATTTTTTTATCGATTATTTATCGATATATCGAAATTATTTTTCTTCTATTATCATCCTTTGAGGGTATAGATTCGATGTCCAAAATTTCAATAATATCGGTACAGCTGTTCTCGAGTTATTCGATTGGAAAAAAGCGAAAAAACGGCTTTAAAATATATATTAGTACAGATAACGAATGAAATACATTTTTAAGTTAAACATATCCTATGGAAAAATGGTTATGAATATTTTTTTTAAAGAATTGCAGATATTTGAAATTAATTTCAAGTATTTTCCAAAAAAGTGGAAGCAAACAAACGTAAAACTTTTTTCTTTCATTTTTCAACATAAATAAATAAAAACCCAAAGCTTTTTTAAAAAATCGACATGAGTAGATCGACGCGAAATTTATTTAACTTTCATTTAAAAAAAAATGAAACTTGAAATCGGTTCATATTTGGGCTCTCAAAATTCACTTGCCCACAGCAACCTTTTTGCGCCACTGTGCGCCACCCCTATTATATAATTATCAATCTTTTTATCTTTTTTATTGTTTGTTTAAACAATTTAGGTTGCCAGACGAATTCGCATAGTTTCAGCAATTGTTTACCCAAATTGTAGCAGTGCTGCAAATTTCCAGCCGAATATTAGTTTAGGTGCTAAAATTGAGGTCAACTCGCGCACGTTTTAGTTATAGTTTTGCAAAATAATTTATCAATAAATCAGGGAACGAGCACGCGCGTGTACGTATACAAGCAAGAGCAAAAAAGCAGATGCCAGATTCGCTTTGACAGATATGATGAAATACATATATTAAAATGCACGAAGCATCTCAGATACATAGATCGTTTAAGCCATAGCGCGAAGTCAAAATATGGCCAACTCCCATCTTTTTTCGCGCGTTTATCATCAGCTGGTTTTATATCACTGGATCACAAATTTTAGTTTGGTTTTTTTTTCTCCAGACGCCACTATCCAATATTTCAATTACCATTTCAATTTACCATTATTCAGCTCAAAACAAAAAGTTGTTCCACTTAATCACGTATATCTTTCGAACCAATTTAACAATTTTAAATGGAGATACGTCAAATCAAAACTAATGAAGTTCCCCATAAACCATATATACATTACTTTCGAATAGGACTGATAGTTTCTGACAAATTAAGTAATCATTCATATTTTTGTTATTTTTTAATGAAAAAATGAAAAAAATCAAACTTCAACACAAGAAAAATTTAAAAAATAGCAGGTTCTGTGCCAAATTTTTGCATCTGTGCTAAAACCTGCATTCTGTGGCAAAAACAAGATCAAATTACTAATGAAGAAAATCGATGGATAAATAAGAAATAATCAAATGAAAATGCGCAAAGATTTTTTTGTATGAAAAATGAGCAGGAAAGAAAGTTACTCATACGCCACGTATTCCAGAGTAACACGCTTTTCTGCTCGTGTTTCATTATTTCTTATTTATTCATCGATATTCTTCATTAGTAATTTGATTTTTTTTTGCCACAGAATGGGCTTTAGCCAAAAATTTGGCACAGAACCTGTTATTTTTTTGTTAAATTATAACAGAAGAATAATTTTTAATGATTTTATTCATTTTTTCATAAAAAAAAAATTAATGGTTAATTAATTTGTCGGAAACTATAAGTTCTATCGGAAAGTGATGTATATACGGTTTATGGAGAATTTTATTAGCTTTCATTTGTCGTATTTTATATTAACATGGTTAAATTGGTTCGTACGATATAAGTGATTAAAACGCACCAATTTTTGCTTTAAGCAGAATAACGGTAAATTCAAAATATCTTGAAAACCTATTCATTTTCGGAATCACCGAGCAATTCTACATAGGAATTGGATAGTGGCATCCACACAACATTTTTGCTGTAAACCAGTGTATTGTATTTTGCTGATATTTTTAAAACTAAATATGGAAAATCCACCGCCATTTTCACGAGTAAAAAGTAATTCAAAATTGTTTCCTTGACGTTCATTGTGGTATTCCTTTTGCGTCTAGCGCATTGCTGGCAAGGTTATAAATGTCACGAAAGCCACAAAGTTGTATCTGGCATCAGCTTAATGATGAGAACGCGGCAGAATACAACTACCCTGCAGGAAATGTATCTATAAGCTAACTTTAAGTTGATAAGTTAGGAGCTAAAAGTCACTTATTATCTGTATATTTTCCTTGACGAAAGCTAGCTATATTTCTATGGCATTGGCCGTGAAATAATCAAGGGTGGTTACCTCCGCATTTGATGTAACTAACTTGTAACTAACTACTTTTGAATATAAAATATCAATAGGAAAAACAACATTTTTTGTATTTTATTACATATCATACTAGCAGACCCGGCGAACTGCGTCCCGCCCAAAATTAATTTTTTTATTGAAACATTTGGTCCAACGTTTTCGCCAGCAATTCACGTTCACGTTTGGTTTTGTGGTCGACAGAAGGCATATCCTCTTTTGCTGTCTTAAATAACCTAACGAAAGCGTAGTACTGGGAAGAAGTCCTTGCGGCTCGATGGTGAATAGTCCACCATTACATCGTCCAAAATCATCAAATCATGCGATAAGATACAAAATTTCGTCGTAAAAAATCAAATTTTTCGCGTTCTTACGGATTTTGCCGAGTTTTCCACTTAAAATTTTCCTTTTTTTCCTTTCGAAAGCCATTCCGAAGGAATCGCACACAAAATTCAGTTTCGATTTTTCCAATTTCCCGCGTTTCCCGGAGGGTTACCCAAAATTGTCTTTCGTAAAAACCTTCTCCTGGCAATAACAAACATCTTAAAAAAATTTTAGCCAAATCAGTCCAACCGTTCTCAATTAATGAATTACTATACATTTTTCGATCCATTTTTTATATATAGAGAGATAAGCACGATACGAGAGGCATAGACAAAATTTCGATGAAAAAAAAACAATATATTTTTTCTCTAGTTCAAAAAACTCCTATCTTTTAAGTTGGAACCAACAATACACACCCACAAAATTTGATTGAAATCGGTTAAGCGATTTCAGAGATTATCGTAAACGAACACAGTGACACGGGATTTTTATATACAATATAGATAAGGTACAGCTGTTCGTAAACTGCGGTTTCGGATATGTATCTTTTTCTGTCATAAATATATCGATGGTCCTCTACAATAACGACACAATTCAAAATTCAAAACATAAAAACTCGTACTATTTTTAAGTGGCTCATATCTTTAATCGTTATCTTATTCATGTATAATCTTTACTACTTACTTTAGTTAGGATTAGACATGGGTTAGCCAAGGATTGGAGATATGAGCCTCTCAACAGTAATAAGGAATTTTTTCTTTTTTTTTGAATTTTGAGTTGTGTCATTATTGCAGAGGACCATCGATATGTGAATTGATGTATATATTTCGATAATGAAATAAATGCGAGCATAAATACGACTTTTGGTTATATATACATATGTAACTCAAATTCAGCGAATTCGAAAGAATTCTTTTTCCAGTTATCAATACATATTTTGCTTCTGAGGATAATCGGATCAGAAACACGATTTTAAGAAATAACTCGACTCCAACGCCACCTGGCGGCTCTTCTTTTGCAATGGTATTGTTTTTCCTATTGTCAACACATATCTCGAATATGAGGAGAATCGGACCATAAACACGACTTTTAGTAATAACTCGACTCCAACCACACCTGGCGGCTCTTTTTTTTTGCAGTGGTATTGCTTTTCCTATTGTCAATATATATCTCAACTATGAGGCGAATAGGACCATAAATACGGGTTTTACAAATAACTCAACTCCAGCGTCACCTAGCGGTTGTTTTAATAGTTATTCCGCTATTCGGAAGGTAGACAAACTCAAAAAACAAATATCATAAAAATCGGCCCAGCCGTTCTTGAGTTATAAATGGTGTAACTAACACGACTTTGTTTTATATATATTGATTTGCTTCCATATTCTGCTGTGGGTGGTCCCATATTCGAACTCCGTCAGACATAACTTCGAAATGGTAATATGAAACTTCAATCTTCCTTTTATTTGTCCTCAGTTCGAAAAAGTATTTGCGAAGTGCAGTATATTTAAATAGAAACGCGTTTAAAGAAAATAATCTCATTCATTACTCCTGCATTACTAGTCAAATAGTTTCAAGTTAGGTTTTTGTAGCAAGTTAAATATTTTGTTGCTTGTATAGGCTTTGGTTGATCTAACTGGTGCTAGTGCTAGTTAAATATTTTATACAAATCCCGTAAAAAAGCTAACCCATTTTTAAGGTTGTTTTTTATCAATTGATAATTTTTTTCTGCAGGGTAAGGTA
Organism: Rhagoletis pomonella; assembly: GCF_013731165.1. Lineage (NCBI taxonomy): Eukaryota > Metazoa > Arthropoda > Insecta > Diptera > Tephritidae > Rhagoletis > Rhagoletis pomonella. The sequence continues at coordinate 13,246,215 of NW_023458558.1, read as the reverse complement.
TTATCGGGTACAGTGGCAGCGTTGCAATGTCAGAGTTGACAACGTTGAAAAGTATTACGAACCGCGATTTACATACCATACCTAGATCAGGACCTGGCTCATTCCACGGTAACGCGTGTGACATTACAACTCACACACTTTAAGGCTTAATTATTAAATTGTTATATAAAATTCTTTAAAAGGAGTATTTTCTAATAGAAAAGAAAAATCAAAAACAATTTAATCCAAACGAGTTATATGAATTTCAGTCAGTGTGACGGGTGTGTATCAAAGTTTTTCTGCTAATTATCACCCCTATGCTGTAATCCGTCGTAGATTCGATTTTGCTACGAATCTTAAAATTAGTATGCTGTAATCCGCGTTGCCGTATCGTAATTTCGAAATTCGGAGACCATATTCGAAATTCGTAATGTTGGTATGCCTGAATCCGACGTAGCTGTAATTTGTATGTATTTGTCGGAAATTTTCTACGAAGAGCAACTGGTGTCGGAGCCAAGCGAATTCTTTTAAAATATCAATAAAATAAAGTGTGGAAACGCAAAAATATGTATGTAAGTTGAAGTGTGAATAAAAAACAATGTATTATTAAATGTTTACAAAATTATCAAGTCGACAATCACAACAAATCGCTCGCAATACGAAAAACTGGTGAAATGCATGAGCGAAAGGCCGGACATTGCCCGAGGCTTTTTAATAGTTAAAGAGGATGTGGTGGAATTTTGGGAAAGCGTGGCAAGATTTAAAGCAACACAATATTTAGTTGAATGGACGCCCTTAAAAAGAGGGAGCATATATTTATCATTTAAGCTAAATGGTTCAGAACTGTCTCGTAGCAATCTCCTTTGTATATTAATGCAACAGTTGACTGCAGCATGTTCTTCCTCCTGAGACAAAAGTGCACCGGCCACTGAATCCATTCTATTTTACTTAATTAAGGAAAAGCTTTTTCAAATACGATTAAATAATTTTTTTTTAATTTCACTGTTCACTTGCGATTATATTTATTTTGATTTGTTTCTGTCAAAGCAGCTGATTAAGAACTTCGAATTTCACTAGTTTAGTTGGTAACGCCGTTGATAGTTACGATCGGATTACAGCATACCAATTTTCGAATTTTCGGAACGGAGCTACGAATTCGTAACTACGAACTTTCGGATTACAGCATAGGGGTGTATGTCTTCTGATTACGGTTTTAAATAGTTCGTTGTATAGTTAAATAAACATTTTCAACATTTACGCCAAAGTTGCTTACCTCTCTTGGAAATTATGTATAGATTATCTATATGCTCCTAATTCAACTGTGACGGGTGTACAGAAATACACATTATTAGGCAACTAAACTAACTTTATTTCTCAAAAAATCGGACATTTCATCTACACTATCTGTCTGAGTTCTTGTAAAGTACCTTATTTTTAAATGGTACTACAATTTTAATGAGGCTGTTACCTGTCAAACCGTATGAGATAATTTTTTTGCCCTGACAAGTGAAGTAATGGTTTCTCTCCATCCGTGGCAGCATAGCTTAAGTTTTCCCATCGCTCGAGCAAAATATCTTTATGATTGGTTTTATTAAATATCGGTGACCATCAGGAAGCGTAAATAGCACTGACCACAAACAGATATATGATACATTTCAGATTAGCAGATAAGTAAGGGTAGCAGTCCGTAGCCGAATTTATTAAAATTTGCCAAATTTTAAATTGTGACGGATGTGACATATGATACACGTCACCTACATATTCAGTTTTTTCTTCGAAAATAAAATTTCGCACATATTCGTCTGTGTCATAGCGTTACTTTCGTCAGCCTTTTTACACTACCCAAGATGCATTTTAAGAAAAAAAACTATTTTGTGTATTTTGTGACGGGCGGGACATGAAAACATGCTTTGATTCAATTTATAAAAAAAAATAGTACTTGCCTGAGAAACTTGAAAATCACACTGTCACTCTCCATTGACCCTTTAAACAATGCAAAAAAGACAATAAGCTACGAAAATCAGCCTTGTAAACTTTGAATAAAATTAACCTCTCAAATTCTTAAGTTTATTTTCGTTTTATTCGATATCGATTACCGTGGAATGAGCCATTTGCAAAATGGATCTCTAAAACACCGGGATATTTTGTCTAATTTTTCTTGCATCTTTCCTAACAAAACACCAAATTTTGATGAATTATCTTGATGTAAACTGTATGTATAATAGATTGGCGCTTACACATATGTTAGTGTTTGGCCGAGCTTCTCCTCCAAATTGTGGCGTGCGCCTCGATGTTGTCACACAAAGCAGAGGGGCCTACAGTTTTACGCCGATAGTATCGCTCCTCAACTTTTCTGCATAAAGCCTGTCAAAAAGCTAAATTGCTCTCAGAGAAAGAGAGAAAACCCAAGACGTGCGGGAAGGCTTTTCGTTTAAAAACTGTTTAAACTGTTAAGTAACTGTTAAGGACGCCATTTTTTGTTTGCATAGCTGTTTTTTTATCATTTGGCGATCTGCTAAATTATACGCAATACACAAGCAAATTAAAAAAAAAAATATTTACAATACTTGATTTCTTTCGCTGCGACATATTTAATATGGTGAAAATGCAGATGTGCTTTTGCTTATTAAAATTTCAATTCATTGTGTTAACATTGAAAAGCTGATTGTTTGACACTTTACCAGACTTTACCAGCAAAAATTCTTCGGGGTAAAATCTTGAAACTTCTGACAAAGAGAGGGCCGATTTTACTCTCCCATTTTTCCCCTACATTGCCAGAGAATTAGGGAACGCAACTGATAATTGAAGTTTCAAATTACGTTTGGTCGAAAGCTAAAATTTAAAAGTAACTTCCGCTGCCCATGAATTTTCAAGGGGTTTACAATTCTCCTATAGCTTCGTTTACCGCGACAAAATTTTACACACCATTAAGCGGAACTTGCAAGAACGTGAATATGTAAATTAGGTCACAGGGAATGTGAGACTTGATTTTCGGGACACAGAGGGTTGTGAAATCACCGGCATCTTGAAAACAATGGTGGTCAAAAATTGTTTAAACTTAGAGAAGAGACTACGTCTAATCGTTAGTATTCATACATGGTAGTAAAATTCCGATAGGATTTTTCTCTATCTCATCATTATACACTGAGAACTGTGTGGCTCGGTGGCTTACTCTAAAATCAGGTACACTAAGGTCCTCAGCTTCGAAGCGTCTTAATTTTTTCTCTAGTTAATACTTGTCAGGTGAATTTCGGGCTGTCACTGTAGTTTGTGCAAATTCGACATCCGGACGCACAGTGGTATTTGGTGCCCAATTCGTGCCCATAAATCCCAAAATAAAGTATCGATTTTGGGGTTTTGCTTTCTTGGATTGGCTAAAATAATGTTTCAGCTATCGAAATATGTCCAATACAGGTTCCAAACTTTTGCATATGTTTGTATGATCAGCGGTAAAGTGTTAGTTGACGCAACGCTCTCAAAAGTAAAAATATAATGCTGAAGTTTAAAAAACGGAGATTTCTTCTACGGGTGAGTTCTATATAAGGTATAATTCAAAAAGTTTGTAATATGTTCAACTGATTAGTATTTAATAAAATATTCAAGTGAATTTTTTAATAAAAAGAATTTAAAGAAAAAGTCATAAGTCATTTTGTCCATGTTTCGTCAATAAAAAATTTATGTTTATTTTAAGATAAGTATATTTTAAACTAGAATACTAAATATTGGGTCCGAACGTGTTCGACCTTTTTTAAGGCGCTATTTCTTACCATATAATATTGAAGGTTTTTCTGAAAATGATTTATTTTAAATAATTTTTTCAACCAATTTCCTGTAATATTCACTTAAAAATGATCATATTATAATTCTATTGCCTTTTTATTTAATAATTTTAAAAAGAAACTTAAAAGCCCTAATATAACTCAACACTACGTGAATTTAATAAATATTTTTCAAATTAAACACATTTCTTTTAAACGCCGTATTGAAACGGCCATTTTGTTTTTAGTTACTTTGATTTCATATTCGAAGTTAGCGACCTCAATAACTTTTAAATAGCATAATTATAAGCAACTCTTTAAAATAAATTATTGAGTTTGAAATTTTATGCCCATTTTGGTTATTGTTATTTTGAGTTCGGATTCGAATTCAGCGACCTCAAAAATCCCGTAAGCCTGAATTCATGTCAAAATACTAATTTTTTAAATTAGAGGCACAAAATGGGTATAAAATATTACTGTGGGACGGGCAGAAATTTTCGGTTTGAAATCGTTCGTTATTTTAACGGAATGCATTCGGAAGGTAGCACTTTTTGTTTTGGTGATTCACGGGCATAGAAAATAAGAAAATAAGCATGGGTAACACTGCGCTGCGCGGCGAAATTGCGTTAACACCGTAGCCGGAGTTGCCGCGCCTACACCAATATATGAAAAGCGCCAGCGCCATTAACACCAAGAAACACATGAGACACACACACAATTTGCCTTAATTCTTTGAAAAATTAAATGTACATATTTGTTTTTGAGTGAAACCCCTGTATTTTGTATGGCAACCCAATAAACATTTTGGTTTGAGCTCAACTTGAGGTTAAGTTGAGAACTTAGGTATTTTTCAAATCTCTAACGTTGTTTCTCAACAGTACCTCAAGTGGAGGATCATAGCGTTCTCAAAACAAAAGTAATTTTTCTTTGTATGATAAAAGGACTGTTTCCCAAGTTGAGAAAATGCTAGTACTCAACTTGAACTCCAATGTAATTCTCCAGTAGGTTCCAAACATGTACTGAAAATGAAATTGAAAATAGTAAAATACCTTATAGCTTTTTGATTGAAACGACATACATAGATGCATTTAAATACTGATTTTTCATTTTATTACTCCTTTTGTATTATGTAGTTAATCAATATCGTTTTACAATAATTCACTTCACAGTATACAGTCCGACAGTAAATTTGCCACTTGATTCACTTCGCCTTTTATTTTCTTCCAAAATTGTTTGAGGATACTTTGAAGATTATTTACTTTTTGTTGGTAATTTCCTCTTTATATAGCTTTCGTTTTTCACTTGATAATTAAAAACTCGTTTCTCTATCACCTTTTACGTATCTGCGCGTCGGTTAGAGATGAGTTGGAGAATTTGAATTTCTCCAAGGTTGGAGAAATATTTTTTTGGTGTTTATTGGGACTGTATGACGATGGGTATTGTGGTGACGCTCAGGTGGCGCCGTCCTCAAATTAGTACACTGCATTATTGCGCTGAGTTAGTGCGCTGACACCACAGGTAGAGCCGTCGTTATTGAGCTAGCGCCATAAAAATTGCGCTATTATTCATGGCTAGTAGAAAATACTCTTTTTCTCCCAAATAGGTAAATTAATTTTATCTCAAATATGGATCAGTAACACCGCGTTCACTCTAAAGACCCGTCATAGAACTTTGGCGTTGGCGTTGTTTCAACAGCTGATTGTGAATACATGCATTTAAATGCAGCCGTTCCCATAGCCAAAATTCAGCAACACTGACGCCAACACAAAGCAGAAATAAAGCGGTATTGCACCCCCCAAAACCCCTACCTGCGTTCGCCCCTGTATTCAAGTGAAGCAGCTCGTATGTATGTAAGTACATATGTATAAATAAATATACATATAAATAAAGTGATAAGAAATAATAGTTTTCTAACGGCTCAAAATGAGAAGAACAACCAAACAACTCGAGTCGATAGAAGAATGCATAACTTATGGATTCAGTATAAAAAAGAGTGCGCGCCAAACACATAGTTATAAAAAAACGCGGTCACAAACAAATTTGCCAGTGCATTTCAAATTCAAAAATGTTTAAACAAAAATATAAATTAATCAAAAATGAAAGTGATGATTTTACGAATGTAAATACCAATGACGATGCTGATTACGATGATAATAAAAACTTACATTCCAATGAAAGCCACTTTAAAACAGGACATATTTTAGTGTTTTGTGCTTTAATTCTAACTGTACATTTGATTTATACACAATCGTCTCTTGATGTAGCAAATGTCTCATATGAACATAAAAATGCAACGGAAGTTGATGATATTATGACAAAAAGTAAGCGAATAGGGTTTTAAATCTTTAGCTACTCTACTAATATAGAGTAAAAGACAAAATTAGAGCGTTTTCAGCTGAAATGTATTGATTACACATTAGGTTCTAATATCCGTCCGTAAATCGAGAGCAAAAAGGAACTCTAAAATTTTTCATTGCACAACTTTATTTGCAGGAATGATCGGAAAGGACAGAAAATTTCAAAATTGATTTTTCCAAAGAAGATAAATTTTTGATGTAATTCCGTAATGCAAGTGAGAACATCGTACCCTATTTTATCTTAACATTTACGCCACGAAAATCACTAAACAATTTTTTTTTCTCCCAAAACTACCAAACTGTATGATGTGAATGTGCTTAGTTTCAGGACAAATCTTGCATCGCCCGAAAATAAAGTGGAAACAAAAAAGTGCCCGTATTTTGTCGTTTTTCTAAATTTGTATGCAAATTTTTTAAGGTAAATCGTTTGGTTATTTGAGGGGATTTTCTCAAAAAAAACTTTAAGAAACTATTTTTATTCATAAAAAACTCCATTTTTGGAGGTGTTTTCAAGCGGTGCAGCTCACGTAAATCGTAATATTTTTCCGAAATATTTGGGTGGAGGTCTTAAATATAATAGATTTTATAATTTTAATGAAAACACCCTACCGATTTTTTTTTTTTGCATATGGAGTGAGGCAGTCTAATGTACATATATCGTGCATCACCTAAGGGTGAAAAGGTGCCAAGCTCTTTTTTCGAAATTGTTCAGGAGACACGAAAAATCGATGTAGTTTTGTATTAACTGCCATTCTGTATCAAAAACTATATTTTGAAAAAATGGACTTGGCACCTTTACACCTTTAGTTAGCGATATGTATTTATTTATCGTAAGATATTTTTGTATATTATATGTACCTACTTTTCAACTTACGAAAACGAGTGTCACACAGTGATCAGTGTCAGACTAAAGGCTCCACACAAAGGGACTTGTAAAACTGTTAAAACACTTATAAACTCATGTTGTAGACTACTATAAGATCCTTATAAAACTACCAACACACAATTTGCAAAAAAAACAATACAGCAAGAATTTAACTGCTTTAAAAATCGAAAATGTATATGAAAGTGTCACTTTATAGAGCTCTTTAATTTTATTTGGTTTTTTATGATTAAGGCCATACATATTTTACAGACATTTTATGCTCTTCAGTTGTGCGCAAGTAAACCATTATATAACCTTTTCTGTTATCTGGGAAACTACGTACTTTCATAGACCATGGACTGAGCTAGATTTCTTCAAACACATTCAAGTTCGACATATCGCACGTTTAATAGTACATACTGTAGAGATGTAATGTAAAAGGGGAAACGACTACTGTTTGTCTGAGCATATGGGTAATATATTAAAAACAGGCAATAAAAATTTTAGTGCGACAAAAATGATGTACGATATCCACCTAAAAGCAAACTTAGTATGTATAGTCAACTTGTAGGAAGAGCTGAGTATAACATTAAAATAGGAAATTATGTATATAGATTATTTTGCATACCCAATCTTTTTGTATTAGTAAAAAGTAATTACAAAATTCGGACTACAATTGAAGCCATGGTAATATTATATATGGTTATATTAATATAACTGACATTTGTAAAAGATAGTGATTTTGCTAGCATACATTACTCGGTTGGTGAAATTCATAGGGAAAGTGACCCCTGTATAGCAAACATAGCTCCCTCAACTATTCACAAAAAGGTTGTTTATGACTAGGTTCAATGTTTTTGTAGAAAGCCTGTTTTGACTTTCTTAGCTCAATTATGAAAACTCGAAAACTTACTATGATGTGTATGATTATTCTAAAATATTTAGGGAGTTCACAAGTCGTGCTATTTGTCATATTTGCTCTTTTATACTATTTTTTTAGATCAGTTTTAAAAGTGTTGTTTTTGCTTTACAAGTAAAATTGTTGTATTACAATATAACTTTGAAAAATATGTTTACTTTGCTATTTGTGAGTGCTATTGGATCAGACATTTCTATTTATTTACATTTTTCCTTGTCTGAGTACAATAAAATATTCAAATTTTAAATAAAAAAATGGAGTCATCTCATGGCAATGGAGTAAGTTATCTTTAATTTATAACATATTTAACTTATTAAAGATCTTTTTTAATTCAGTGCAAAACTCAGCGTGTCCGGGGAAAACCAAACCATATGTGGACAGTGTCGGAAGAGAAGTCCCTAATTGATTTTCCTTTAGAAAACCGCCTATTTGAGGTTGTAACACATTCAGATCCCAATTGTTTGATTTCGGAACTCCTAGATGGACACTTCGGCGATTTGCCAACAACACAAGCATATTCAACCTAAAAGTTTCATCGATCTCTTCCTCCTCATCTTCATCGCCTAACAAAAATGCACCAAATAAATTTAAAAAACTCATAAATGACTTATTTGACGACTCACTTCCTTCCATCATTGCGTCCTGCGCGTACTTCTCGCAAATCGCAGCCATTAATTTGCTTTTCTCGCCTCTTCTGGGCATTATAAACTTTCTAAAGCTGTTTTAATAATTTTGATTTTGTCAAATATAATTGTTAAAATATTGTACAATAGCACACGAAGAAGTATGGGATGCTCACAGGTTTCATTTTACAACTGTTCTAAAAAAATAGTACAAAAGAGCAAATATGACAAATAGCACGACTTGTGAACTCCCTAATTGTTATTATTGAAATTATTTATCGGTCAAACGGGACTTGCACATGAGTCTCTGTACACTTTAACGTAATACGAATACTTTTAAAAATTAAGATATTTTATACACAAATGGTACAAGATATCAGGGCCATCAGACCGAACTTATTTTTGAAGTAAAAAAAAATAGGGAATAAGTGAAAATCATTACTAGGACAATGTTACCGGATCCCTGTGATTCGAATTTTAATAATGTGATAAAATAATAAAAACAAAGATGAACAATTTGAGTATTCATCTTAGGTGACAAACTGCCGATAAACGTAAAAAAAAATGATAAATTTGTATGATTTTTTTTTTTTTTTTAAGTTTATCACGCTTATCGAATTTGCTGGTTATTTATTACTTTAGTCTGGTGTAATTTATCATAATCTTATAAGTTATAACTAATCCGAACATTACTTCGTTGAAATGGATCACTTTTGTTAATATATGGGCTTTGAAAGCAAATCTTTTATTTCTCATTTGTACCGTTAAATTTTTGTAAAACCCGTATTTTTTGGACAAATTATGCGTTTGTCCTGTATGGCTGGAAAAAAAATCTGACAACACTAATACAAAATTGAAATTTTGAAATACATATTTTTGCTTTCTTCCGAAACATTTCCAGTTCTAATAAGTTATTTTAAAATTAAAAATCATCAAAATAAATTTCACTAATTTCATAATTTGCAAACAGATTACTTTTTCTTGTTTGCAAATTGCTGCTAGCAAAAATTTTTCCAGCAGGAACAAACAACTCTCTCTCAATTTGCCCTACTTTGCAAGTTTTTAGCGTACGCGGCTGCCAAAACCTGATAATTTGCGATAATTTGCAATAATTAATTTGATTTCTAAACAGGTAGTAACCCTTGTTAAACACCTGAATAATATTTTAAATTCTCAAACTAAATGTTTCTTTATATCCTTTCGTTCGACATCCATATTTTAATTTTTCATATCCAATTGCGAATTATTAATTGAAATTTGACATTGCAAACAGGGTCCAACCCATTTAAATATATTTTCAAACTACAACTTTTTAAGTCTCCGTTATTTTACACCCATATTATAATACATACAATTCTCAAATAAATTATTCTCTTAATTCAAATCGAATTTGGTTTTTTGGCAACCCTTCTCCCTGAGTATGGAATTGATACAGTGCTCTACTACAAATAAGTATGTGCATACATACTTTCTGAGATATGCAGTATGAAAAAACCCCTTTGCATGGGAGATGCCACGTCCTCTTGTCTAATCGAAATAAGAACTATCCTACGTTTTTAGTTGAACTAAATGTACGGTGACCATCCGTTCTGTTTTTTTGCAGGACCATACTGTTATTCAAAGGTCTGTCCTGCGTGGTTTTTCGAAACAGAAAAACCTCAAAATGTACTGATTTTTTCCAGGAGTCCTGCCATTGTCCGGCATTTTATTCGATATTTTAAAACAAAAAGCTGGAGTCCTTTACTTATCAACATATAAGCAATGTCGATAACTGATTGATAATTACATGAAGATGAGGCTGATTTTGAAGCTTCAACAAGTCAATGCGTTCTAAATTTTGTACGGCCATAGACAATGGGTGACTACAAAATGAACACCAGCTTCAAAAATCCCAGTAACACTGCTTTAAAAATTTTGCTTTATCGCTTGAATCTAAGAAAGAAACGTTTTCCAAGCAAATTTTGGTTCGCTTAAAACGTTAACAATACGCAACTATCTTTTCAAAGAAGCGTTTTCGAGTTTTTTCGCAAAACGAGTTTCTTTTTATATTTTTCAATATTAATCAACGTAATGGCCCAACAGTTCGAAAGGTATCGATGTGCCTCTTAGAAAAACATTTAGCCTGTGCCGATTTCAATGAAAAGTGTTACGAATGACCAAAGTCGAAAATGTGAAATGTGTGAAGTGAAATTTTGCGATAATTTGTGAAAATTTCACACTTTTAGTTGATTCTATTTTACATAATTTTTAAAATTCCATACAAAAGTGAAATCATTACAGTAAATTTCGAGCCTAAGATAATGAAAATCGGATGAGAAATGTAGACGTTATGGCACATTCTGCACAAATTATATATGTATTTTGGTAAAGGGAACATCAATACTTTTCGATCTGTAAGTCATTTAAGTCGATTAAAGAGATATTGACGAATAACGTTTTTTCTGAATATCTCGAAAACTCTTCTTTGAAGAAATGGGTATTTTTTTCGTGTTCAACGAACCAAAGTTTGCCTCGAAAATAACGTTTTACAGAGGTTCATTTCTCGTGTAAACTAGTGTAATTGTAATTATGTTGTACATATTATAATTTTACAAATATTCATTAAAAAAAGATTAATACCCATGAAGCAAATGTGATTTATATTCAAAGCTTACATACATACATATGTATGTATTTACATACGTAGTATACAAATAACAAAGAAAAAATAAAAAAAATTTTAAATTATTAATCCAATTTCTATACTTTTATCGTCAACTGAAATGCAAAAGCGTAACAAACATCATCGTTGAAATGCTAAAAGTCATAACTAATAAAAAATTCAAAACTCACTTTTTCATTGATATGATGAATTTCTCGAATTACATCATTTTATGAAAAAAAAATTAAAATATTAGTCACGACTTTTTCCATTTCATTTACGATGTTGTTACGTTTTGTTTCATTTCAGATGACGATATGTAGGTATATTTTTTGAAAAGTTGTTCTGCATTTCCAATTCATATTTATGGTCACCGTAACTAAATGGCACCAGTGGGCAAAATTTCATGATGATCGGAAGAGTAGCTAAAGCATGAAAGCGTAACAAACAAACTCACTTTCGAATTTAAATGCATATAATGAGGCGTATTCTTGTTTTCGTACGAATCGAAAATTTGAAATTTTTGTACAGAAAATGATAGCAAAGTTTCATGATTTTCGATCCGTACGAAAACAAGAATTAGTAAGGATTTCTTCAAGTGTTTTCCAAAACTATGAATGCAACAGTTTTAGTGTTTAACGCAATTCCAAACTCCATACGAATTAGAAGGATTTGATGTTGATTAAAAAATTTCGAATTACTTTTACTTTTTCGAATTTCTGTACCACTTTTGGACTTGCCATTAATCGAATATATAAACGAAAAGGAATAGAACAAGTACCTTAATCCTTTTGGAGACTATGCATTTTTAATTTCTCTTGCTTCTAATATCAAAATAGTGGACTTAGCAAATTTTTACTCTAAGCTAGCGATATACATATGTACATGTACATAAAAAACCTTGAATAACGACATACTACATACATATGTTATGCTCATTTTTCTTCTATAGTCACACAACATCTATCAACATTGCGATTAAACCATACTAACTCAACGACGAATGCGCATTATGTGGAAACAATGGTTAAGCAAGCGCCGGAAAAAAAATATTTTATCAACACTTCTCAATGTCGTGTGCCATATGTAGATCCCTTCGAAGAGGGAGTGAAAAAGATCTTCAACCCGAAAAAATTCAAGTACACAAACTGCACCAACGACGAAGCACTCATTACGTCCAACTATCAGCTGAATATACGTCAATACTTTCTTCATATGAATATGCCGGCTATCGAACGTGCAGCAAAACATCTAAATGCCAGCGCTTCGGATATCCGCTGCTGTTATCGACAAATTGTGCGTTTTAGGGATAATGACGATAAATACGAGTAAGTAATGTAGGGTTTGCGTAAATGTTGTGTAATGTAGAAAACGGGACACGCCCTGATTTTCTACCAACTTTTAATTTTTTTACTCTAATCAATACCTGGTGCTCAATGCCACTGAATCCCATTGAAACTGCCAAACATATTGGTTATTTTTATAAAAAGCTTTTGCTGCCATGACAACTGAAGCTTGCAACATTTTTCAGCTTATTTTAATTTGAAATATTCTTAGGTTGCTTCTCCAATTGTTTGGTTAATATATAGTTGCGATCCAATACGAGTCCGGACTAGTCAGTAATAGTCAGAATCAGTCAGATTTTACTAAAAATCGATCCCGTACTCGGTTCTCAGACTATTGAGAGGACAAAAAAGAGAGTGAATACGGTTCTCTCTCTGTCAGAAAATACCAGTTTTAGTCCGAGAATTTTTTGCTGGTAAATTCTGGTAAATGTGTCAAACGATCAGCTGTAGTATGTTTGGCAACCAAATTGTAAACAAAAGAAAAGTGCACTCTGCTAATTCATGTTGAAAAGTATTTAATTACTTGTTTAAGTGGATTCTAATTAATTTGAAAGTATTTTAGTTTATTTACATGTGTTAGCTGAGTGTGTTTACATACAAAATAAGCAAAAATTTACAACCAAAATTTGGAGGTTATGTTGAAGTTGACAGAAGTTACAATTTTTTACTAGAAAGCGATCCCGTACTTTTCAATGTTACTCTCTCGCTCTGAGCGAATTTTTATTTTTTTGACAGTTTTACTAGTCCGAGTCCGAGGAATACGGGTTTGCACCTTATTGTCGCTACAATGTCATACATACGTAAAGGGGCTAGCAGTCAACGGCGTAGCGTAAACGTACGTTGACGGACGTAGCAACATATAAAATTTACTATTGATAGATAAAGAGAGAAGCAATACACGTCACGCGTAACCGTCGCACGTACACGACATTTGGCATGGTAGCGACGATATGTACAAAACACTTTTAGAGTAAAATATAAACATTTCATAAGCATTCTCTAATAGCCAGTTTCACGGAAGCAATTCAAATGATTTTTTTATTTGATTTTAATATGGAAACTGATGGAAATTTGTTTTTCACATACATACATCTTTTCGTGAAACCACTTTCGATAAGAGGAAAAATTTTCTTTCATTACCTCCTTAATGTACATATGTTTTTTGTAACTCAAACTACATACCGTCCATTGTACTGTTTTCATATCCCTTTTATTCTGTTTTAAATCTGCACGATTTTCGAATAAACCTAAGCAGATAGTTGGGTGTCAACGAGCTCAGGCGTTCGTCTCTCAACAAATCGCTGGGCCGATGGGCAAATGGAGTTTTCTTGTACGCCTATCACAGTCAGGTGATTGTGCCACGTGAAGTGACCAGTCAGCAGTCCAACAAGTTGTCTACAATCTCGTCTGCTCAGTGAGATTGAAGGCAACATACTAAAGCAAGCCCATTACGTTTGCCAAGAAAATTTAGTCGCGACCTGCAGTACCGAACTAGTTTGGAAGTAGTTAGAGGGCTGGCCTGGCCAATGCTTTAAGTGCAGCTTGGCTGTCACTGCAGACTCGTAAATCCTTCCCCTCCACCTATTTTCCACCACGTAGTCCATGGCCTTGAGGATTGCAAATACCTCAGCTTGAAAGACCGAAGCATACTCCCCCAGAGAAAAGTAAAACGTATACCCATTAACTTCGATGAAGTCCCCAAATCCTGACCCAGAGTCAGGTTTGGAGCCATTAGTGAAGATTCGACAATGTGTGAGTCCGAGCTCAGTGCAGGTATTAAACAAACATTCAGGCTCAGGGAGTTCAGTATACGGCAATAGTTATTTGAAGTTTAGCAGTTTAGACTTCCCACGCTATGCTCCACAATACCAGTGACACATAGCTGATTATAGGTCTGATCATAGAGGTATAAATCCAGAGGATTCCCTTTGGTGATAGACCCCACATTTGCCAAAGACCTGTCTACATTGACAAAATGCTGCCAATGCATTGCAATGCTTTGAAGGTCTTGTGTTCCACTTGACATTTCCACGATAGTTTTGTATTCAGAATTACTCTAAGATTGAATTGTGACCATCCAACCTTCTCCTTCTAGTGAAGAGTACAACACTAGTTTTGGTTAGGTTAGCGGCGAGCCCATTTCCATAACACCTAGTTTCAATCATATTGTCTGCGCTATCTTAGAAGCAGCCGGCAAAGATGGGGCCGTGACTATACAGGCCACATCTTCTCCATAGGCTTGAGCATAGATATCAGAGTCATTAAGAGTGACAAGAAGAGAATCAATTACCAGGCACCAGAGCAAAGGGGAAAGCACACCACCCTGAGGGCAGCTCTTGCTAACTCCGCACGTGACATATTGAAATCCTTCTGCCTGTATTCTGATGACCCGCTGTGCCAGCATTGAACGACTCGAAATTAGCAGTTCAGAATGTACCCCATTCCGTAGAGCGAAGTCGCAGTTGCAATGGTAGGTGGCATTTCACAGGACTTCCCCGCCTGTTTATGCAAAGGCTGAGGATGTGATGAGAGCTGTTGAAAAATGGCGAAAACCGTGGCAATGTACACATTTTTCGCACTTTTTGCTAATTATTTACAATAGCAATGTGTTTTCAGATAACCTTCTATATAAAAAATATGGAAAATTAAATTCTCTGCAAATTTTGTGTACAACCGTTTTTTACGAAAAATGCAAAATAAGCTTGCAAATCGCAAAACAACCTAAAATCCAAGATGGTGGAATGTTGCCATTTGAAATTTAGGGGCAAGATTGTATTCTAAATTTGGTTAATGTCATCCAGTATTTTCTTAAGTATAGTATACACAAACTTACACATGTATGTATATGTTTTCCATGAAGGCGTTTATTTTTCGGTGTTTTTTTTTAAGTTTAGTAGCAGCTTAGCATTTTATACTTTTCGCAAGATAACAAAATCAGCATCAGCATTCATCGCGATGTAACCGCATGGTCATAAACTTTGATTATCTATAAATTTTTCACGACCAACGAAAACTGAGCCGTGCTTTCTTCTTATATTTTTAGCATACTTCCTTGCTCAATAATCCATCAAGACTTTGTGGTACCACAGCACATAGACTTTATAATCACGGAATGCTACATAGGCAACAATACCGGAAAACCAATACAAAAGGACGCCTTTTCGTTCATACAACAACAGAAAGTTGCACTAACAAACTCGAGCAATGTACCCGCCAATACCTTCTATTTGGAGTCAAGGAAGCCTAATGTTTTGCTTTTGGGTATTGACAGTCTTTCGCGAATAAATTTTCGGCGAACCATGCCAGAGACATTTAAATACATGCAAAGCAATCGTTGGTTTGAATTGCAAGGTTTTAATAAGGTAAGACGACTTTTACACGATTAAAATATTTAATTCAATTCTCTTCGCATGTGGAAGAGAGGCAGTGAAAAGAAAAGGGGCGAGTACACATTGTCATCATGTGGGCGCCGTATAGTTATACTAAGCGCCATGGTTTATTTGGAAGATCATCGTAGGAAAAAAGTTGCTCATACGCCTGAGCCTCCCAGCTATATATGGGAGCAGTCAGTGGCATCGATAGCTCCTCATCATGGGTGTGATCCCATGCCCATGCATATTTTTCATGCCTTTATACGCAAAAGTAGAAATTTTTCTTAAAAGTACACCCTGTGTCAAAATTATAAGCGCACCACAAGTTTAACCAATTCATTTTTTTAATTTAATTTAAGTTATTCTTTCGTAAAAATATAGTTTATTTGTCAACAAAGCCATATAAATCCAAGTTTTAAACTTTGTACAATACTCAATACATAATTCAGCAAACATTCGTAAAAATTGAAGTTTTTTTATTAGACGTCTTAAGACTGGTTTTCACTATGTCATATTTTGACGCCAAAATTTGGCAACATTTTTTAACACAACTTTATCTGCTTTATCCATACCCCTTTACCCAGAATATTATGGGCAAAAAATCCTAATCCAAATCAATCGATAAACCGCTTTTTGATCCCATTTGACAATGTATTTTCACTTATTTGACGACAAGTGCCACTGAATTTGACATAGTGAAAATCAGCCTTTAGATTTTGGGAATGCAGGTTTTTAGACTATTCAATTTTTGCATAATAGAGCGCAAATTTGAGATACCTTGGAGTTACCGTTGATTTTTTTTTCGATTTCTTTTTGTTGGTGATTTTGCGCATTTTCTTCCATACAAAGCGTGTTTGACGATTATATATTTATGTATAGAACAAGATGAGCAACACCTTCAACAAAAACGAATTCTAAAAATCAAACTTGCACTTTATCATTCTAAGATAAGAGAACCAATTGAGTCATCGATCACTTCAATTTTGTTCAAATGTCCTTTAAAATGATATCCTGGTACTCATCAGGAATATCTCTAAAATTTTCAAAGATTTTAGATGGGTTTTCGCGTAAATAATCCCCATTTGGTTCTAAAAACCGTTATTTTGCGCTCCGATTACCGAGTTATGGGTGATTATTCTGCTAGAAAATCCATGATTCTGCTATATTACCATCAATAAATCGCACACCGTCTTCAAAAGAGGCACAACTCAAAAATCAGATCCGGAAATATAACTGTTTGTGAATTGTATAGATTCAACGCAATTGATACAAAAACAGGTATAACAGTAGTTTTCTGGTTAGAGACCATAACCATGAAGAATACATATGTACATATATGTTCTTTAGTTGTCTCTCTTTAATTGATTTTAAGTACTTAATAAAATTATAACTTAGTTTTGTTAAAAATATAAGGTTATTTCTGAGCCCGAGGTCTCTTGGGCCGGAGCCTTCTCGGATCGGGGGCCCTTGCCATTTTGCCAGCCATGCCGTCCTATAGTTACACCTCTGACTACTAATCAAAGAAAATAGCTCAAAGATCGTCACGGTGATACTTAGAGTATTTTCGATTTTTCCATATTGGCGATTGGAAATTTTCGAATAGAAAAAGTACTTCTTAAACAAATTTTAAGTCAAATTACTTTGCACGATTGTAAGAAATTTGATTCTGTAGCTGTAGCTGATTGCGTAGAGATGTATGCTGCTATTTGTTAGCTTCCAGAAGGTCCCTAATTCGAATGCCGTCTGACACAACTTGTAGCTCTCGATTTCTGTTTGTTTTTTTCCTAATTATGAAAAAGCATCTATGAAGTACAGAATGAAAGCGTACTTAAGTGAAAAAATTGCTCAAACAAAAATATGTTTAAAGTTAATACATATACAAAATATCGATTGGTGCCAAGTTATATGTGTTTTTTTTAAACAAGCGCGATATGTTTTTTTTTTGCAGCGCAGTTTTAGTAAAGAAAAATATTGCGTTAGGAAGAAGAAATTTGCTTTTCACTACTCATGTTCTTTTGTTAACTTTGGTTGGTTGGTTGGTTTAAGTGGATTGTCACCATGGTGACAAGCAATTAACCAGTTGCAATTTTGATTCCACAGCTCGTGCAACCTACAGCCATTTGGCGGCAGTTCCACTCAGAA
Source organism: Rhagoletis pomonella (assembly GCF_013731165.1). Taxonomy (NCBI): domain Eukaryota; kingdom Metazoa; phylum Arthropoda; class Insecta; order Diptera; family Tephritidae; genus Rhagoletis; species Rhagoletis pomonella. The sequence continues at coordinate 13,228,214 of NW_023458558.1, read as the reverse complement.
ATATTCTGCAGGAATCGTTTACCGAGTGAATTTAGCCCCATCCTTGCGAGGGCTGGACACTCGCACAGGAAGTGTTCGACTGTCTCTTTTGAGCCCGGGTCATTGCAACTGCGTCAGAACCTATTGAAGGACAATTCCAAACTTTCAGCATGCACCCCAACGGGCCAGTGCCCTATGCAAACTGCAGTAAATTTGTAGGCGTTTTTTTGTTCATTCCTAAAAGAGCTTTGGTTTTGATTGGACCGTAGAACACCCAGAACTGCCGTGTAATCCTATAATATCTTATGCAGTTCCACCTCTGCTTGGCCTTCGAGTGACAAATTTCGGTCATTTTTGTCTTAATCTCCCTGATAGAGGCGCCCATGTTCACCGCGTGGGACACATCCAGTGCGGAGCCGCTCGTTGCTAGTTCATCCGGTGCCTCGTTTTCGTAAACGTCCCTATGTCCCATATTAGGGTAATTTCGTGTTGGTCAGAAATATAGGCTAGCTCTCTACTACATTCATCTACTAGTTGATATCTTACAGAGGTAGATGAGAGCGCGTGAATGGCCGCTTGGCTATCCGAGAGGATGTTCACCTGCGTTCTCGCAGATATATTCCCCTTGATGTACCTTACTGTTTCCTTAATAGCAAACGATTGCATAGTCTGGTAGGCGGAAGGATAATTTTTAATTATATTTCTCAATGAAAACCCCTGTACCAACTCCGCATTCCATCTTTGATCCATCCGTAAAGACAGTTAAGCACTTCAAGAACTCGACCTTCTCTTGATTCCAGTCACTGCGGCTTTGGAATTTCGTGCGGGGTTTGTGGTGAACTTAGATCTTCGATAGCACAAAATCAGTGGGTAGCGCTTTAATTTCAGACGGTGGTGCGTCTAGGATGGAACCATGCCCGAACGGGTTTTCCTTCCAGAACCCCAGGGCACGCAGTCTTATGGAATTGTTAGCAGCTGAGTTTTTGATAAATATATATATGCGTAATAAATCAAGAAAGACGTTCAAACTTCCTTACAGACAGCTTAGCTTTTTAAATACGTAATCTTTAGTAAGGGGCTGGCCACCAGACCAGAGTCCCGTAAAAGATTATGGGCTGTTAATTTTAGTGCTAATATTTTAACTTCACTATTGTTAAGTGTTGGCTGATGTTTTGCGATTCAACACTAAACATGTGTTTGACTAGTGAAAACTTTTGCACAACGTGAAAACCATGCTCTACATTTTATATGGTAAAAACTCTGAAACTCGCCACTGGTGAAAACTGAAAATTTGGTGCATTACTCCAACTGTGCCCCTCAACAGGCAACGGCAAACCTGCGAGTGTCCTTTTGCCTTGAAAAACCTTCTTATAAAAGCTACATATTTTCCTTCGCTATCAGCTCAAAACTATAGGTCCATCTCTTTGTGTACTAATATCAAGTTGCGCACTACAAATTGGAGGATAAGTTTGGCCAAATATTTTACAAGAAAGCGAACGCCACATGTTTGTCTTCTTTTTACATATTCTGCGCCAGCTTTTCATAGTTTCCATTACCGACAAATTTGTATCAAAAAGACTTAACTAAACAATTTTTTCTTCGTTTCTACAGATTGGTGACAATACGTTTCCAAATCTAATGGCTCTACTTACGTCGTACAATCCATCCACTGC
>NW_023458558.1:13168318-13226552 GCF_013731165.1 Rhagoletis pomonella | reverse complement strand
ATGTTTCAATTTCCGTTCAATACTTTCACAGTGCAAGGCATAAAATGCTGACTTAAGACCCGTCTACATAGAGCTCTCGTGTTGTTTTGGCGTTCGCCTCGCTTCGACAGCTGATCATGGAAACATGCAACATGCATTCATATACAGCCGTCCACATAGCCAAAATTTGTTAATTTAGTGGCCAAAGCAACATACATATATACATTTCAAACCCTAGGTAATAACCAGAGAACGGATTTTAGGGAAATTGTATTTCTTTTCTTCTAAAGAGATACAGTTATTCGACTAAGAATGTCCACGATTTAGCTTTTCCTGATTCCATATATACACATTTGATGTTGCCTCTTATAAGATATTTGCATTTTTTGCATACTATTCCTTTAAAGTGATTATTCCTGATAATATAAAAGTTTCAAAAGTTCCATATTTAAATTGTATCAACTCACGTCGAGCGCACATTCAGTACATTCAAGGCTGTGTTTAAAGCTTGTTCTGTTACAAAAAAAAATCAAGTTGATAATGAAGAAAATCGAAGGATAAATAAAGAAGTAATAAGTGGTCATATGAAAATGCGCAAAGACTTTTTGTATGAAAATGAGCAGGAAAGAATGTTACTCATACGCCATGTACACCTGAAATATCTCGTAAATTTATCCATAGAATAAAAAAAAATTAACTCGATTTTTGTAATCAGCGAGCAATTCTATATGGGAATTGGATATGTAGCGCCGTCCGTTGAACATTTTTCCTGTAAACCAGTGTTATTTTTAAGTTTTTGTCTATTTTTAGTGCCTTTTGCATTTTTTGCTATTTCTTGTGCCTTTTCCTGCCTTTTTCGTTATTTTAATTTGCCTTTTTTTAAAAGTTTTTAGTTCCTAAAAATCCGTTCCCTGGTAATAACTATAATTAAGATATAGAAAAAAAATTTAAGTAGAGAGATAGTTTTTAAGATTGTATAAATAAGTAGATGTTAAAAATACTTGTAAAATAATATTTAAATACAAAAGAAAAATACGTCAATAAAAGGATTAGAAATGCAATTCAAAATTTAGCAAGTGACCTGGAACAAGTGTTGCAACTCACATATTTCTTCCCTTACCAAAAAACATACAAAAACGGTTTTGAGAGTACCAACAAAATTTGTGTTGCAGTAGATAATAAAAAATAAATGTTTTTTTCTAATTATTTTTCAATGGAGAAACAAAAAGTTTTAAACATAAATTAATTTTACTGGATTAAAAAATCCATCGATATACAAAATGTTTTGTTTTTATTTGTTTTGCTATTTTTTATAAAAATATATTTTATACTATAGCAAAAAACATAAAAATGTTTTTTCCAAACTGTGTTCAAAACTCACGAAAATTCAATAAATCTTCATGCAAACTTTGAGTTTTTTAATCCGATTTTTTATATTATCTTTTTGAGTATAGTTTTGTAGCCCAATAAATTTTGAACGTGGTCAAAACCAGAAATTTATTGCACTTAAATAAAATAATTTAGCTTTCTAACTTGTAGATCACTCCATTAAAACTAATCTGTCTTTATATATTTATTCAAGGAAATTATTCATGGAAAATTCAGATATTTCAACCTGGTCGTCGCTCTTCGTTGGATTGGACAGTGACCTCACGGTTGGCCAAAGCTTACTCACACCAGACGCAAATTTACAGGTCTTCAGATGCTCTTCCCACTTTTTCCGCTTATGTACGTTCACAAGCTGCCGAATCTCTGCGTTGAGATCCCTGATACGGGGATTTCAGGGATCGGCCTAACGAAGGTTATCACGCTCATCGGCTAGAACAGCCGCTTCAGCAGGGCAGTTTGGACGGGGGTCTTTATCAGAACAGCGCTGACTATTGTTATGTCCGACGAGCTGCAACAGCAGCCCATAATCCTTGTGGGTGCGTGGTCGTTCATTGTGCCAATTCTGTTCCCCTACGATCGTTTGACAGGCTTGAATGCCAAAGATCGTGGGGCGCATTAAAGTCACCAACTACCATACGGTTTTCACCTCTGAGGAGCGCACCTATTTCAGGGTGATATTCTGCCGGGCAGCTAGTGACAGGGGGTATATAAACATTAATTATTTCAAGCTCGACATCGCCTGACCGGATAGCAATGCCCTGAGATTCAAGGGTGGTATCCCTGCGGTCATTGTCTGCTTCAATAAGACGATACTGCACGGTGTGGTGCGTGATGAACGCTAAGCCACCACGATTATCTTGCTCGCGAACTCGACGGGTGTACGGTGCAATTCAATAATGTTGAATTGTTGTGCAACTTCGTTTCTTGGACCGCAGCGATCAATATTTCATGCCTCCCATAAAGACGGTTATCTCCTCGATCTTGCTCTGAAGTCCGTTACAGTTGAGTTGAAGGAGCTCATAATTTTGCAAAAATAGAAAATTTGTTTAATGACGCACATACGGTTGTTGTTTTAACGGCACATCTAAGCCCCGCCTAGGTCAGTTTGTCCATCATGTCCATCAATCGTTGTCGTTAAGCTCAACTAACGGTAGGCCCAGGAAACGAGCTGTTTCGACGGGGTCGGACCAAATTACATATTTCAGCAGATAAAGCACATAGGGTCATTCCTTTTGGTTTCCTACTTTTTCGGCATAGCTGTATTCAAGAAACTTGCCTTCAAAAATAAAAATATATACATACACACATACATACATACTTATATATTTTAAGTTAAAGAAACAGTTCAAACAATCTATTTAAATAGCCTGAGACTTGAATTTACACGTTTTTTGTTAAAGGAACTAATTTTTTATTAAGCTTTCACATACTGGATTCATTTTTATTTGAAAATTCATTATGAAATGCATAGAAGAAACAATTAAACTTTGAATTTTGGTGGTGCTTGCGCCCTCCCCCGCCCGTACCAGCGTACGCCAATGTTGTATGTAGTCTATAGTTAAGAGCAGTTTCAGCAGAGTTGGAAAGTAATTTTTAAAAAACTTCTAAGGCCTCATATTTCTTGAAACTTATACAGTGAAAAAAGAAAATTAAATTATTATACGCAGCGTAAATTTATAAAGTTTAATTTTATTTATTCTAAGTTTTTTATATACACCAAATACAACCTTTAATTTGCATTACTCAAGCCGTTCCTCATTTTCGCGATTTACATATGACAACAGAAACTCAATTTTCTTTATTAAGTGTATTAATTTCTTTCGATCTAACTCAACGCTTCCATTACAAATAGCGAAAAGTTTGTGAAAGTCACTGTTAGGCGTTGACTTATTACGCTTTAGATAGTTTTTAGCGCACACCATCAAGCGGCATATGTCACTGAGCGCTGCCAGTTTGTAATAGCAGGATGACATCAACGAGCGCGCATCAGATTCTAGCTGATCGCGACTTGTCGTTAACGAAGTAAATTCATTACACGCAGATACGCCAATATTTTTAGTAGTCAACGCTTCCATTTCAACAGACACAATAGCGTCATCGACATCTTCGAAATTGGTGCCAAATTTTAGATTTAAGCTTAGATTTACTAAATGTGAAACGGCTTCCGTTGGGCTGGTAGAGTGCTCACCATTGAAATAGCGTACCATGCAACCGTATGAAGTCAAGATATTCCATAGATTATAATGCAAGCAACTTGAAGGAGGCTTTTTGCAAATACTAGAAAACTTTGGAATTTGTTTTTGTATTTCAGGTACATTCGAATTTTCGGCTTGATCGCTTTTGTCACAGCTTACTTCTACAATTTTTGGGGCTTTTGATTTCATCCACCAGGGTTTATAACTAGGCAATAATTTCATTATTTCACCACAATCAACCATCTTTTTGAATTCTGCGCGCTCCTCCGATGTCAATCTATGCCATATTTCGTCAGCATCATTAATATCAACATCTTGTAAGCGTGTCGCGATATCTTCAACATCTTCCTCCTCATCATCCTCATCTAATTCTACTTCGGCGCAATTTTCAGCATCCGCTCCCTCGTCGTCAGAGTCTATTGGATCATTGAAATCAGGTTCGAGACCAGCTTCGCTCTCATGCATTCGGGTTAAAATTTCATACATTTTTTTCATATCATCCCGTGAATTGGGTTGAGATGTGGTTAATTCTTCTTGTATACAAGACTTATAAAATTCTTCAGAACATTTCAAGTGCTCCGGTGCTTTGTAGCACGCCACTGAACAATACAAAGCGTTACACTTAGGACAAGTATACTTAAATTTATCCTTTTCACAGCTGAAAGAAATAATTGAAATAAAATACATTAATCGGTGTTTTACATAAAAAATTGGCAAGCTTACAATTGGCAATACGCTGAAGCCATTTTTGTTTTGAACTTTTGCAAGTAAAAGTAAAACCGTGTACAACGATCAAAGTAAACAAATTAGGGTTTTCGGAAAAATATCGATGCATCGAAAAATCGATGCTTTGCTTCGATACTTCGAAAATTTTCCACGCGTTATATAAATAGTCGATGTAAGAAAATATGTAAGTAGGTGCGTAAAGTGACTGTTTGACAGTTCAAGCAGGTTTTTGTGAAACAGTTTTTGCTTCGTAGATTTTTCCTAACAGTTCTTTTACGAGGCTCGTGAGGTTTACAAAGCTTTTACGAGTTTAAAGGAAGACCCCTATTGTAGTTTTTCAATTGTTCAAAAAATAGAAGTGACATTTACCAAAATATTTAAAAGGCTTGAAAAAGTTCCGTCAGAAAAATAATAAGCTCAGTTGCAGTAATTGATTTAAAAATTTGTACAATTTCGCTAATAACATATTTTGTTGCCAAACATTATATGATAAATTCGATTCATCGCAAAATATCGAAGTACATTTCGATGCATCGAATCAAAGAATAGCATCGATGTATTTTTGCCACTGAAATCTCTAAAAAAACATATATTTTGACAGTTTTTAAGGCGACCTCTGATGGATAAAATAAAAGTGTGCTTTCCACGAAAGAGCTGCCAAGTCTACGTATGAGCAGTGATGCCGTATTCACGATTTAATCGCTTTTCTCAAAGAACGTAAATGTTTAAGAAGCGACAACTCGGTAGCAAAGAACGTAAATCAAATATGTTTTTAGACTGGATGAAAAGAGAAGGCTCGCTCCAGATGTTCCCACTCGCTACAATTATAACATGTTGTCTCTTCTTATAGAATTAGGTTCTTTGTCGGTAGGCCAAAGAACGTAGATAACAAGAAAGGACAACTCGTTATAATTGTGGCGAAATTGCGCATCAGGGGCGTGCCTTCTCTTTTCATTCAAGTGAAAAACGCAATAGGGCAAAAGAGAAGCCCCTGTTGCGCACTTTCGCTACAATTATAACGAGTTGTCCCTTCTTGTTATCTACGTTCTTTGTGAGGGCCACAAAAATTCTAAAATGTAAAATTGAAGAAATCACAGGCAGCCAAATTAAAAGTGGACATTTATAAAAATAACTTATCTCGAGTTAAGACATTTTTCTTCTAAACTTCTCATGACAGTACTTCTTCAAACTCTTAAATTATTAATTAGTTACTCAAGATTTTAGTTTAACAAAAAACGAAATAAACATGCATTATTTGCATAAATGGCCCATGGTATTTTGATGTTAAGTCAAAACTTCTAAAATCACTTACATAAGTGTTTTATCACTAATGCCATTTGACAACAAGGTTGCCTTCACGAGCTTCGGTCAAAAGTTTTATGATTCTTGTCAACCGAGGGTTTACGATGTATTTACAGTTGACTCCAGATACTCCAAACACGTAATAATTTACGATCTTTGTTCAAACGAACGAGTAGTCGCTTCCTATACTTTTAAATTCGTTGTCGCTGTTTATATATTTACGCTCTTTGTTCAAACGAACGAGTTGTTGCTTTCTATACTTTTACGTTCTTCGTTGCTTCATATACATTTACGTTCTTTGTTACGTTAGGTTATAAGCACGCCTGCGTACGGGAACGGACCTCATGTGAACGTCCTGTTGCTCGTGAGAATGGCAACCATGACGAAAAATTCCAATGCGCATGGTTTGACAGATGACATTTGGCAAATCACACATTCCGAATAGGCCGATAAATGTGCTTTTCTATTCGATGTGATTTCTTTACAAGTTTTGCTTGAGTCGGGAAAAGTACTTAGGGTGCGTTTGGGACCGTAGACAAATTGTTCAACTTCTCGGTCGTTTATAGAATATTGCCAAAATAGCGCCACCAACGCCAACTAAACGTGTGAAGATGTCGAAGGCAAGTAGCAGTGTTGTCAACGGCAGCAACTATGAGACATTGCATCAAGGGCGCCTCAATATGTACAAATCCAAGGTTGCTGTCGTCCTCGGAGCTCAGTGGGGCGATGAGGGCAAAGGTAAAGTGGTTGACATGCTGGCACTGGAAGTGGACATCGTTTGCAGGTGTCAGGTAAGCAAACAGCACATTAACAATATCTAGAAGAGCGAAATGACCCAATACATATGTCTACCCATTTTACCATATCGTACACTCACCAGTAATCACGCGGGCGAGAATAATAAAAGGAATTACATATGTGAAATAAATACATATTAAATTTCCTGTCCGTCTGTGCCACTAAGCTCGCGAAATCTTAAAGCCTCTGAGAAGAAGAATAAGTCAACGTGATACTTAGAACTTTCCGCTTACTCTCAAGTGCCTGGACCGTCTGCTACCTGCTGAAACATTCATTCATAAGAAAAATGTACACACAATACCTGTACATAGTCAATGCATGTGATTGCTTGATCAAATTTTTCTGTACTTGCATTTTCGGCTTTTCTATGTTTACATAACATCACATTTTTTGCGTTTTTCTCATTTCATATGAGTGGTGAATAACCGTCAATTGTGATTCATTTTTGCCGCGCACTTCGCCTGTACGTCGTCCATATCCATACATAGCTATGTACTTGTGCTTGTGTTTTTCTCTTTTATTTATTTATGTGCATACATATGTAAGAATCGTGTGCAAGTCACATATATTAGGTATGTACACATTTATGTATGTATATTATTTATACAAAGTATCGCATCACTCAGGTTTTTGGTTATAGACAATATTTTTCAGATATCTCGCCAAGCTATGTAGTATATATGTATACATACATTTTTTCTTTCAATCAAAAAGAATCAAGCATAGAACTACTTTGGCGCTACAAAATGTTTCCTTAGGTCCAGCCTAATTGATAATAATAGTAACAATATTGCACAGAAACCATTTACAAAATTGGTTCCAAAGTTAAAGGAAAAATCCCAAATATTTGCAAGCCAAAACTATGTAGAATTCAAATTGCTTTTTAAGAAAAATTATATAAAATTCACTTAGTACTAACCGAATCCTACATCGTTATTATTAAATTAGTTAACACTTCAAAATGTTGCTGCTATCACTTGGTAAATTCATGTCCGAATGTTAAAGGAGAGATTGGACCAGTTAAACATAAACATTCTTAGATATTGAAAGTTACTCCCACAAACTGTTTATATATTTTGCAAAATTTGTATTAAAACAAAAACGTTCAGTGTTAAAATGTAACCTCATTCTAGTTTTTGTCTTATGATAATTACCTTTAGCTTTCTTACAAATTTATATGAATTATTTCTGTGGTTGCCTTTGTGGTTGTTGTAGCGGATTACCTAGCCGTACCTAGATCGGCTTGTCTCTTAGTCGTTGTCGTCAAGCTCAACAAAAGGCAGGCCCAAGAAGTGTGCAACTCTGACTGGGTTGGACCACTATCAATAAGGCTGGAAGGAAAAAATTATCTTCAGCTTAATGTTAAAGAAATTGCAAATTTTTTTTTGCAGCGTAAAATTAGTACTATGCTTGATTCTATTCTATTTTATTCTCAGTAACTATATCTAGTGGTTATATTCAACATTATATTCAGTACCATGCAATAGTAAATTATACATTTTAACAAGCGACATAGTATGTACATACATATCGGCGGCTGAGTGGAAGTTCGTTCTATCTGGGAAACGCCCTATCTTAGCAAATGGTTAAATGGTTATCTCAAAATTCTGAAAAAGGGCGTTTCAATCTTTTGCTGAGATGGTACATTTTCGAAACACCGGACGAGATAGGGCGATCTTCCACCCAGCCGTAGATATGTAAGTATATATGTATGTATATATAAGGTTGACACTGATACACCACGACAACTAATAATACTAATAACTGTTTGGCGCTTACACAATTAGGGGATTCAAAACTTGTTAAGCCATAAAATCTTCAGTCTTAAACTTTTTTTTAAGTAAAATAGCGATTAAAATGGTTATAGAGAAACTAACTACACCGAAATGTTTTTGAGCTTATAGAAAATATTTAATTAGCTCTTATGATACACAGCGCATCCCCTAAACTAATTATAACGGTTACTTTACACATAAAAATTTAGGATTTGAGATTTTGCGAAGCTTAACACGCCTGATGAATCCCCTAAATATGTTAGTGTTTGGCCAAACTTCTCCTCCGATTTACGGCGTGCGCCTTGATGTTGTCACGTCGAATCCGAACGGCAATTCTATTTTTATGAGAAGCGTTTTCATAACACAAATACACTCGGAGGTTTGCCATTGCCTGCCGAGCAGCGACCGCTGTTAAGAAAAAAACCTTTTTTCTAAATTTTTTTCAATGTTGGTCGGAGACTGGTCTTGAAACCAAATAAAAATCCGACAAATTTGCACGAAATTTTCTAAAAATTTGTGCAAATTTGTCGAATTTTTGTATAAAGTTTGCAAAGGGGATTTATATAGTGTTTGATTTATAACTAGCCAGGCTTTTTAAAAAAAATATTAAACATAAAATAAACCATGGAAATACAAATAACAAAAACCCTTCAAAGTATTGCGAGTCTATTAATTCTGCCGCCAGTGTATATGCTATTCGGATTCAGGGAAGGAACTTTCTTAGATTTTACGAAAATTCGGACTACGATAAATTCAGTGATAGCCCTGAGTACTAAAAACGCTTATTTAATACTTAATGTAGCAACCTTACTTAAAGTTACTTTTAAAAACACTTACAGAAAGGCTTGTTGAGTGTTTTTGGCTATTTAAATGTGTGAGCTGAGTGTGTTTACATACAAAATAAAAAAAAAATTTCCAAGCAAAATTTTTTGAGCGTATATATATCTGTTGGACTGAGACCAAACATTTTTCTAAAAATTCTGAATAAACAGTTTGAAAATTTGGTGAAAATTTGTCGATTTTTTATAATTCTTGTTCAAAGTCGGAAAAGTGATGGTGTTTGTTGTATAACTAACTATTTACCTAGGCTTTTCTAAAAAATAAAATTAAACATAAAATAAACTAAAGAAATATAGCCGAAATTCTTAAAAGTACGACGAGTCTATACTTTCTGTCGCCAGTGTACTTTGAATGCATACGTTCGTAGCAATTCGGAATCGGACTACCATGGGTTCAGCGATAGCCCAGATAAATTTTATTTTAAGTTTTTTCAAATGAACATTTCATAAGTGTGGAGAGCGACTATTTATAAATCACTTAATTTTAAAAGTAAAATGCAGATTTTTATGACAAAACCAAGAAAAATACTTTCTTTTTAAAATTTATTATAAACTTATATTCATACGCTTATAAACAAGGTGGCGCACAGTGGTACAGCCCCATACATTTTTTGGAAAAAATTAGAAGGAATTGGCGGTGAACCTCAATTTTTTTTTCATAAATCAAGAAAAAAAATGGCGTGATCTATTTATTTTAAAGTATACCTCCCATACAAACCTAACCTAATATTATAACTAAACATCAAAAAATGGGAGTAATCGGTTTATTTTAACACATAAAAATACCATAAATGCCATTATTACTTTATAAGGTTACGTTAAAAGCAGGGACATAACAGTTATAAGTTTTATCAGAAAAACGTTAGGCAAATATCACTTTGTTAGGCCAAACTATTCAAATATAAAAATTGAATATTCAAAAAATTGTATTTTTTTTCGCCGAAATACCACTGTGTGCCGTTTCGATTATATGTATTAAGGCATCCACACACTTGTGCGATTCTGTCGGTGCGAATCTGTTCCGACAAAAATTACAACAATTCTATTCATAGTTTTAAATGAGGGACCACACACTTAATTTTTTTTTCTGCAGCGATTTATTCGAACATTCAATGTTCTTCTTTTCGTTGTGCCGAAATTGCAGACTGCCGCGTTTTGAGAACCAAAACCGTCAATAAACGGATTTTGTAAAGTTTAAGCAAAACTAACGTAAGAAAACAAAACATGTTTATTGTAGAAATGCTAAAAATTAAATTTTTTGTTGATAAATATTTTGGTATGTTTATAAAATGACATTTGTAGTGCCAAAAACGATGCGGATCCGCTCCGACGGAATCGCACAGGTGTATGGATGCCTGTACGTTTTTTTTCAAGCATATTTTGAACCACAAAAATATGCGTTTTGTAAGCTTTATGTTTATTTTAGTAAACTTAAAAAAAACCTACTTTAAGTTTATTTTGCTTGTTGGGTACTTACAAATTCATTAGAACCCACTTATACAAGTAACAAAATATTTTTCAACGTGCATTAGCAAGTTGCACTTTTCATTTCTTTACAATTTGGTTTTCAAACATACTACAGCTGTTCGTTGGATACATTTGCCAGCAAAAAATCTTCGGACTAAAACTGGTAACCTCCGACAAAGAGAGAACCTTAATTACTCTATTATTTGTCCATTCATTTGCAAGAGAATCAAGTACGTGATTCGATTTCCAGTTAATTCTGGTAATTTGGAGAACGCAACAAATTATTACTGTGCGATTAAAACTGGATGTTACTGATATAGCATCTAAGAACGTTATGTACTTTGCTATTTAATAGTCCATAATTGCTCTCGGAATATAATACATCTTTCGATTTGCAACTCATGTGAATAAAGTATAAACAAATAAGATTGTTAACTCACGCGTAGATACTTATTAATCTTATCTTATCCGGAGGTGTGATGTGTGTACATATGTCTAGCTGCATACAGGCAGGCAATGCAAATTTCACAGATACATAAGTATACATTTTATATATGTACTTAACATTGTATACGTAGATTATATACAAATATTACTATGCTATAAACGAACTGCCATTATTTATATACATATACATATACACATGCCCATAACCATCACTTGTTATCAGCTTAAATGGTGCCAGCTCCCAACTTCTATTTCAATAGTCATACATCGATAAAATATACCTGCAAGGTATGGATGTATAGATATGTATATGTATAGATATATGTATAAACTGCAATGAGAATGTCGAATTTGGATACACACTTTCGTTGCATTGAAACCTGTCGGGACCGCAAGAAGAGATTTTATGAATTATAAGGTGGGTTTAGCACTAAAATACATACAGTATATTTCGTTGCAAAGTGCACGATCGGCGATTATTCACATGTTAAATTTTTATGCAATCATGCAGGCCTCTACATAAATATCGCTAATTTACTAAAAAAAAAACTGTCACAACTCAAAAAAGGAGCTTCTTCAGTAGATGCGTTTAAAATTTTCATTTTGATTTCAATTATTTAATATTTTCATTATGTTTTTTTTTTTTTAAATAATGTCTGAACTACGGTATAAAATTTTATTTTTTTTAAATTATCAATCGAAAATGACCTATGGTCCTTTAAAATTGTTGCAAAATTACGAAAAACTCCTAAAGTTTTAATAAACTTAATTCTGCTTGGGAGTACTTCGATACATCTTCTCTCCTAGTTGTGAAGCCAAGAAGTAATACATATACCTTTTATTTTAGCAATTGTAGTATTGGCAGGGTTTCTGGCCAAAATACTTTGAAATGTTTTTTTTTTTTGAAAATGTAAGTATACATATATGTGTGTTGAACTCTTTCACAATTGTTGTAATTGTAATTTCCAAGCCTTGCATTGTCAAACTTTTTGTTTGAAGCTTTATTATACTTACATATTAGTAAATAACTAAAATTTGCTTTATGAACGCCAAATCTGTTCGGATTTCTTCAAGCTCCAGCAGTATGTACATATCTATACTTGCATTGCATCAAGGCGCATTCAGGAGTATAAAAACTAGTGTTCGACCGAGTCCGGGTTCGGTTACCGAACTGTTCGACCATGAAGTTCGGATTCGATTCGGTTTCGGCAAAAATTGGGCGAGTTATTTGGCCGAAAAACTGTAGAGAAAATTTTTACAAATTATAAAAATTTACATTTTTTTAAATTTGAGTGCCTCTGTATCGTTTTTGGCCTTTCATTTTATTGCTTTTTTATGGCAAATATTTTATTTCTTGATACACCTGCTTGATCGTGTAAATCCCGCTATTCGACTATTGGAAATGAACTCCGACTCCGAACGGCGATTGTATTTTTAAGAGAAGCTGTCATGGCAGAAATACACTCGCAGTTTTGCCATTGCCTGCCGAGGGGCGACCGCTAATAGAAAAAAACTTTTTTTTGTTTCTTTATTTTTTGATGTCGTGTTTAACCGGGCTTGAACCCAAGCCCTGCGGAGTGGCAGCGCGCATTTCTAACCACAGCGGCCGCCATTGCTCTATAATGTTAATTAAAACCGTATCTTTACAGATGCAGTGGCTCAAAGCAATCCGATTTGGGAATTTTATAAGCGTGAATATGTAGAATGGAGGTGCTTGGATCAGTTATTCGAAAGCAATCTCGCTGGGTACATCGTGTGTACTTTACTGAGAAAAAGTACTGATTTTGTCAAGCTATGTAATTTTTACTCAAAAAATTTCGGGTTCGGTTCGGTTTCGGCCGAACTTAAAGAAAAAAGCCGAGTGTTCGGTTTGGGTCAAAAATTCGAATTCGGTCCCACTCTAATAAAATACATGTATGAATTCGCCTTGTGTCACGCATTTCTATTGTGGCCTTTTCCCCGAAAATGTATGGAATATTTTAAAATATAAAAAGTAAGCACGTAAGTCGAATACACATACACATAGGCATATCCTGGGTTACGGACGCGACATTCGTACGACTTAAGAGTTTAATAAATCAAATCTGGCAAAATATTTTTTTTTCACTTTTATTTCAACATATTTTGATTAAAAGAAAAATACTGATAAAATACAATTTTTTCACACAAACAACAAAAAATATAATCGATAATCGCATTAGGCTATTGTCTGAAAATTTTAAAATGCACTTAGTGGCATTGTGCTACTGTGATAGCTCGGCCCAGTAATCATAGTCAACTTGTGTACAGTAGACTGCATCATTCCTATACAAAAAAAAAAAAAATCGGTACTGTCAGAACACCTACAACCGATAACTCGAGCAAAAATTGAGATATCTAAACGAAATTTGGTATATAGGTTTCCCCTTGCTGAAGGTAGGTTAATATTGAAAATGCGCGAAATCGGACTGTAACCGCGCCCACTTCCCATATAACGGTATTTTCGAAAAATTCAAAAACTTGTGATATTTCAGTAAATATTGGATCCAAATTTTTGAAAATTAATATATGAAGTAGAATTTTGGTACAAAATAATATTATCATGATGGTTTTGGAAAATGGGCGATACCCCGCCCACTTATGATGAAATGTTGTATCTTAGTAGCCTCTTCACCAATCCTTACCAAACTCGGTACGAGCCTTGCTTAGGGCCCAGCTAAGAAATCGGTTGAAAGTATGTTACAGGCGCTTGGTTATTGCACCTTCCCGGGGGAACTGTCATACAGCAGTATCGGGAGCATGTGGCAAACCCCATAAAAAGGAAATATTAAACATGCGTTATGCGTTAAGTTACCTGAGAGCACAAAGGTTCTAATACTTTTTTTTTAGTTCTTGATGCAGAATGAGAGATATTATGAATGTTGGAGGCACGTAATAAAAGTGGCAATACTGCAGCACTGATGTAAAATTCGCAATACTTTTAAAATGGGTAAAAGTTGGAAAATCCATAGCTTTAAAAGAAAATGTTCTAAGTGCACTGAAGTTCCGTTACATTAGCTCTTTATTTAATTTCTTGTAATATACATTTCACCACACCATAAATATTTAAAATTATTCTTAACTATACCGCAAATGAAATTGCTAACCTCTCTTGATTTTTTTATATTTTTATAAAATAATTGCGAAAAGAAATTACGATAAAAAGCTCTGCGTATATTGTGAAAAATTCTCTGTGTCCATACTTTTATTCGTCACTGTATATTTAGACTATTTTCTGTTTCGGTGTTGTGCCATCTTCGGCGTCATTTTTGTTTCTCTGACTTTTTAACCAATTGCTTTACAATTAATTCCAATTATCACCAAAGTTTTTTTCATATATCTATGTGTGTATTTGCATATCTTTTTTTTCAGGGAGGAAATAATGCTGGTCACACTGTTGTAGCTAATGGCACAGAATTTGATTTTCACCTGCTTCCAAGTGGCATTGTCAACGAGAAATGTATTTCTGTGATCGGTAAGTGGAGTATCAAATTGTGATATATGTACATATGTATATATGTAAGTACATACATATTTAAGAGAAAGTAAGAGCATACATATTATGTACGTAGATAATTTTTTTTCATTTAAGTTCCTGCGTGTTTTAAAATTTGATCTTGAAAAAAGAAAACTTGGCACTTCTATTTTTCAATGTCACGCACACTATGACGGTATTATTTCATTGAAAGAAAAGAAATGAGAAATGAAAATGCCAACACACACTCGGAACAGAGAAATACCTCATTCATTGTCTCGAAGTGATTCTAGTTTACGTCGGCTATTCCCTCAGTTTACGGTCATGGGCATTATGTGGGTTGGACTTTTGATTTTAGAAAATTCAGTAGGAATTTTGTGTGCCAAAATGCAATTCGTGATCAAGTATGTATGAGTGTGTGTATATACATCTTCTGAAGATGCAATTGCCAAGCATCAGAGTTGAAGTGTACGGCCAATTACCTTTTAACCAATTTATTATCTGTCATTATACAAAAATTCTAATTTTAATCATATTTCAGTACGGAATCGTGATATAAATGCATTATACCTATACATACTTTCTATCTGTGAATATTTATTATATAATAAACATCGTTGATATTGTCCCATAATTGAAGTAATTATTACGGTAACAGAGTCATTTTCTTTATTCGAGTACCACTTGTCACGCATATCACCAAATTAACATACATTTGTAAGCCCGCGTACTTAAGTACATTGCAAACTAGCACATCTATACATTAGGGTGCTCCAAAAATTTTTCCACAGCCACCCTCTAGAATTGAAGAATATCGCAAATAGGAGACCCGTATTTTTATAAATATTTTGAAATCGGTTAACTTTTAACCGGGCCACCGGGCACTTGAAGTTTTCCCTATAGTTCATATCGGGGAAATATTTTTCGTAGAATTGTTATAGAGTCGTTATAAATAAATAATTTTTGGTTGAATACAAAAAAAGTTTCATTTAAGAAATTTTATTGCAAAATAATTACTGTAAAATATAATTTATGTAGTGAAAGTACTGTTAAAAGACCACAAATTAATAATTAAAAAAAAACAAAAAAAAATAAAAAAATATTACTCTTCAAAAATCTTCAAACAATAAAATCGTTTTTCTTAACCGACAATCTCATGTCTTATTTACAAAATTGAGTTATTTTATGTGTTCGTAACAACATCAAGCACGTTTTAAAAAATAGTAAAATGTTAGCGTTAAATTATCATCATAATTTTATTGTTAGAAGATTTTTGTAGGGAAAGATTTTATGGCAGTTCTCAACGAAAAATATTTTCCCCATATAAAATAGGTGGACAACTTCAAAGACCCGGCGGCACGATTAAATATTAACCGATTAAAAAAAAGGAAAAAAATACGGATCCTCCTAATTTCCGTTTTCTATAATTTCGGGGGGTGGCAGCAAGAAAACTCCAAAAGGTTAATACTAACGATTTTTAGACGACCCTAATATACATACATGCATACATACCTACATACATAATTTTATACAAGTTAATATTCAAAAGATTAAGTAGTTTGCATTCAACTGTTTAATCAATGATTCGTGCATTCGCTAAGTGCCACTACGAGTTCCAAAGATGTGGCACCGTCTGCGAATGTCACAAGACGTAATTGGCGAAAAAACTAGAGGTATAATTTTTTTCGGTAAAGAACAATGCTAGGGGGTTAGCGCATTAAAATTCCCACTTTATTTTTTTGTTACCACCCAAATATACACCCTGCTTCACTTAAATAGGCACATTGTTTTTAGTATAACTTTTGTATTTCTGAGAGTTGAAATCAAAAAAACTAAAATTATCCAAAATTCCATCACATTTAATGAAAGGGCATATATTTTTTGAACGTTATAGACGTTAAAGTCATAATTCCCTAGCCCTAAGTAAGTAAAATTAAAGCACGTATCAAGTTTCAGCGAAATCGGTGCACTGTAACTATTATTTCCACCTGGGTCCATATTAAGCATGTTAGTCCCGGGATCCCGGTATTCTTGGCAAATAATTCCTGGATTTTCGAGATTTGTAATTTGCACTGATGGCCATAATAGAAACTTTATTTAATAATTAATATTTTTTTATACAAATAGTAAATTTTAATTTAGTTAATACTCGCATCAGACCACCTGCTTATAGTCATATCGTCAAATAAGGACCACCGAACCTGAGTCAACTTCATCAAAGTTGATTGAAACGGCTTCGCGGACGTTACCGCGAGCAACACCGCGGTCCTTTGCACACCCACAAATGTCAGTTCGGCAAGGTAGGGACCTTAATTTTGGGATTCGGCAACTGTTAAACCAACATAATCGGAAAAAGTGGGAGGAGTATTTTAAGACCAGAGGCGAAGTTCCACTCTGGTATGAGGAAGCTCTAACCAACTGTGAAGTTGCTGTCTAATCCAACGTGACGTGACGCCAGAGTGGAAATCTCATTCGATGGCTACGCCTCGTCGTACCCACCAGCAATTCACACTGCACCCTTTAGCGGATAAGGTGGCCATCGGGAAGGCGACAGCCTTCAAAGCCATTGGACCCGACATAACTTGCATGTTGGTGCCGAAAAATACGTATCCGCCGGGAGTAGCATATCTAACCAAGATTCTAAAGACTCAAAATAACTCGTGGCCTGAACCGAAACCGCCTCTATGAGAGCAGTCCCAGTGGCGTGGCACCTGTCAAAAGCGTTTGACACCGTCTGACAGTCTAACCCCTAACAACCAACAAATGTCTCGCCGCATTTCCACTAAACATTTCAAGTTGAAATAAACTTAATCGTTTCTAATGCTGAATTTCCATCAGGCGTTAAATGATATTTTTTCTTTAAATAAATGTACATATGTACATAGGTTTTGGCATCACAGCTTATATACAGAGGCAAAACAAACGGCAACTACAGGCAGCATCGTAGAACTAAGTCAGGGGTCATCTACAAAGTCAATTGAACCTGTCACTAAAAAAGCGTTGTCACATCTCTCCTCCGAAAACATGCCGAGCTTCTAAACACTGCTGCTGGGCTGAATACATAGGGCATACGGAATTGCACAACTTATTTTTATCCTGCGACACTAACTAACCGAACTCTTTTCATTAAGAAAATCTTTTTTTATAGAACTATTTATTAAAACAAGAGAGTGAGGTAACCAACTTAGCGAGATAAATTCGCCGGGGGATACTGCAAATGATTATTACATAAAAGATAGAATATTGAAGTACACTAAATACATTAACATTTTTAGATTTATGATTAAAATCACTGATTCAAAAGAATGTTTGCATTTAAAATTAAAGAAACACCTTTCTTACAGGCAACGGCGTTGTCATCCACTTGCCATCACTTTTTGAAGAACTTTCCAAGAATGAAGCAAAAGGCTTGCAAAAGCTTGAACATCGCTTGATTATTTCCGATCGTGCGCATTTGGTATTTGATTTCCATCAACTGGTTGATGGCATGCAGGAAGCAGAGAAGGGTGGCAAGTCGCTCGGCACCACCAAAAAGGGCATTGGTCCGGCATATTCCAGCAAGGCTACACGTAATGGCATTCGTGTTGGTGAATTGTTGGGTGACTTTAACCTATTCACAGACAAGTAAATTATTAATAATTCCCTGATTGTTGTACTCTTAGAAAACTGAGTTAGGCTTATCATTTGTTAATTTCAATTTTAGATTTAAATCAATTGTTGCAACTCATTTGCGACTTTTTCCTTCGATCAAAATCGATGTTGACGCTGAGATAGCCAGGTACAAGGAGTATGCGGAGAAGGTGCGTCCCTATGTAAAGGACACAATTTGTTTCTTACACACTGCATTGCGGGAGGGGCAGAAGATTTTAGTTGAGGGTGCCAATGCCGCTATGTTGGACATTGATTTTGGCACGTATCCCTATGTGACCAGCAGCAATTGTAGTATAGGTGGAGTTCTTACTGGTCTTGGTTTGCCACCTCAAACTATTGGAGAGGTTATTGGAGTAGTTAAGGCCTATACGACACGTGTAGGCGATGGTCCGTTCCCAACCGAACAACTTAATGTAAGTATTTGATTACTTGTGAGTATTTTATTATTAACTCTACGTTTACAGGAATTCGGCGAGCTGCTCCAAACTCGCGGCGCTGAAATCGGTGTTACCACAAAGCGAAAACGTCGCTGTGGCTGGCTCGATATTCCGTTACTCAAATATACGTCGCTTGTGAACGGATATACGAGCATTTGCCTGACGAAGCTTGATATTCTTGATACTTTGCCAGAGATTAAAGTGGCTGTGGCGTGAGTATAATAAATACTACGATACCCAAGTTTTGGAATTTAATTTCTCTGTTTTTATTAACACTTGTGTAGTTATAAACGCGCTAATGGGGAAACATTAGATCACTTCCCCGGCACTATTGCTGAATTGGCCGAGATAGTTGTTGAATACGCCACACTGCCGGGTTGGCAAGAAAGTACCGAAAATATCAGAAATTTTAAGGAGTTGCCAGAAAATGCACAAAAGTACGTACGCTTCCTAGAAAAGGAGCTGAATGTGCCCGTACAATGGGTAGGTGTCGGAAAAGGACGCGAGTCTATCATCAACATCCATTAACCTTAAACTCCAACGTGTATTTTTGCGTTACTACATAATTGATTCAGTTGCACAGAAACTTCGTTTGTACTTTAATGATTTTTAAGGATTATGTTAATAAATATGTTTTATTTGTTTTGAGTTTTAATTCTAGAAATTTTAATGTATAACTTCTAGCACACAAATTCAAACCCAACTAAATAAAGCAGAGGCAATAGCGTGAACTACAAAGCATAATGTTAAAAAAATTTAGTTTAGTCGAAAAATAAATTAAGAATTGTGCTTTTTATAAGTTATAACAAAGCCTTAAAAGATGCAAGTAAATTGTACTATAATACTTTAATTGTATAATTGTTTTGTGAAAATATACATACATACAATACTTATATAGAAACAAAACTGAAATTTATCTAAATCAAGGAATCAGTGGTGAATCTACAGCAGATATCGGTGGTATGCTAATTTAAGGTTGCAGTGGATAGAGAGTGATTCCCCCTATACTTTGGCCAAGGGCAGGCAATATACAATCTTCATTGCCCTACGATGTTGCGACGCTCATTCTGCATCAGACCATTTCGTTAACGGAATGAATGTTGATAACACTCTTGGATATCTCGGCAAAGTCTTGTAGAGACGGTTTTCCGAGCGTGTGTAGTCGTCCTTCGAGTGTATTAATGTCATGAAAAAGCTTCTCATAAAAATAGAATTGGAGTCGGCGTAAAACCGTTGTTGTTGTTGTTGCCTCAACAACGCCGCCCAGATCGGCTAGTTCCTAAGTCGTTGTCGTCGAGCTCTACCAACGGGAGACCCAAGAAGCGTGCAGGATCTATAGGGCCCGTACATTGAGACAGAGGCGTCAGTTGAGTAGGGTTTAGTGGGCATGCGAAGAAATGCCTCAAGTCGTGGGGTGTCTTTCCGCATGACGGACACTCATTCAGTCTGCTCAGGTAGTTCCTTCTCTTTTACTGTAGTACGTTTTTTAATTGGATGAAAAGAGAAGGCGCACCCCTGTTACTTTCGCTACAATTATAACGAGTTGTATCTTCTTGTTATCTACGTTCTTTGTTCCCAGGGAGTTATGAAAATTGGGTCACTTTTTACACGCAACTATATTAATACTATTTTCCCACGACATCCTGAATTACTTTGTTCGCTCCCCCAATTACAATCGCGAAGTATCCCATTCCCACGGGCACATTCTTAATTCGATTTGACAGTTCTCTGTCTCTGTGTTTTGTTTTTGTTTTCTTCGCTGGAAAATTTATGCAAAATGTAGGTTTTTCCTAAAAATTTATAAGTTCCCGTATTAAATTAGGTTATTGCTCATTTATAAACTTTACTTTTCGTACTCAGAAAAATGCCAGTTTTGATTTGTGAGCTAGTTTCGTAAATTTCTGATAAAAATTAGAGGCGGCACCGATTTGTTCGTAATTCACATGGTAATTGGTTCTGAATTACCAACAAATGAGGTAATTCGCTCTCAAAATTTTGTATGGCGTATTTATAACGGTACACCAATAACACTTTTTTCCTCGGTGGCACTTAAAACGTACAGAGTGTCCAAATTAGCAAAGACACATTCCTCTCGTAATTGAAATGGGTGACAAAAAGAAAAGAGTTGATGAAATTTTTCTGGCTGTGAAATTGTATAAAAAAACATTGTTCTATAAATGAATGGTGAGTGAAAAAACGAAAAAGGTTTGCAGTCAATCAGAGGGGAGGAGTGATTTAAAAATATTTCAATAACTGGACTAAATGTACTCTTATCGGAGAAGCGTCCGATCACTGGTAGTGAACGTATTCTGCAATTTTTACAATAATGACACACAGATGGCGGGAAAAACACAAGGCTTAGACGTTGATTTGGAAGGAACCGCACAGGGCTGCTATTCACAGGGTGCACTTGATTATTTTTTTGTCATTCCGTTATTAAAAAAAAACACTTTTTTTGATGATGCATTTCCGTACGCCATTTTTCTGCAGTAATTCGAAAAAAATGTCGATGATGCATTTACGAACGTTTTTTTTTTGAAGTTTGCTTTTAATCCGTTTTAAATTTTTAATTTTTCAATTTAAAATAGAGCTCGCGGGCTTTATTCATTTCGTTTGCCTGCCGAGCCCTAATTAGCAAGTCTAATCTCCAGGCAGACATTATTGGTTGTGTTAGTGCTGGTTCCTAGGTAGACAAAATTCTTCACTAGTAGTGAACTGCTCCAACTTTGTACTTGGTAGCCAACAGTTATGTGTGTTTCAATATATTTTTTAAAAAGAACTTAAACTTTGAAATCCGCGACTGAGGCTGCGCTGCTATCCATAATCGACCCATAAGAATCATATGCACACTAGCATAGTTATCTATGGAAATTCATAAGGCCTAAACAATTGTTAACTAAGTATGTACTGTGCATATCGACAGCCAGCTCGAAAACGTTCTATCTCAAAAAACTTTTCAAGAACGCCCTATTTCAGAATTCATTTCAAAAACGCGCTATCTTAGCTGCCGCATTCTGAGATAGGGCGTTCAACCAACCAAATCCTGATTGAGGGTGTTTTTCAATAAAATTCTGAAATAGGGCGTTCTTGAAAAGTTTTTTGCGATAGGGCGTTTTCGAACTGGCTTCCGAGATAGGTCCATCTTCCACTCAGCGGTCGATATGAAAATTGATAGTTAAACCTTTGTCAGTGGTTATCTTTGAATTCGGCTCTTAGGCTTTGGTGGATATTTGGTGAACGAATATCGTCTGCATTCCGAATGTGGAAGATGACAGCCTCCAAAGTGCTTCTTAGCTTTATAAATAGCTTAAAGTTGGAATGGGTTTTTAAGGGTGGACCAATAATAATAAAGGCGGCTTTAATTCAATATCGCTGTTCTGGAAACCCATATAAGGTGAATAAAAGTTCTACAACATCACGATTCCGATGCTGACTAGGATCCGAATCGCGGTATTCGTGACCGAATAATTTCTCGTTTCGTATCGAATGAAACAAAGTGGCAGCCGTTTTCTCCACAATAAAATTTAAATCTCAAAATAAAATTTCGAATCGAGTTACGTTCGATATCGCAAGCCACGAATCGGGCCCAATTTCCGTTTACTAACAATGACATAAGTATAGATGGTGTTGATCAATTCGACAATAAATCACTTGAAAACGTAAGTTTCACAAATTTGCTTTATTTACTCATTTATTATTTTCAGTGTTGCTGTAAATAAATTTGCAATACATAACATACATTTAATTCGCCACCAAAAGGATGCTACATGTGTGCAATTGTGCAATGATGTTTTCTTCATCATTATTCCATAAATTGTAGTATAATTTACTTCGATGTACTTTTTATTTTAATTTCATTATCATTAACATTTAACGTTGATGTATGTGCATTGTGAATGCATCGTTAAAGGCTCGAGTACATTAAAGAGAATAGTACATGCATATACATATGTATGTATGTTTGTGGCTAATAAAATCCGATTAAAAAAATACATCCATATTGGGTATTTTGCATAGAAATATAGAAATTCTGTTAAAAAAGATCGAGTACTATCGAGTACATTTTGTAAGTGTGTGTGTGTGTGTGTAAAATTTATTGCTTACGCTGAACAGTCAACGATTTTTTAGTTTATACGAATTAGGTTCAAGAGGCTGCTGGTAGTATTACGTTTTGAACTCTTCGCTGTCGTAACATCAGACTCCTTCAAATCCAGTGCGTCGCAATTTAAACTATGCTTTTTTTAGTAAAAAGTTTATGTAGTTCTTCAGAGTTGTGTATACATATGTATGTAGGTATACAAAGTAGGTTGTAAATATGGCTGACATGTGAACATTCAGTTTATAGCAGACATATTATAAACACATAAACATCATACAAGTAAACATTTTATGTGGGCTTAAAAACTAGACTTTAATTTGAGTGTAATTAAATAAGTTTTCAATTTTAACATGCTCCATATAAATTTCATTTATATATTTATTTTTGCTTTATTATTATATATATGCATATGTATGTAGAATATAATATACATAGTGTGTATGGTAAAATTTAATTTGTAAATTTAAATTTCTATGCGCGATTTTTCAATTGAAGAGTAGTGCATACTCTCAGTATGCATACAATTAGCATCAATAATATTCGCATCCTAAATACAAAAGAAATAGAATTGCGTTGTAGCGGTGCTGCGAAAAATTGCGAGTGATTATTTGGTCTAACCCTGTGAAATATGTACGTATTGCGGGTAATCACAATCTCATTTCATGCACATTCACAAGAATGAAAATGTATATTGCTTTGCAGATAAATTTTACAAACGCACCGAAATATGTGCATGCCAGGCCTTTCGCACAATATTGTGATTACCCTTATTTTAGTAAGTTTTTACAAGTTTTTTTTTTGTTTAAGAAATATAGCACCCTATGCAAGTAACTACTACCCTCGGTCCAAAAAATTGTTTACAAACTTTGATTAGAAATTAAGAAAATAACCGCATATTTAAAGATAAGCGAATATTAATGCTGCTTATTGTAAAATTAAACGTACATTTACTTATGCATGTATATCATTTTTCAACTATTTTCTAACACTAAAAATATACCTTTTGACTTGACATCCATATGCATACATACACACATACATATGTGAATCGTGAATTCGGATGAGTTTTAATACATTTAATGTATTTAATTTCCCTTCTTACAAACTATTTATCTTTACAACACAAGCCAAACCAACAACAAACTGCAATTTCTTAATTCCTTTTTACAAACTTAATATGCATTTATTTTAATTATTACTAAATAACTATTATAGAAAAACGAAAGTGGAAGCCAATTACTAAAAATTTTGTAAGAAAAATCACAAATCAATGTTACGTTCGAGCGGTCAACTTCAATAAACGTTTTCCAAATTACATATAGTTATACATTTGTTAAATATACACCGCCTGCTCTTTGAAAGAAATTGATAATCAAAATTTTATTTATATTATTAAATACTTATTTAAATTAAGTTTGATGCACTTTTTTTAATGTATGTATAAGAATTCATATTAAAACCCCGAAGACTTACATACCATAAGAAAAGTATGTCAAATTTGTTTGCTTATAATATATGTAAGTAAGTATTGTATTTGATGAAAAGGGAAGGAGATGCACGAAGAATGCCACAAAAATTTAAGTATAATATAGCTTGAAGCGAATCAAAGGCATATACGAATTTCATAAAAAAAAAAATAGATTTTGAAAAAATAAAATACTGCACTTAAAAAATGTGAATTACCTTTTTCAAATTTTAGCTACAGAAACTCAAAACCATATAGCGAACTTGCCCGGTAAATAATACTAGAAAAAAAATCCAATGTAAAAGGAAAATAATAGTATGTATATGTACGTATAGTACATATACACATGTGGACAATCAATAGAGCCTAAATTTTTTGATTTTCTCATGTGTTTCTCTTGCCAAGAGAGGGCTTATAATCAATACCCTCAATCTGCAGTTCTCACAAAAAATTGTTTCTGATATTTGAATACATCTGCGACTTCAACTTTGGTATTATTTTAAACCATAAGGATAGGCCTAAAATAGATGCTTATGTCAGGAACTAGTTTTTGTAAAATTTGTACATTTTTAGAGGGGGTTGAGTATATGACGTCGATATTGATTCCTTGCTGTTATAAATTTCCAGTAATTGGGCTGCAGTGAAAAGCCAAACATTCTAGCAAACCTGCTAGTACATCAACTGGTATGGTATGTGTTAGAGCGGCGACCTCCCAGTTCCAGGTGATACTTTCTGTTATGCGAAAAACTAAAAAAAAATTGTTTAAGTTTAGCTGCATTGAAAAAAGATTATTCAATTTCAAAAGAACCACACAATTTATTCTTATCTTGGCTCTATTTATTTGACCACATATTATTTGCACAACCACGCAGAATTTTGTAAGAACAAAAAACACTTTAAATAAATTTCAAATAAGTTTGTATAACCATACTTGAATATTTCGCCCTCTAGTAAATTTCGTTTAAGTGAGTATACTCATACTTTCATTGCTTAAATTAATTACACTTAAATTACGTATTCACAATTATCATGAAACATTCAACATTTATCGTTGACTGGTTTGCCGTTAATATTTATTTTCTATCTCTTTGCTTCACAATTTCACTTTATATGCTCTTACGTTAAACCTATTTTAGTCTTCACTTATTTAAACATTTAAATGTAATGTCTACATATTTTTTTACGTAATATAAAGCCCTTTTCGCATGCATTAAACAAAAATTAAATTTGTATATTTCAGTTTTGTTTGGTTTACCACAACACAACAGGTATCATTAATAAACTAGTACAATACATCGAATAGTTCATTTCACTATTAAAAACAGTTCAAAAATATATAAACAAACAAAATTTAGTGTAAATATATAAGGCAACGACGAGTGTAAAAATATTACATTTACTTTTAAACTATGCGCATATTAACCACAAACATGAATAAAAGTTTGCGAGGGTGTTTGTAAGAAAGAGTAGTAGAAGAAAACTAGGCAAACACTTTTAAGATTACAAACTTATTACAATTTCAAGGTGACACAGCATGCAGGTTATGTGTTTTCAGCATTGACTTGCAACATGAAAGTAGACGCTGAAAATAGAATTAAATAAAAAGCTATTAAATAAAAGTTGAAATAGATTAATACGAAATTAGGATAACAAATGATACATTCCAAAAATTATGTTTGTACACACATATACAGTATTCGAACAATTTATAGCCGCAGCACATTTTGGTAAGTTTTAACCTATTTTTTTGTTATTTAATTTTGGTTACTTTTTATTAAAATATAGTTCATTCTTTAACAAAACCGGTGTACATCCAAGTTTCAAACTTTGTGCAATTTCAAGCTTTTTTCATTAGATTTCCTAGAAAGATTTTGAGCTTACAGCTTTGCAGCCCATTTAATTTTAGAAGACTAAAGTATAAAGTTTCAAATGTGTAAAAATTACCGTTGATTTTTTAGAATTTATTTGTCTCATTTGCTTCCATATAACGAATAAACGCCTAGTTTTATATTCAAGAAAACCGTAACATCTTCAACAAAAAAATTAATGGCAAGTTTTAGTTATTTGTTGATTTTTTTTTTTTTTAATATTGCACAAAGTTTGAAACTTAAGCGAAGATCACATGATTTGTACATTTGTACAAATTTGTACATTTTGGTAGTCACAGAGTGGTGTTGTTTAGAAGTTTGAGTTCAGCCCAATAAAAGCATTTCCGAACAACACCACTCTGCACCTGCCAAAATGTACAAAGCTGTGCAAATGAACAAATCGTGTGTTCCTGCTTTACATTTATGAACATCTTTTTTTTTTTAGAAAGAACTGAATTTATATAAAAGAATAACCAAAAAATAATATGTTAAAACTTTATGTACATAGTACATGCGATCTAAAAATTTAGAGCTTGTGTTTGATATTTTAAATATGTTTCGAACATTTATAAAAGTACATAAATAGTTGCGTGAACATTTACATATTTAATTTAAATTACATTTATTTTTAGCTACATATGTATATTTTTGCTAGGTGAGAGAGAGTACACGTGTGTATGTAATATGTATACAATGACATCAATTTTCAATTGGATCAGCACTTGATTAATTTGGTAGCTATGCATACATATGTACTTATCTAGGGGATTCAGAAGACGTGTTAAGCGTCGTAAAATCTTAAGCTTATCATTTGTTTATGTAAAATAACGGTTAAAACGGTTTCAGGGGGTTTCTAATTATATATTAATTTTATCTAAAACTATTGTAATCATTATTTATTATTTTACATAAGAAAATGTTAAGTTTAAGATTTAACGACGCTTAACACGCCTTGCGAATCCCCAAATAGTATAAGTTATCTTATTGTAAATTCGTAGATTACTAGACTTTAGGGTTTTCCTTAAGACAACCACAACCACTTGCCATCAGGTCAAAAATGCATCGGTATTCGCTACATTACTCCTCTTCATACATACATAATCTCTTTGTTATGCACTCAATATTGGACTAAAAACCACCAAAACATAAAAGCTTTGTGTACGCCCATTCACAATTAGTGTTGATAGAAATAATTAAGCTGATAGAAAATAACGTTGATTTTTGGCATTGTTTTTGACGGTGTTGGGCATTCTCTTCCATATAAATATTTTTTTTTAACATACTTTGTATGGGGAAAACAGCGTATCAATGATATTTTGTAGCTACTTGAATTGGCTATGAAACTGCATCCCTAAGTTTTCTCAAAATTTTAAATAAAAAGGTTGAAGTTTTGTTGAAAATGCGTTGAATTTTTATAATTTTTGTACCTACAAAGTTTGAAATGTGCATTTATATAGTGTTTGTTGTACAACTAGCTAGACTTTTATAAAAATAAACATTAAATAAACAAAATAAATGTAACCAAAACTTATCAAAATAAGTCGAGTCTATTATTTCTGCCACCAGTGTAAGTGAAAAAGTATGTAGGTAATATATTTAGGTTAGGACAGTCCTTGTAAGTTCTTATATACACCTTAAATGAAAAAAGTCACAACTCGAAAGTTGTTCCAAATTGGTTTCTTCTTATAAAACGGCTCACAGAAAATATTTCTTTACATCCTGTCAAAAATTAAGTTAAACAAGTTAGTATATTTATACAAAAAAAGTTAGTCTGCTTTACACTATTCTAAAGATTTTTGGTTCAAATGTGATTTTGAAGCCCACTTTATTTTCGCGCAGAAAAAGTGATCATTTTGACTTTTTATGCACTGGTTAGTCAGGATATTTTTTCGAATTAATAGCCTTTCCAAATGCATAGGGGTTATTTTAAGACTTACATGGATGGACATTTTTTATCACCCACATACATAAATATGCTGTATATTTAGCACGTCAGTAAAATGCATACTATGTATAACTATGTATGTATGTAGATGTTTCATCTATTCTTCAAATATGGTTAACCGACGAAATTTTTTGCCAAACGACTCGTACGCAATATAAGCAGCTCACACTATAAGGACAGTCTCATTTTGGCATCTATATTTTTGATATATTATTTTAATTAACACATTGTCCTATTTCTGCGTTAACTTCGTAAATGCAATAGTCATTCAACATAGAGATTGTATGAAAAAAATTTTAATTTTCTTCCACTAGGATACAATAAACGAGCTATATACCTAATATTTTTATTCAGCTAACCCTAATGAGCACCCACTTAAAGTTTTTGTTTTATTTTAAAATCGTATGATGCTTAAACTGTGTTGTAATTAGCTCTCGTAAAAAAATTTATATATGTGGTTGACGCAGAAAGGCGAAGATGTCTATGTGCATGTGTATAATGACATATCGATGGCAGAGTAGAAGATCGACCTATCTCGGTATCCAGTTTGAAAACGCCCTATCCCAGAATTTGGTTGAATAACGCCCTATCTCAAATGAAAATATATTGAAAATGTGTGCTGAGATAGGGCGTTTTTCTTCAATCAAATTCTGAGATAGGGTTTTTTTCAATAAAATTCTGTAATAAGGCGTTATTGACAAACAAATTTTCGGAAATAAGGCGTTTTCGAACCGTCTGGCGAGATAGGCCGATCTTCCACTCAGCCATCGATATGTAATAATTTGCCTTATCAGAAATTATTTCATTTGAGAAAATCTATTTCATGGCAAAGATAAGTTTATCGGTGTTATTGTGGCAGCTTAAACACTACCCTTCTCAGTTGCATAGATCAGACTGTCGGTCGGGTATGTGTGTTTAGGTTATTATTTAACTTTGCTTAATTCTTTTCTATAATAACGAATTTTTAGCAGTTTAGCTTTTTAAGCTTTAATTTTTAAACGGTAAGATTTACTAAACGTTCGAATAGTAGTCAAGCCATTACCTATGTACAAATACACCAAGTACAACATACACTATGCCAATAACTCCAATCAAAGTTTCCTTAATAACTAAGCTAAAACGTTTGCTTAAGAATATTTAATATTTTTGCAATTTGTTTACATTTAGTTTTTTGTATAAAATCACATTTGAAGCTACATAGTAAAAATTGTACTACATTTACAATTCGTTTACAGCCGATATTTTCACATCCACTTATGCAAATAATAACATTTATGGTTATTTATTTATACATACGTACATCAATTGTGTACATATACTTACGAGCCAAAAACAAGCAAATCACTCTTTTGTAATCGTAATCATAATTTTCATGATTACCATTACTGTAATTGTAATCTTGAAATTTTTAGGATTAGGATTACTATAATCGTAATCATAAAAGCTACGATTACGATTACAGCAGTCGTAATCGTTAAATTTTAAGGATTAAAATTAAAGTGATCAAGCATGTTATAATTACAAATTATAGTAATCGTAATGCTGAAAATTTTCGGGATTACAATTACAGTAATCGTATTCCTACATATAACATATAACCTCGAAATTTCAAAAGCCCGATAAAAAAGCAGTTCGCCGACGCAAGAAAAATGAAGACAGCCTTGTAATCAGGAAGCCAGAACACACCAGATACACTTTTCCAACCTTTGTATATTTTTTTTTTTGCTGTTGTAACGTTTAAACTATAAAAATCTTTCCGAAATCGTATCGATTTCAAATCGTACGTATTTCAGAACATGGCTGTATATCTATAGCTTTGTTTCTTTACACTTTATCACTAGTTTCTGCTGGAAAGCTTTCTTAATCAAAAAACCAAGCAGAAACTAGCAGCTCTCTCTCTCGCTCTTACGCTCTCCTTTTTTGCCTCTCCTGGAAGTAAAATTTTGACCAGCAGAAACTGACAGCCAGTGTTGCCGTTTTAGCCCTTTGGTGGCTAGATTTAGCTACCACATACTTTTTTTTGGCCACAATTGGCGAATTTTTAAACTAAGAAAGACTGATAGATATACATATGTATTGTATGTC
Organism: Rhagoletis pomonella; assembly: GCF_013731165.1. NCBI lineage: Eukaryota > Metazoa > Arthropoda > Insecta > Diptera > Tephritidae > Rhagoletis > Rhagoletis pomonella. The sequence continues at coordinate 13,196,592 of NW_023458558.1, read as the reverse complement.
TACTGTACATTAGTTGGCTATGATTACTCGGCCGTGCTATCATAGTAGCACAATGCCACTCATATTTGACTTACAAACAAACTACGGGCAGGAATTTCAAGATTTCAACCCTGTTTTTATGAAAAATGTTATTTTTATCAGTATTTTTCTTTTAATCAAAATATGTTGAAATAAAAGTGAAACTAAAATAAAATTTTGCCAGAAAAATACTGGCTACGGGCCTGCTTCTAATATTTATATGAGTATTAAAATCGGGGGTGTTTTTGCTTAAAACTTACTTGTTTTTAAGTTTTTTTTTTTGGTTTTGTTTTTTTTGTCAGTCATGAAATCTTCTTGCTTAAAAGTCCTTCATAAAAAGCAAATTTCAGAGTCGCAGCCATAAAACTGGGACACAATTTTCTCTATTTCACCTAAATTGAGGCTCATATGTACACAATATCAGTTGACCAAATTGTGAACAGTATGGCAATCTCAGCTAAAACTGAGAATTATAGTTAAAATTTTGCCATTCCTGCGCTGAAACTTTTTATCGAATTAGCAGAGTATCACAAAAATTGTTTCTCAATATTCTTGGATGCGGATAAAATGCAATACGTACATATGTATCGTGGACTTAAGTAACTACATATGTATGAGAATTTCCTCTTACAGCCAGTTTCACCAAATTATTTAAGTGAAAATTTTCGAATTTTCGGTTTCACCAATCAATTTTAATTTTGATTTAAGTGACCTATGCACTGCACTTAAATAAAAGTTAAATCAGAACAACCACACTCAGAGGTGTTACACATTGTGTATCTGCTGCTTACTTGTATACCAGCCCTGCTTTTACAACACAGCGTGCCAAAGCTTTCAAAAGCTCTCAGTACAAATGAAAGCGAAAGCTAGTCCTAGTCTGTTTTACAACCACTTTTTACTCACTTAAATAAATAGTTTATTGAAACTGAAAATTATTTAAATGAGAATTAAATACAAAATTAAATTAAAGTTAATTTGCACTTAAATAGTTTGGTGAAACTGGCTGTTAGTGTATTTATTGCATATAAACTTAAAGTTACTTTAATTCCAAAACAAATACATACCATAATGTAGTAACAAGAAATGATAATTGGATATCCTTACGTCCCCAGAAGGATTTGTGGTTTTTAATCCATTATTCCGCTTAAATTCCAGCATGCACGTACTACGTATATGCAAAACCAGAAATTCAGCAATATCTGAAAATGCTCAGCATCGTCGGTGATTGAAATGGTCGCTTGGCCGTATTGGCTAGTAATGGACGTCGAAGGATATTGTTAATGCGCATATCTCACTTATTTGGTGTGGTTGGATTGTGGTGATGGGCGTGGTGTGCGCGGGTTATTACTAATAGCTATTTGACTATACTTATGTATACATATGTAATTACTTGCTTGCTGCTAGTGAACTCATGACTATGAAACGAAGTAATGCATTTTCCAACCAATTATAATTTTCATAGCTCTTTGATGGCATAAAAATCAAATGTGTGTTCATATTTTAGTATAATTTATTTCCCATGCGTACTTTTTCTGGCTCAGTTTCTTATGGTGTATATAAGTGTATATTTTCATGCGCGCGTGTGTGTCTATCCGCATCCATCAATATAAAATTGAATCAAATTCAGAAATAAAATTGTCACTAAAATTGAGAAAAAAAGAAAAATTTAAATATGAATACATACATATATGAAACACACAATATACCACATATATTATGTATGTACAAATGTTGGTGCATAGGACATGAAATCGAATTTACTACATAGAATTTTGATAGTTGATGTTAAATAAAGAAATGTTAACGTTGCAAGCATTCAAATATGTATGAGTATAGCTCAACATGCAGTTGGGAAGTAAAAGTGTAGATAAAGAGAATTATAAATTCCGAGTATAAAACACTTAAGAATTTCTCCGTCTCTTACTTTTTTACTGCACATACATACATACATACATGTCAATATCATATCTATCTATACGAAGTGAATCTCTAATTTGGCAGGCATCTGCATGCAACAATAACCGGCACAGTGACGTGATTAAATGCACAGCACATGCATATTCATGTAAATATGTTTGTGGTTTGTGTATGTTCTTATAACAATACTGTTGGCATGCATTACATATTACATTGTCGATAAGCAATTATTTTGACGCATTTAAGCTGTCAATGAGCAGTGGCATACATACATACATATATGTTTGTACGAGCATACACAGGATTATATGTATATTACACAGAATTAAGTATGAATGTACATAGTAGTACTCTTATTGTAAAATGTTTGAAGGTTTTAGTGTTCACACAAATACACACATTACGGGGTGCTTCAACCAAATAGTATTTTTTGGATTTTATTTATATATTTTTAAGTGCTTCGTTGTTTAAATGACAAATTACATTTCTTTTTTAATGTTCTGTTTTCTTTCACTTTTTATCTTTCCTAACAATACTCGGAAATGTATGTGGATAACGCGTATCTGCCTCTCTCACTTCTAAATTTTTTCCCATTATGTATTTCAAAATCATTTTTTGCATGCAGCAATCTTTCTTCTTGCTTTAATAGCTTGCTTTAATTACTTGACGAATCCATTGATTCCATTTTATAGTAATTAGTTGTTTGTAAACATTGAAATATCTGTGAGCTATTTGCCAAATTAGGTGTTCGAATCGATTCATTTCGGTTTGGTTCAATTAGTTTCGTTCTGACAAGCAGATAGTATGAATGTGTGTGCGTACTCATAGATGCGTTAAGTTGTTGCTCTGCGATCTAGATAAATGCAAGCAAAATATTGTGTAATCAATGCGTTATTCGTTATTCTTATAATTAATTTTGTATATAAATCAGCACAGGGAAAAGGCTATAATATGTGGTAAGAGTTAGATAGATAGTTGGTTATAGCACTGTGACCGGCAGGTCTATTGTGCCAGTGATAAGAGATGTATTAAAGAGTATATATGTACATATGTAAGCACTGCAGTCAGTATTCACTCCCATAGCGAAACAGCTAGGCAGCTTTTATGAATAAAAAAAAAAGTTGATATAGATGGCAATACTTTTTTTTATTAATTATTATTTCTTTTTTAGTTTCATCATTGTGGCACTAATGGATGTCGAATAGGAAGTTTTTTTTTATGAAAATGAGTGAATCTTTTGAAACGGCAACGACGTTTTTGCATAAAAACAACAACTTTGAATTTGATATGGATTATGAAAATGTAAGATACAAGCCCAAAGAAAATGAGTGAAGCATGATATTAGCCTACGCAACACCTAGTATGTAGTATGTGTATGTATATGTAATATTTACGACAATGTGCAAAAATAGCGACAATAAGGCTGTATGTACGTAAGTAAGTCATACAATATTCATGAGTTAGTGATTTTTTAAATTATTGTTAAAAATTATGGCATCATAAATTGCCATAAGTGAAAAATGTGAAGAAAGTGAGCACAAGTTTTCTGCTGGCCTGTAGTATTCGAAAATTGTTTGTAATGGATTCTTAAGCAAATTTAGGAAACGTGAATTAGTGTTGACAACAGCGGTGACTACAATGTAGTATATGTATTGAATTCATTGCATTGCATTCGTTGCTGCTGTGTACATACATATATATATATTTGCCTTTATTCAGCAATTTTCCGTAATAGCATTTAAAGCAACCAATTATATGCCAAATCGTGTAAAAATTAGTTAGTGGATAATAAATGCAGCAGATGAATGTTTGAATGGTGATTTGTATTAATCAGTCGAATGGCTGTGATTTGACTAGCCATAATTCGCTGGGATTAAAGTGAAAAAGTAATTGTACAAAAAAAAACATAAAAACTATAACAAAACAGCAACAGTATAGCACGTTTGAAAATTGTAGTGCAACGCTTCAAATAAAAAAAAACCCAAAATATATTCGAAAACAATGAAAACGAAATCTGTGTAACGAAAAAATACCTGCTTAACAGTATTGAGCACATATGATATGTTGCACTCCACACTAAGCAATTGACCATTACACCAATCACTTATACATTGCCTTTATGCAGCCCACCCATTTCAGACCATAACGTTACTCCAATCGATGTCGTCAAGACTATAACTATCGATATATGGAACAAAGGATAGTTATTTTTCGTACAGGGGATGTGAGAGTAGTTGTGTGTAGTGATAAAAGGTAGTGGATGCACAGTTGACGAGAATTGTAGACGAAAGTAAAGTTGTCGGACAGCCAGAAGAATCGGAAGAAAAATAAAATAGACAAAATTGTGTTCAGTTATATTGAAATAAATCATATACTTATACACAAATAATCTTTTTTGTTAATTCTGTTAAACATATCAACAATTTCCAAATCGGCACAGTCACAAAACTGCGCTGACTGACCTCATTTAGCTTTTGATTAAGACAAGCAACCCAATGCAAAGGCACCATTAGTGATTTATGCTAAAAGCTGCAACACCATCAATAATTAAAAAAAAAAAATATTATGAACAGGTTCATTTCCAAAGTATTGCGATCTAGTTCTCAAATAGAGCAAAGCAAGGTTCGATTATAAAGATAATGTTAAAAGGTTTAAGCAAAATACAAATCTATACATAGTATATTAATAAATAAGCAGTTGCTGCGAAACAAAAAGTTTTATAAAACCCAAAAGCAATGAAATCATTTAGAGGCAAAGCTATTGTTCAATTCATATGTGGGTAAACTTAGAAACTAACTTTTCAATCTTTATTCTGCATGTTGTCATTTTTCAAGCATTAAGAAATGTCATCTGTTGTCAAATGAGTCAAATTGAATTCGAAGCTCAGTTATTAGTTGGTCAAAAATATTTTCTAATAATATTGCACACATTACAGTTTATTTTTAACCGACTTCGGAAAAGAAGCAGGTTATCAATTCATTGGAATATATTTTTTTTATGTGTGACCGGATAAGTTTAGACAACGTGAATCGGCAATTCATTATTATCGGAAAGGTGGTAGTACCTCAAAAGTGGTCGGATAGTAATTTGATTGTTTCGAATATTGGATCATGAAGAAATTACGGTGAGCATTGAAGTCGGTTGTATTTTTACTTAAAAATTACTTATTACATAACTTATAATTCCAATGATCCAAGCCACACTTTGAAAAAGTAGAAAGTGGAAGGTAAATGTAGGTAAAGTTTCTTCCCATTCAGACGCAGTCAAGCACAGGTAAGTATTTTTATGATAGCGACATAGATATCACTTTTCACACCATTTTCAAAATAAGTTTATCCGGGTGTGAAAAAGGATAAATATTTGGATTTTCCATATTTATTTGAAAATTTAATCGTATTAATGACACTTGGCGCATTATTTGCATTATTGCAATACAACAAATTTAAATTATACAGCCAGAACGCGACTATTTGGTTTGCAGATAACGCTGATTATCTCAAAACAAAGCCGAAATCGCTTCGTCAAATTGATTAAGGAGACATTGCAATGATTCAGGCAACGTTTTTCGTTGTTGTTAATTCCATTAAATAAAATTTATTCTGTGAAAAATATTGGCATTTTCAACAACTGAAAACTCTTTATAAATTGAGGCAAACCGTTGCGACATGCAATACAATATACAGTTTTTCTTTGCGTTCCCACTACAGTCGGGTCTACGTAACCGGAACGACCCAGATTTAAATATGGCCAAGGTCTGTCACTACAGCAACACTCCACCAAAGACTTTTTGGTGAATCTGTATGCTGTTACAACAACAACAAAAAATTCTTTTGATATTGAGGTAACGGTTGCGCCAGCAATTTCTATGAGCAGCTAGGCTACTTACGAAGCAATATGAATAGGTTGGTTAAACTGTTGCATCGTCTGTAGTCAGCATAATATTTGAAATGCAAAGCAAATTTAAAATATTATTGCTGTGAGGGACGGTCTTATTTTTTGTGAATAATTTTTTAATTCAGCAGACATTGTAGTCATAAAATTTGGAAAAGGTAAAGATCGACAACATTCTAATGTTTAATTACATCTTTAGTTGCTACACAAAAAATGTAAGCACATATGAATTGACAATAACGTTCGCACACTATAATGATCCTTAAGTAATTAAACAAAAAATTGCAGCATTTATGTAACTGAAATGTAGTTTAACTGAAATCTATTGTAAAATTAAAAATTTAGATAAAGCAGCCAATTTTGTGTATACTCCATACTCTATTTTAACTACTACAACAAAATGGTGAGTATAAAATTTAGCAAAGAACAAAAACCATAAAACCAAACATTTTATTTAAAACAAAGTAAAGAATTCGTGGTATTAAAATAGCAACAAAAACTCACTTTGGCATAGGTATATCTTGCGGCTGATGCTGTGGCGTACCCACTACAGAGCCACCCTCTATGGCCGGTACATTAACCCTTATATCACTTGCTACATATCCATCTCGCGTTGTTTTTTGTTCATCTAGAAACAATGTTAGTATTATTATAGTTCATTCGGTATATGCATAACGATAAATTAACGCTTTAAATGTTTTACAAATAAAATTTGATATTTACCAACATGATGTGAGTAAAAGCTGCCGAATGCCTCATCGCGTGGCAAATTCTTCGGATAAACAATACGCAGCACGTTCAAGTCGTGTATGCGATCCGCCAAACAGCGTATATTCAAGTCTCTTGAGGTCCACGGCGCCAGCATCAGCTTGTTGCCCTGATCGTCGACAAAAGCCACAGTTATACCACCTGTAAGTGAAATATGTTGACAGTTTATATTTTGCGAAATCATTATATCAGTCAGCGTATTACCTAGTTCGCTATCTGAAAAGCGCAATAAAAATGTGCCATACTGTTGCATCGGCAGGATTTCCTCCAACGTCTTGCGTTTATTTATGAAACCAACAATTAAACCCTCTTTCCAAAGATTTAATAAATGATCCTTTGTCAATTTCATTATTGCAAAAAACCAATCCCAGAATGTAAAAGATCGGTCTGGCAATGGCTCTTTACAAAATTGCGCCCATGTAATGAATTCAGTATGCTCGCCGGCTTCGTTGCGGAAAAGTTTCTCGTCTAATGTGAAAATGCAGTTAATTATTTAAAAGGTTCAACAAGTACAGAAAAATCAAACTCACAAAGGAAATTTAAATTGTCTTCAGTTAAATTTCTTCCAGTAGCCGAGCCAAATTTGGTATTCAGCGCTGCTGATAACTGCGCCCAGCGTACTTTCTCTGGAACTTGGAAAGGTTCGCGTGTTATATCTGAAAATGCATTGTCCCAAGTGATAGTGGCCCAGGACTGGGGCTCTTGATTGCCATGCACAATCACAACAACGGGCAAGGAAAGTGTCCAGCACTGAAAACAAAATGAAAATTACATAAAAACGATTTAATATTGTACGAATTTCGCTATAGATTCAAGTAAATAATTACACTTATTTTGAATTCATTGAAAACCACTGTTGTGTAGAAGAGTAGGGAGAATTTTTCATCCATTACGCTTTCTGTTCCTTTCTTTTCGGCGCGCTTAATTTTCTTTAATTGCATATTTCTGCAAAGAGATTTAGAATTATAAAGAAGACATTAGCTACTACTACCTTTTGAAGTTTATGAATAAATGCAAATAGTTATACCTAAAACTTGCTGAAAATACGCGTGTGGCTTGCTGATATTCCATTGTGCTTATGTTATTTATGATTTCGCCGGACGATTGGGGTGGAGAACCAGGTTGCATATCAGAATTACTGTTATTTGCTGCATGGCGTTGTGCTTGGGCCTCTGAAAAAACGCAATTTGTGAAATAAATTGTAAATTAAATCGACAAACTTGTTTTTGCCTTTACAGATAGCCCTTTTCAAATACTAAAACTTGATTATGATAGCCAATATCTTACCTGAAAGTATAACGCATTCAATAACTGGAGTGTTCGTATATACGCCAAGTTGTGGGCCAATTAACCATCGTACAGCTGCAGCGAATCTATAAATTTCATTTTCATTAACCGTTTTCTTTTATAGTTACACAAGTATGCATTTGGTTTCCGAGAACTAACCTCGTTTGTGTTTTCATTACTTGAGGTGGCTGCCGCTCTACAATAAACGCCGACAAGACCAGTAACCTTTGTACAGAACGTACGTGGTTGAGCATCTCAGCCAGTATCGGGTCCTCAGTCTCACCCATGCTCATCAAGATCAGATTGTTGACAAAAGCGTGAATTTTGGAGACCATATCGACCAACATCTCTACGCAGCGTTGTATATCATCCAAATTATCATGGAATGGCGCACCATTTCCAGCGAGCGCCTGATTTCGTTGCCACATTTTCAGTGCCATTATCACTTGATCTTGTATGGTGTCATATTCGCTGATTACGCGTCGTAAATCATCAACTACACCATTCTTGCGATTGCACAAAATCAGATATTGTTGCTTATACTGATTATCCAGCTCCTCCAACTCTTGTGGCGTCACCATTGCACGCGTTTGATTGAAATATTTTACCACAGCTTCTTGTTCGCCTTGCAAACCTTGTATGGCCAAACGCATATTGTCAACATCGACTGCCAATTTTTGTATGCGCGCCGGCAAAGCATAAGTATCCTCGGTCATACGTACATCAGCAAGGTGAGCGCCGACGCTACCCATATAGGGATTACCCGTATTCATACCCATCCCATTACAACCTACAACTGCCGGATTATACATGTAGGGATTTTGTGGCATTTCCTTCAATGCCTGAATTTCACGGAGCAGACCGTTACGAACGTACGTATAGAGCTCAATGGGTGTTGTTTGTCCAAGATGTGTGCAAATTTCCCGTATCTTAAATTTAAACAAATTATCACCATCTAAAGTAATGAGCTTCTGCTTGAGGCCCTCGTAGAATGAGTTAACTAATTGTTCGAAAATTTTATCGCTAGCCGGCGGTTGTTGTTGGCTCCTGTAAGACAAAACATTTTAGTTTATATAATACGCGATTCCACAATTTAAACAACAAACATATTTGAAAATAGTATCCCTGCAGGGAAAGCTACTTGTTGCGAACTACAACGCTACGGGCATAATTGTTTTTATTTTTTGACTCTTTAATGCAGCACTGATCATAACAACTATTATATGTTAATAAAAAACTGCTGTGAAATTTTAAGCAAGCTGCTTCTTCATTAATTTGTGTTTGACAGCCATTGAAAGCGGGCAACCTTGTGAATTTCGGCGAAAATAGAAAAACGTTGAATTTCATGCGAATACATCCATGCCTAGGGCCACGAAGTGTTATCTCATGCAGCATATGCTCCCGATTTAGGTGCCACCAACTTTTTCTCGTGTGCAAACCCGAAGAAATGTCTCGCAGGTAAGAGTCAAGCGACGCCATGGTAGAAAATCGCGAGAACACCAAGTAGGTGGTGCGTTTTCGTTTGAGCCTCGGAAATTCAAAAAGAGTTATCACATAACAGAAAGTTTTTCGAAATTACCGAACAGGTAGGCCACCGCATCGGCTAGTACCAGTTAATTAACTAGTCGGTTTCTACCAGTTGATCTTTTTGAATGTTTACTGACAGGCTTGGCTTTTCACTGCAAGGATATTGTACATTCAACAACGCAAAATAACATATAGCAGGTTTATGACGTTTTCTTTTCTACACAAAAAATGTTGCCATCTAAGTGCCCTCTACGCGCAAATACTAAGGATAGGGCAATGAAAAGGCAACATTTTTTGTATGCTTTTATAGTTGGTATAAAAAAAGAAAAAAAAAACCAATAGTTAGAAAGAAAGACGCATACCAAGCCCTAATCTCGAAAACAACGTAAGCGACCTTTTTCCCAAAATTTAATTTTTTTTTTTTGCAGAAATGCTCCTAGAGCATCAAAAACAAATTTTGGAACAAAATGTCGCCGATATCTTCGCAATTTTTGTGGAGTTTAATTATCTGCTGACTGAACATAATCTCCTTATCAAGCTTATTAATTGTATGATTGAATATCCAAAAACATAAATTTTGAACATATTCGCAATAGTATTATTAAACGTGAGATACATATGTACATGCAACATATATGTATATGTATAATCATTTTCCAAACCATTTGATGAGCTCGAAGCAATGGAACAAGCTTAACGATTCATAGTGCGAATATATACGTATGTATTTATACGTTGATAAGTTCCAAACAATTAAAAGCCCTTACATTAATCTCACAAAGAAACTAAATAACACATACACAAACGAACACACACATATATACACATTCACGTTTATGTGAAAGTAGACATCTCTTTATTGAACCGCAAGAAATTGCGATAAGAAAAACAAAACCCGACATTTCTTTAATTTTACTACTCACACAGCTTAATCTTGCACACTTTACACAAATATTTATGTATGTATATTTCTTTCTCCATTTACAGGACGTTTCACCAACTTTACTTACATTAAAGTATCTTCAATCCATGCTGCGAATTGCACGCGTATCTCGGCGAGGCCCTTCCCATCATAGTACTGAGTCATGCGTTTTTCGAGCTCTGGAAAGCATGCGATACGCTTCCACAAACTCATTGTGGTGGGCGCTGAGTGCAATGAGCAACTTGTGAATTTATGATTTATACCCTTGTCAAATCCTGCCTTCAAAATTAACTTGTGGACTTTATGCACAAACAAACTATGTATGTGGCAAATCGATGATGCCAAAACCGCATAAGACTTTCAATTTGCTTATTATTATTTAATTCGATCAATTTAGAATATGCGTTGCCACACATGTGTTACAATTACGTCGATGAGGATGTCCTGCAACCTATGTATAATAAGTGATTGTAAGCGCATTAGTGGTTGTAGCTGTGGCTGTAGTGATAGTAGTGGTGGTGGTGTTGGTATTGGTAGTGGTGATGGTGGAGTTGGTGGTGATGCCCCTGCACGACAGTCTATGACAACTCCAATGAAGGCACTTCACAAACGAAAATGTTTAGAGATTTGAGTGTCGCGCGCCCGAATGTGTTGATGAGTGGGTGAGGTGACCATATGTATTCTTTTGATTTTTGTATTTTTTTTTTTTTTACTTGCCAATTATCGTTGAAGCATGCGAAATTTATAAAATTTTTTTTATAATGGAAAACTAAAAAAATGAGTGTGGAAAAAAGCGAAAGATGTCACATTAGAAAAGCGTATACATTACATATTTCAATTAGATTTTGGTCTAGGACAATAATAAGTAAATAAAATAAGTATTATATGTAAGTGTGCATGAGACTTAACCTAAAACAAATACATATGTGCATATGTATGTTTGTATGTAGATAAATAATACTAGAGTTTTCAAAGCCAATTCACGGAATAAATGCTAGGTTTGTTAATCACATACAATCGTAAGGATAACCACTATTTTGTACCTTCGCCAATAGTTTATTTTCCGGTGAGTTTTAACCCTTTCGCGCTTGTCACGATTTAACCATTTTGCACCTGTTGGGACACTTACGTACTGACAGAAGTTTTCTCATAACCACAATAGAAGTTGCGTATTGGAATTGGCTTAAATATGTCCCGCCTGGTATTTTGGGTTAAGATACACTCAGGCATTTGAGTTCTCTTCTGATAGTGACAGTGCATCTTCACACTTGCACTTTATTGTAAAGTTTAATGAACTATTAAATTGCCTACAAAAATTTTTTCTGATTAAAAGATTGAAATTTTGATGAAATTATCTGGAATTTTCCGAATTTTTGTACAAAGTTTAAAATTTGGACTTACATGATTTTTGTTAGATAGTGGGCTTTACTTTTATAAAAAAATAATAAAAGTTAAAAAAAAAATCCAAAACTTGTTGGAATGTCGCGACCATATTAATTTGTCCGACACTGTACGTGTGTCAAACAGCGCTTTTAATTATTTCTGCGGTATTTTCATAGTTGAACATTTTTATTTACATACATATCGACCCCTTTGCACAAAAGTATCGTATGTTAAATTTTCTTACGAAAATCACTTTTTGATGTATTTTTGTTCTACACCCCATAACGCATCACCTGTTGAAATATCATGGCTTAAATCCCAATAGCTACCCCAAAAATTTACTGCAAATTTTATCGTATGTGACAATGAATATTCCCTTGTGGGCAAAGTTTTCTTTTGTGCTAAGAAATTAGAATGTGAAGACCCTTCTACGAAACAATTTTTGCGTTTGATTATATTTCTAAATTATCTCAGCAAGTTTAAACTTTAATATTGATCAAAGGGATCGATATGTATGTAGTTCCGTTGTGTCCCGGTAGCTTTATTTGTTGGTATGAATATTCATTAATATAATAGCTTGAAACGGCTATATTTCAATTATTCTCACTTCTTCACTGCACGGAGCCTTACCCCGTTCAAGGTAAAGTACAGAACCGCAAAGGAATCTCAAGGAATCTCTCAAGGAATCTCACACAATTGACCTGTGATTCTAAATTCAATTTGGTTGCCGCTGAACACTATCTACAAACTGTATGTATGTATTTACAATGCACAACCACTGGAATGAACGTTGTACAGACCGGAAATAACGCCATCTAACGACCTTAATTACCAGCTTTACCAACTCTTGCACCGTGAATGCAGTCATCGGACCATTGAACACCTGTCATCGCAGACGAAGAACTTCAACTGCCTTGAGAAACCAACGTAACTCTGGCAACATTACGGTCTGGATACTGTGACAGGTTAAATTCCTACCCGACATTTCTCATCTATATCAGGCCCGTAAAGGCAACTCACATGGCACCGACCACCCCTTTACTTGCAGCCTTCAACAAGACTTCGCAAAAATCTCTCACTGAGGAATACAATTTTCTTCATCCTCTTCCCAACAACCTTATTCAAGATCAATCAATGCTAATTTCCGCTTTTGTGAATTAAACAATTAATTTTTGAGCAAAAAACTAAACTGACCTCAATTCTCGTATACAAATTTAATATTACAGTTAATTTCCTTATGATCCAATGATCGGATCTAAAATAAAATTAGCATGCGACCACCTTTCGTTAAAAAAAAATTATATCGTTAAACGTGGTCCAACGAATTGGTAGCCTCCTCCTTTTTTTTTGAAGTTGGTTAGTTGAGCTGGACGACAGTGACTGATAGACTGGCCCTGCATAAGGTTTAAAGCGCAGTTAACCACGCACGGAAAAACGGAGAACGGATCAGCTGACACGATTTATAAAAATTTGTTTCTATTCTTTTTCTTTATTTTGTGAAATTTCTAGTCTGCGAAGTTCCTAATGGTACGATTTTTTTTTACATATTATTTAACCCACGGCAAAAACAAAAGCGTATGAAATTGAATAAGCTTTATCATCGCTTTAATTACGGAGAAATTTAAAAAGGATTTTAAATAACCACCTAATGAGTAATTTATAATGTATATTTTGCTATCGATAAAGATACGCGTGTATGAATTTCTGGAACGAGTACTCGTATTAGCTAACACTCCCCGCGGCAAAGGCTTTTGGTGTACATTTCCAGTGGAGACCACAGCAAATTTGAAATGAAAAAAACACACACTTTCACATGTAAAGCCACTCTTACACTGTATATCAACTTTTTTTAGGTATGAATTAAAATCGAAGCTAGATGCATATTTGAAATCACTCGAAACTCACTTTGTTATAAGAAATACTAACTAACTAACCCAAAAAAAATTTATATATATATATTAAACAATGAATTCAATAGTTTCTAAAGCGCACTAACCGCTACCACTCAGCGCGCTATCATGAATGCAAATAAGGAAAAACCCAAAAGGAAAAAAAATTCAAGCGATTTTCCATGAAAATATTTAGCTGAGAGTTGGGAAAAGCCATACGCACTTTGTAGCCTTAAAAGTAAAACAAATTTGAAGGGTTGCACAAAGATACATACATACATAAGTATTTGTGTATGTAATAAAAGACGTGACTAAAAATATAAATAACCTTCGCAACAACAAACGCAAATCGACAAACGAACAAATCATTTGACCGGTAAGGCCAATGAAGCGGACAAGCAAAACGCAAAACAAATATTTACATATGTACGTATGTATCTTCGAAGTTTTGTGAAAGACAAGGCTGATAGATGAAGTCCAAAAGGAAAATGTTCCAGAGGCCTCAACGCAACAATGCACGAACCTCAAATAAACGAATGTGGTGGCATGCAGCGATAAGGATCTCTAAATAGGCATCTATTTATTTATACATATATGAATGTACAGTATCGGTCATATCAATAGCACCCCGCTTTCAAAGTGCTATTGTTTGCTACTTATGTTTCTTTTTTAATTAAAAAAAGGAATGGTATTACTTTCTTCATGATCGGAACTAAAACAAATTAGTATGGGAGCACCTTGAGGTACCGCCTTTCTTTGCCGCTTGAAACTTTAGAAAATTATACTAAAATTAAATGGGATATTAAACTGCATGCCCGATTTTTTTTTTATAGAAATTCGAATTAAAAGGTTTAAAGCTTGGAGCTACATCGTTTTCGTTGTAGTACAAAGTATAGAAAAAATTTATTAAAAATATAAATAAAGAAACAATAAATGGTTAAAACTTATAAAAAAAAAGTAGTCTCCCTAATTATGTGGCCACCACTGTATGTATGTGTGTGTAGTAGGCCGCAGAAGTCGAAATGAGCAGTGACCGGGAAAGACATTTAAATGGGAGAAAAGTGAAGGTAATTTTCTAAGCCATCAGGTAGGTAAATTTCGAGTTAAACAGGTCGCTGCACTGTATTCAATGTTGCACGTTGCTTTGTTTCCGCCTTCGCTAGTCGCAGTAAAACCTGTTACAGTGTGCTTAAGAATTTTTCACTGTCTTAAGTAGATAGGGTGGGAATATCATGGTGTGCCATTGAAATTATTTTAAATATGTACATATGTATGTAGAATATTTTTACTTATGATGAAAGTAGCGAAATTAGTTCAAGACGCCTAATGCTGACTTGGTATAAAAAATGCACATATAAAACAAAGATTAAGCACTTTTTTCCAATTTGATTTACGTTAACGACGGAGTGTTTGCTATGTAGAAGCGATGCTATGCTACAAAATACTTGCGAAACAACAAATATTCAAATTTTTTTTTATTGCTACGCATATATTTTATATCATAGTATCGCTTTTAGCAAACACACTGTGGTCAACCTTAGAAGGTCAGTAACTAAGTAACTAGTAGTTGGTTCTGTTCTATCAGAAGAGCACTGCAAGAAAATATAACCTTTACTGGTCTATTGTGTCCGATACCGAAAACTTTGTAATCGGCAAATTTTATTACCAAAAATCGTTATAATTTCTAGTTACCGCGATTCTAACCCTTAATGGAACTGTATGCTGTCCTGCAGAAAGTAGATAACAAATCTACAAACTCAAAAGGACTCGAAGTGATTGATCTGTTTTTAACCAAAAAAGTTACAATTCATTAAATTTCGGCCAGAAACTGATACTTATCGAGTGCCGAAAGTTCGGAATCCTCGTTCCCATGACAATCGCGTCTACGTAACCGGAACGATCGAGATTTACATATGTATATCTATGGCCAGCGATGGCTGCGCTTCTGTAAAAAAAAATTGGAAACCACTCGTACTTCTTCAAATATCGTCCAGGGATGTAGATTGAGACTGAGCTCCGTTGAATAAGCCTCATGAAAATCGTTGGTGGAATACTGTCACCTGCAAAATAGCCAAGGGCACCGGCGAAATTCCTTCTCAAACAGAACAGGAAGGAATTACCGAGTTCCGAGTGGACTAAATTCAGCAGCTGTAGTACGTTCCACTTTTTCCTTATCATCACCTTGGAAAAGCAAGCCAGAAACAAGTGAAATCAAGCCGCGCTTTTCCATACACTGATAACTATGTCAATGTATGCAACTACCCAAGCCAATAACTCTTGTTAGTTATGTCGTACGAATATGGACAGAAATGCTCCAGCTCTCAAAGTAAATATATACTCTGCGGGTCGTGATGGTGGTAACAAAGGAAGAGGAAGGCCTTCTCTGCGATGGAAAGATCAGGTGGAGAAGGACTTGGCATTTCGAATTGGCGCCAGTTGGTACACAGAAGAGGAACCACTAGCGTGCTTTGTTGAGCTCGGCCAGACGTTCTTAGACCAGGGGCCGGTGACCCTTTATACAAACGAGTACGTCATTTGCACTCTTAACAGCATTCTCATTTACTGTTCTTTGAGGAATCGATTTCAAGTAGTAAAATCTAGTAAATTCTGCTAACAAATGGTAAGTTCGTACTCGTACGGTATCGCAACTAATTTTCCTTCATACGTCAGGATCAGTTCCAAGACCACACGTGTTTTTATTTTTAGAATATTTTAAAATATTTACCAATGGAGCATATACAAAATGAACTCAATTGCAGAAATGCTATTTTCAATTCGGGACATAGATATGTAGAGGTTGCTAATTTATTCGCGTTTGTCTGCCAATTTGCTAAAATATGATTTGCTAAGTTCCAGTACAGACATATTTCCAAGAATGTTAACTGGCAAACAGAATCTCTTATGTTGTATACACAAACAGCTGTCAATTACTGACTGGCATTTAACATCGATATTCAACGTAAGCTGGTGAAAAGAAAAGCTAACGTAGCGTTATTTGATGATATCCATTAAATTCAACAACTACTATTACATATTTATGTATGTATGTACATACATACTATGTGCATATAAACAAACGTGTGCGGTCGAAGTAATGAGAATGCAATCGCAAGTAAAATAAATAGCAACTTAACGTACTTGGATTGAAAAGCGAATAATCTGCAAATTACAAAAAAAAAAGACTGTGAAGAACTCAACGTCAAAATCAAATACGGTTAACCGCGATTTAATAGAAAACCCCGCTGTTTAGCTCATTAAAATTACAAATTACTACAGAAACGTGTTAGAGGCAAAGCTCAACGAGTATTTACTAGCGTTAAACTCGATGTGTGCTGTGAAAGTGTAGGAGAAAAATTACGATAAGAGTAGCGAACCGAATGTAAATAAATCAGCCAGCCAATGGTCTAAATGCCTGTTTTTCTGGCCAAAACTTAAGTTTTGAAAATTCGATTGAACGTGAGACAAAAAGGGCTATATGAATAAAAATAGGCACTTGCTCGTAAAATTTCAGAGCTTTTAGTCGATTTATTACAAAAAAATTAAAAAAAAAGGTATAGAATTACCAAAAAAAAAAAGCAACTGCTTAGTTTTTATTCATACAGCCCAAAGTGTAAAGTTTAATTACTGATACAAAAATATTAGAACACATTCGAGTAATTAGATATCAAAAATGTGTGATGGCAAAATATTGAAATTTTTGTGTGTGATACGGTCAGATTTTTTGCTAGCTAATAAAAGATTAGATTTTTAATAAATCTTAACATACATAAGCCTAGGAAATTTTGGATAGGTTTAACTAAGAAACAGTTATTAAAGAATAAAAGTATTTTATGTTGTGGACCAACTCTGATAAAACGGGTGTTCTCGTAGGTTATTTTGATATTGTCAAGAGTGGACTATTTACCGTTTCGAAGGCAAAACTCTATCAAGAGGGGAAAGAAACAAAAGGCTGTTTACAATTTTCTTGCTGCAAAGATTGTTCCAGTATGCAAATTAAGAAATTCAGACATTTCAGGTTTTAAATTGAAGTTAGCAAAAATCCGCGAAAATTGCCATTGGACAAATTGATTTTAAGACTAAGTGCTATTTTTCTTTTCTTTCATACGAAAATTAAAAAAAAATGTATTACATTTTTGTTTTTAATAAAAATACAAATTAAAAAGTAACCCCTTTAGATCACTGGGCCGTCAATGGTAAAATTATTTTTTTGTGTTTGTACAGAAGTGTGGGAAGTCATATGCCAATCTATAAAAAAGCATTATTTTTTTAAATCATCTCCATACATTACTTTTATTTAGCTAGAAAAACAGGCTTTTAGACCATGGTGCAATGTGATGTTTATACGAAGTATGTAGATAGTGGGTGGCTCAATTTTGTTACCCGAGCGCATTTGTGCAAATCGGTATTATTTTATCATTGTTCGTATAGACTCATGTTTACTTAAATGCTTAGTATGAAGAAGAAAATCAATTTAGCCACACAATGCATTAGGCCTATCACTTTTTAACTTTTTTTTTTAATTAAATATACCTATGCGGAGATGAAGAATTATGAAAGACCAATAAAATTTCCATGTCAACAGAATTATGACTGCGATCAAAAATGGGTTTCTAAAATTCTTTTATCGGTTGACTTGGAATTTTTCATATATCGTTAGCTTAAAGTGTAAATTTGCCAAATCCATTGCTTTTTTTTATTTTACACAAACAAAAAACTTCTCGAATCTGAAGTAAAAAAAAAAAACCAAAATGGCTGATCCAATATGGCGTCTAAAATCTTAAACACATCTTAAGACTTATTGGGGCCGCTAATTTGGAATATGAAATCAAAATCCAAAAAAATTTTGTGGAAAAGTGCTTGCAGCCAAAAACGGCTTTTGCCAATGAAAAAATTTCACAAAGACCATACTTTAATTTTGACTAAGCTTACTATCATGATCTATTGGAAATTAGCGATAAAGTAATAAAATTTCTGCTGATAAAGTAAGTAAGTAAAAATGAAGGAGAATTGCAAAAAACATGGGTGATGTCTTCCGAGATAACGCGAAAAGAGTGCACAGAATGGAAACACGTTTTAAAAATTTAAAGGAACTTCATTCACCAGTAAAAAAATTTGTGTGACCAACTCAGATTAGGCCTGATAAAAGAATATTGTCGCTTAAAGTGCAAAACCGCGTATCAACAAAATGCAAAACCGCGTGTGTGAGGTTGCACAAATTATTTTCAAGCGAGTAAAAACCCTCATATTTCAAAATGGATCTCTTTTTTACAAAGCAATCGCATTTCTGGCTAGTATATTTCAGGACGAATGGATAAGGATTGAGCTAAGAGCTCGTGTGAGCAAATCCAATTTTTGGCAGCAAATGTCAGTTACGCAGTTTTGCAGAATAACGATATGCGGTTTTGTACTTTAAACGACGATATATTAACACTTGTTATCTCATAGTTATACTCTCTGGATAAGTACAATTTTGTTATTGTTCAATGAATACGGATTTAGTGCGAATTTTTAATCGAACACTATTTTTCAAATGACTGTATGTATTCATGTGACAACATCAAGGCGCACGCCACAAATCGGTGGAGAAGCTCGGCCATACATTAACATATTGTGTAATCGCCAATCTTTTTATTATTATGTATGTATTTTTATTTTATGTGTACATATGTATGTAAAATTTACACCTGTTGCAGAAATATTCCATTGTAATGAAAGATAATCCTTGAACGCCTACTTAGACGTCATTACAGTAACAAAAAAAAAAAAAATTGAAAACAAAATATGCGCAAGGTAAACAAATGCAACAAAAAGTAAAACCAAAACAAAAAGGTTTATAATTTTATAAACAGTTTAATAAAATATGGCTCATTTCAGCGACGTTTAAAAAATCACACAAGTATGTATGTACACCTACGTAATTATAAATTTTTACTGATACGAGTGCATGCATACATATGAATTTACACTGGTGGCCTGATAATTAGAAACGATTTTCTTTTTCAAGTTTTGGCCATCTATTTTTATTTATTATTTTCAATATATTTTGTTGGAAAAATATAGTGCATGCTGCAACAAAAGTCATATAACCCAAAGCTTTAAACTTTGTATAAAATTTATAATCATTTGACGAAGCTCGAAAAGGGAGCATAAAAAAAAATAGAAATAATTCCGGTATGCATTTCTATAGCACATTCAATTTTAGTATAATATTGTGCCAGTTTGAATTAGGTAAAAAATCTCTGATTTTTGAGAACTATCTTAGTGAATAACGTAATCAAAAAGATTATGCTGATCAGGAAGCTGACATGAGAAACCTTTGATTACTTGCATTCATACATTCATATTAGGGTCATTCACGATCCGGTGCATACTGTCTAGCATGGTGCATAGATAGCAAAAATAGCATGACTGGCTAATTTTGTTGTTGTCATGGAACAACGACAATCATGCTATTTATGCTATTTATGCACCATGCTAGACACTATGCACCGGATCGGGACTACCCCTATTGTATGTACATACATACATAGTGTGACCAACTGTACGTAAATGACACGTACAGTACGAAAATTTGAAATTTTATCGATAGGAGCGCCCAACATACATACGTACATACATGAGAATTTTGACCAATAAAAACTAAAAATATTATAATGAATCAGTTGATGGAAAGTTTACGATAAAATCCCCAACACTGGCAACGGTGTCTGCTGAATACTTTATTTGTGTTTTTCTTGTGTCCGTTAAGGGTAGGTAACTCAGCAAATTTATAGGAGTTGACTCAATGACTCCAACTCACTTTAGGGAGTCAGTTCATTCAACTAACTCATTTGACTCTTTGTATATTAAACTCATTCGTAGCGTAGACTCGTTGCGGCCGTTGAGATTAAACAAAAATTAAAAGATTTGGAGCGATGAGAAATCACAACTGAAAATCGAGACATTTCGAGATCTTTTGTTTGTTCGGTACAACATTAAAATGTCTTGTACGGAATTTTTCGAATTCGTAAAGAAGCAGAATCAAATGCTGAAAGAAATTGCATCAGATGGAAAATACGCGTTCAGGAAAACTACTCAAGATCAATGAATTGATTACATAGGCCGACACTTTTGTAATTTAGCAGCAATTGCATTATTTCAGCTTTGAATGTACATATGTATGCACCTAAATATTTCTCAATTCGCAAATAAATATGCTGAAGTTTGTACGTAAAAAATGTGTTTGGATATCGACTAATAAAAAGCAATAAAATCGTTTCCAAAATTTTTCTTTAAAATTTTGTCTTACTACAATCTTTTGTGTACGTAAATGAGTTATTGGAAAAGTGGTCACACTATACATATGTACATATACGAGTATATGTATATGACGAACATTTCAATGTGACCGATGCACTTGATAACCCAATAGCACCCGTGCACACAAACAATTGCGCGGAAGTATGCAGTAGTTTCATAGTAAATGTAATATTTTTTCTATTACAAAAAATTTTTGTAGTCTATGATTTATAATCAGGGCTGGCAAAAATATGCATACAAAAGTTGAAAATTTATTGTATGCGCATGAAAAAGCTCGATAATAAGACAAAATATCTTAAGGGCTGTTTTCTGAAGTAACCTTTAAGTTTAAAGCACAATTTTTATATACATATAGTTAAGCATTTCTATCGATCGATTATGACGTGTGTATGTTTCTTGATTGTAAACGAATTTAAAAGGGATAACAAAATTCTTTACTTTAGAAACAATCATAAATCTTAATGCAACCTTTAAATATAAAGTGAGCTTTAAAGTTACAGGTTACTTGAGAAAACGGTCCTAAATCAATGAAGGGTTATTTTAATTTTTCAATGTTTATTGAAAAATATTAAGATTTTTGCTGTTAGTTGAACTAAAAAGTGAGGTGTAAAGCGAAAGGACTTGGCCTTCTCATGTACAATAAGGTTTTAATTTTTTGAACAGAGTTACCGCCTGTCTAAAAATCATAAAGCGATTTAATACATATGGGAACTAGTGCTGGGATATTCGGATATCCGTTCGAATATTCGTGTATGCTAATAAAATCCGTATATCCAGTTAATATCCGTTCTCCTTTGTTATCTGGATATCCGTTTATTTCCGCTAATTTGCTATACGTTTATTCAAATCCGTATAGAACTCCCAGCTGTAATAATAACGTAAGGAAGCTAAAATGCTTTACTTCCCTTTATTTAACAAAGAAATAAAGTCGTTACAAAACACTTTCACAGCATAACACTTCTGCCGAGCTTCCAGCTAAATAACTATCGCAGTAACGAAATTGTGACAGAAGGATCCAACCCCTAACAATGAGTAGAATATGAAAAATATAGTGATTCTCATAAATTAAAAACTACTTTCGAAAATCATAATCAGCCTTATCATGAATTTCATTTTCCCCGAACCGGTTCATTTTCACTCTTGGTTTCCATGGTTTTACTATGGCCGGATTACAAATTTTCGGGTGATTTTTTATTTTTTTCAGGTGAAACTCAGGATAAGGCAGATTAACTTGCATGTAATCACTTTTCGAATTAACTTAGAAGGTCAGATATAACAGCCCAATTTGAACTATGATAACTGAAGTATTTATCACCATGTGTGTGACGTAAGAACATAGTATTTGAAAATATTTTGAAGAGCTTGCAACCTTTTTAAAAGTCGAATTTTGTTAACTTACCCAGGTATTTTTTGAGAAATAAAAGGGTCCTTTAAAGTTATTGCGAAAAAAGTATTTTATTGTTCATTTTCCACAGATTTTACTTTAGTGGTATTAATTAGTTTTCAAATTTAAATCCTTATTTACATTTGCCAGCAGTGTAAACTTTGAGAGCATAGTTCATTTGGCACGCAGGTCTTCGTCAGTTAATGTATTCCATATCTTCTGTAACCATAGACTAATTCTCTCCATTTTGAGTCCTTTATACTCGCCCTTTTGTTCAACATGAGGCCTCATACCCAAAAATCGAATAGACTCGGAAGTGGTGACTAGGACGGTCATTCACTCGACTAACCCTATAGTTTCTTTTTTTTTTGTTTTTTTTTTATACAAAGCAAAAAAAATGCACCTGAAAAAGACTTGCGTGCCAAATTAACTTTTCTCTCAAAGTTTACACAGCTGGCAAGTGTAAATAAGGATTAAAATTTAAAAACTAATTAATACAACTAAAGTAAAATCTGTGGAAAATTAACAATAAAGTATTTTCTTCGCAAAATCTATAAAGAACGCTTTTATTTCTCAAAAAACCTGGGTAACAGTTATTTGTCGCCACGCTGTACAGATTAGCGAGTTAAGCTCGAAAATGAGGATAATCTACTTATATGTAAACCTAGTATAACATAATTGAGGATGAATTTACAATATTCGAAATACTCCCTTTCAAGAAAGGCGAAGAAGAGTTGGAGTTTTTGGACCTAAAAGAAGATAAGGCACTGGAAATGCAACATAAAGCTTTGCCATTGCTTGAATTCCGGCAACAAGTATCAGATTTAAAAT
Source organism: Rhagoletis pomonella (assembly GCF_013731165.1). Taxonomy (NCBI): domain Eukaryota; kingdom Metazoa; phylum Arthropoda; class Insecta; order Diptera; family Tephritidae; genus Rhagoletis; species Rhagoletis pomonella. Next base: position 13,173,476 of record NW_023458558.1, on the reverse strand, counting down.
ATCCGCTGTTAAAAACAGCTGAGTGCCGTATATTTTAAATTTTTGGTACAACGTATAACTGTTAGTCCTTGCACTCTACAATGAAATCCATAGAGTCAAAATAGCGTTCACAATTATAGTCTGTTCGACAAGCAGATAATTATTGCAAATTATCACAAATTATCAGGTTTTGGCGATCGCGTACGCAAAAAAGTTGCAAAGTAGGGGAAATTGAGAGCACAAAGTGACAGTTGATTTGGAGGGAAAGTTGCTAATTCCTGTTGGAAATATTTTTACCAGCAGCAATTTGCCAGCAAGAAAAACAGCTGATCAAAAACATCTGTTTGCAATTTATGAAAATTATGAAATTTATTTAGATGTCTCGGAATAAACCAAATACTCATTTACTTACGTTTTCTTAGGAAATAACTTAAGGCAAACCTTAAATTTATATTATTTTCGTGTTTTCAGTTTCATGCATTTCGATCAGCTATACTAAAAACTTGCAAGTTTCTGTTCGCGTACTATTTGAGATATTTTTCTCTCGTGAGAGAACAGATTTTAAACGAACGTACCTATTGACTAACCAACATATAAAATAACTATTACGAAAGCTTTAACTGACGTAAAACCAGATTTTGAAAATTTGGCTAAAAGGATCTTTTGATTTTTTTTTTAATATCTATCTAACGTACATTAGAATAATAATAAAATTAATATTTTTCATTTCAAATAACTTTATTTAAAAATAAAATTTTTCTTTTTGGTGCTTTTTTTGTAGCTCTTGTAGCACTTCGTTTCGGGCTCGGCCTGGCCCAGCAAAAACTTTCAAGCTTGATTTCTCAAAATTTTCATTTTTACACATTCATGTTTCTGGCATACGGGCGACGATATAAAAATTATTTTAATTTTTCTTGGATCGGAACCGAAATTCATGTGGGCATCCATGCACTTGTTCGTGTCGAAAACCTGCATTCCTGATGTATTTATGTAATTTGGAGCAGTGGGTGCATTTTTTCTTGCGTATTTAATTTGCATACCGTCTATGATAAAAATCTGAAATTGGCCGCAGTAGCACTTAAAACATTTGCACATACATATGTACAATGCCATTCAAAGGTGTCCATACATATACATATGTACGCACATAAAAACGTGCAAATATGTAACTGTTGTATTTATGTTTATAAACTACTACCCAGTGAGAAAATGGGAAAGGCATTACCCTTTTCGACCATGAAAAGATTGACGACTATGCTTGAACGCGAAGATGCAGATGTTTTATTTAGCGATACGCAACACATTACATTCCTAGGGCATGCGTGTACAGAAAATTTTGCATCTTCTAATGTATCGGTTTTAAGGGAGATATATTACATTCTACAATACCAAAATTCCATTTTCCCACTGGGTATACGAGTACTATGTGTAAATGTGTTGTGTGTCTGTCTCTAATAACGCGGCTTAATACAATTCAACTAAAAGACATATTCTCATAGGTTAAACAGAAACACACATAGTTCAAACTAAAAACTAGTTTTGTAATTAAACTCAAATAGCAGTGCTAAACTACAAATCAACGAAAAAAAAAAATTGTGTTAATGTAAAAAATATGCAAATTAAATTTCGCAATAATATAAATATCTAAACTGTGTGTATGCGTTCTAGACGTCTGTGCAAATCAAACTACTAGACTGAAAATACTAGTCCGATGCCCATATCCACCATTTACCTATTATAAGTGTATTAAAAGCCAGCGGGTGTAACGACATTGCCAACCGTATAATTAATACAAATTTTACCAAACATTTCATGAGCACTTCTCTATCACCTGCAAGCAACGGCGGAATATATCAGACACTTTTTGTGCAACAACTCCAGTCAGTTATTAGCAGCAATAAAAACTGGCAAAACTAAATCAGAAAAATTACAACAAAAGAGTCGAACTAGATTAAAAAAAAAAGTATAGTGTAAATACATAGATATGTATGTACTTATGTACATAAAAACTAAACCACAAAACATAAAATGGATAACAAAATAGAAAACTGTAACCTACGTAGATATGTAGTATATTTTTTTTTTTAAATGCTTTATAAAAGAAAGTTTGTAACATTTCTATTTATTATATTGGATGCGTGCCCTATATGTACCCAATCTTCACTCGCTAAACTAACGGGAGAAATTGTCCTTCCGCAAATAACCTTCCCATTTAAGTCTTATACTTCGAAAGCAACATGGATTCTTCTACATCAACCGCATACTCGATGCACGTAACTATGCCTAAGATGCGCACTCGTTATACACGATCACGAAATTCTGTGAAGTAGTTAAATTAAAAGAGCTAAGGCGTCCGGTCAAGAGCATTACAATGGTGAATGCAAGTTCGTGTCAATGGTCATTTGTCAAATGAGTATCAGGATCTAACCTGGCCGTATCCTTTTTAGCATACTTATAAATGATATTGATATGAAATCCAAACGAGCTCTTACATGCTAATGATATGAAGCTACCTAGAATATAGTAAACTCGATTTAAGCTCTGAGTCTGATGGAAAATTATATCTATCCTTCTCTGAACACAATAACCACATTTATTTACGAGAACATCGTGCCCATGGATTCATTTGGATATGCGGGAAAGAATTTAAGAATGACACACCCGGGATTTTTTTTCGTCCAGCCAATACTTGAACAAATAAACAAAAAGTCATTGTTCCCCGATATAAAAGCTGTGTGAATACACGAGTGATATAGACCACAGGTAAAACATAGAGACTATAAGGTCGTAAATACACTGATAAGATTCGCCAGAAATACTGGAGCAGGTTAAGGTTCATAGGCTCCAGAGCTGATCTTCGATCGAGACGACTACTATACTATGTTACGCAATCTAGCCAGAACTACATATACTTATTGCTTTTGGACCGCGCAACAAAATTGCAAGAATGTAATTAATTTGTTGTATAAAGAAATAAACTAAATTAAATACGAATCGCAATACTTTTGGCCGGTTTTTTTATTTTATTTATTTGTTAACACATAAACTTCTTTGAAAAACTCCAAAATCCTTGACCATAGATTTAATAGCTTTGCAAATATAAAGTATTGAATGAAGATAAAATTGATGCTAATTATTTGTGTATTAATTCTGTGTTCGTATGGAATAGCAGCTATGTCGGGAAGTTGGCTTTAGTATAATGCGGCATACCCTTTATTCTTTAAACGACAAACAATTTTTTGATGAGACTTAATATGAATATTTACTTGGTAGTATCGGAACTATTTCTTGCACGTTTATTTACCAAACGTTCTTCAACGGCTCGGCCCCAGTGAATCATTCGCAAGCGAATGCTGCGAATGCTGAATTATACCAAAGCCAGCCTTTCTACATAAGCTACTATTCCATACGAACAGAGAATTTAAAGCAGATATTGAAGTGAAATGATAAAAAAATTTAAACTTACAAAAGCTATTAAGGAATGTATATACAAAAAACTGATCCTTCAATAATTGCTACAAAATTCGTATTTATTGACCACTAACAAAAGTATAATGCTTATTTTAAGAGTGAAAGAATTTAATTTACAGGTACTGATATATTTCGAAGTTAGGAATTAACTCTCGTCATTAGATGCTGCAAATCATTTCGTGTTACCTCAGGCGACACCTTGACCCATTTTTTGCAGAACCTCTTCGTTTATGGCAAGGTGCTTCTGCAGCAGCAATTTTCTTTTCATAACGGCCCAATATTTACCAATTGGCCTAAATTTGCTGTAGTCTGATGTTCCTAAATCAGATTATCATTGGCAAGTTATTTTAACAAGCACTCTTCGACGTAAATTTTTTTGGTTGACTGTTGATACGAAAATCTTCCTTTTCCAAGCAATTGTTTTTGTTCAAAGTTATCCACTTTTTTCCTTAAACATTGGTGTAATCTCCTCCTCTAATAAGGATAATAATAATTAAGCACAAGAGTTTTGCAGTCTTATTGAGTAAAACTCGAATTTTCTTGTTTTTTTTTTTGTGCACAACTAATTGACGTATAGTTTTCTTTACTAAACTAATTTTTCACGTTATAACGAGCTCTTTATGAACAAGTAAGTGAAAAGGAGCTGTTCCTGTTGTCAACCCGGAATAAAGGAAATTAATGATACATTGACTACATACATCTGAGAGAAAAGGAAAAGCGCAATAAGCTCAGTTTTGTAGTAGGGATGTATGAATGCGCATTTATTTATGTGCTACATATGTACTATGTATACGCATTGGTATTGCAAATACTAACATTTCGCTGCCGGTGAAGGCTGACAAGAGGTATTTATTTTATTAGTTCGTTTACAAGAAGTCAAACTACTCCCCCGATATCTGTGGAATACGATGAGACTTCACGGTTGGAATATAAATTAGCAAATGTTGGCAGGTACTTACATATGTATGAATTTGTTGGATTTGATAAGAATAGCGGCCAGAGAGAATAAGGTGTAAAATATACATACAAATATAGCAACATCATGAAAGCTGTAAGAGTTACCTACCTACAAGGTATAAAAAAAAACTCTCAAACCACAATTTTTACAATACGCCTTTCTAAGACAATTATAATAACGTTCGTAAATGAATTAAATTAAAGCAACACTAACGCAAATTAGATCATTTTTTACGGAAATTCAATTTAGGACCTTAGAATTTATAGTGACTTCCTCTTATGCAATATCCAACACTGCATTTCTACAAGAGGCAGGCAATTTGTGCTTTAACCAATTTCGGATGGGATCTCCGTGCTTATTCGTATATTTCTAAATCCATTGGGGTGGTCCTTAAATGTAGGAAGCAAATTTGTACATCAGCTTTCCTAAGCCGCAACCCCTACGTCGATGCTACTATAGTCAAAGATATCACTTATAAATTTCGGCCCCGATTAGAGAAGGTTAAGGCGGGTCGCACAGGGGGCAAATTTCAGATTCTTCTATGGGACTAAGGGCGGTATTGTCACTTGCGAAGCGAATGAATTTGGCGAAGCGAACGGTTTGGCGAAGCGAATTAAAAGGCAGAGAAGGTATTAAAAGTGTGCGCGATGCGAAGAACTTGCACAAGCTGGTAAAAGCGAACACTCTTAATGCATATTTAAGTTGCGTCCGCCTATCCATTCGCTTCGCCAAACCGTTCGCTTCGCCAAA
>NW_023458558.1:13149526-13165318 GCF_013731165.1 Rhagoletis pomonella | reverse complement strand
CTGGAAAAACAATGTGTTTGCGTCAGTGTATACACTACATACTAAATGAAAGTCCAATAAAGGAACATTCTTTCAAATGCGTACACATCTTATAATCGTACACACAGCTTATAATCAACTAGTTTTAAATATGGATTAAATATCGGGAAACTTACTCTTCCTAATGAAATTGAGGTGGTTGCACTACTATTTGCGCAGGAACGTAACCGTCACGTGCTAAGAATTATTAATCAAAGTAAATGTTAATGAAAATTTTCATGAAAAATATGCACCCTGTGTTTACCTATTCGCGGAGTATAAAAACTGCCGAATGCTGCATCACGTTGCAACATTTTTGGATACAAGATCTGACACATTGGCAAATCATTTACACGATCGGCTAGAGAACGAACAATCAAGTCGTTGGCAGTCCACGGTGTTATTAAATATCTGCAATTGTCATGATGCACTGCGATGGTTATGGCACCTGCAATATAATAAATATATGTATATTTAAAAAAGAAAAACAATAAATTTTCCAAATCCAAAGTCTTACCACACTCACTATCCGAAAAGCGTAGCAAGAATGTACCATTGGGTTGAGACGGCAAAATTTCTTCTAACGTTTTTTGTTTGTTTATAAATCCAACAATGAGTCCATCCGTCCACATTTGATTTAAATGTGTCGTTACCAGTTTCATTATAGCATAAAACCATTCCCAAAATGTAAAATTACGGCCTGGTAACCTATCCCGACAGAATCGTGAGTAAGTTATATATTCATTGGCCTGACCAGTTTCATTGAATAAGAGTTTTTCACCTGAAATAAATACATATGTGCATATTATAATGTTCATATCGGACACCAAACGCATGCCGGGATAGGAAACAAACCATCTAAGTGGCAAGACATAAATCGTTTTGCAGTGTGACCGATGGTATACATACATATATAATAGATATTTATAACTGAAATAAGTAAATCTGTCTAACTGTCTGTTCAACTTACTTAGGAAATCCAAGTTTTCTGGAGTTAATTCACCTCCCGTCAAAGAAGCAAACTTCATATTCAACGCTTCCAACAGTTTCGTGTAATGGACTTTGTCTGGTACCTGAAACGGTTCGCGGCCAATTATATAGAACGCATTATCCCAGGTAGTAGTGGCCATTGATTGTGGTGCCTGACTATTATGTACAACTACCACCAAGGGTACAGTAAGTGTCCAGCACTAAAGAGAAAGAAAAAACGTAGTGAAGTTATATAGTTTACTCAAGGTGGTTTAAAAGCTTATCTCTGGCGTATATGTTTTAGCTGTAATTGATCTATGAACATTAGGGTGGTCTAAAAAAAAAATAAAGTCGGAACTTTGTTGCTCTTCCCTCCTTGGATTGTTTTTTACTGGAAAAAATATGGCCCTAGTTTTTTTTTTGAAATCAAAAAATATTTGGAGGTTAGTCAAAGCGCTCAAAGTTTTCCATGTACTTTATATGGGTATAGAATTCTTGAAAATCAAACCAGGCTTTACAAGGGATGACGGAAACTCGTTCCAAATAAATCATTGTGCCTTTTCTCTCTATAAGGTGGCAAGCAATCCAAATGTGTAGGTATGCAATGTTACAGAACAAGCAAATTATTTTAAGCATTTGTTTTCGCTTGTTTTGTTTTTATTTAAATTCATTAAATAAACTATAATTATTTTATGGTACCGGCATCGGCCGATTATTTACCTATAAGCCGAATAATCGGCATCTGAATAAAAACTGGAATCGGTTGGACTACAAATTATACAGGGAGCTTTTAAAGATTTGGTAAATGTTTCAGAGTGATGTTTTTCTGTACTTCCTTCACTTACAGTTATCTCAAATTCCTTATACTGAGTTGTTGTGTAAAATAGTAAGGTACACTTTTCATCCATAACGCTTTCTGGTCCCTTCCTCTCGGAGCGCTGTATGCTTTTTATTACAAGCTCTCTGGAATAGAAACTTTAAATAATCACACTTTCCGTTTAGACATCGATTTACTTACGCGAAATTTGCAGAAAAATTCCCACTGCTGCTGTCGTAAACCATTGAACATTCATTGCCTATCATTACGCCAGTAGATGCTGGGGGGATTTGAATATTTGCACCATTTTGTGCTGCTAATCGTTTAGCCTGAGCCTCTAGAAACAATATGTGTAGAAAATATACATACATATGCATTTTTAATTATATGTTGAACTTTCTTCTGGTAAAATCAAGTAAAAAGGTCAAGCGATCAGTGGATGACGTTTTTACAAGAAAAATGTTTTTTTTGTTCCCGTGCTTTTTGTTGTTACTCACTCTCTTTACTCTCACTTCAGAGAGTAATTTTGCTGTTTGGAATTTTTACAGGATTTTAAGCGAAAATAATTGGAACAGAGCTAAAGTTTCAGTAAGGATAGCTATTTAAATAACCGGTCTTACCTGAAAGTATTTCACACTTCATTTTTGGTTTATTCTGATGAATATCCAACTTCCTCCCGATTAACCAACGGACACTGGCCGAAAACCTACATTTTTCAAATTACATACATACATATGAAAAAGTACATAAATGAACTTTGACTTGACACTTGCATTATTGTTCACTCACTTAGTTCCTGTCTTTATAACTTGCGATGGTTGTTTCTCCACGATGAAAGTCGAAAATATGAGAACATTATGTAGGTCCTGTGCATGATTTAGTATACCTTGAATACTTGGCTCAACAAACAAATATAACAAACAATTGCAGAAAAATATAATTTCGTTAATTCGATCCATCAAAGCTTCTACAAAGCTTTGAATCTCATCTAAATTAGCGGGGAAGGGTGCACCATTGCCGGCTAATGCTTGTTTTCGTTGCCATATTTTCAGGGCCATTATCACTTGATTTTGAATGTTAATATAGTCTTCAAGAATTTTTCCTAAACTCGTAATCAACATATTTTGTTGCTGCATTAAATTAAAACATTCTTGCTGTTGTTGACCGAAAAAAAGTTCACTCTCATCAGAATGAAGGCCCATTAATGCAGAGCTTTGATCAAATCCATTAATGAAATTGTCCCTCGTAGCAGTTTCTTTATAAATTTGGAAACTTTGAATAGATGCGCGCATAGCCTCATTGTCTGCATATAGTTTTTGTAAACTCTTGCTCAACGACGGTGTGGCAACATCCTCCAAAGGCGGTGTTGGTAGTCCATTTAAAGGAAATGTATCCATATTGTTTGTTTTGATAGTTGTTCTGTGGAATATCCTCCAAACAGCTTAGGAGAAAGTTGCGTTAAAAAAATCCAAGTAAAGAATCTGTAAAAATGGATTAACAGTTATATTATTTGGCTCAGATGCCGCGGCCCACCCTCGTGATATACGGTTTAACGTTATACTGTCAAATGCTACGGCTGCGCCTCAATCTGTTGGTTGTCTTTAACGAGCCAGTCTGGAATTTGCATTTCCCGGGAAATTTGTGATACAAATTATACATTTCTCAGGACATGGTCAATGTTTGTGCCAATTATTATTTTTTCATTAGTGCAGCCGTTTTACTATAAAGAACACTTTATCTTTCGTAGAGGGGCTTTAATTTTATGTAAGGATATAATTTATTCGCAACGGGAGGGGCGGCCGCTATTAAAAAAAAAAAAAGTATTTTATGTTTTATTTTTTTGATGTTGTCAGAAACAGGGCTAATCTTCTTTTGGTGCCCATAAATACTTCTGCCGATTTCATTTCTACCACGAAAAATGCACCCTTCTCTTTATACCAATATGTCCGCAGATCACACACCTAGAATTGCTTGTTTAACTTATCGGATCTGAACAAATTTGTATGGGACCACCATTGAGGTACCGCCTTTCCGATGAAAACATAATTATCGAAATCGGTTAACGTGGTCCAAGGTTATGCGGTAACATACATAAAAAATATTCCTACGAACTGATAACCTCCTCCTCTTTTTGAAGTCGGTTTAAAATGGCTTAAGAACAAAAATGGCTAAATTTACAAAATAGCGATTTAATCACTTTTCATTTTTCAGATATGCGACCTACGAATGTAATTTCTGTACATAAAGGAAAGCCTTCAGAAAAAGGATAACATTGCATCAAAATCCAAGCTCTGGTATTAACTTTTGAATGACATGAGTCCATAGCTGGAGCAAAATGCGAAGATTCGCTGTAAACAGTAGATGTTGATAGGCTTGTGTTTGCACATACATACATACATATCTGCGGAGATTTGACATAAAAACTTAAGTCTACCATTCACGGACAAACAAAATAACAATAGGTCGACAAAACATATTTTACCGTCAAAGAGAAAAATGTTGCAATTTGAAAGAAATATTAAATTATTATTTTATCGCTATGCAGAACCTTCAAAAATGTTTCTTTTTGTGCAACAACTGCATGTTTTTATTTAAATAATATTTAGTGCACTGACGTTAAAAAGACCTTTGTCGACATATGCTATTTTATTTGTCAGTGAATGATAGACTTAAGTTGTTCTGTCAAATGTCCACAGATGCATATGTATATGTGTATAAGCTTTTGATTAAAACACATCACTGGGTTAAGATTAATTTGTCTACAGTTTCAGTTATTAATGCGGGAAATCACCAAACTAAAAAGTCGAATGTCCGCTTATCACACATTTGTATAGATGTTTAAAATAATTAATGGATTTTCCCTGGATAAATGATGCCCTTTGCAGCCATCTAAGCATAAATCATAATTCAATTACTTATCAGTTTACAAAGGTGTAAATTCTTGGAAAGTTACATTTTCATGTACATATACATATATGTATGTATAGATATGTACGCAGAGATATAATATGCATGTATATTGGGGTGGTGCAAAATTGCAGATTTTTAATATACCGCTATTTTTTTTTTTATCAAAAGAAACTATTTTTCGTAAAATTACATAAAATCCCTGAAAATCAATATTTATCAATCGGCAAACTCCGTTTCTCTTCGTGAGACTTCAAAGAATAATGCCCTATTATTTATTTTTTTTGTTGTAGTACATTTAAGCTATATTTTTGCATACATTGGGAAAAATTCTTTATGCCAATACCTTTCACCGCAGCGTATTTATTTTACGTTCAGCAGCATTGGTGTAACGAATCTCCAAAACAACAGCCACGAAAGAAGTAATTGGCATGGAGAGCGAAGACGATTTAGAAAAACTTTAGAAAATTTATGAAAAAAAATTTACGAACAAATTTTGGCATAAAAAACATGTGCGAATATTGTCAATGAATAGCTCACGACAAAATTTTTTTGCTTCACTGCACTTCGTTTGAGCCAAAAGGAAAAGTTTTAAAAACTCAGGCACACCCTTATGTACATACACACATCCATAACTAGATTGCAAATACATATAAATGGCCACATCTAAGCCATTAATTGATAGAGAGTAAAAAATATGCATACTAATATAATGCACTTAGGCCTCTTTTTACACGGTTTTATATTGTATTTATTTCAAATCATATATATGTAATCAAATTTAGGAAACCCGGTGTAAAATAAGGGGACGTGTCGGAGATTCCGCGCGGGATTAAACAGTTTAATTTCCCCAGTGAGGCTACAAAAGAAAAAGTGGAAAACAAGAGTTAAAGTTCATACCGAAGCGGAATGTATAGTTTGGGGATATATAGTAAAATTTCACGAGGAATAATTTTGGAGAGCATTTTATCACCTAAATCTCCCTTAAGAAAGGATAATTTGGACACCTTTTATTTGGACAAATTTGAGACTAGTTCAGTCTTATCTTAGGGCCATTTTAGGATTAGTTCGGGATAATTTTGTGCCAAGTTCAGGCCCAATTTGAGACTAGTTCAGTCATATTTTAGGACCATTTTAGGATTAGTTCAGGGCTGTTCAAGACTATTTCGGAACTAATTCACAATTATTTCAGGACTAATTCCGGGCAAATTCGGGCTCACTTCGGGACTGGTTCAGTACAATTGCAGGACCATTTCCAGCTCTATAAAAGAAAATGAGACGCTTAATGCTTTGCCAAACCGTACACAAATGTTTCCACATTAAATTTCATGAGTATGTAGCGCCCGCAAATTTTTTAATGAAATTAAGTAATTGTGAGATTCGCATGCAAAATGGTTCCTCTTTTACACGATTTTCTGATTTAACAAGGTTTTATATGAAAATTTAAACGAATAGAGGAATATATTCGAAAATTCGATTTTTTAGATGTTTTTTTTTTAACCGTGTTAGAAGTGGATCAGCTGTATAGTCATACATACCTATGTATGTTTGTATGTATTACAGAGTTTTAGCAAGTAGTAAGAAAATGCTATGCAAACATGAACACAGTAGCAACACCAAATTATTATTACACTTTATGAAAGAACAAAAATAAATTCACTTTGGGTAAACCGGCAATTGGAAAAATATTGTGCAACGTAATAAAAATACATATTGCAAAATGCAGCCAATGAAAAACGCCTAACAGCTCAAAAGAGAGTGTAAATATATATGATAAACTTGTTGCGATCATATAGCGCATTGCAAGTATGTACATACATATGTATGTAATAGGGATGCCAATCCCGGGATCCCGGTCAAGATTAGAATACTCTGCAAAATTTCTAGTAAGTTGCGAAAAAATGGCAAAAAATTCGCAATTCGCCATTACTTTATTGAGTAGAATAAACATGTTTAGAGAAATTGTTCTTGTATATTGTTGTAGTTTATCGAAAATTTTAAATAGTTTTATTTCGTTTAATAATTTATTTTTGAGCTATAGGCCGTATGTTAAATAACACATTAAATGTTCTTGGGTCGACTGGACCGGACAAAGCTAATAGTGCCTGAAGATGCCTTCAGACTGAAGGCGAAATATCGAACAAAATAAAATTTAAAGTAAATAAAGCAGAAAAACATTTAATGTTTTATTTAACATACGGCCTATAGCGCAAAAATAAATTATTAAATTAGTTTTATTTCATGGCAAATTTAAATGCTTAAAGATATTGAATTTTCACTTATAGTATTCATAAAAGTTATGACTCAATGTGAATCCCGGGATATCGGGATTACTTAAAAAATATCCCGAAATACCGGGCATCCCTGGTATGTATGTATGTATGTGGGCTAGAGAAAAAACAAAAATAAATAAAAAACTTTGAGTTCTCATGAATTTCACAGGAAAAATAGTTTTGATAGCAAACATGACTGACAGACTCTTTCTCCTTTGCTTACATATATATGTAAATACTCGTACGATTACGATTAGAACCTAAGGCTTTTGCTTATGTGTACCTGTATATATATATATATAATATGTATAATTTAAATAAATCTGTTGAGATAACTTTCGAATGTAACAACCAAGAATTGCAATTAAAGAAATTTGCAACTTTTTCTAATAGCTTTTCATTGATACGTTATCAGCTATTCTGCAGAATTGATTTGTGTAAATACATGTCAACATAACTACATAGGAATATTCCTAATATTTTATATATATACGTTATAACTGATTTTGTATGTTTAAGTACAATTAACATAAAATGTACATACGTCCGTTTAGCTAAGCTTTAACGACCACTCCTCTATATAATCCCCCTCAATGACTTCGTTATAAAAACAATTCAATAGAAATGCAATTTTATAAAGCGTCAGTTAGTAGAGCTTTCCATATTTTACCTAGACACATCACTATAACACAAATATTCTTAAATCAAAATAAACGGCTAACTCACATCGAACTCAACTGTTGGCTTAAGACAATTGCTTACGAATTAATTTCAAGAATTAAAAATCGTTACACCATACGAAAGAGATTAATTCCCATAAGTACAGACTGTATTTAAAAGTTTGCGCGCAAAACCTAATTTGTATTTTACCGACTGAACGAACAAAAATTACTGTGCTAAAGTATCTACGGTCGCTATATAAATTCTAGTTGAGTGGATTGCCGCAGTGAGAGTCTGGCGTTAGAGGTTCACTAGTGAATTTGCTCAATTCATGTTTAGCAACAAGACCAGGGTTGCCACTGAGGGGGGAAAAATACTTACCATGCACTTGAAAAAAAATCTTCCAAAGCTGGAAAATATCTACCAATAACTGTTTTGACTTATTTTAATAAGACCTAAAATTGTTTTTATTTAACTAATTATACGGTATTTGAGATCATATTAATAGCAATACCAGGGTAGCCGAGCTTTGCCCGGAGTGCATATACTTTTTAAAGTTTTCAAGATTTGGACAGTTTTGAATAAATATCTTGGAAGTAAACAAAAAAAATTTATGTGGTAACCTTACTCCGAAATACGCTGGAATGAATGGTAGATTTCTTGAGCGTATATGAACTGGGTATACATAAAAAAAATGTGGATTGAAATTAACAAAATAAAAATTTGTATTACATAGAAACGTGGTAACTCTGATGGAAAATATTTTCTGACCAAAGCTCTCAGCAATACCTTTCATTGGATATCCATATTGCGATGTTTTAGATAAATTGTGTAGAATCGAAAATAAGTGGCAGCCTTACAATATTATCCTAAGAGAAAACATTTTGTATATAGGGAAAGCATTGTTCAAGAACCTTCTCTTGGTACCCATAAATAGTAATACTTTACCTTTTTTCTAAATAAAAAATGAAAAAAATATGCGATTTAAAACAGGTGGCAACCCTATATCAAATATTTTTGAATTAGACATCTTTAAAATACCTTCCAACTTTTGCCCATATTGTGATGTTGTAATTAATATGCAACTAATTTATACGAGTCTTCTCGGAGTTAGTTCACATTCAGATAACCTTAAAATCCAAAACATTATCTGTGCACAATACTTCATCAGAATCGTTAGAACCGTTTCCGATAACCATATGGATATATATATCGCCGTTTAAAGTACAAAACCGCGTATCAACAAAATGCAAAACCGCGTATGTGAAGATGCATAAATTATTTTCTAGAGAGTAAAAAAGCTCTTATTTCAAAATTGTGTTCTTTTTTTTATAAAGCAATAGCGTTTCTGGCTAGTAAATTTTTTGGTATTTTTTTTTGTATAAGAATATTGTTTGCGCTTTAACCAATCCCATAAAAAGCTATATACAACATTTAGAAAAATTCAAAAAATGTTCATGTAAATTTCGAAGGTATGGAGTTTTATAGCCCATAATATTTGAGTTTAACTAACAAAGTGCAGCTAAAAATTCCCGTTAATTTGACAAAGTGGCAACTCTGAACAAGACAACAGTTTGTATTTCTCTATGCAAGAGCTTTTATTGCGAGCCACGCCTCCACCCTCTCCAAGCTCACTAACATAAGAATGTAGAGAGAAGAACTAAAAACTTTGAAAATGCCATTAAGATGAGCTGCATAGCTGCCCAACAAACATTAACAGGTCTATTCTTCGATGTTAACAAAAATTTTGTAACCGGTAAATAAAGTTCCTGTCTATTTTTAAACCCTTTAAGGGCCGTTTATATACGATTTTCCTCGCTTTGCTTGACAGTTCGAACTTTAGCAACAAAGCGTGAAGCGTAGAAGGTATGCTACAATAAACGAATTGACAGCTTCTACGTTCTTCTATTATAATATACATTTATAATAGCAAATGCAAGCGCGCGGGAAAAGTTACATGTAAACAGCTGATTGCCAAAGTGCGCAAAAGTTGAGATTTGCCCATGATTTTGCTTCGCTTTGCTTTCCCCGCATTCTATTTAGCAAGAATCATATAAAGTCATGTATTGAACTTATCTGTCAAAGCGGAACTCTAAAGCAAAGCGAAGCAAAAGTCGTATGTAAACAGCCCTTTACGCATTCTTGTAATTGGAAAATTTTGTTATCATAAGCTGGTATGTAAGAAAATATTTCCCTGTCAAATATGCAATTCTAGATTTTTCAACAAATCTTCATAGGTGACAAAAGTCTTTCGTAAATCAAATTGTCCATTGGGCGGCTATCTTAAAAGCTCTTTTCTGTATTACAAAAAACTAATTTAAAGATTTGCTAACAAGGAGCTCTTAGGAATATTCTGTTTTTCTTTAAGCATTAAGTCATCTATAAATTAAATGAAATTAAAAAATATATATACGTATGTTTCTTAAAAATGAAAATAAAAAGTAAAAATTAAAACAAAAAAGTAAAGTTAAAAACAAGAATAATTTATAAAAATAAGTTTCTGAAAGTTAAATATGGGTGTTCACACTTACAAGTTTTAAGTTACAACACTAAAATACACTATGGGGTGTTCACACCACAATGACATTTAAAAAATAAGTTCCTTTTTAAAATCTAAAAGTAAAAAAATATAAATTAAATAAAAAAGAATTTGGTAAATTAAAAAGAGAAAAAATAAGTTCCTAATTAAAAGAAGGTTAAATAAAAATTGAAATAAAATAATAAGAAAAACTATAAGTTTCTAAACATGAAATGATGTGATATTGAAACAATAAAACCTAAAAACTAAAACAAAACAAAAAAAAATAAAACAAAATAAACTAAGCTTATACAAATTATAAGAAATAAAAATATATGGATTAGTAAATTTATAATGCATCAAATAAAAAGTGGCAAAATCGAGAATTCAGAGTTACGTAAATGCAGCCACCCTTAGAAGACGTCATGTCCGTAAATGCGTAAATAAATTTGCCATTCAGTTTGTTAAAACAGTTATCAGTTATTAGGTCAAGTCGGATCCTAATATTTTTAGATTCGCTGATCACGAATATAGGCATCAGGATTTTCATAATCAAAATGGCGGATTCAATATGGATTCAATATTTTATAAATATTTATCGGATGCACTTAGAATTCGGAACTCGCGGGGGTATCGGGGTTGCTGACAACGAATCTGAGCTCAGACTGGAAATATTCAAAATGGCGGACAATAAAAACAGAATCGATAGGATTCACTTAATCGGGCAGGTTCTGCAATTCACTTCCGAGTGAATTTCAACCCCTGCCAATTTGAATTCAGAGCGAGTTTGATTGAAATTCACTCGAAAGTGAATGCCAGAACCTGCCTGAATATTTTACAATTGGATTAAAAAATTCAAAATAGCGGATGCATATTACATCTACCTTTTATCAACGAAAAGTTAAAATCGAACGCACGCACGTACATGGCGTATGAGTTGCCCAGACGAGATGAGAATGTTACTCATACGCTATGAACCACCAAAAGTAAAGCTTTATGCTTGAAACACATTGAAAACGACGGGCTGTTTTATGCTTTAAGCGGATCCAATCGATTGTTATATTTTTCCGCCATATTGAATTCAGATTCGTAATTCGCGACCCCGAGTAAAGAATTCTAAGTGAATCCGATAAATTTGAAAAAAAAAGAATCTACTATATTCGTGACTAGCGACGTTAAAAACATTACAATCCGTGTAGACCAAATAACTGACAACTGTTTTAACAAACTGAATGACAAATTTATTGAGGACATGGCGTCTTCTAGGGATGGCAGCATCGGCGTAGCCAGAATGAAATTTAGGGGGGGGGGGGCTCGACCCTATTAAGCTGGAATTTAGGGTACTATTTTATATATATATAAGGAAAATTTGAAGGCCCCTACCTGGCTACGCCCATGGATGGCAGCATTTACTGAATACTGAATTTTCAATTCTTCCCAGTTTTGTTTGATGCCTTGTAAATTTATGGAAATTCTATCAGAAATTTTGTTCGTTTCGCATGGAACGTCTCATAGACAAAAAAATCGAAGAATTTAAAAGAAAAAAATGCGTTGTCCGAGGACTCGAACCTGGGATCTCTCGAATGGCACGCCAGGATTTGGTTACTCTGTCATTGCGACTGTGGGCGCGAGCAAAATGATATACAAGTGATGTATTGTGGAACTATTTTCCGTCATCCCTTGTCAAATTTGGTTTGGAGACAAACCGGTTCCACCGGTGTTGTGCCATCTTCAGTATAATTTTTCGTTCTCAATAGTTTCTGTTTGTCTGTCACTATTGGATATGTGTTCCCTTGTTTATGATAGTTGCAGGGTTTCTGTCATGTTTTGCGTATAGTAGCCTGGGTGGTTCGAAATTCGAACTTCGAATATTGTGTTTATTTGCTCATTTATTATTTTTCCGACAAAAGTCTTTCTGTTGAGCACTGGTGCTACAACAACAACAATAACCCATAAAAGTATAATAATACTGAAGAACTAAAAAAAAAATAAAAAATAAAAAAAATTTAATTATGGTGATTTCGTTTCTACCAAAAAATGTCGCCTTTTGATTGCCCGTTTCTCTTTTCGTGCGCAGTTCTTAAATAAAGGCCAGGGTGAGAAAATTTTGTTTTAGTTTCTTAAAATTCCAGACTCTTGTAAGGCAAAAAAGGCACATTCCCTGCCCAAATCGTGCCCTTTTACAGGGTTGCCGGGGAAGGGCAACATTTTTTGGTAGAAACGAGATCATCATTAATTTCTCAAAGTTACATGAAATTAAAAAAATTTTCTTTTTTGGACCATAACAACCAAGCCAACCAAATAAGGTTTTAAAAATCAAATTAAATTAAAAACAAGTAACGAAGTATAAGTTTGGCGAAACCGAATTTTATATACTCAGCGCAGGTATTAACTATTCCATTCTATCGTTCCAACTTTCTTTAAACTATCTAAAAGTCTATAGCAGTCCTATTTATTGTTAAGAGATTGTTGTAAATATTAACTTGGAGTAAATTAGCGACCTCAGTTATTGAAGTATAGCAGTTTTCCTATATCCGAAAATTAAAATACAGTATTTCACCATAAGTGGGCGGGGTCAAGCCCCTTTCACAAAATTTTCGTAATATTTTAATTTTCAATAATTTGGATCAAATATTTACTAAAATATCAGTTTTTGCATTTTTCGAAAATACCGTTATATGAGAAGTGGGCGTGGTTATAGTCCGAGTTTCGTTCATTCTCAATACCAACCTACTAGAGCTCTTGTTAATCGACTAACCAATTAATCGGTTAATCGAATAGAAAAAGTTGTTTCAAACAAGAATCATAAACTCATGGAATCCAGGCGTTGCAACAGGAGATATGGGTAACATATTTGTTGCAATTAATCGTGCTATTGCACGAGAAATGGTCTCTTGGCGCTCATTTGAAATAGTTTCGCCATCTTCGTTTTTCTTCTACGCTTGACATTTTTTGCCGGGCTTGGGAGGATAAACTATGGAAAATTTCCACTTATTAGTTCGTTAACATAAACATATATTTCCAGGTCCTGCTCCTTTTTCCTCTTATGAATGGTCTTCAAATGGGGTGCCAAAGACGATGTCGAATTATTATAGGCCATATTTTGCCCATATATTGTACACTTGACTTCTTTTCCACCCTCGGAATTAGAAAAGAAGTTCCACACCCAGCTACGCTTACGTAAACTCATTTTGGATGAAGCAAATTTTTTGTTTTGAAGTGAGAAAAAATTTGTATTTAAACAACTTTCACTATAATATGACAGTTAATCAATTGCACAACTAGTCGAAGTTGATGAAACGATCGAATACTTGCTATTCGATTTTCAGTCAATGCAAAAGTTGCTACTCGACTATTCGAATAATCGGTTAACCGGATAATCGACTGTTAACAAGAGCTCTATAACCTACCTTGGATAAAGGGCAACGTATATACCAAATTTCGTTAAGATATCTCCATTTTTTCTCGAGTTATAGTATATACGGGTAGACGAGCATAGGGCGGAATATGTATAATAGTAAGCTCGTTCTCAAACGTTATGCGTACATGTACATACACTGGTGCAAAAATAAATAAATTTTATTTTTAATATTTTTATTGAGCTTTGTACCACGATTGTTTATTAGGAAAAATTGAAAAAGGAACAAAGTCTAAGCGGTAGAAGTTATAGCACTATTTCGGAGATCACCACATCTCCTCATCAGACTTCTTTTTTCTAGACTTCAGCAGGGATCGAACCTGCGAATTCGATGTTCAAAGTCAGAAGCGTTAACCACTGAGCTATGTACATCCCGTAAAAAAATATTAAAAATAAAATGTTAAGAAGCCACAATAACATTGACAAATAAATAAATTTTGCCAATTTCTCTTGTTTATTTAATATTTATTATTTTTTATGAAAGTGTAGCTAATTATCTAACAAAAACCATATAAATTCACAATTCTAACCTTGAGTATGCAGTTTTATAGCGCACTATATTTTCGTAGAATAAAGTGTAAGTTTTAGGTTGCTAAAAAATCGCGTTAATATTAGGCAATTTTTTGACGCATTTCTCCCAAACAAAGTAGGTTCGACAATTAAGAAAAATTTTAATAGATTCAGATGTAATAGATTCAGAAAAAAATTATTAGAAATGAACGCGATTTTTCAGGAACTTCAAACTTGCACTTCATTACACTAAAATTTAATGAGCAAAAATTAAAATTGAGATGCAACTTTACAGAATTTTTATAATTTTGGCACAAAGTTTGAAATATGAATTTATATGATTTTTGTTAGATAAGAGCCTATACATTTATAAAAAATTATAAATATTTAATAATCAAAAGAAAAAGGTGCAACATTTGTTAGAATGTCATGTCCCTATTAATTTTTCCACTACTGTATGTATGATAGATGGACACATTCGAGTACCAGTAACAATAAAGTTTTACTGATAATGAAATTAAATTGTCATTGCCAGTAAAATTTTTAGTGTAATCACTGAAAATATTGACTGATAGCTAAAAATCAATGCACAACCACCGAAAACAATTTCCTGTATTGCAAATGAAATTTAATTTTCAGTAAAAACTGACTGATTACTGCTATGCCCAATGCAATATGCTTATTTAGAGTTATAAAGGTTATAAATAAAAAATCGATGCGCTCATTTTAGCTTGCCATTTATTTATCGCATATTAGACAATGAAAAACTCATCAAAAGACTTATGAAACTTTAACAATAGCGTTACCATTCGTTTATGTACATATGCAGACATATCGTACACATTCTCCAAAAGTGTATCAACTCGAAAATCCCAGTTTAACAGAAAACTCAAAAACCCTTTTCCTGAGCAAAAAATTTCAAGAGTATTACTTCAGTTTTTGCTGAAAGTAAATACATATATATATGTGTTGAAATTTTCAGTTCATAATATCAATAATTACCAATTTCGAATCAACATACTTTTAAAAAAACGTGTGCGATATTTCTTATGCAACCTAACTGCATAAAGTTGTAGGTTTGAAATTAAGCATTTTAATTGTATATGTTTGTAAATACATATATGCATTAATATCGTTCATCATACATCTTTATCAATACAAAACATTACAAAGTACTATACAATTTCTGCTGTTAAACGCATTCGCTTATTTACATACTACATACCTAATACATATTTTAATGGATTATGATACATAGTATAGTATATGCTGTTAAAAAAAATCAGTTTAGATTTATTGTCGCATTGTGCTTACTACAGTTACATATGTATGTATGTACGAGGATTGCTATTTGAGTGTTTAGATACGTCAAAACTAATGTGAATGTACCAAATTTGAAACCGTCATCGTAAAGTTTGACATTTATAATGGTACACGTATACAGATACTTGTAAGCATTCATTTCAAAACATGTGATTTGAACGCATCGATCGCTTCTAAAGTCAAGGAAAAACAGTGACCTCGCAAGCTCTTTTCAATCTGATAACAACACAAATAGCTCTCGTATGACAAAACGCTCTCAGTACTTTAACCATTAAAAATGCCCAACTTTGCAATGACAATGTCAGATTTGACATATTCACATAGTGTTGGCATTTCTAAACACTTAAGTGGCGACCCTCGCATATGTAAATTAAATTAA
>NW_023458558.1:13074818-13146526 GCF_013731165.1 Rhagoletis pomonella | reverse complement strand
TTTCTAAACACTTAAGTGGCGACCCTCGCATATGTAAATTAAATTAATCGCATTTCGTTATATATATTTAAATATTAGCACATATAAAAAGGAACAAAACTCGGCTCTCGACAAATTCGAATCTAAACGGGTAATATTTTAGTATATGACAGATTGCTCTGAAAATACTCGAACGTACACGCATGTACCTACATATATTTGTATATCTAGAATTGATAATTGAACCATTTACGTTGACGCGGTTTATGAAAACAGCAATAATGTATAAAAATACTAATTTATAAATTATAAGTTCTTCGCTATACGGTTCTGTGCCGTTTGCCATTTATCAAGTAAAAAAAAAAAAATTATGTAGATATATAACAAAATATAAATTAAGATACAAAATTAACAGCTTCATGATCTAAGCATCGTATCGGCCACGTTTCAAATGGAATAATTCCCTAAGAAATTCCTTAATTAAATCGTAGGCAGAGAAGCTGATGCCAACCGCAATTGGGCCTTTAATCCAGTTCATGCTAAGGCCTTTGTAAAAGCCATTCTTGATACCTTCCTCCCTAAAGAGCGTTAAAGTGTTATAACAGATTAATTAGTCATTTTAAATTATTCATAGGTTTGTTACGATGACTTACTTGTAAATCTTCTTCAGTGTTGAGTATATGGTGCGATATTGATTATTAGCGCCTTTATTGACACCCATTGTTTGCATTCGCCGACGCACTATGTCCAACGGATAGCTAGAAGTCTGACCCGCTGCACCAGCAACAGCACCAAATGCCAGTGAGACTAGAGTATTCGGTTTAGCGTTTCCTGTCACCTCTGTAGACATGCAGCATTATAATTGAAATAATAGTTGTTAAAGATTTTTAAATATTACACATTTTCTGTCTTCTAATTATTTTATTGGATAAATTAACTTTCATAAAAACTTACCATAATATTCACGCTTAAGTGTGCCGTAGGTGAAGAAGGATACTCCTGCATATGGTATCACGCCCAGTACGGTTGCAAAATAACCTCGGTAAAGAGTGCGTGGCCCTTCTTCCACCCAAATTTTGACAAAAACTTGACGAAGTGTTCTGCAAAATAAAGTTACCTAATTACCAATCAAAACTCTTTACGCCTCACTTTGTGGAGCAAGGCGTGTTTTAAGTAAAAAATATCCTGAACTACTTGCCGCTCATTTACTTCAATAGTGTCATAACTTAAAAAAGTAATAGGCTACATAGATGATGCGTCTGACTCGAGTACGGCTTGGAATTTACATACATATACTCACATAGTGAAAGTGAATAGATTTTTTGTTCTAGTGAGATACTGCTAATCAATACAGCTATGAAATTTTTACACAACATAGAAGAAGAGGTGACGGTAATTTCCGCATACTTAACTCAATATTTGTATTTTTCGGAATATGACACTATTAAAGTAAATGTGTTCTAACATTTTTTTTTTTTTTAAATAAGTTATAGTGAGTGGGTCCATCCATATTAAATCGACCATTTTTGATTTGGATGAATTTTGAAAAGATTCGAAAAATATAAAAATTTACAGAACTTTAAAATTTTACTATACAGTACTCTCACTGATCTTAAAAGATCTTGAAATTTTCAACATGTTTTTTACAAACTATAAAATAAAAATAAATTTCAATTAAATAAAAATTGATAACCTTATTTCGGGGGGAAAAATGTTTTTAGGTCAAAAATTCATACGTTAAAAAACAGCTAAGTGAAAATTTCAGCCTCTTAGAATAATTTGGAGGTATTGTAAAAAAAATTTGCCGAAAAGGTTTATAAGTTTTTGTTTTTACGAGGTTTTAAATCGCCACAATATCAACTTTAAAACGAGGGCAGAACCATTTCTCAAACTACAATAGTTTTTGAAATATTCAAAAAATAAACTTTCAAAATCTCTGAAATTGTGAAATTTAGAATTTTGCATAATTTCAAGAAGAAATTTTAATATTTTACCTTTGTAGAACTTCGTTATATGATAAAAGAAAAGTTCTGAACAAAATTCATCCAAATCAAGAATTGTCGATTTGACATGGATTGAGCTTAGTTTACATACAAATATTAAGATAATAAATAAAAAAGTCTAAGTTCGGGCGAAGCCGAACATTAAATACCCGGCGCACGTATTAAATATAGTTTTTCAACCTTCCTAAAACTACCGTCACATTGTAAGCAGGGGGTGGTTTTACCCGTATTTCAAACATCTTCGATAAATGAGATTAACTTTTATAGTTATTAGTGGGTGGTATCACGCCCATTTTCCAAAATTCCTTTATATTATTATAATGAGACTTCTTTTCAAGGGATTGTGTGCGTATCAATTTTGAGTAAATTAACGTCCTTAAATTTCGAAATATCGAAGTTTCAGCATTTCTAAAATTTACTGTTATAGGAAAAGTGGGTGTAATTTTAGTCCGATTTCTAAAATTTTCACGGTTTTGCCTTTTATGCGACAAGTACAATAATTATACCTATTTTGGTACAAATTGATGAAACGGTTATGTGAACAAAGTTATAATACCCTTGTGCATAAGTGCGCTCGGGTATTCAAAATAGCTTGGAACCACAAATGAACCAAGGAGAGTTGTGCGCTTATACTTAAGTAATTTTCAAAGAACATACTTATAGCCAGTGTATTTGTCTGTGACAGCCATGCGGGCGCGTGCCAAATCGAGTGGGTATGTCAACGACTGAGAAGTTATGCCAGCCAAGGATCCAGCTATAAAACGTCTGCCTTTAGTGCTGTGAAAAAAAAAATATATATATATCTATGTAAGTGTGTAAGTAAAATTATTATTTTAAGTTATCTAAACGAGCATTCCAAGAAAAAAGCCAAACTAGTTACTTTTCCGGACGAATTTTTCAACAGAAATGTAAACGGATTTTTCTTTCAGCGGAAATTCCTTTTTAAATATGTATATAAATTGATATAGAAATCGATCTGCCAATTAAACAAAAATTAAATAGCCGTTATCAATCATTTTCATCTCCGGACATCAACAAATCATATACCCGGAGTAACTTCACGAATTATCAGTGAATGGGCGTAAAGTGACATGCAAAAATTATACATAATTAAGCAAACATCTAAATTTATAAAACGTGTACGTATATTTATAACGTGTACGACTAGTTCCGTCTCAACGATGGAATGCTCCTAAAGATCTTTCAAACGATTCAAATTATTATTGCAATACTTTTTGGGAGTATACATAATAAATACGTAATACGTATACATATAAATACTGTCAATCCCTATAACTTACTCGCTGCCGTCCTTATCCACTTGTAGTATTTTCCGCCATTGTTCATGTGCCGTAAACTGTATGGCTGCATAAGGCACAATGCGTGCCATTGTAGCCGAATTGCCGCGCCATAACGCCAAGATACCCTCTTTTTCGTAGGTATTTCTCAAAAAGTTTACCGCAGCCTTGAATGAGTAGGGAACATTTTTACTGTGAAAAATTTAATTAAATCAAGGATTAATTTTATGTTTCCATACTAGATGGTCTGTTACAGTACTCCAGAATTTATGTAGTTAGAAATAGTCAAATTTAATCCGAAGGATAGTACTGAATATACTGACTATTTACAACTATGTAAATCCTGGCGTAAGGAAACACGCTAATTCTTTGTTTTAATATTTTTACAGCTTACCTAATTTGAAAGTTGATTTTCGTGCGATCCAGCGGCGCAATAGTGGTTTTCGCTAAAGCTCCAGCGGCTGAACCGGAAACCAAACTAATGAAAACTTCATCGAAAATTGTGTTGGCTGTAAAAAAAAGAGTGGGTGGTGAGGTGCCGTACTGAATAGTAAGATTTCTATTCTACTATATACATGTATGTATGTATGTATGTGCATATGTTACTCACCATTATTATTCGCCGTTGTGCTGGTTACCGTTAATTGTTTGGTATTCGCTTCTGTTTGGCTTTGTACTGCAGCCTCTGTGGTACTGACGTTTAATCCAGTTGCATTGCCGCCAACTGCAGCACCCGAAGTTAATTGACTACCTGACGACGACTTAAGGGACATCGCAATGCTGGGCTGCTCGAGAAGACGGCTCATTGCAAACTGAAAGCAATCAAAGGAAGTTGTATGTACATATGTGAAATTAAGGATCTTAAGAGTTGACACATTTTCATAACAGATAAAAATAGATATTAAATTAGTTGTGTTCATAAGTTAATTAACGGCGAAAAATGATTGCCATTTGAAGAGCTTCATTTGCATACGAGCGTGCCGAAGAGGATGCTCTGCGAGAATTAATGCAATATACTAGTACACATGGGCGATTCCAGCGAAAAGTCTACCTCAGCAACCAAAAAAAACCATAAAAGTCAAATATCTAACTATTTTATAGGTCGATTTGGCTGATTTTTATAATATATGTTTGTATGCAAGTACGTACGTATGCTTGTATTTAGATCTGTATATAGTATGTATGTATGTACAAACACACAGTGGGGAGCAGAAATGAATATACGGTGATTTTTGTTAAATATCTGCAAAAGTTTTACAGTTAAAATTTTTTTGTTATTTTTTCATAAAAAATATGATTTATGCTTTAACCAAAACCGTATAAATAGAACTTTCAAACTTTATACAGAGCTTAGAAAAATTTAATAAATTTTCATTAAAATTAAAATTTTTAATTTGATTTTGTAGAATATTTTTTGAGTACGCAGTTTGATAGCCCATTAAATTGTAGTATAATAAAGTGCTACTTTTAAGCGGCGTTGATTTTTAATATTTTTTTCGCTGACGGTTTTTGCGGTTTTTTTCTTCAACACGTGCAATTTATAA
Source organism: Rhagoletis pomonella (assembly GCF_013731165.1). NCBI lineage: Eukaryota > Metazoa > Arthropoda > Insecta > Diptera > Tephritidae > Rhagoletis > Rhagoletis pomonella. The sequence goes on along the minus strand of NW_023458558.1, from coordinate 13,141,702 downwards.
CATTTTGGCGTTGTTTTTTTTTGTTAATTTTCTTTGCAAACGGTCTTGCACATTTTCTTCCATAATTGCATAACCAAGTTCTAAAAAATAAAATTAAAAGGTACAAATTTTTGATGAAAATTTTTTACATTTTTCTAAACTCTGTGTAAGGTTTAAATTAATTTATATGGTTTCGGTTAAAGCATTAACCTTTTTCTGATCAAAAAATAACTAAAAAATTTTTACTTTAAAACGCTTGCAATTATTTAACAAAAATCACCGTGTACTCCTTTCTGCTCCCCACTGTCTGTATGTATTTATATATGTAGGAAATTCTTAGAGAAATTTATGCAAATTTTGTTAGATTTGAAAATTAATACTAAAACCAAATTGAATGCCAACCGTTATGATAAATCCACTGCATATATTGCATATCAGCTGAAGAACAAAAAGTCAGCGTAAATAAACTGATCTATGTAGGTATATTCAGTTCTTTGCTTTCCACATTTGCTAAATTACATTTTAGCAGCTATTTTTAGGTTTTGTCAGAATATATTTATCTAAAATTGCGTCGTGATCACACATACATACATATGTACGTATCGTCACTAGACACGAATAAAGGCGCGACCTCAAAAGTTGACCGCGAAAAAAGGCGCACAATAAAAACTTCAGCGAAGAAAGTCTCTTAACATAGTTGACGGCGAAAAAAGATGCGTAAACTTATTTTCGCGGTCAACTATATTTGCGGGTGTAATAGTATGTACATTCCGTAAATAGTTTTTGGGGTATAATGCCGAAGTTACAGTCCTTGGCCAAGCATAAATCTATGATTACGCGTCTTTCTTCCCCGTCAAATTGGTTATGCGTCTTTTTTCGCCGAAGTTTTTCTTACAACTTACCATGACTCGCAGGCTATGAATGCCGCGATCGGAGCCCAATTGCAGGCACAGAGCTTCGACTGCCACGAGATACCCGCGTTTCTCTGATTTGATACCGTGTCCAGACTCGACACCCAAAATATCCCCAACGAGTGTCCGGCAAGTGGAGACTCCACCCATGACACCAACCATCTCTTCACATGTCAGCCCATCCTACTCAGCTAACCCCTCTCCCACAGCGCGTTTATTGGGCCTGCCGTAAGTTGAGTTTGGCCACAACGATTGATGGAAAACTGACCTGGGCGGCGCTAATTAGTGTCGCTACAATTCAACGACCTTCTCTGTGTGGCATCAGGCCTGGTAAGTCTACCATTGACTATATTTAACAGCACATCAAATCCCTGAGGAGACACTGGATATACAAATCGACACACACAACCTGTTTGTCGATTTTAAAGCCACTCTTGCCAACAGGTAATACTCTGGGCTCTGTAGGCAATTGGATAGCTTAGCCCTTTCGCGACGAACATTAATTACGCTCTACAATTCTTTCGTAATGCCCCTTTGTTCTAAATGGCGCAGAAACATGGGCGATGCCGAAAAAAGCGAGAAGGCTTTTGGGGCTTATTCTATGTAAGTTCGTTGGCCCTGTTCGCGTAAGCGACGAGTGCTGGGGAAGATGGAATGACATATTGTACGAGCCTTTTAACGACATGGACATGGTTAAGCGCATAAAAATACGATTGCACTGGCTTAGCCATGTGTTGTGCGCATGGATGACGATACTCAGGTGAAAATATCCTTCGACTCGGCACCCGTCGGTGGACACCAAATAAGCTAGCAGCATCAACACCTATAGCTTGTAGATGGAGAATGGTACCAGTAAAATACAAAGTCTTACAAATAGAAATATTTCTGTAAATAAGGAACCTTTTTGACAGGAAACATCACTTTATTCGTTGAGAGCGGGACTAGGAGTGCTGCTACAATGAAACTGGTCTGAATGCAGCTAGAGAAATGTTCTTCCATTCGGAACTCACAGGCTCGTTCATAATAGATAAATACACAAAGCGCATTCAAAAATTCGAACATAATTTTTTTTTTGCGTAACGATCAAAGTCATTGCATCTGAACAAATAAAGACCGTAATACTCTCAATGTTATTTATGTCTGTGGTCATAAGCAATAACCGCTGAAGTCGAAAAACCCGAACTCAGGAAAAAATAAGAATAAAATAGCATATATAACTCAATTCTTTCTTAAGTCGACTTAGGCGGTTATTGCATATGACAACAGATATACACCCCGCGACAAAAGATAGCACATCAACATTTCTACCAGTTTTGCCTTCTTTTCTTAAGCTTTTTTAAAGGTTCATTATTTTCATATAAAACTATAGCTCTGTATCCAACAAATACCATATAAATTCAAATTTCAGACTTTGTAAAGAAATTATAAAAATTCCATAAACTTTTCTTCTCAGTTCCCAGCATTTTCAATTTTAATTTCTAGAATAATTTTCGGTATGCAGTTTTATAGCTTATTAAATTCTAGTATAATAAAGTAAAGGTTTGAAGTTGCTAAAAAATCACGTTGGTTTTTTTTTAATAATTTTTTTCTGACTTTTTGTGGAAGAAAATGCGTGATACCGTCAGCAAAAAAAAATTCTCAAAAATCAACGCGATTTCATTGAACTAAAATTGAATGGGCTACAAAACTGCATACTCGAAAATTTTCAAGAGATTCCGAATAAAAAGTTGAAATTATTGATGACAATTTTTTGCTCTTTTTATGAAGTGCTTTGATTTTATGGTTTATGTTTTATGAAAATAACTGCGAATGTTAGATTAAAACAAGGCGCACACTTTCATTTGTTGCCTAGTTTAGGTATGTACATATCGACGCCTCCAAACCATACTATGCTAAGTCTCCCTAAATCACTGATGACTTAGCATGATATGGTTTGGAGGTGTCGATATGTACATACGTAAACTAGGCGTCGATATATCCAAGAAGTTAGGTCATCTGTTATGATGTGATTTAACTGTCTGGACATGGCAGTCTAGTATTTTTGCAGTGTTTGCCGCACCAATCAACACAATTATTTTTTGAGAAATTTGCCAATTTTCCATACCGCACATGGCTCAGATCAACTCAAATGATAGTATTGTTAAAAACACCTAAGCTTTATTCAGTTACCCTCGTATGACTACTTAATATCTGGCGGGGGGTCCGCAATAAATACATACCAAATTTCGCTACTTACGACTGCCTTGTGAATACCGCAATTGTATTGTGCTTCCTCAAAAAAATAACGTATGACTGTTCGCAATCTAGTTATTCCCATTTCTGATGTATGTATTTTCATTCAGACGACTAATTGGTTCATTGAAATATACATGTGTATGTGTGTATCTATTTATATATGCCCTGTAGGGAAAGCTACTAGTTGTGAACTAGAATTCTACCAGTTTGCGTTTTAGCCCAACTAGTTCACGTTCTATCCTTTTTCAATGTTGGCGACTGGAATTTTTAACATGGCGATGTGCTACGAAATGTCAATTATCAGGCATCAGCATCTACTAGTAGAAATACTAGTAGCATCATACCAGTTAATGAGATAGTCTGCCAATTCATCCCTTGTGGAAAGCATAAGTATGACATTTTGCTCGCGGCCCCCCAACAGTCGCAATGGTCGACAGGGCAAAGTACTGAGCACAGGTGAAGGGAATTTTTTTTATTATTTTTGTAAATTCATTTTAATTTCATATAAATACATATATATTTTTTAGTTAAATTTAAAAATTACAATAAAAATCTAAACAAAATAAATGAATTAAAAAAATTTTCTCTCCACCTGACTTGAACTTGTTTCATAGCGCAAGTATTTCTTACCACATGTATGTTTTTTCTGCAATTTGTAATTTATATTTATATTTAAATTGAAATAATAACTTAAATTAATTTAATTTGAAAAATCTTAGCCCCCTCCAAGTGGACTCGAACCTGCGATCTCAGAACTAGAACCAGTTGTCTTCACGCAACGCCACAGCTGACATTTGTAAGAAAAACGATTAATTGCGTTTTATTTTTGGCTTTGGCAATTCAAAGTCAGATGTCGCTGAACGCTTAAGTTCTTCGAAATTGTCGAAATGTAGCACATACTAGTTAATGAACTGGTATTTTTACTGATTGGTTTGGCTTTTCAGTGCACGGTGTATGTTTAATAGGGTGGTCCAGATAAAGTAAAGTCGGAATTTTAATGCTCTCACCTCCTAGGATTGTTGTATATCGAAAAAATATACCCCTATTTTTTATATTGAAATAAAAAAATATTTAGAGATCGCTCAAAGCGCTCAAAGTTTTCCATGTATTTTATATTCGAAAAAACTACTTTTCATATAAATGGTATAGAATTGTAGAAAATCAACATTTTTCGATCGAAAAACTCTGGTCCTCTTCATGAGACTTTCAATAACAATATCCAATTGATTATTTAACCATTTTTGAATATTATCGATTTTTTTTGTTCATCCCCCCCTCGCATTTTCTGGCATTTTCTGGTGGTTTTGGAAGGCCTATAAAATATAGTTACTAAGCAAAAATATAGCTCATGTTCAGCCTTCTCAGGATTAGATAGAAAAGCAAAGCGAACGGGTCTGGTCGTGAACGAGGATAAAACGAAGTATCTCCTATCATCACACAAACAGCCAGAGCATACGCGTCTTTGCATACACGTCACTGTTGACAGTTACAAGTTTGAAAAAGTAGACGACTTCGTTTATTTGGGAACCTGCATTAACATCAATAATAATGTCAGCCTTGAAATCCAACGGAGAATCACTCTTGCCAACAAGTGCTTATTTGGACTGAGTAGGCAATTTAGAAGTAAAGTCCTCTCTCGTCGTACAAAGATCACACTCTATAAGACGATATAACGATGAGCTGTATGAGATTTACTACGACATGCACATAGTACGGCGGCTCCGCTGGCTTGGCCATGTCGTTCGAATGGACAGAAACGCTCCTGCTCTGAAAGCATTCAACGCGGGCGGCGATGCTGGTAACAGAGGAAAAGGAAATACCAGGTGGAGAAGGACTTGGCTTCACGTGGCATTTCCAATTGGCGTCAGTTGGCACAGAAGAGCTTAGGCGGTTACAGCGCCAATAAACAAAAAGAAAAATATAGCCTCATACAACGAAAACCATATAAATCAAAATTTCAATTTGTACAAATATTAAATTAAAAATCAGCAAATTTTCATCAAAATTTCAGAATATTTAGAATAATTTTTGGTATGCATACAATTTTGATGAAAGATAAAGTGTAAGTTTGAAGTTGATAAAAAATCCCGTTGACTTTTGAAATGTGTTTCCATGTAGATTTATTAAATGTAAATTAATAAATCAAGAAATCAATGTACTTCCAGCTTTAACTGCGCAGCAAAAACTTCACTTACATGTAATAGGTAAAATCATCCGAGAAATTCGTACACATCGCTAAACTTTTTTAGATTACGGACCGCATTATTTTAAAATAGGCATGCCATTGGCGATAGTCGCTATCTTATCAATTTATAAACAATAGCATTACTTGTAATCGATAGGGTAAGCAAAAGCCCATTTCCAGATATTTGTAATGCATTAATTAATTAAAGGCAAATCAAAGCGATTGCCAAAATTAAGAAAAATTTTGCTGGGTATCTATTCCACATTCATTCATATAAGAGCTGAGAAATCTGTTGATGAAAATGTTCCGCATTTTTTAAATCAAGGCCTATTTGAAATGGACTCGCTAGAATGTTGAACGATTTTTTTGATTACAAACAACTCATTAGCGTAGAGATTAAATGTGTGACGTCCAAGCGATTAGCGAAAAATGAAGAAAGGAGAAAGCAAAACATACATAACCCAGCAAGAACCCAGCAAGAACGACCTAACGCATTCTCCAATACACTTACAAAATTGTCAATAAAAACCAACACATTTGCATATTAGCCATTATTATCCATATGCTATTATTTGCGTTATATAACGCGTTATTAATAGCATAATAATATTTGATTGAAAAGAGACAAATACATATAGAATAATATAATAGCGAATTCCATGTAAAAGAAAGAAAAAACTGCTCACACGTGAAACGATTATGCGTTAGATTTCTCCAGGAGCCCCTATGTAAAATGATGGAAAGTTTTTGAATTTTTCACATTAGTTAACAGATAGGGTTCTTACTGGGAAGCAGCATATGTACCTACGTGGAGAGGGTACAATTTATGTATGTACGTATGTATGTATATACTAGCAGAATAATACTTGCACATACATAGCTTCTTGAGGTTAAGCCGAGTGATAAACACATAATCCAGATTTGTTTGTGTTTTAAAATCTTTATGGAAACTCTAACGAGTTTATATGTATGTATGTATATGCTGTTATACAAAAAAAAAATCCTTTATTCCATATATATAACAGCTATCGTGTATTTTGCAAGATTTGTCAATTTCCACTTTAATGTAGACAAAGTTGCAATTCATTGTGCTTTTGTTAAAATATTTCAATGAGAATAAAATTTCCGGCTGTAAAATATTAAAACAAATGCGGAATTTTTGAGAATTATAAAATGCAATCTAGACAAATTAGCGTCGCAAAATCCATAAGTAGAACTTCTGAACTTTGAACAATAATTTAAAAACGATTTAGTATTAATTAATTGAAATACATATGTATTAGTCTCTAGAAATAAATTTGCTGATATCAGTGATGTGTCTAGCCAAACTTTCCTATAAGTAGAAAAAGGAAATTAGAAAGCGACTGCGGACTTAAACAAACCCATATTATTTGCCCAGCTTTTTTATAATACATACATACATATAGACAATTCTTACAAACTTGAATTTTTTTCGGAGAAAAAAAATGTTTTTCTTAAATCGTGAGCACATGTCTGAAATTTTTAGTATACCTTCCTTCAACTGCTACAATACAAAATCCAACGTGATGCAACGTTTTAAACTTTAAAATTTAAAGCAACGCACCATACGTTTTTTACACGTTTTTCTTTTTGGAAGCGGAATGTGGGCGTAATTTTAGTCCGATTTTGAAAATTTTCAACTTTACACGATGATATGTATGTATGTATGTAAATCCCAATTTCAAATTTTGTGCAAACATTTTCAATTATAATTTCTAGAAAAATTTTAGTACGCATACTTTTAGCCTATTTTAGGATAATACATATCGCACCCTAAATACAAAAGGGTCACAACTCAAAATTTTCCAAAACTGAGTTTTTTGCATAAATTAATTCAGAGTACACATCTCTAACAACTGCAAAAATTTCGTTCACATAACTATCTTCTTTAACTGGAAAAATACAGTTATGTCTATTTTTATGTCAAGTGTGTTGCTTTTGCACGATCAACTAAAGAGAATTATTTTTAGTTGCGTTAATGTGCTCAAGAACAGCTGATTACTTTTATTACACATAAAGAGTTTTATTTTGAGTTCTGCCTCTATAACTGTAAAAAGTGATAAATTTCGTGGTATATTATTTTGCATTGTGCCTCTTAGATTTGTGAAAAGTGAGTTCAATTAACAGTATTATTTATTTATGTGCCTTCTTTGATTAAATAATCGTGAGCGTCGTAAGTTTTATAATTTTTTTTTATTTTAAAGTAGAAAAAAGAATTAAATGTTAATGATATTGGTATTAGTCTTTTGTTTGTTTACTTATTTTGCATGCCTTTTGTAAAATCTTAAATAATTTGCAATACAAAATTTAATTTTTAGTTGTGACCCCTTTGATGGAAATGTCTTGCCCAAACCTTGAACATTACTCAAGCACAATGGAAACTGATTGTAGTGTGCCTTGTCACAATGATGATAGTAGCACTAATGCATTTAGTGACTCTGGGAGTGAATTTTGTGTGTCCGGAAAAAGCAGCACCTCGGAAGAATACTCAGAAGAAGAATTTCATCACTCCTGTGAATTTTCTTATTATTCTTATTCTTCTATTCAGTCGGCGGTTAGGAAACTTATAAAATTAAAACATTTTATCAGTTAAAAAGGCACAACTTAAGATAATATCACTAGTTAATCGAAAAAATTTCAGTTAAAGAGTCATAAATCAAAATTTTGTTTTATATTTTCATGATGGAACAATATTTTCTTTAAATATTACAATAATTTTTACATAAAACGTTTTTCGTCTCTCCCGAAAATCTTAGTATTTTGAGTTGTGACCCTTTTGTATTTAGGGTGCGATATGCGTCTTTTATTTTTAAAGAAATATATTTTTGCGTTATAGTAGCGTATATTTTAATTTATTTTGTTAAACCTCTTATTTTATGAATATTTAAGTTTTATTTTTAAATAGTTACTTTGGGAATTTTTTACAAACTCGTTTCAAACTAATTAAGTGCATTGAGATGTTAACTAAGTATAGGGGGATGTAATTTATTTGCTTATGGTTAGATGACAATTGAATATATGTATCTACAGGCAGATTCGGCATTTCACTTCCGAGTTAATTTGATAGAAATTCACTCGGAAGTAAATTGCAGAAACTGCGCGAAACTAAACTGCAAAAAAAAAAAGAAAAACTAATGAAAACGCGAGTTGTTCTTGTAAAATGAAAACTATTTTCATAATTCACACATCCTCTTCTGTGACAATCAATAATTAGTTTAGCGCTACCCTACTGTTTTCTATTGTCTTCATACTATTTTCCATATACATACTACTTCTTTGCGAAATAAAATTTAAAATAAATGACATCGGTTTATATTGATACATAACGTGTTTTTCAGTGTTAAATTTTTTGTTTTATTCATCTCCTTCATAGTTAATGCAGTAGAGGGAGGTTACCTAGAACTAGGTTGCTTTTTAAACACCGCTAAAAGCACATATGTGCGCATATGTATGTTTGTAGGAATAAGCATTTAATAATAACCTTTTATTTAGCAATACCTTGCAAATTTATTATGAATTAACAAGGCGTTCTGTAAACTGTTAATATGGCGCACGATTTTATGTAGCAAGCACCTATGTACATAAGTGAACATCTGCCCAACAACATGTGTTAATTTGTTTAAGCCATACGTGTATTGAAGCAATTTTTCAGATATTTTCGGTGAGAAGCAAATTAAATTTGTAATAACATTAGAGAATATTTTTAGTGCATACATACATCTGTTTATCGTCATTTAGAAAAGGTACATATGTATGAACTTACATAGTACGTACACATGTCAGGCCATGAGAGCCAAAGGAGCCTATCTACAAAAAAAAAAAAAAAAATTATGTAATATGAGAAAGAAAGGTGTATAAATACGGTATTTTAAAAAAATTTATTATAGAAAAAAAAACTAAAGGGCGAACCTTTTAACTCGAAAAGGTGAAAAAAATCCAGTTTTTAATTAATTATTTCTATCTAAAAAGACCTGACCTTTCGATTGAGATGATTAAAAACAATAAGAAGCCAGTCCAGTGATACAGGCTAGCGCTGTGAAAAAGTTAATATACCCTTGTGCACAAGTGCACTCGGGTATAAAAGTAAAACTCAATAATAATTATTAAATTTGAATGTAAAAATAAAACCCACAAAATAATCATTATTCTTGATCGAAAAAATAATACTCAAATATTAATTATTATCTTTAATCTTTATTGGGTAAACTCCAAAAATAAAAATCATTGTAAATTGTTAAATTGTGTTGTATAGTTAAAATTATTTTACGATGATTACAACTTGTTGATGTTTTGGTTAAAGTTTCGAAAAATATTGATTATTTTCCATCACTAGAAAAACCGACACTCGAAAAATGTTGATCTCAAAACAAGTAATTTTTAAGCAAAAACCACAAAACCGACTTCAATTCTCATTAAAAAATATATATATATATATATATATTTCAGTATCCAATAATCGGATCTTAACCAGATTAGTATGGGACCACCTCTGGTACATTACCTTTCCGATACAGAATTATCGAAATCGGCTGACGTGGTCCCAAGTTATGCGGCAACATACATACAAAAAAAGAATATTCAGACGAACTGATAACCTCCTCCTTTTTTGGAAGTCGGTTAACGACCACCTAAATATGTATAAATATCGATAGAGAACTAATGAAAACCGCTTTGCAAAAAAGCAACAAACAGTTAAATCACCATAATATGTACATATACTATATGTTTGCATACAAATGTGTGTATGTACACTAAGGTGGTCCAAAAATGCACGTGAAAAAGTAAAGTCGGAATTCTTATTCTCTTATCCGCTAGGAATGTTCCGAAAAAAATATACCCGCATTTTGTTTTATTTTGAAATCAAAAAATATTTAGAATGCACTCAAAGCGCTCAAAGTTTTCCATATATTTATATGGGGAAACAAACATAATTTGTAGAAATGGTATAGAATTCTTGAAAATCAATACTTTTCGATCGGAAAACTCTGTTTCTCTTCAGGAGATTCCCAGTATTCATACCCAATTATATTTTTAACAATTTTTTCATAGTAACTATATTTTATAGGTCGGCCAAAACCTCTAGAATATGCCAGAAAATGCAATTGTGGGATCAAAAAAAAGAAATTTTTTGGGGGTGAGAGCATTAAAATTCCGACATTACTTATTTTGGTGGACCACCCTAATGTACACACAACCTAAAGTTCTTTGGCTTAAATCCAAAACAAAATTTATAGATGCCTATAAATAAACATATTTATCTGGCAAGTTCGGTGCTCTGGAAGAATGTATCTACATACATATCGAGCCCTAACCACCAAAATAACGTAAGCGCCTTTTTTTCAAAATTTTCTTTTCGATGCAGAAATACATCTAGATGCCCGAGGAATATTTCTGCATAAAAAATAAAATTTTGAAAAAAATGTCGCTTACGTTATTTTGGCGGTTAGGGCTCGATATGTACATATGTATGTGCATGCTTATTCAAAGGTATGGTATTTCGCTGTTTACTGCAAAGCTTAAAAGTGTTGCATAATCAATAAAAAAAAAATATTTTTACACTTTATTTAATTTGGCTTTATTGCAATTAGGCATATGTTATATTTTCCGCGCGCTGCATCAACAATCAGAATGGCCAAGTGAGCAGAGCACTGACACGGACAACACAGAGCACTGACAACACAATTTTTTAATTGTTTTTTTTTTTATTTTCGTTTAAATTTCGAATTTTGTTGTTTTAAAAAGAAAAATATATAATTTTTGAATTTCGTTTAATTTTTTAAATTTAAAATTTTCCATTTAATATTTTGGACTTTATTGTATTTATTTTAAATATTTGTTCGATGATACTGTTTTAAAAAGAAAAATATATTTATTGATTTAATTTAATTTTTAGAATCTAATTTAAAATTAATTTTTCTTTTTTGAATTTAATTTTTTAATCTTATTTACATTTTATTGTTTTAAAAAGAAAAATATTTTTTAATATATGTTTTTTTAGTATTTTTTTAATTTTATTGTTTTAAGAAGGAAACTATTGTTTTTTTTTTAAGTTTAAGTTTTATTAGTAAAAGCCAAACAATACCGCTATCACGCCAATTCTGGCAACTATTCACAGTCTTTCGAATGAAAATTGTCAATTCTGGTAACTATCTTGAACGCTTTTTCGTGCCTTTCGAATGACTAATTTTAGCAATAATTTTTATAAAAATGAAATGAAATTAAAAAAAAAATATATAAAATTTAAAAATTAAGAGAAAAGTAGACTAAAAAAGAAAATAATGAAACTTAAAAAAAAGGTTTTTAACAATAGAGTTTAAAAATTTAAAGAACAAAATTTTATTTTAAAAGAAAACAAATTCCGCTCGAATGAGACGCCAGTGCTCTGCTCACTTTGCCATTGTGACTGTTGGAGCAGCGTGAGCGAAAGTGAAATTTATTGAAAACAAACAAAAATGTCATAAAGTTAAATGCTTTTATTTACTTAACTTTAATCTTCATTAAATGGTGTTAATGAATTATTAACTTCCTCTAAATGGTAATTTTTTCAAATCGTTACTGAGAATAATAAAAATAGAATGGCGCGTTTCTCTAGGTAACGGAACTCTTCTTATTGCCGTTCTTTTACACTGCCGGAACAAAGTATTGGCACAGCAAATTTTTCGCAATATATGCAACAATTTTCATTCTAATATTTTTCCGCTAATTTCGTATAAAAATATGGTTCATTCTACAACAAAAAACATAATAATAAAATATAATTCCTAAACTTTGTGCAAAACTCATGAAAATTCAGAAAATTTTCATTAAAATTTTCAAATCTTTAATCAGATTTTATAGAATTTTTTTGAGTATGTAGATTTGTAGCCCAATCAATTTTATTATAATAAAGTACTTTGTTCCGGCAGTGTAGGTTGTAGATGTGTTTTTGACGAGCTGTACGTAGACGTGATTTTAGTTAGTCATAGGCTAAAGCGAATGCTGAAAATCAGGAAATATCAGCTGTAAGAATTGTTTGACAGTCAGCTGAGACTGTTTTACTTAGGGGGCTGTACAATGCTACATACTATTTCCAATATCCTTATAAAGCTCATTACTTAAAAAAAAGTCAAATAATCTTTTTGCGCAAAGGTGCAATAAAGTTTTGATTATCTATATCTATTATATATAATACGCGAAGGCATTTTTTGTGCAGCATAAAAGATCTGCACCGATCGTTCGATTTTCTAATTAAAGCGCTTGGCCTGTAGATGTGCAATAAGGTTTCACTTTTTCGAAAAGAGTTGCCACCTGTTAAATAATTCAACTCAAGTTATTTACTAATCAATGCTCTCAGATCCGCACCGTCCGTTCGATTTTCAAAAGTGAGTTGTCAAATTAAAGGGCTTAAGCTGTGTATGTTCAAGAAGGTTTTACTTTTTCGAAAAAAGTTGCCACCTGTTAAGAAATTAAGCTCAAATTGATTAAAAAGTTAAATCAATTATTAAATATGTGTATCAATCGAAATGGTTTTGAAAAGGCTTTATAACTTAACTACGTATAGGAGGGTTGCCACATGTTAAAACAGTTTAATTCAATTTTAATTAAAGGAATTAGGTAAGTGAATAAGGTATCGGTATATGGGTTTCATACAAAAGAGGTTTAAGAGGGTAGTAGTTTGAAAATATTTTGAATAAGGTTGCCACCTATTTGAGAAGTCTAATTGAACTATTTTTTATATGAAATATTAACGATGGATGTCAAATGAAAGAGCTTCAAGAAATACTTAGTTTGACAATTTAGAAAATTTTTGATGTGCTTGAGGGTTGCCCAGTTTAAAGGGCTTAACTAAAATTATTTAATAAGTTAAATGAATTACTAACCGATGGTTGTCAATGGAAACGGGTTTAAAATCCTTTATTTAAGAAAAATATTTAGGAGGATTGCCCAGTGTTTAAAAAATAAATTTCCACTTAATTCATTTTTCTTGAAAAAGTTAAGCTCAAATTATTTGATAAGTTGAATGGATTGTCAAAAGATGGGTATCAATCGAAATGGCTTTGAAAATAATTTATTTCTAAACTGTATTTAGAAGAGTTGCCATGTGCTTAAAAAATTAAATTCAACTTATTGATCAGTTAATTGAAATATAAATAACAATGCCAGGCGAAAGATTTTAGTTTGAAAATACTTTTAAAGGGGTTGCCAGCTGTTTGAAAAGTCGAATTTGTTTTACTTATATGAAAGATACATAAATGAAATATCGAAATATTAGCGTAAAAGTTTTAAGAAAACTATAGGCTGATAATATTTTTAATTACAGTTGCTATCTATTTGTTTTTTGAACACCGTTATTTCGAATTTCCAAAATGAGAATTCGAATCAAAGATCTTTGATTCTGTATAGACGTGCACAGGTTTTATTTTTTGAAGTTACAGGGAGATTTCAAATTTGATTAAATCAAAACCGACGCCATGCGAGACCTCTTATCACTGAGAAATGGTTTAGATTAATCATTAGGAACATTTTTAGAGGTTTTTGAATAGGGTTTCACCTGTTTAAAAAATTTAATTAAACTTTGGCGTTTTGACGCCACTAGTTACTCCTAATGCTTGCAAGAAGATAATTGAACAGCGAAAAAAACAAACTGTAAAGGAAACTTGATGTCTTCAATATGTGTGAGTTGTTTGAAAAATCACTTTACATAGCACGATCTATATGAGCAAATAATATTAATTTCAATAGAATTGAAATGCTAATAATCTATTGTATCAATACACAAAAGGGGTTTCAATGACATTAAATGTATGCATTGTACATATATACGTAAGTGCGTGAACTGTAGGAATAGAAGCAGACAAGCCTGTAAGGAAAAAGCAAGTGAAAATTAATTTTAATCCATTAATCCTAGTTTTTTGACAGCTGATGCCAGATAAAACACTTGCTTCGCTTTGCGTGACAGAATACAGAATTATTTCAAAACTTAAATTTTGTGAGAAAACGCAATCAAAGTTTGATCACTTCATACAGTTGGTATACCAAAATACAGATGGAAAGACACATATCTTCGCCAGTTCTGGGAAGTTTAGTCATCTGTTAGGCTGAAATTATTATCCTTATCAAGCTTGGTAATTGTATGATAAGATCCCCGAAAAACCTAAATTTTTAATTCTATCTCTATATTATTAAACGTGCGACATAACGATGGTCCTCTGCAATAACGATACAATTCAAAATTCAAAAGTAAAAACCCCTACCGCTGTTAAATGTCTCATGTCTCTAATTCGTGTTTAATCCGTGTCCAATCTTTACTAAATTAAGTAGCAAAGATTACGAAAGGAAGTAGTAAAGATAAGACGTGGATTGGACAAAGATTAGAGAAATGACACTTAACAACAGTAAGGGTTTTTTTTGTGTGCATAGGATGACATTTTCCGGCAGGGAATATATTGTTTGTACGCAATTACATTGCAGTTTCGACTGAAATTGTATGCATACACTGGTGGTCCGATAATTAGAAACGATTTTCTTTTTCAAATTTTGACCATCTATTTTTGTGTATTATTTTTAATTTATTTTTTTAGGAATATATAGTGCATGCTACCGCGAAAATCGAATAATTCAAAGCTTTACATTTTGCATAAGATTTATAATAATTCGACGAAGTTCAAAAAATGGACATCAAAATTTCAAACTTTTTAATTGGAATTTCTAGAAATAATTCGGGCATGCAGTATTATAGCCCATTAATATATAATATTGTGCAAGTTTGAATTAGGATTTCTTATATTAGCGGTATTGCGCGTTTTCTCCCATACAAAAAAAAAAAAATAAAATAATATACTTTGTATGGAAGAAATCGCTTAACATAGTCAATGTACATATATATATGGTTGACACACGATTGCTTACATTTTCTAACAAAGGTAATTCGATGCATTGTTGAATTTATTGCAATTCCCTTGTACTTTCATACTCACACGTTCAATTGAAATGTGCCATAGTTACATATATAAATATATGTATGTATTAAAATTTACATACATTCATAAATGGTCTACTATCGATGAACCATTTTTTATAATAAACAATAATGACAATCAAATCTTTAATGTACATACATAACTACTTTCATACATACATATGTACATCTACAGGTAAACGCGCAAATTCTCGCTCGGACTGTTATTTACAGTCCAAATTATTGCTATACTATTTCACATGTAAACAACATTTTCTAAGCTTTGTATTCGCTTATTATTTTTATTATGTAAAGGCAAAAAATTACCCCACTTGCCGACCGACGTAAACAAGACAGTGCGAGGCGGTTTATTAGCAAAATCAATGGAAAACAAAACAACACTTCTATAAAAAGAGACTGGCTAAAGCCGACAAGAGTAAACAGCTGATGGAGCAATTTAAGAGTCTATGGTTTTTGTCACGATGTAGAGTATGTATTCTATCATTTTTGGGTTTTTGTCAGTACTTGGTACTCATAAAAGTCATTTGTACAAGTAGTAGTAAAGTTTTGTTCTCCAACAATTTCTTAACTGCGAAGAATGATGATGAATTTTATACGCATAACTTAAAAAATAAAAGTCGGTGAATGATTTAAATTGACGATTTTTAAAAAGAAAAGACACTGACTGATTTCTATTGATGACTTTCAGAAATAAAAGTCTTCAATAACTATTATCCAATACATATAATATAAAAATTAAAAATAACTGTTATTTGCAGAACATTTAGATAAAAATCAAAAATAATTTACTTCCAAAATTTGATTTTCGGTGGTATGTATCACTTAGTCATAGAACATTGCCTTCATAGTGAATTTTTCAATAACAGTTTTCATCAATAACTGTTCGGCCCCTGATATAAACACATTTCTTAAAGCTACCTATGAATTCGCCAAAATGCCTCACAAAACGTATTTTAACGAAAAATTATATTAAGCTCTATTTTGCTTAGCTGTTTAACAGAGCTGAGCTTGAGTAAGTTTTATTAAATTTGTTTGAAAAATGCTCGCGTTACAACGCTACTGCGGTAACAACAAATATTGAATTTAAGAAAATTTGGTAAACCGCAGATACCTTTTAATAAACACATATGATCTAATAAATTGAGCCTACAAAGCTTCTCATCTTCCAGTTCGCTCATTTTTTGCTTAACTGTATCAAAGCGTAAGCCTCAACCGCGAATGCAGCCTAAAAAAATTCGTAATATTAATTACAATGCACATTAATTTGTTCTCATTTGAAAACACACATTATTAGTATTAAAAAAGAATCTTCGTAGGGAACTTGGGAGTTTTAAGAGTAAAATTGGTAAAAAATTCCCGTTTGCGTTTTCAAAAAATTTGGAAAAAAAAAACCGAATCAATCGCCCAATTGTTTACCGAAGCGGCACTAATTGTTAAAATTTTTAATTATGGCTAAAGAAAGCTGCATATAAAAAATTGCTTAAAAACTGGTGACGCTAGCTACAAACTGGCTGTGTCTTACGGTGCTAAAAGCAAGATATTGCAGACTTTTTGTTTGGTAGAGTGTAAAGGAAAAGCAGAGCCATCCATACTCTTGTTGCCGCAAATGCAATGAACTAATTGCTTATACATTCAGAAACTTAATTCCGCACAGTTGCATGCAAAATTTAGTAAGCACTTCTGGCACGCAGCAAATGATAGACTGCTTTAAATTAAATAAAGGTGGCCAGCACGCGAAAGCCAACTAATATCTATTTTTTTTTGGATTAAGTAAATCAATACAACCCCATTGCGGTTTGCCAGTTTTGAGCTCCCCTTAAAGATTGCTACACGATCGACGCAGGTCAGCTCAACTCAAATGGCATTAGTTTTGGGGATTCTAAAGACTTTTACAGCGATCCTCGTGCATGAAAATGTGCTACTAATATCTCTATCGGGACTGTATAAATTTATCTTGTTGCAGACTCGCAGTGCACTGCATTTTATAATGTAATTGTTTTATTTTTTACTTGTTGGCATTTGAAATTTATTGTGCACGTCACGGTTGCACGGTAGTGATGATCATGGGCGTATATACATACAGGGTGGTCTACATAGTTTTGTTTCTTTTATTCGTATGTTATATTGACAGAAAGTCAGTATCACATCTTCGCGGAACAAAATAAATCGTTGTACGTTTGAACAACGTAAAAATCCGTAAGTGACTCAAATTTTGTTATTGCTTAAAATGATGTGTCAACTTATAATTCGATGAAATACATTATAATCAATCAAAACGGGAAATTTTGATGTTTACTTAGTGAGATAGGGCCTTTCTATATTAAGGTAACGGTATGTACATAAATGGACAACGATTTTGCTTGAAAAATCATCTTTTCTAATAAAGCGGATTTTCTATACTAAGTATGTTAACAAGCGAAACTGCCACATCTGGGGATCGGAGAGCCCGAACGTGCTCATAGGGAAGTCATTGCATTCTCAGAGAGTGACAGTTTGGTGTGGATTTTGGAGCGATGGCATCATTGGGCGATTTTTCTTTGAAAATCCTGCTGGAAATGCCAGCGTTTGGCCAGCGGCGAACGCCACAGAGGTAAGTATGTGGTCGAAAATTGAAAACATGGACTTGGACGATATTTGGTTTCAGCACACCCCAATCAATCTTTTGTACACCCAGTTCGGTAATCTTGTTATCAGCCGTCTCGGCGATGTATTATTTATTTTTTTGAATCTTTAACAAGATGGCAATATATGGGCCACCCTTTACATACGTATCTTAAAATGTACATATATATTTATATACATATGTGTATATATTTGATTGCGCAGACATACATATGCATGTAACTAAATAGAAACGCAAATTTTGCATTATCAATTTATAAATAACTTCCATCTATTTATTAAGCAAATAAATGTAAAAATTAAAATAGCGACATCAAATTTTTCAAGGTTTTCAAGCATGCTGGCGTCATTTGTTCTATAAAATAATGACTATGAACTAGAACTAGAATACGAGAGCATCCGGATGATTGGTGTTTCGTTTACTTAGAATGTTTTTCAAGCTAAATTTTTTTGTTAGTTTTTATAAAAATATGCTTCATGCTTTAACAAAACCCATATAAATGCAGTATGCAGAAATTTCCGCTATCTCTTCTTCTATGTTGTGTAAAAATTTCATAGCGGTATCGATTACCAGTATCTCACTAGAAGTTTTCGACGGTTTTCATCGTTTACTTATTTCTGCAATATTGTCGAATCGTAAAATTTAGTCTAATTTGTGACTTATGTACGCAATGAGGCTGAATTTGTTAGCGTTTGGCCGAGCTTCTCCTCCGATTTGTGGCGTACGCCTTGATGATCGATCTCACACAAAGGGCAGGAACCTACATACAGTTTTACGCCGACTCCAAACGGCGATTGCATTTTTATTAGAAGCTGTTTTTCATGGCTGAATACGATCGCAGGTTTGCCATTGTCTGCCGCTATTAGAACTTTTTTTTTATGCTGGTCGGAAACTGGGCTCGAACTCAGGAACTGCGGAAACACCACAGCGTACCTTAAATAACTGTTTATTCTAAAGTACAATAGCACATGTATGCCTTAGATTTTGGTGAATTGATACAAAAAGATTTTGCAAATATTTTTAAGGATCTGTCTAAAAATGATCTATCTCACAGGGACATAACACTTCAAAGTTTTATTGCAAAAACATTGCTCCATAACAGTTATTAGAGAAATATTTTTTTTATTTTGCCGATAAGAGTTATGACCTAACGTTTATTACGTTTACGCTGCTTGATAAGAGTTGTTTCACTCCTCGACTTTTGTTTTCATCATCTTTATCTTCTCTCCCATCTCCATCTCCGTCTTCATCAATATTCTTATCTTACCACGTATGTATGTATATATCAGACAACGTAGAAAATAAAGGTTGGGAAATAACTCTTATCGGCGAAATAGAATAATATTTTACATCTAACCACTTTTTCGTTAAATTTCAGAATTCGGGCAACGTTTTCAATTTGTAAATTCGAGATAACAGTTATTTTTGGCCCTTCTATCCAAAAATTATTTATTAATTTATTTAAAATGCCTTGTAGCAGACGCAATTGTATTTTGGTTTGCAGTTTTTATTTATAGTTTTGGACTTTGATAATCTTGCTGCAGCAAGTGAACTATGATGTGCGCATATATGCATATCGCCACACATTCTTCAAAAGTGACACAACTCGTAATTACACGTTCGTCAGAAAATGCGAAAAACAATTTCGTTGCACATGCTAATCATATGGGCAAGGGAGACTTTAGCTTAGGTTTTTTCAACAAATTATAACAAACATTTGCTCCAACTTTTGCTTAAAGTTAAATAAAAGCTCTGTGTATATATCGCATGCATTTTTCAAAAATCTAATAACTCTAAATTCTCGGCTAGAAAAACGTAAAAAATAATAATAATTTTTTTTTGCAAAAAATTACAACAAAATTTTGCAACTGCTTTTACTGGAAGTTGAAAATACATAAATATCTACATACTATGACTCTCGAACATTTTTACGATATAATGCCAAAAATTACAAATTTTGAGTTAATACATTTTAGAAAAACGTGAGCGATATGTATATAGTATACGTGTATGTTTGGTATATCTCATTTACGCATTTCTATTGATAATATACAAATTTTCGGGATTCTTCGTATTTTACTTTTCGAGAACTTTCGGTATTTTGCCGGGTTTTTCTAAATTCTTTCAGGACTTTCGGGATAATGCGTATTTAATTTTTCGTGACATTTAGATATTTATTTTAACTTTATTTAGTGATGCGAAAATAAGTAAATTCATTTACCTTCTCTTCACTCTAGGTATTTAGAATAGTATCTTAATACTTAATTGTATGAATATATACACTAAAGCATAAATAAAATATTATTGTATGTATGCACGCATATTTAGTATTTTTAAAGGACAATAAATACAATGCTGGCCATCACAGATATTATGCACATACATATATATATACATAGGTACGTTTTTACATATACAAATGTATTCATGCATTCATATAAATTAACATGCTTAAATAGATACGAATGAATGTAAATACTTGCATAGGTGCGAGACAATCTATTAGAAAAGAAACTTGATTTTTGTTTGCTTATGTGGACTTTGAACTTGGGCCGGCAAATATTGTAGCTGATAGAAAGAAGTACGAGTAATAAGTAAACAAGTGTATTTGTAGCAAAACAAGCTTTTATTAAGAGATGTTATTCTTTTTTATTTTCTCCATACTCAAAAATGTAAATGCATATGTTAGTATGTATGTATGTGCGTATATAATGTGTAAATATGTTATCTAATAACATTGTGCGATACTTAAAAATAGTTGGGAAGTTATGTTATTTTTCTTGTAGGTCTTATTATTCTCGAGTAAAACCTGATTCGAAATATAAAGTTTGTCAAACATCACCGACATTTTTTTAACTTATGTGGACTTAAGCTTCTCTCTATTAACCGATGATCAGTTTCTGATCGGTTCTAGAAAGAAAAAAATAATACTTTTCTTATGGTGTATGCGCAAATTTATAAAACATAAGAGATCTATGTGTATCCGTCCAGCAAATGCAATTTTGGTTCACTTTATTCGGCGTTTTTCAACTTTGGCGACGTTTTAACGTACTATTTAAATAGCAACCATACTAGCCCTGAAATGGTTCAAGGAAACCGTTTAATAACGAGTAACGCGATTGTTTTTCTTTCAAAAATCGGTTAAAAATTTACTAAGTTATTAAACTGTTTAAACAAGATCTTTCGAGATCAGCAAAGTTTTTAATGAAAACGAAAGTGAATAACTACATACATATGTATAGTGCCGGACAAAAGTATTTGCACAGAGAATTTTTCTCAATATTTGTAAAGCTTTTTATTCGAATTTATTTTCAATATTTTTTAATAAAAATATAATTCGTACTTCACTGAAAAACATAAAAACAAAATCACTAAACTTTGTGCAAAGCTCTATTCAGATTAAAAAATAATAATTCTAAGTATGCAGTTTCTTATCCCATTCAATTTTAGTATAACAGATTAGAGCTTATAGAATATTTTAACTTTTGACAGAAGAATTCAGAAAAATGCGCTGAATAATATGTACATTAGGGCGGGTTGATTTGTATGGATGAAAAAAAAATTAAAAATCGTATAGCAAAAACGTTATCTACATTAAATTCTAAGAAAATTCTCTGAAGAAATCATGGGTCTAAGATCAAACCCTAATCCGCGCCTCTCGACTTGAAATTTTTTTTCCTCTTCTTTCGCTAAAATTATTTTCTTTTTTTGAAATATATTCATGTTTTATTATATTATAGTTTATGCAATACAGATTTTGTTTTGAGACTAATCAAAATATTCAATTATCAAAAAAGCATCTCCTCTGATTTGCGTCCTTGGGTGAATATTTTTTTGATGAAAAAAAATTTTGAGTGTAGAAAAAATATAAAGTGCAAAATAACTACCTTACTAAACAATTTTATTCAGAAAATTCGATTTTTTTTTGGAAAAACCTATTTTTCTAACATTTATTTTTTTGGCAAAGACGGCCATATAAATTTTCAAGTCGAGAGGCGCGGATTAGGATTTTATTTTAGATACATGGTTTCTTCAGAGAATTTTCTTAGAATATTATGTGGTTTACGTTTTAAAAAAAAAATCAACCCACCCTATGATCCGGTGGCACTACCACGTTTTTGAGCACAGCTGTATGTAGAATATGTAATACGTGCCAACAAACGGAAAAATACTGATAAGCTAAAATCTTATCACTGACCAATTGTCTTGAAACATACTCATTTCTTCGGTGCAGCGACTTATTTAAGTGTTTACATACATAGCTAAGTAATAGGGGTATTTAGTATCAAAAACAAAAATAAAATACATTTGTGTGTGGAAAATATAATAAACATGTTTACCAAACCAACACAATTATTATTATTATTATTCTTTCACTAATGTTGTTTTCGTTTATACCAAATAATAGTTGCGTTCCAGATGCTTCACGATTTGCAGGTTTTTACAGGAAGCCGTTCCAGGTGATCACTTTCCATAAGTTTTATTAATGGAGAAAACAGCTTTTCCTGCAAATCCTGTAAAACCATGCAAATCGTGAAGCATCTGGAACGCAACTAATGTTTCCTTTTGATTGCCCTTTTCTCTTTTCGTGTTCGACTCTAAAGCAAGGGCAAACGCTTTGAAAATTTTGTGTTCGTTTCTTTAAATTTCACACTCCTGTAATGCAAAACAAAGTCACATTATCTGCCCTTTGAAGCTTTTATGCCCTGAAACCAGATCGTTGCTTAAAATGACAATATTATGAAACGCGTGAGGTTTGAGTGTAATAACGAACACATTTTGCACAGTCGAAGGGCAATACTTAAAAAAAAAAAAAAAACGATGTCACCATAAAATAACATAAAATTTTCCTTTAGCATACAGTTGTATTAATGAAAATAGGTAAATGGATATTAGATCTGTGTATGTATTCTCTAGTAAAAAATATCCAGGAACTTGCCATAAAATAACTTCATCGAATCGCCCTCAATGAGAGAATGGGTCAAAACAATACAAAAACTTTAACGGTACAAGTATGTAATTGATATTTTTATAAAACTTATATTCAACAATTTATATTTTTATAAAACTCCAATTAAAAAGTTTTATTCCGTCAGTTTGAAATTTACTATTCCAAAAATTGGTCTTTTTTGTATAAAATCTACTTATTATTTACCGCTTTACTGATGGTGCAATAAAGTATCGGCATTTTAAGAAATACTCAAGTTTTTAGTTTGTTAAGGTTTTGGCCTAATTTTTCCTTTTATTTGTGTTGTCTCGATATTGTCACACAATTTTGTCACTTTATCAAGCTTTTTAAGTTTATTTTGGTTTTTATGAATAAGGCCATAAGTAGTTATAAAAATTTAAATAAACTAAAGACGCGATTTTCTTCATTACTTTGGATTAAAATAAATATAGAAATAAATTTTATAATGTATGCAATACTCAGTTGATTTCAAATTCGATTAAGTCCATATATATGTACATACCTATATATTGAATAAACCACTGTCTTTTGTGCAGAACGGAGGAGTTCTTGGGAGTGCTCAACTATTTAAAATTGGCAAAAGCATCATTGAAAGTACTTATTTTTAAATGTTGTAATTTGAATTAACATCAGACAAGATATGCATTTAAATATCTTCAGCTTGCATTTTTTAATAGTGAGCATGGATAAATTAAAACTGATAACATAGTTAAGTCATATGTCTTAAAAACTAAGTGGATTTCTTTATTAATTGCTGAAAATTCTTTATTTGATCAAATGATATTAAGCAAGCGTTTCGCTGTTTGTTTGTAGTTCCTTGTACATATGTATTACCCATTTTGTTTGATTAAGCAGAGAACAAAGCGACAATCATGCATTGTATGTATGTAGAAATTTCAATATGCGTTCACATCAAGAATGATAGAATTCTCTCCACCGTGCGTTCACATGTGTACATGCCCCAACCCATGCCCCAACCCCACTGAAACGTATATACATAGAAACATATGTATATCTGTATGTAGGGGACGTAGATATTTTTTTGTTCCGACTATGTTAAAATTATATAACCTCGGAATTACATTTAATTTCGTTTTTCGCGTTTATTTAAATTAAAATTCATTTGGTTGTTGAAATTATTAATTGTATAATACTTACCACTCTTAAGCCAGTTTTGTAGCAATCTTTTGTTTATGAATTTGCAGGAATTGAGCTATGATGTCCTGTGAGCAGTGGGTGGTCGAACTGAACACGCTGGTTCCTAGTACTCCGCAGCGGCTGCAAAAGTTTTCAGCTCCGGGCGAGCTGAATAATACACACATCGATTGTTTGCTATATCTGCTGACACGTTTACAACTTTTTAGTAAATAGGTTTACAAAATCTTCAATTTTCTATTAGTCAAAATATTTTTCTTTATCAGTTTTTTTTTTTTTTAATCTTGCAGATGTTCCCTCAATACATAGAATAGCTCCACCTTCTGGATCTTTCACTTGTTTATATCACGCCCTGCACACTGATTATAAATTTGCTTTGGTTTGCTTAACTAATCGTTTTTTATAATTTTACGATGTTGCAATATTTTGCTACGTTTGAATACTTTGCACGACTTCTTCATTCACTGAACTAAAATGATTACGGCCGTACAATTTCTTTTTAATAAATTACGAAATTAGTTACTGTTCTGACATTTCTCTTTTCTTGTTTTGTTTGTATTTTCCATGCTCTGTCAGTCGGAGCAAAACAACAAGTAGTGACAGTGACAACAAAATGCATTGTTGCCAACTTGGCATGATTCAATAATCATGTTGAATCATGCCAACTTGGGCTAATACCAAGAATAGTTGCGTTTCCCAACTTTTCTGTGTTAAAACCTGTAACACGTTTGATGTGATTCGATTTTTCTCACGCACAGCCCACGAAGTAGTTGACAATTCACACGGAGTAGTTGTCACTTCACACGAAGTAGTTGAGACTTCACACGAAGTAGTTGGCGCACAGGCCACGAAGTAGTTGACACTTCACACGAAGTAGTTGATACTTCACACGAAGTAGTTGGCGCACAGGCCACGAAGTAGTTCATGCAAGCGTAGAAACCTTACGACATGCAGCGAGCAGGTTACTTACAAAAGCAGCGAACTAAAACAAACGAAAACATGGAGAAAAATCCGATATTAAATAAAAAAAAATTATAAATATTTTAAAAAAGATATAGAGGTAACGTACCTTCAGTAACTTTGCCTCTTACTCTGAGGGGCCATGACAATGAAGATCGAACAAAATGTTATCCCGCCTCTGACTTTCAACTTCCTCCCTCAACACCCAATTTGCGTTTTTAAATAAAAGATTGGTTATACAAATTTCTACCAGTTCTAAACGATGGTTTAAACAGTCGCCAGCTTCCAAGAATCACAGTGTAAAAACATGATCGGTTTTTTCTATGATAGCTGACAACATCCGAGATCTGAGATCCGTTAAATTTACGTATTTTACGAATAGTTGACGGTACCACACCATCTGATGTCGGCACACCACGAAAACCGAGTCTTTAGGATTGACATTTTTCAAACTGCAGTCGTCCCTAAAGATTTTTGCTGCTTTTATCAGGGCAAAATTATGACTTCAAAGCATTTTTGCCTACCAAAAGCTTCATCAAACCAACCAAACTACCAATGGAGAATAAAGCAACCAATTTTGGTCCCATTGTACCAAAACGGCAACGCTGATTATTTCGCTTTTTTGTTAACATTGTTCTCTCTTTTTAGCCACTCCAAAACCAAGATAAACACAGGCGGAGCGAGTGAATAAGAGCGATGAAACGAACAAACCAAAATGGTTGAGTTTGTTGGACGGTTCGAGTCGATTACCAACTAGGACAGAAATTCATCTACCGATACGACTTTTTCAATAAACAAAAGTGGCTTCAAAAACAAGTGTTTAGGGGCTGTTCTTTATTGGTTGAAACTTTTAGAAATAGCTATTCATATTCATTGCTCGTTTGCTAGTTATAGCAACTATATTAATCCTCGAGCAAATCAAGGAAGTGTAAAAGTCGACCAAGAAAAAAGGTAAAAGTTTCGCTTACTTAATCTTTTGCACATCGCTATAGCACAGAAAAAATTGTTTAGAGTAAGTTACATTTAGACCGAAATTTCGTTGTGTAGAAATAAATACGAGTACGTATGTAATTTAATGCTAGACGCTGTAAAAATCCTATGAAATAGCAGGCGCGTATAGCAAATATATATTTATATTTGCGTGTGCAACATCGGACCGCGAGCGTGTTCGGTCGACGTGCTCGAAGGAAGGGTGAAGAACGGCAGGAGCGGACGCAAAGAACTGGGGTAGATTTCCTTAGATTATTTCTTAAACAAGGAATATTTCCTAAGTTATATCAATCACGATGTATGTCCTTAGTTTTAAATATTTGGTTCAAATTTATTAAATAAAAACATTTTTTTTTATACCCAACAGCAACTAACGCTCGGAACGATGTCAGCAGGTCTAGCTGCATTGAATTGCGATCTACGCTCTTACTCCCGACTTTGGCTCGGCGAGTTTATTGAACTTTATCAACAGGAAGAATGTTTATGGCATCCGAAACATCCTGACTATAGCAATCATAGGTATGTATAAAAAATGTTTTGGTTATCTTAATAGCAATCCATAAATTCGGTTGTATTCGACAGTATTCGCAATAAGGCCTATGATCGATTGGTAGAAAAACTAAAAGAAGTTGAACCAAATCCTGATCGAGCAATGGTGGTCCGAAAAATAAACTCGTTACGTTCGGCATTCAGGCGCGAGTTTCGCAAATCAAGTTCCAAGAATAACTACGAAACACGTCTATGGTACTATGACAAGCTGCTTTTCATCGCTGAACAGAATCCAAAACGACTTGCTGCTTTGCGAGACGCTAAGACACCAAAACGTTCCTTGGCAATAAGTTTCGATGTTGATGACTCGATGGAGTTTGAGGAAGAACCAGTTGTGGAAACGATTACTGCATCGCCGGTGGAAAGTCTCAACCATTCACAACCAGCTGAGATGAAAACTGTGACCGTTACATCGGGTGAATGTGTTATTGTGAAGGACGAAGATCAGCTTCAGCACCAGCACCAACACCAACACCATCATCAACATCAGCATGCACACCAACATCCACACGAATTGCAGCAACATCATAGCGCCGAACAGCACTTGCAACATGCCACAGCCACACCGCAACCTCAGCATGCAACAGAAGTAAAGGTCTTAGAAATAACGTCTTTGGATACCAATTCGCAGCGCGAAATTCAGCAGGTTAGATTTAAGGATAAAGTGATTGCAAACTAGATATATTATACATTTACAAATTTCTTGTATTTTAGGCTGTCAGTTCGCTAGAACAGCATCAGCAACAAATGCAACATCAGCTTCAACAACAGCAACACCAACAACAGCCCAGTCAGACTAGTTCAGCCCAAATAACACAAATTCACCAGCAAGTTCCAACCATACAAATAGCGCGGGAACACTTACAGCCATTGTTTGGAAATTCATACACAACAACTGCAACGCATAGACAGGAGGACGAATACGATGCTATTGGTATGAATGTGGCATCAAAATTACGGGTTATGAACCCCACACAGAGAATCATCGCCGAAAAATTGATTAGTGATGTGTTATTCAATGGCCAATTAGACAATCTTAACGTTAACTCTACATTGGCTCAGTGAGAAGAGATTAAATATGAATAGGATCTGCAAGAGAGGTAAAATAAGTATAAGTATGAATTTAGGCACATGCCTGTTTGTATGTACATAAGTATATATGTAGATGAATATACATACAAATATGTGTGTAACTCAAAGGAAATAATTGGGGTTTTCACAACGGTGTCGTAAGTGTCTTATTGTTGTATGTCGTAAACTTTAAACACCCAAAAAAAATATATTAAGTGGCTTCGCAAAGTACCATGAAAGTCATATTATGAATTTTCGCAGTGTTAATAAATAGTTAGTTTTGGTATTAAGTTCTCTAAACATTAACTTACAATTTAAAGTTTACAACATACAACAATATGACACATACGACACCGTTGTGAATCCCCCAAATGTTTAATGTTATAATTTTTCTTAAATGTTTTTGAATAAGGAATTTGATTTAATTAAGTGTAGCTTTCTACATGCTAACATACTTGTATTCAATTTTTTACAATTTATACATATATTAAGTTCTGTACGAAGGTTTGTCTATTACAAAATACTTTAATTACGTTGAGACATGCATACACAATATTATGTGGTACAAAAATATTGGCCACTCGAATAAGTGCACATACTATTATGTTGCATATCATTATAGAAATATGTACTATAATAAACCCAATAAAAACCACGTACTATAGAACGATTTCATTGGGTGATTTAGAATTTAGGTTTTGAAACCTATGTATCAGTTAAATTTTATGTGTAAGTAAGATTATGTATTTAAGTCTCGTATTGGGTGTACACGAAAAATTTTTCAATAAAGTATCTCTAATCTAATTTTACGGATTTTTCACTAGCTTATGCAATCATTAAGATATACACATTATTAAAAGGGGGTAAACACATAATCTATATTCTTCGAAGCGTTATATACAAGTTACTTTCAACACATTTCAACTACCAGCACAACGAAGAAGATGCTTTCATTTTACGGCAGCTGTTGCTGTTGCGGGTTTGCTTGTATTTTCGACACTTTGCTCACTACCGGTTAGACCTTGCACTCGACTCCAGCAGTATTTAGCAAACTACAAGCGCCAAAAGTTAGAAAAATAAATATATACACGCAGGTTCTGCGATTCACTTCCGAGTGAATTGCATCCAAAGCCACAATAAATTCAAATTGAATGGAGTTGAAATTCACTTGGAAGTGAATTGCAGAACCTGCTAGATAATCCTTCTCATTTGTATAATTTACCGTCACAACAGGCAGGTCAATTTCCTCGTCGGCGGCAACTAGCGTGCGATTTTTCTGCATCAAGTTCCAGGCATAATGAATACCAATTATAGATGGAATCATTACAATTGCAACGGAATTGCGTCGCAGAAAGGTCTGGGTCTTCTTCATTGTCGTTACCTAATATTTCTTAATTATTAAAACAAGATTTCTAGCAAAACAAATTTTTTTCGCTAGTAATCAGCTGGCCTGGCCAATGCAAATTCACAAATTCGCTTGCAGCTGGGCCCAGAAAGGAAACCAAAACAAAACAATGACAGTAGCTGTGTTAGCGAGCAACAAGAGTTGCCAGATGGGTCAATAGGAAATCAAGCATTTGTAACTAAGGAAACGGAAATGCACTAGCGGAAAATGTTTGTATTTTACCCGCTATATACGAATACCGGGATTATACAACCGGAACTAACCAGATTTATCTGGCAAAAGCTGAAATTAGTCAAGAACGTAAACCTACCGGTACGTAAACGCGAGTCAGCTGACACGATGTGTCTTACCAGAGGGCCAATGTAAATGAAACCTCAACACCGCAGAATTTTCTCTAGTTGTAGCGCAGAAATCAGCGGGATTTAGATTTTTCCATGTCAGCTGATTTCTTCCATCTATAGATGGTTGCCAGTTTTGCAGATGGTAAAAAAGTTATAATTTCCTATTCAGAATACGTTTAAAATATTTGAAATTTACTATTGAATTAGGTTTTTTTGTTGAAAACCAAGTAGTTTATTATAGCACGAAAAATTTTAGTTGAAAAGGTAAGTTTATGAAAAGGCATTGATGAGTGGCAACACTGTAGTAAGCAACACTGAGGGCTCCAGTAATCAACAAAATTCTGCGTAACGTTTCCTTAAACCGTTTTATGAAAAGAGTTGGTATTGGAAAATTAATAAACTTGTTAGTGATCGATTTGTATTTGCACAAAAAAAAAATACCATCTATTAGTTCCATTTCTTTATTCACTTTGGAAAACGGAGGCGTTTACATTGCTACAATTAAACAACATTAAAATTCAATAAAATTTTGACGAGTTCATTCCAGAAAAGCTGGATTTGGTTGAAAATCACAATTATAAAAACAGTAAAAACATTTAAATTAAAACCGCACTTTTTTATGTTCAGTAAACAAAATTAACAGATGTTGATATATGCGTTCAAATCTGAAATTAAAAAAGATTAGACAAACGAATTACACATTTCACTAGCAAACTAAAATTTCAATATCCACTACATAGTTCTTATTCACCTGTTATCAGTTATGCCACGAAAAAATCCTTTCGCTAATTTGGACATTGCTTCGTGTTTGAAGACATAACTGTGCGCCAAATAGGCAATATTTAATTGTATCATCAACTTGGCGAACGGAACTCTTTTGAGGAATGCAAACAGTCTACCTTCAGGTTGTTTATTATGTTGATTACAATAAAATTGCCAAGCCGCTTGAGTAGCTACCACAAGAGCCAGCACGCTAAATGTTATCTTGCCCAGAAAGAAGTATGAAAGGCCGCCCAAACCAGCTGCTAGCAGATGTTGTGGTGTACCATAAGTTGAGTTTGAATAGCGAGTTAGCACACAGCTGGATAGCTGCAAAACACATGTGTTTGAATTATTCAAACTAATGTATATAACGGGTTTCACACTTACTCTATATATTCCCACATAGGACAGAAAAAATTTAGTCATACTGAAACGTATCATTTTCAGTTCTTCTAAACTTCGTGGTGGTCTTCCCTTGGTAATAGTGCTCAACAAATCTAATGGCACGCCATACAATAAATACTTTCTCATGCCTTCCAGAATGAAATGACAACATGTTTTCCCTTCATGTATGCAAGATCCGGCTTTTTTGAGATCTTCATTGTTCTCTGCTTTCTTTTGTTGCGCTCCAGTAGTGATGGGATTAATAAACCAAAATCCATTAAAGTCCTTGCGCCGTTTTGTATGCAATATTATGGCGCTGGAGAACATAAATATGAGAGTTTGGATTGGTAGCGAGTGGGTGACTATACTGTTTCGATCACGCAACCAGGTTTCGAGTGCCTGCAAACGGGAATTTTTCATTAATACAATTTGTTAATATTCAAGCCCATTTTTAATTAAAAAAAAATGGTTTAACATTTAAAATAACCAACATGCATGAACTGTATTTGGAAATATATAAAATATTTTTTAGTTAGAGCCAGCCTGGTTGTCAACTTAATTGCACTTTTATTTACATTTCATTAAAAAATTCCCATTACTTTTATTACGGTTATAAACTAATAAAGTAATAGTGACTTGAACATGTTAAGCTCCAGTTTAAAAGTATGCCCTTTCGTTCTGTTTTTGATTACAAATAAATCTTACCGCTTGCGTTGTAGCAGTGCTGAAGAGACGCACGGTGCGTACGGGGAAGAACCAGGTCAACTGAAATGCTAAATACGCTGGTAGGCATGTGGCGGTATACAAGTAATATCTCCCAAGCACATTTCTGCATATACATATGTAAATATACATACATTTTATTTTTTTATGTTTAATTTTTAATATTTGAATTTTAAATCTAAATCTAATTCTATGAATGTTAAATCTTTTTTGTAATATAAATACAACAGACTGTAAAAAATAAATAAATTACTATATACGTAATTTGCATGCAAAAGAAATGTAATGTTTGAACGGTTTTGCATATAAACTTTAATACTTGAACAGCTTTTTGGTTTTTATTTTACTTACCGCAGCAAGCAGATAGCAGAAAAGGTTAAAGCGCAACCTGAAGCACTCCATAGTGACGATTCCAAGTAGTGACGAAAAATATTTAAAAGCGTTTGCTTATTCAAACTCTTCGGTCTAAGCACAAGCGGTGACTGTGAATTAAAATATTTAAATATTAGTATTTTAAAGAACAGCAATTCAAAAGCTTCATCATTAAATACCACCGCATTCTCAACTTACAATAGCCAAGGGTAGAAAATACCTCAAGCTCCCCATCGAACAACGATACCAATTCCACCACAACATTTGTTTGCATGTTTGACCTTTATGCAGCAATATTTCCGAGCATGCTAGACGATTGTACGGCGGTTCGAAGAATACACTCATTACGGCCATATTGCTTAATAAAGCTTTGTTATTTATTAGATGACAGGCTTGTAGATAATCACAACAGACATTCGATGCGTACGAAAAGGAACTGATCGAGCTAATGCAAGCGACACACAAGTAAGCTAGCGAAATACCTACATACTTGTTGCAAGTCGAAGGTCAGTCAGCTCCCATGGAATCCATTAGCTTAAAAAGCGCGCATTAAAAATGGCTATTGCACCCTAAAAAATTGCGTTGCGTTTGAATTATGAGAAATATGTATGCGGCTTCGGACAGTATGTATTTATTTACATACATGTACACTCATATGTAAGTACATACATATATGCATGCGAAAATTTGTTTATTTTCTTTTTTTTTCAGTGAGAAACTGGCCTGTGTAAAGAAAATTTCCAAACCCACTACAAATCTACACGTAATAGTTGTGTGTTTGTTCAGAATTTCGAGCTGAGAGACGTTGTTTGTGTATATGTATATGCAAATGTTTTGTTTTTCATTCACACAAACGACGTCAGATGGCAGAAGAACCCTATGTAAGTTTACATATCTACACTTATTTACAATTTTCACTTAAGCCTTTTAGCGGGTGACTGAAGGCATATCGCGGTTGTAATAGAGCCACACATATGTATGTATAGCTTTTGTCATTAAGGGGAAATTCGAAAGAAATTTAAAAAAATCTCGAGCATTTTAGGTTAACAATCTGGGCTATCGTTGAATCCATCGTAGTCCGATTTTCGTGAAATCTTCGAAAATGCGATCCGACTAGCTTACGCTCGAAACAAGAAATTTTAAGCAGTCAACTCCGAATTATGGTTTGCAAAAAATAAAAAATAAAAAAAAAAAATAAAAAACTCAACGCCAATTTTTATAAGTTGCATTTGTTATATAAACAAGCAATTTCTAAGCAAAAAAACCGACTTAAATTCTTATATAAAAATTTAAGATTACCGTTAATTTCTTCATGATCTAATGATCGGATCTAAACTATACTTACTTGGGACTACCCTGAAAACACTACCGATAGAAAAAGAATTATCGAAATCGAATATATTGCATTTTTCTTACACCACGCACTTCGCACCACGACTCGACTGTTATTGTTAAAATTTGCCAAAAAATTATGAAAAATAATGCCTTTTTTTGATAGCAAGGGAAACGATCACATTTCATTCCTCAGCATGATCAATTTGTGACTGCCCAACTTTACGTTTTTATATTCTTAATAAATCACTTTAAGCATAAGGATGAGTCATTTGCGAGTATTTTTTAAGCGCGGAAGCGATTAATCACTTTTTTTATCATCAAAGGTGATCGAAAAAGACTCGGTAGGGCAAATTTTATTAAAGTAATCTACCGAATGCTATGTGGGTTCCTATTACTTTTCAAGTTTGGTTTGAATATACAAAGTAATTGGAAGAAAGGAAGACTATTAAAGTAAATACACGGCAAAAAATTTTTTCAGAGTATTCTGAATTCTAGAGAAATTTTAAAGACTTGTAAAGATCTCATCCGATCACATTCGATTCGAGAATTTTCTTTATTTTTTTGTAAAAAAATATCTGTACGATTTCGTGTCAACCACTTCATATAAATTTCTTTGAAGACTCGTAAAAAAATCGCTACAGAAATATGCAGCAATACAGATTTCGGAAACTTTAGCTTGCAGGCTAAAAGCGAAAGGTAGAGGCGCATATAATTGAACTATAATATATACATATCGCCATCAGTGCCATATAGGTGGTTCCCAAACATGGAATCTGTAAAAGAAAGGAAAATAACGGATAACGTTTTCTTAAAAAAAAAACTGTCCAAAATGGAACCGGTTAAGGAGTAGTTGCAAAGTGATGCACTAGGCGATAATTGCCACCGCCATTGACATCGCCGTAAAAAACTGGACAGTTGAAAGCATTGCTTGGGTATTGAGCTAGAACTAGTACTGTAGGCCTAGTTCTACGCTAGTTCTGAGCTAATCAGATTTTCTGCGGGGTAATTGCGTCTCGGCTACGCTGTTGCTTTTCTTTGTGTGCAACTCAACCCGACTGCCGACCAAAATTAATTTCACGGAACCCTGGTGACTTTCCTACGGAACCCACTTTAGGAAGCTCTGCCATAATTGATGACTTTAAAACCACAAGCTGTTCTAAGTATGCTACTAATTCTCCTTTTTTCAGCATTGAATTGAATCTCAGTCAGTATTGCCAGAGAAAGTTCAATAAAAATCAGAGCTAAAAAATCGTCAGCAAAAAACCGTGTTTATACGTATACGGCGGTCGCTGGGGTATAGCGGTTAGCAGTGTGTGCTATCATTCCGCAGGGCCTGGATTCGAGCACGGTTCAACACAACATCAAAATAAAATAAAGTTTTTTCTAATAGCGGTCGCCCCTCGGCAGGCAATGGCAAATCTCCGATCGTATTCAGCCATGAAAAACAGCTTCTCGTAAAAATGCCTTGTGACAACATCAAGGTGCACCGTACAAATCGGAGGAGAAGCTTGGCCAGAGACTAACATATCAAACAATTATTTTAAAAATGCAGTCCAATGTGGAATAACAATATGGGTACGAAATGAAGGAACAAAAGTTCTGTAGAATTTAAAATTTTCGATTCGTACTGAAACTGCCCTTTCAATCAATTTAGTTTTGCTCAAGCTAGTAAAGTTAGAAGGACGATGTATTCGTGTGTAAACTAATCCTTAATCCCACAAGTCACGAGAGTTTACGGGGTGTGCATAACTCAGTGGTTAGCGCTTCTAACTTTGCACATCGATAATGTGGGTTCGATCCCTGCTGAAGTCTCGAATAATAAATCTGATGAGGGAATGTCGTGATCTCCGAAATGGCAGCTATAGCTTCTACCGCTTAGACTTTGATGTTGTTTTTCCATTTTTCCTAAGAAATAAAATCGTGGCACAAAGCTCAATAACAATATTGAAAATTTTACTTGTGCTTTCATTTGCTGCATTCAATTATACAGCAAGGATACCTTAAAACAGTGAAAAATTGTTACCTAAACTTTAAAAACATTAAATCACAAAAATCTTCCCCTTGAAAATATTTTCTGTGTAAAAATTAAAAATTAATAAGTTAATAATATTTTAAGAAAAATTTCGGGTATGCAGTTTTGTAGGCCATTCAATTTTAGTACAATAAAGTGCAAGTTTCACGTAGCTGTAAAATACATATCGAGGAAGTCACAAATAAATACTCACCGCTGTCGGGGCCGTAAATTATCAAATCCGTTTTGTTTTTTGTTCCATGCGCTCAATGTGCTTCCATATTTTCAGGCAGATGTACGTAAATTTTCAATATATATTGCAGGCGACGGCCCAATCCTCAATAGATATTAAATTTGCCTTGAATTGATTGATTGTTAATACTACAGGCAAAAAATACTGGCTACAGTTTGTCATTTTGTCTGCCAGAAATAGGTTTTATCAGTGCGCTTGCTTAACATTCGCATTCGAAAAAGCTCCGCATTGATTATTGCGAATACGAATGTTAAAATTAATGCGGAAGCTCCGCGGTTGCGAATGCGAATGCGAATATTCGCAACAACCCTGGTATCGAAAAATTTTTTACAAAGCAAGATTCCCCTTACATATTTAGTTCGTTTGGTCGCTTTTTCTTGATTTCTTCATTCAAACGGTCGAGTAGTGCACATTAGAGGACTGTATCGATCGTTTCGCCACATTGGACGAGTAGCAGCTCAAAATGAACAATTCCTTTCAAATCCCTCCAAACCCTCGACATAACCTTGTTTTGCGGTCAGTTTGAATCAACAATTTTTGACTTGGATGAATTTTGGGCAGGACTTTTCTTATATAGTATGTCTAATATAACGAAGTTCTGTCAAAGGAAAACAATTGTATTTTTTTCGAAGGTTATGGAAGATTCTTTATTTCACAATTTTCGGAATTTCGCAAGTTTGTTATTTAAATATCTAGAAAACTGCCATAGTTACAGTTCTAGTCTCGTCTTAAAGTTGATATCTAAGGCTATATGTATATCTGTGTAGTTTTTTTTTACAAATTATACTCAAAGTTATGTTGAACAAGAAAAGTTCTGACCAAACTTCATACAAAAAATCAATAATGGCCGATTGCAACCATTGGTCGATTTGACACGGATTGACCCATCTAAATAGATGCTCTAGACGAATTTCTGCACCAAAAGAAAATTTTGGGAAAAATGTCGCGGTCAGGCCTCAATATGTGCTCTAATTACAAGTTTCAGTTTTTATTTCTTTAGTTTTATAAAAAAATATTTATTTTGAGTTTGTTTAGTGTTCAGCATTTTTAAGTTGTTTCCCGAATATCTCTATGTTTTGATATAGATTTCTCGCACTGAAACGAAAAACGTGAGAATGATTAAATGCGGAATAAACATAAGCAATTTAGCGAGTATAAAAAGGCGTGAGTACCAGACACGAAAAAAGTATTGGGCGGTTTAGTTACATAAATAAACAGTAATAGACAGTACACGACTTGTTCATAATCACTTTTGTGACTAGTTTCGAACTACCCCAAACTGATCCCCAACTAGGCCCAAAATTGTCCTGAAGTAATTCTGAAAAAGTGATGAGCCCCAAAATGATCTTCAAACGGTCCCGAAATGGTCCCTTACTAGTCCAAAAATGATCACGAATTAGTCCTTAAGTAGTTCTGAAATAGTCGTTAGGTAGTTGTGAAATAGTCATGAACCAGCCCCGCAATGATCCTGAACTAGTTGCGAAATGAACCCGAAACGGTCTCGAATAGATCCTGAACTAGTCAGGAAATAGTCCTGAAAGTTTTGAAACGGTATCGAAGTGGTGCCTAATTAGTCTCAAAAATTGCTTTAAAGTAGACTTGAACTAGTCCCAAAATTGGCCTGAACTAGGCCCAAGTGAGTCCCGAACTAGTCCCAAAATAGTCCTGTCTAGTCAGGAAATGGTTTTGAATAGGTCCAAAAGAGGAGCCGAAATGGTCAAAACTAGCCGTGATCTAATTCCAAAATGGTCTCGAACCAGGCCCAAAATGATCCCGAACTAGTCCCAAAATAGCCCCGAAATGGTTCTGAATAGGTCCAAAAGAGGACCCGAAATGGTCAAAAACTAGCCATAAACTATTGCGAAAATTTTCATTTGAAGCAGGTACAAATTTTATGCTGGGTTACAGATTAAACACGTAAAAATTGTCTGCTGGGTTAACGAAAATTTCACCCATACAGAGAGCTAAGATGTTTACACATCAAAAATTAAATTTAAAACTGTTTTTTCCATGTTTGCATGTTCAATTAATTGTGGCTCCAATACATTCTGTAATACTTAAAATCAAACAACTATACATACTCATAAAATACTCGTACAAGTAGTTATAATCGCTCTCCGCTCTGAAATTATACATTTTAAATACTTACTAATTGTTTGTGAGTCCATTGATAATCGTTTCGCCGAGACTGCTTATGTATTCTTTGCGAAAGCAATAGGTATGCACTAAGTATGCCAGTGCCACTGGGAAGAGCATTTTGTTGTACGACAACCTTTTGACCCACTCAAAGGTGTCACCGCAGCGCTCGGCGGCGGTGAGGTGCGCCTTGAAATGCTGCCAACTTATTTGTATGCCCAACACCAAGGCATAGCATAGCAGCGTCAATTTCGGATAGAAAATGAAACATGAGCCGCTTAGGAAGGCAGCCGCAGTGTGGTTTACTGTGGAGTCGCCACCATAGTTTTGATTGAAAAAGCAATGCAGCAGCTGGTATAATGCAAAGAAACGTATTAAGTGGAAATGTTTTATTCATAAAAAAAAAATACAAAATACAAAAAACTTAAACTTAAAACTTACCCTATAAATGGCTATGTACGAAGTGAGTAGCGCGCAAGAACGTATTTTAAAGGTTCTCAGCTTGGCGATTGCTTTAGCTGTGAAACCTTTTCCATCCGTTGTCGCCTTGCTCATCAACATTTTAAGGATATCCAAGGTAAGTCCAATGATCATGTAATTCCGCATGCCTTGAAGGGCATAGGGAATGCAGGACTTGTTATGACTACACGATTTGTGGTGTGAGTTGACATTTCTCTCTTCAGTCGATTCCTCGTTTTCTGCAGACGTTGTTTCTCGACAGGGTGTAGGTTCCAGCAACCAAAATCCTTTGTAAGTTTTTGCTCGCTTGGCATCCATTATCAATCCACTACAGCACATGAATATAAATGTGCGAAGCAGTGCGGAATTGGCGATCAATTTGGTGATGACAGTTTTCTGTTGAAGCACAAACGATTCGA
Source organism: Rhagoletis pomonella (assembly GCF_013731165.1). Taxonomy (NCBI): domain Eukaryota; kingdom Metazoa; phylum Arthropoda; class Insecta; order Diptera; family Tephritidae; genus Rhagoletis; species Rhagoletis pomonella. The sequence goes on along the minus strand of NW_023458558.1, from coordinate 13,103,496 downwards.
TGGTCTGGTGATGCAATTGTTAGAGAAATACATAAATTATGTTAGAAGCTTGACTTATTATTCGTTAGACAAATATAACGGCTTAATACCTAAAATGGAGTACATATTTGTGTTAAGTAATAATGTTTGTAATAATTTCCCTTTGCAATTAATTAGATTCAAAGTCTCGGCATGAGCAACTATGGGGAAAATGAACTGTTTATCGTCTTAGATTGCTTTAGTTCTTCCTTCATTTTAGTGCTTTAGTTTCCTTCTCTATTTTTCGGATAAAAGAACACGTAAGATAAAGAAGCCATATCGCTCTGTCCGATTTCTTGATATTTTATTTCATTTAAGGCAGTATCACAAGATTGGGACTGTGCCCAAAATTTGGTGCAAATCTCGTATCCCAATCGCGTGAATGCACAAATAGTTTTCTTTATCCCAATCAAGACAAACAGTTTGTCAAAATTTTTCCATAGAAGTTCGATATATTGTACCAATCGTGTGACTACAAAAAAAGGGATCGTCCATTACAGCACTATGTAAGTATTACAATCGAAAGCTAAAGGGCTGTCAGTACGCTGACCGTATTATTGTTGTCTTTGTTATGGCGGCTACTCAAAACTGCCTAGATCGGTTAGAGTTTTTGAATAGGGACAAAGGTGTTAGCTGAGTGGGGGTTTGCGAAGAGATACCTCGAGTCGTGGGGTGTGTCTCCTGATGCAGGGCACTCGTTGGGCACATCTGCATCTAATCAAGTCAGGTACGAGTTTAACCTGTTGCAGTGACCAGAGCGAAATTGGGTTTTGTGATTCTAGTCTCCCGAGGCAGACGAGACTCTGTCTCATCTACGTCGGGTAGTTGTGTTCTCAAAACGGCATTCACAGGTTCAGAGTCTGTGTAGGTCAATACTAACTCCATGTGAATGCCATTAATGGCCTGTTGGTAAGCAGTCGGGTCCAGAGGTTGCTTTATGAACCCCTGGACTTATTCTGTCAACCAGACCAAAATAGGGGCAAAATGCATATGCCCTTTCACTCACTACAGACGAGGTGAGAACAGCAATAACGGGACCGATGGTATGTCGACTGTTGTATGCTTGCGGCGAATAGCTGGTTGTGCTTTGGCTTTGTGAATATATTCCCGAATATTGGAATCTAGTATACCCTGTCAAATTCACAAGAAACGGGATTGGTACCGAAATTCAGTGTGCGTCCAATCCTGAAATGGAAACGGAAAGTCGAGGTCATGAAAGTAGAAAAAGTGGTGAATCGTGGCGTTGATCCAGCAATCATATCTACTATCTATTTACGGCATTGAAGGTCTATCAGTTGTATCCATTGAGGGGAAGAACAAATAAGGGCTAGTATGGCTGTGTAGTAGCGTTGAGCACCATCCATCAGGTCGATCCGAATTGGGAGAGACTCTCTTACCCGTTCCAAACCACACACGGGTTTAGACAAGGTGAACCCTAAGGGCGTCTAGCTTTGTATTTTTCAGCTTAGGTATGAGGATAAGATATCCATCCCAAGGCAACACCCGAATAAAAACTGCATAGTCATCGGCAGGTTTAATATTCGAACTTTGCCAGCTTTCTTCGATAATTTTTTTTTATATAATGTAGTCTGTATTACTGCCACGATAAGGGGCATTTAACTTGCCTAATTTAATTTCAAATTAAGATTTAACGTTATATTCCTTACATGCTAGATTCTACTCATATAAATAGGCCTCTTCTATACCGAAGTTGAATACATGTGTCTAGGTAGTAAACTTAGGGCCAGTTTCTCAATGTCTGGTTAACACTAACTACAGGTTATCGATTCCCTGTTGTATGTTATGGAGTCGATCACGTCGTTAACGATGTTTAACTTGCAGACATTAAGAAACTGGCCTTATTCTTTTTCTCTCTAACCTTAGCTTTAGAAAGCAATTGCTTTTCTTAAAATATCAGACCTTTTACTCGATTTATTCAAACAAAATTTATAGTATAATGTCTGAAATTTTAAGAAAAATCAATTGCTTAGTTTATATTCATAAGGCTCATGATTCTTTTGTGATTGAAAACAAAACCTTAAGCATGTTGTATGCTTTATCAAAAGTCCACTGTAATGGTTTATAAATACCTATTAAATCAAAAAGCTTTTATACAAAACAAAACAAGAATACCTAACCAATTTAAAGCAAGTTGATTTTATTACACAACTGACTCAACGCTTGATGTTTTACGTGTTCTAAGTATTCATTTAGTTCTTTAATAGTATGCAATTATCTATACATACATACAAACATACTTACACACTGAAACACGGTAGTCTCAAAGAGACGATGAACTCTTGGACTTGGTACGGCCCACATTGCAAAGCTGCCAATGAATGTAGGCCAAAAAACAAAGGTGTATTTGCCAAATTTTCCGAATATATGACTGCAAGATGGAAATTGGTTGCAATAAGAGCAGGGTTGCAATTCACAATTTAGTATTTATATATGTTCGCGCTGTTTCACTTGAATAGGTACTTCGTTTTTCTCCAGCAACCGAGCTTATGTGTGTACTGTTAGGGATCGGAGAAAATCACAAAATATTTAATAATTCATGGGTTCGGGACTTTAGAGACGAGCTAATAAAATTAAACGGCTCGTGGCGTGGAAATGACAGAAGGAGCAAAGCGAATCCAGCATCTAGTTGAAGTGTCACTACATCAAAATTGAATAAAGATGCTGGTGTTAATGTCACCACAAGGATAATATGCTGAGTTCAGCACTTGAGTTCACAAAAATTCTAAAAACGGTTACCAAAAAATGTACATAGTGAAAAATGGGGACTGTGATTTTCTAGTACTGACAAGTTTTGGTAGACAAATTCGAAAGTTTTTTTTCGGGCGAAAATTTGTATTTTTAATTAAGTTGTTCATACGGATTTTATTGTTACGTTATACGAAGGGAAGAACGCTTTTGACTTATCGAGAGGAGGAGAAGATTAGAATGATAAGAAACACACTAGACATTAGAAAGCAATTAGACTACGATTGATATCTAACCTTTCCCCTTTTGTAGAGAATGCTATAATTCTCCATAGATTCTCAAATCGTTCTCTAACCTAAATGTTTGTTGGGTAATGTAACGAAATATTTAAAATACAAACAGCTCGAAACGACATGCATTTCACAGCTCGTGTACATATATTCTGGGCCATAATTGTTGCATTTTACACAGCAAAATAATGCCACCGAGTATACCAAAGAAGCTATGAAAACGCGGAAATGGAGTACAATATTTTTTTTTGTATTTATGGCTGGTTGTTTTGCGAAATTTATAAGTCCCGCCATTCATATACATATGTATACAAATAATAAATAAATATCTATAAACATACGTATGTATTTGGATTTTGCCTTACGATGACCGAATTTAAGGGGCGAGAGTTGGCGAAAGTGTTGATTGCTTCTCCATGAATACCCTTTAACAAAAAATCCTTTCGGTGTATTTAAAGGACTGTAATTATTCAGTTGAATCAAAAACTTTGCAAATATTTTGTATTATTTAAAATAAGTCCGAGTATAAAACAAACTATCAAAAACTTACAAAATATGTAGGTAATTTTGCGATATTTTTACGATATCTACAAGGCGCATGGATTTTGCAAGAAAACACTGTACCTATTCAAATGAAGCGGGCGGTGTATTTTTTAAACTTACCGCAGCCAACAAATCATCAACATTATCATCCAGCCGGTCGCTGTACCACTCACTACTGCTGCAAAGTAGTAATTGAGCGTGGATTTGAGAATTCCCTTATTTAGCGAACGAATGTGCACAAGTAACGGTAACTGAAAAATGTTTTTTATGCGAAATATTTTTTATCTGAAATATACTAAATATTTACTTAGGTTATTTTATAACGCGCACTTACACCAATGACTGGAGCAAAATACTTCATATTCGATATTAGAAACTTGTAAGTGTTTAGTGCGACATTCATTTTACACGAACCATTATGCACAATATCGTTACAACATAAGCCTTTTTCAAGGTTATCCTTGAACAGTTTACTCAACACCACCATATTGTAGCGCCCGTTTTAAGCGAACATTCAAATCTCCGCTGTAAATTTTTATTAGTTAAGTCTAGAAACCGAACTTGCCTAGGCCACAATGATATTGAAACTAAATAATTTCCGAAAGAAAGCAATGGCTATCAATTTAACCTTTATGTCAACAGCAGAAAAATTATACGTATGTATGTATGTACGTCAGAAGCAGCATAATCGGGTATGCACATACCTACATACATTTTGTATGAGAAATGGCATTACTTTAATCTGCCAAAGTTTTTATTGTTATTTTCTGAATAAATATGTTTATTTTAAATACATATTTATGTGAACAAAGATTTGAGAAATATGTTATTTTACTGTATAAATTATGAGTTTCACAGGCCACACTTTATGATCTTGGGTAGGTATATGCGAAATGGATTGTTTAGGTACAAAACTTGTGAAATTCTGTGAGAAAAGGGTTTTTCAAGTAGACGAAAATAATTCTTGTGATGTTTCTTGTTACATCATGTAGTTCAAAGCTTTCAAAAATCTGAAGAGCCCGTAGGCAAAGAAGTACTTTTACTCTGATATTACTTGAATTTATGTTGTAGTACTAACTTGGAGACTGAAGAGATATGGGTTTTTATTGCCAAGTGTTTCCCCACGAAACAAAATTTACAAAAGTAAAAATCGAAGATGGCGAATGACTCTCTCCACGACAACTTAGTGCAGTGGATCCTGGAAGATTTTAAATTTTTATTTTTTTTTTTTTACATAAAAAACTTTTGCCCTTATTCATAAAAAATAAAGTAGGTTTAAAGAGCTTTATAAATTGACGTTTTCATAAATTTTTCAATTTATAAACCTTTTATAAAGCTACTTTATTTTTCATGATTAAGTACCCAAATGGGCGTAATAGGCTACTTAGGCGTATGGACACTAGATCTTCTAACGCTCGAGCAATATGATAAATAGACATAGAAATTTTATGAAATTGTATATTTTTGAAAGAGGAAAGGAAAGGAAAAACAAAAACAATATGAATAAATCATATTAAAAGGTCTGAAATCACGAAAATCCCTTCAAGAAAATGGCAGAATTGAACTTTATTGGAAGTTCACATGTTGGGGATATCATGAAATTTCAAGTTAATCCGATATATAGTTTCCAAGATATAGCAAATTAGACCCGGGTATGTTGCTGTTAACATAAAGGTTAATAAAATCCAGTATTTTCACATTTTTCCGTGCGCTTCGCTTTAGTTTTTAAATTACATAGGTGCAAGTACGGAGAATTTTAACGTCAGTAGGTTTGATCAATTAAAAAAAAAAAAAAAGAAATTCTCAACTTTAGTATACAAGGCGTTCGTTCATACATTATACTATACCTAGTACGTACACGTGTACTAAATGCAGCTAAAGCCACTCAAATATACTACATACATATTTATAAGCCTTTGAAAAGATATATATGTATGTATGTAAATATGTATGTACATATAGTGCTTATCATAACTATACGACACTCACGTCTTGACAAGATTTGACTACTTATTAATTTGTTTTTTGTTTAAATTATTTTCTTGTATAAAAGTATTGTTTATTTTTTTACAAAATCCGTATAAATCCAAGTTTCAATGCTTGTGGAATAAATATTAAAAAAAATTCAACAAACTTTCGTAACAATTTCGAGATTTCTTAGAAAGATTTTCAGTATGCAGTTTTGTAGCCCATTAATTTTTTAGTGCAAGTTTGAAGTAGCTGGGACTTGCCGTTGATTTTTGGCAATTTCAAAATATTTCTGAAAAATGTAATTGTAAAGCTAGATTTTTTTTTCGAAATTTTGTGTGTTTTTTTTTTTGAAGTAATTAACATTGAAAAATAAATAAATAAAAAGTCAAATCTTGTCAATATGTGAGTGTTGTATAGTTATGATAAGCACTGTATGTATATAAGTTTCAATCGCCAAAGACTTGAAGAAATGAATCAACTCCAGTATTTGTTTGGGTGTATTTATGCATGCGATTCGTATTCAGCACAATTTTTTTTTTTAACAAATTCTGTACATAGGTCTATGCATAATTATCCAATTTAGAAAATGTAAAAATAAATATTTAAATTTAAAATTAACGTAAAATTAAGCGGAATTGAGAAAATGAAAATAGTATAAAATCGCTATGCCATGCAATTCTAATCGACTTCCTCCACAGTTGGTCCGCCAGCACGTCCACCTTGTGCGCCTTTTCCGGCTCCCGCATCGCCGCTACCAGCTCCATGCATTTTCGCCATGATTGGCCCGCATACACGTTGACATTCCTTTAGGCGATCGTCGAATTCATCTTTTTCGGCCAACGTATTGGCATCTAGCCAGGACATCTCCGAAGTACATTTATCGCGCACTGTTGCCTTATCGGAGTCAGTTAGGCGGCCAGCAGGTGAATCTTCAACAGCCTGAAAAGAAAATACAATGAAGTAGATATGTATGTAGAAACTGGAATGTCAATGAAAGCAGATACAACGTGATAAATATAAAATATGTATTATAACCTTTTAAATAGTAAGCCTAATGTCAACCCTACCTATCAATTTGATGTCCTTCTTACCGGATGTGTAACTAAAAAGCTTGACCCATCTAAGGCCCTAAATAGTTACAAATAATTTCAACCAAACTTGGTTGTTCCACTCAGCTAGGTAGGTAGATAAGTAAAGTAGTTGCCCAATGTACATTATTTATGGAACTGTAACTGCGAAAAAAACTGTGTACTGAGTACGAAGTTTCGCAGGTGTCTGATAGTAGTCCTGAAGAACTTCTCAGGCAGGGCTGGTTAAATGGCGTTCAAATGATTCCACCTCGAAGCCGAAGGCCCTGATTTCTGTTTGGTTATCAGAGTAGATGTTTACCTCACTTATCAACGTTACACATTTCAGAACTCAGTTTACTGCTTCCTTAGTGGTAGCTACCTGCAAAATAATAAGTCTGGAAGTCGACCTCCACTCCAACCATCATTTGAGAGGGTTATCAGGGACAAAGTCGAAGTTTTCAAGAGTATTAGGGTGTCACAAACTTGGGTCAGCTAAGCACCTAAAGCCCCTAAGTCAGTCATGACGTTCTGTGCTAGAGGTGGAGTAGGCCTACCGTTTCACCCGCTCCAATTTCCTATATAGCGCAGTTTTTTTTTTCTAGGTTATGGGCTTCACAGTGGTGTCATACGGCTAGGATACCACTTTACAAAGTAGACCGCATCTCCTACCAATTGTACTTTACCAATAGTAGAGAGCCAATGCTATCTTTTCGATGACTCCCGTTTAGAATCAAGCCCAAGTACATATGTAATTGACTCAGATAGCGTAAGACTGAAGTTAACAATTCGGGAAAGAGTCGCATGACTGTCCCGGATACCTTTGGTATAAGCGCATGGCTTTCAAATTAATTTTAAATATGTAATATATCGGCGGATGAGTGGAGGATTAACCTATCTCGGCAGCTGGTTCGAAAAGTCCAATATATCGGCAGCTCAGGTAGGATGTTCTTCATCCAAATTCCGATGTGGGGCGTTCTTGAGTTATTTTCTAATATAGGGCGTTTTCAAACCGGCTGCCGAGATGGGTCGATCTTCCACTTAGCCGCCGATATGTAGTTGCAAATCTTTTTCTCAAATATACAGCTCGTGCCATACTGCAATAATGTGGCAACTTTTGGTTAATGCATTTTGCTTGCTGTTAGTATTTGTCTAAATATAATATTAAAAAGTGGTAATTTCGTACAACGTTTTTAAGGAAGATTCTAAGATTCTCTGACTTTTTAAAGTTGCAGGTTTTATTGGGAATGTCGGTAAAGGATTTTTTGAAACACCTTCCCAATACCGCCCACCCCGGAAATTTTGAAATTATTACCGTAGGTCCCGCGGGTTAGGCTGCAGTCTTCTGTAGGTCCGAGTGACACCTATGTCTCTTTCCAGGAGTCATCCAAAAATTTTTGTGGGAGCACAACTAAATTAAAGTTTTAATTCAAACGGTAACAACATTCGTATGTAAATATTAACCCTCTAGCAACTTATTCACAATTGTTGATGTGAGGAAAGGCCAATAAGCTTAAAAATGTCAGTGAAGACTGTTTCGTACGCATTTCTAAAAACAGCAGCCATAAAAGACATATTTCGAAAACAGGTAGCAGGCAGGTAGGGACGACGTACAATAAGCAGTTCCACTGCATGGCTTCCATTGGCCTACTTTTAAGTCAATAAACTAATACAACTAAAGTTTTCTTTCTACCCCAAATCAACCACATACATACCTGTTTACAACTGAATATGTAGCTCTCCAAAGCATTTCGCGACTGTATGCGTTGCCTCTGTTTCTCATCCTCGTCCTTGTAACGTTCCGCATCCGAGAGCATTCTATCGATTTCTGCCTTTGACAGGCGTCCCTTATCATTGGTGATTGTGATCTTCTCAGATTTCCCAGTACTGTTATCCTTAGCCGACACATGCAATATACCATCAGCGTTGAGATCGAAAGTGACCTCAATTTTGGGAACACCACGTGGCGCCGGTGGTATACCAGTCAAATTAAAAGTACCCAATAGATTGTTATCCTTAGTCATGGCACGTTCACCTTCGTACACCTGTATAGTAACTGCATTTTGGTTGTCACTGTATGTCGTGAAGGTCTGTTGCTGTTTGCATGGAATGCGCGCATTGCGTTCAATTAACTTGGTCATAACACCGCCAGCAGTTTCAATACCCAATGAAAGTGGTGTCACATCGACCAACAGAACGTCTTGAATCTGTGAGCTACCAACACCGGTAAGAATAGCGGCTTGCACAGCTGCGCCATATGCCACAGCCTCATCAGGGTTGATGGACAAGTTCAGTTGCTTGCCACCGAAGAAGTCTTGTAGCATTTTTTGTATTTTCGGAATGCGTGTTGAGCCGCCCACTAGCACAACATCATGTATGGTAGCTTTGTCCATTTTCGCGTCATTCAATGCACGTTCCACTGGCTCCAACGTCGAACGGAACAAATCCATATTCATCTCTTCGAAGCGTGCACGACTAATCTTCGAATAGAAGTCAATGCCCTCATGCAACGCATCAATTTCAATAGACGCTTCGGTGCTGCTGGAGAGTGTACGTTTTGCGCGTTCGCAGGCGGTACGCAAGCGTCGCAGTGCGCGCACATTGGACGATAGATCGCGTTTGTGTTTACGCTTGAATTCCTCGACAAAGTGATTCACCAGACGATTGTCGAAATCTTCACCACCCAGATGTGTATCGCCGGCAGTCGACTTGACCTCGAAGAGCGAGCCCTCATCGATGGATAGAATGGAGACATCGAAAGTACCACCACCCAAATCAAAGATGAGTACATTCTTTTCACCTTTCAAATTCTTATCCAAACCGTAGGCTAAAGCGGCGGCAGTGGGTTCATTAATGATGCGCAGCACATTTAGGCCAGCAATCGAACCGGCATCTTTGGTGGCTTGACGTTGACTGTCATTGAAGTAGGCTGGCACTGTAATAACGGCATCGGTCACCTTGCCACCCAGATAGACTTCGGCGATTTCGCGCATTTTGGTCAAGACCATTGAACTGATTTCTTCTGGTGCGAAGCGTTTATTTTCACCTTTGAACTCAACCTCAATTTTAGGTTTGCCACAGTCGTTGACCACCTTGAAAGGCCAATGTTTCATGTCCTCCTGAATTTTGGCGTCATCGAAGCGGCGACCAATCAGACGTTTGGCATCGAATACTGTGTTTTTGGCATTCATGGCGACCTGGGTGGGGAACGAGAAAGAAAAATACACATAATTAAGTCGTTAAAATTATCGAAAAATTTGTGATTTTATTAAGAGCTCGATTTTAGGCGTTAAAGTAGACATCACAAACGCTTTTAGCGAATTTCGGTAATAACTTCAGCTCTACTTTTCAACTGCCTTCTAACTTCTCGTATTGATAAGTTCCTAAGAATTTTAGTCGTATTTTGACAGTGCAGGATATCGACATGGAAAATGGTTTTAGGTTTCTCTGGTCACCCGCTCACGACAATTCCAGCACCTGTCCACGTTACCCATTCTTTTTGCATGAGCAGCCACCAGAATATGGCTCCTAAACAATCTGGTAACAACTCATTCCACCTAGCCTCTAACTGCCTAGTTACACAAGTTTTGAAGTGGTCTAGGTATGTAGTTTGTCTGTTCGAGAATCAGACTGGTAGCGCTCTTACAGCCTCATCCACTAGTACATTAACCTCTTTCCTTTGCCGGGCCTTCTGTTGGCAGCCAGCCGGTCAATGGCTTCCCCGCTGCGAGGAACATTTATAGACGAAATAATACATGAGATAACTGCCTTAATTGCCGGCAGAATTTTTACGTATACGTTTACATTTGAGTGGAATCCCATTTCCTTGTAGGCTACCTCTGCTCCTACCCTCAAAGCGAAAACCTCTGATTGATATATTCAGAACTCGTTAGGTAATCTTACGCCTGACGTTCAGTTCCCGGAAGTAGGTTGTGAGGACATGTATGGAAAGTTCCACATTCCCACTCGATATCCTCTGTAAGTTGTTACTTTTACAAAGCAAACAGAGCGAATAATCAAGTCATTAACTTGCGGGACCATAACTTCCGAATTCGATAACCCTGCCAGAATGGTGAAAGTGTTTGAGTCGCCTCAGTGGTCAATTGCTTCCTACGAATAACTAACTTCCTCGCAGCATCTGTTGCGCCACCGTTGGATCACCGCTGCAATAGCACAGCGATGAAACCTGTCCAATAGCAGAGCTTTTGCGATTCAGAAGTCTCGCGTTAATTGTGACATTTCCGCACTATCTCCGATTTTAATACTTTGGCTCCTATTCAACAACAAACCGCTTGGTTAACAGCGAAGATAGTGTCTTTTTCCTGCTGAAAATGTGCTGGCTACAGTTTGTCGAACGAAAAGACTGACTGATCTGCAGGTCCTTCGAATAGAGACCGATCGCGCATCTTTGAACCCTCAGATTAAATGGATATATATACTCAACATCAGCCAATGGTAATACTTTGCTCCATTATTCTATTGTAGGAAACCGTATAGGTATATCTGTATTGAAGCCTCAAACCGGCGTAATGCAACCAGTACTTTCTCCTAATATAAATAAACGATAATTCCATTAAACCGTTCTCTTTTAATTAAAGAAAGCATTCCTAATCTGTTAATACTTTATTTGAAAATTTCCAAATTCCATAATACTTTTCTATTTTCGAGTGTTTGCAATTCTTTCGCATACTAAATATAGACGTAGTCATAAACAATTTTCGAAACTTGGCATAAAACAGCAATATTTTAAATGCAACTGATGAACGCTATTTTCAGAGCAACGCAAGCATAGAAACATGCCGCTGTGCCGCCCTATACCAGAATGTTCCACGCGTCGTGACTTACATATGTATGTATGCGTGATTCATATCTCGACACCCACACGATCACCAAAAAAATTCATAACGTTCCCACATCGTCGCTTCAACTTGGCCAACAATAATTGGGTTAGAAAGCAAAAGTTATTAGATGGATGTATGAATGTACATTAGGGTGGTCCAACATTGCATGTGAAAAAGTAAAGTCGGAATTTTAATGCTCTCGCCCCCTAGGATTGTTCTATAAAGAAAAAAGATTAGCCCCTATTTTTATTTTGAAATCAAAAAATATTTAGAGGTCGCCCAAAGCGCTCAAAGTTGTCCATGCATTTTATATGGGGAAAAAAACAAGTTTTCTTAGAAATGGTATAGAATTCTTGAAAATCAATTTTTCGATCAGATTACTCTAGTTCTCTTCAGGAGACTTCCAATAATAATACGTATTTGTTCATTTAACCATTTGTAAGACAGTCCTGGGTGTGAGAGCTTACTTTTACTTACGACTTTACTTTTTTGGAGCACCCTAATGTACATAAATGTATGTGTATGTATGTAAGAGTATCTGTTCATATTTGCTAGGCAAATGCTGGTATAGCGTTAAAAGGTGTCGACGACTCATATAATGAACCAAAATGGTAGTAAATGTCGCAGAGTGAACCATAAAAAGGCATTACGAGTGCTCGAGCACTTGTCTCCGGTGATCATTATGCGTTGTTGTAAAAATAATGAATGACAGCATCTAACATGACATAAGTGTATGGACGAGCGGGTATGCATATGCACATACATAATGTCATATGTACAAAATGTAACTTGACGGACCATCATATTTGGCTTATACATAACTACTACTCGTTCACAGGCTGCACGATGACAAGTGTGTGTGCATGTGCCTTAATTTACAGAATTCCAATGAGACTATATGCAGCTTATCGTCGACGGGCGATCGTCGCAATTCCCAGCGCTATGTACCTACTTACATACATATGTACATACATATGTTTTGCCCGTAAATTGGAGGGTCAAGAAAAACATGGTTTCAAGAGTTCATTTTTTTTGGTAGGTGCATAGTTTTTTGGAGTGTTGATGAGATGTCAGTGTGAAAATTTATGGTGACAGCTTGTCAATGCGCGATATTATTCCAACACATTGCATTTGTTCGCATTTGAGTTGTAGGAATGCGTTGCGCCTATTTATGAAATTATACATAAATGACCAATTTGGTGTGAAACTAATAAAAGTTTACAAATTATCGATTTACATAAGTATTTGGTTAGCAACTGCAGATGTGGTAAATGTATAATTCATACTTATTTCGGTAGATGCTAGAATGAGTTTATGAAAAATATTTTTACGAAATTCTCAATCACGAATTACTGAGACTAGTCAACCAGACTGACTCATTTCATACTCTTTTGTTGTCATAAATTCTGAGTTGAACTAAAATAACAAAGTTCACGCAGAAGTAAGGTTTAATAGTAATCAGAATTATAAAGAATACTTGTTTTTAAGACCCAAAAAAAGTGAAATGTTTCAGACTCTAATATGACTCCTAACTTGGGCTCGCCTTCAAAAAGGGAAATATGATCTTTTCTGACTCCTCAGGCAACTCAGAGGTCTGTGACTTTTCTGCCTCTAAAATGAGTCAGCGGTATCTTAGAGAGAGAGAAAAAAAATGTTGCTTTTGGGAAATGATGTCCGACCGAACGATATCTCCACGTATCAGCCAAGACCACTTACATAACTGCAGCGCAATTCAGTTCTTTTCTAAAAAACTATGCAAACGCAGAGAGAAGAGAAGAAAACCAGTGACCAATAAGGAGGCTATCTCTGACTAAACCAACGGATCCTAGATGCACTGAAATGCTCGGTGTTGCTTGAGAAATTATACAAGCATCCATGCAGCTTCTGCAGTAGTTGTAATAAAATTAAACAATGTCCGGCAAGAACGTACGTAAGTGTCTAGCCGAAACTGAAAAGTTAAGTTAAGAGAACGTATTAACTAATTAGAACATCGTCCTTTTTGCCACTTTTGTAAATCGGAGTAACATCTGTCGATTTCCAGTCGTCAATAAGGACCCCAGATGTTAACGACAAAGCAAGAGCAGGACATTGTATAAGAACGACAGTGGAGAGACCATCTACATCCATCTTAATGGCGGTTTAAGATCTTTAATACCATTCTCAACATATTCTAGCGATAGGCTCAAAAGGTCGAAGTTAAGAGAAAGTAGAAATTGAAGTCATGATCATCACAAACGAATGAGTGCTAGCGGATCTATCATTCCAAGAGACCGCAGATGGAACTCCCGAGCCAGACTTCCTAGACTTGATGAACTGCCACAACGACTTAGCGCTAGATAGATTTGGTGTTGCTTTCAACGCCTAAAATGTAATTTTTATACAGAAATTTATTCAAATACTTAGTTGAATTTTTTAGAACAATGCAAAAATAATGCATGTATAAGCATAGAGATTATTATACCATTTAAACCTCTTATAAAGTTTAGTTCGCCGATTCGCCGAAGTTTTTTTTTAAATCTCATGTATACCAAGGCAGCTTGTATTGCCTTTTCCGAATTAGGGGAATGGATATTTCTATGAATTTTTCATACAGTAGAAATTTACATGTTTGAAAAGGGTCGCAAAAAGTATCCCTTATATCTATATCAGGCAATGTCGTTCCGTGACGCGCGGGTTTGTCGGCGCTGCAAAATACCTGAATTTCGGAATTCCAAGGTACCCAGACAATGTGTGTGCAAATGTGTCGTTCAAAGCTCGGTGGCATTGAGCAACTACTTTTGAAGTACGCGGCATTTTCCCCAAGGATTTAACAGCCGTCTGGCTGTCAGTGAAAATCTAGATATCATGACCAGAAATCGTATCACACCACATCACTGGCCTTTGAGATAGCCATCAGTTCCGCAGTAATCAAGAAGGCGGGACCTGAATTATATACCTAATTGCTCCGAAGAAACCTCACCCGACAGTATACAATGACCACTCCTCCCTTAAGGGTTATGAACTCGGTGTTCGAAATGCGAGTAGGTGGGATGTAGCCGGTTGTAGGAAACTCAGTACGGTCGTTCAAGATTTTACAGTGACCCATATGTGCGGTGTAGATACATGCTACGAACTTGGGCTCCTGAGTCCAATTTTCGCCTGTAGCCCTGGTGCAGGAGTATACAGCAGTTGTAGCTTCTCGAACCTTTCATCGATGTAAGGTCCCCAAGGTCCTCTCTAGATATTTTAGAGAGATGGACAGCTGCGTTTCCTTGTAAATATGTAGTACCAGTTCGGACTTTTTTGGAATTTTTTTTTTAAAGCACCTTCAATAACCAAGAACACAGGCAGAGAATATTTTTTTGATGCCGTCATCGGAGACCAACAACACCCCATTGCAGACGGAGAGCTTGAGTTTCCTTTTGGGACCATATTACTTGGTCACACTTGTGTTATGAATATTACAGCCGATTAAGCCCCTACTTTTCCACAATCAATCCCGACATACCCAGCCGACATATTTAAATGGTTCCCGCACTATACTAACCTCCTCTTAGAGCCAATTTCACGAAATAAATTTAAGTGAAAAATGATTCTAATTTTTTTTTCGTTATATGGAAATCGACAGAAAATGAAAAATCGTTTTCCATGCTAATATTCCCAAACCAATTATCTAGCACCTCTTTTCTCTTATAACTATCTAACCCTCTGCCTGTTTTATAAACCAACCGTTAGAAGAGATTGACGAAAACACTTAATGCAATCACTAACTTAAGCCTTATTTCCACCATTAACTGCAGTTAAAAGGACAAGTCCCCAGAATTTAAACATAGGGTGATCGTCAAGGTTTATTTATAAATTTTCTCATTGATCCCTTCGTTGCGCTTGTACTTAATATGAGCAACTACCCCCTTCGAGTTGTAAACTCCTTCTTTCAATAGACATAAACTGCAGTTAAGACTTGGTGGAAATGAACTATTAGGCAGGGTTTAGTGAACTGCTACCACAACAATGGGTCCATGTGTAGGAAAGTCCTTTTATTTGTCTTCATTTTGACAATTGGATTTTTTATTTTGACATAAGCCATATATTACCGATACAATTTGTCGATATATTTTGACACAACTTTATCTTCTTTATCCACACACTTACCGAATATTTTATCGGCCACAAATTGACAGATAGCCTATTAAGTAGCGCATGTATGTAACATGACTGAATACTTACTTATTATTCTGATCTATATCAAACGGCTGACTAATGCCATTGAATTTGACAGTGAAAACCAGCCTTTCGCGGTTTGTGAGTTGAACAATTTGTTTGTAAAAAATAATTTTAGTATATGTAGTTTCTTTTGAAAGGGACGCTGGTAAATCGTTATTAAATTTAAATAAAGCGTTATTTTTAAATATTTTTTTTTTTAATGTAACCCTTGTTAGGCGAAGTTTTTAAAAATGCCCGGTAATACTCTTGAAGCTGAAATTTGGGCTCAAAATATACAATGGAAATGTGCAAAAATTAGCTCATTAGGGCTGTTCAGGATGTTGTGGAAATGAAATTGGATTTGCAGTTGGAATTGCATTTCACAAATTTTTTGCTTGCTGCCATGGCAACCGTGTGCATTATTTTATTTTTGTGAATTTACAAATGCAACGAATATGCAAATCCAAGAGCATACGCACAAGATTCTGAACAGCCTATAGACTTTTTGGTCATAATTTCATTTGTGACTTTCAATTAACCTTTCACACAGATATGTGAACATGTATGTGTGTATTCATTTCCAGCGAACCAAAAAATTCCCAGTTGCATACTTTTTTATAGTGAAATAATCTTAAATTTTAAACATTCTTTAAAAGCTTATTTCCCTTGTGTTTTAATAGTTCCCCTAATTCGATTTCTTTTCACTTTAAAAACACCAACATCTTTCACTTTGTGCCTACCTGATTTTTGGCTGCATCGCCAATAAGGCGTTCCATGTCGTTGAATGCAACATAACTGGGCGTGGTACGGTTGCCCTGATCATTGGCAATGATTTCAACTTTATTATTCTGCCAAACGCCCACGCAGGAGTAGGTGGTGCCCAAATCAATACCGATCGCTGGTGTCTTAACCATATTTTTTTTTTTTAAATTATGTAGGTAACTAAAATTTATATATATATGCACTAAATTCAAATTAAATGCAATATTTCTTTATATCTTTTCTTCGCCGATTCGCACACACTTCGCACTTTCGCCACCAACTAGTAAATATCTTTCAACGAATGCTCTCCGTTTGGCCTTTACAAATTTCCACCGAATGTTCGCATTCAAACGCGCCGACAGACTGTTAGCTTTTCCTGCTGTTACACTTGATTTTATGCTTTAGCGCTTTGTTACTAATTTTTGTATTTATTAAAGCTGCCGAATGTTTTTTTTTTGGAGATAATGACGCGCTCGTCTCGTGAACTCTGCGAATCTCTGTGCGCAAGCGCTTAAATTACTAGTGGTTAACGACTGACTGCTTTGTTTACTTTGGAAAAGATGCCGTAAATGAAAGTCGTCGTATGCTTCGTCGCTATTAGCAGCGGGTAGTGGCTAAAATGTTGTTGACCAAATGATTGGAAATGCTTCTCAATTCTAATGGATATACTTTTGCTCTGTTTTCCTTGTCTTCAGTGGTTGCGTTGTTGTGTTGTTTTTTTGGTTTAATTATGCGAGAAATTCTTCTAGAACAGCGCTGCTGAATTTTGTTTATTTTACTGTCGATATCAAATATAAATGAATGCAGAGATGACTTTCTTGGCATAAAAATAGAAATTCTATTGAATTGATTTTATTTGGACTTTTTGAGTGGGTGGCGATAGAGCGTTTGCGTCTGCAGACCGCGAACAACAACCGGTGCTTAACATTTAAAAAATAAAACAACAACAAAAAATAATCTATTTAAATGTTTTTAATGAAAACAAAAATAGTCGCTTATGAAATTAAAACAGTCGAAATTTGTAATATGTAGTTGAAGCATAGGAAGCTATAAACAATGTAATTTTAAAATTCGTTTTTATTAAGTATATTGTTTTTTACACTTGTTTTGATTGAATGGCGTCAGCTGTGTGGTGGTGATCTTTAACGTTTTCCCTTCTTCTTCTTCTTTTGTCCATCAGGCCAAGCAAATCCACGCGTCTTAAGTAAATCCTTAAATTAAATAAGAATTTCAATGCCATACTTAAATTAAATATATGTTTTTGTATGTTCGTTAATAACAACTTTTAACTAACACTCGAATTTTTGTAGTGTTGTGCGATTTATACTTAGTGTTTGTGTTAAAAACTCAATACCTGAAGCGTTGTTTTTGACGTAGAATACGTCTTACGTCTCGATATGGAGGCTATGCTGAAATGTTGTACTTGTAATTTTTAGAGCTTAACGGAAACGCTTATTGCACGAGCACTAAAGAAGCGATTTCAAAGAAAAGTTTTGAGTTTCGAAGATAAAATTCCAAAGCTATCGACAGATTCATTTTTGTAACTAACCGATTTGGTTTCTGTCGTAAAAAGAACGGTAAACATTGGCTTATTTTAGGATCAATTTTGAGCATTTAAAGTGCTCCAGCAGCTTATGATTTGCAGATATCCCCAGAAAAGTAAAAGTGCAACATCAAAGAATTCGAATTACCATATTCGAAGCAATCGCGCCATAACCGCGAAAGAAACATAAGCTCCAAATATTTTTATTGGGCGTTTTTTAATCAAAATTCCACAAACAAATAGCTTCTTCATACCCATCTACTGTAAATGGTACCGCAAAGAATTTACAAGGCAGAGAAACTAAAAAAAAAATAGCTCAAAGTGGAGCATCCATTCTTGAGTTAAGGCGAAGTTAGTCAACGACGTAGCGTAAACGTACGTTGACACTGACACCATCTACCTAATGGCATTTGCGTGTTAACGAAAACTCACCACCGCATGTTGGTGACGTTGCCGTTGCTTCTGTCTCTGTCTATCAACAGTAAATTTGATATGTTGCGACGTACGTTTACGCTACGTCGTTGTTTAATTTCGCCTTTATGCGCCGTCTGACGTACGCTACTTTGGTATATACATAGCAATATTTATTTTCAATAACAATCAGGGCTTATATTCGTTGTAAATAATGTGGTCTAAATTAAATAATTAAATGAAATTCGTTTTTCTTTTAAAATACCACGATGAACCATTATCCACACCTTTTTGTGGAATTTTGCTACCATTTAGAAAGTGTGATTGAGTTCTTCCCCTTTTTCTTCTGCTTCCAAAAACCATCCTTGCTACAATAAATACAGGTATTGTCCATGATAAAAAAATAGGAAGGTAGAACCGCTGAGAAAAATTTTTCAAATTCTTGACGTTTGCAAGCAATTTAATTTTAAAATTTTACACACAAACTCACACACACATTCTCATTTTCAAACTCAAACAACAACAACGTTGAAAAATTCCTTTTTTTACTCTCAATTTTACACGATTTTAAAATGTTGGCAAACTTCAAAAAAAAAATCATGGCCGACGCATTGAGAGAACGGTTTTACCTTCCCTGCAAACCAGTTTTTCAGAGTATTCTGAATCGTAAAGAAATTTTAACGAATTCGGAAAGATCCCATCCGATTTTTTTCCGAATTTTCTAAAATGAAATAAATTACGCACACTTCCATTCTTTTACGAAATTTCGGAAGAAAATCGGTAAAGAAATGAAAATAATGCTGCTATGTGAAGAATTTCTTGCAGACTTTTTTCAGAATTTTCTTTATTTTTCGTACAGAAATTTGTTTACGAGTTCGTGTCAACCAATTCATATAGTTTTCTTTGAAAATTCGGAAAAAAATCGTTACAGAAATCAGATACTCCTAAAGATTTCGTTAAGATTTCGGGAACTTTGGTTTGCAGGGTTACTATGCTTTTATCATGGTATTGTCTTCCCAGAGGGTTCTGCTTTATATCGAAATTCGTGCTCCCTTATTTTCATTTTGACACAGTTCAATGCAGATTCTTTTACTTTTCCTTTTATTTGACTTTGCTTTTTGTTTTGGCTCAATTTAAATTTTATAATTTTTCAAAACAAAAAAAAACGTACGAAATGAAGTGAGCCATACAAATTTTGAATTCATTTACTAGGCAAATGTTTTTTCCGGTTTTTGCAAATTGAAAAGTCCTCTGCAAGAAGTTTTGTTTAAAAAAAATACGTATACATATATGGTATATGGGGTATGGAAATATCCCTTTTCCCTAGCAGTAAACCTTTTAGTGTGGGCAACAATGGTGTTCTTCAAATAAGGCAGATCGGAATATGCGCTCTCTGGAAAGACAATACCTGTAATTATTGTACCATGGAAACCATCTATGTACTTACAAAACCTTTAATAATTGAATCATGGCCATGCCTTGGGCATATATTTCTGTTGCAAACATGGGTTGCCTTGCGCTCTTTTTTCTTAAAAAAAAAAAAGAAACTTTAGAAAACTGTAGTAGAAAGCGTAGTAAATTTCTTAAGAACTGCGGTACGGCCTTAAGGAAATTTGATGCAGGAAGATTTCTTAGCCATTTCTTGAGCGTCATTTTATATGGAATTTTTGATTTTATTGAGAGCTGCTTACTAAGCTTTAATGATAAAATTTAAGCCGTTTAAATTCTGAAATTAAAAAAAAATTTCCTTACCCTTTAAGAAAATGTTCTTCACATACATACATACTTATGTAATTTTGTTTACTTTTGGGAGAGCTCGAGGCGAATTAATATAAGGTGATAGCAGGGGAACAAAAACAAAAATTTACATGTATTTTGTTTTTGCTTTGGCGGCATAAACTATCAAAATCTGTAAGTGTGTGTGTGTGGAAATTCAAACAAAATTTTTCAATTTGACATTAGAAGCCGTGAGGCGAAACACATACACAAAATCAGCTGATCTAGTAACACCACCTTATATAAATTCGCCTTGGGAGAGCTATTATAAATTTAAAACACCTAATGACTTAAGCAAAATCGACTCTTAATGTTACCTGTACATTATGACACACATAATAGGCATTTTCCATGGCTACATCATTGAAGATGTCGCATCCCAGCGATTTGTTGCTGTTACTCTTCTTTTTACTATCTTTTTTCTTTTCTCCCTCTTCACCGCCATTATTACTCGAAGTGGAATCTTTGCTATTACGTTTCTTTTTACCTTTGCCACCCATTATTAAAAATTATTGCAAGCCAAAATTGACAACATCCGAAATTTGGTTTCTCCACGTTTAAAAGCGTTTATCGATTAAATAAACAAGTGTTGCTTTAGTTACTTACTATATATGTATATGTATGTAGGTTGTCATTTTGTTTATGTATATTCGATTACTGTTCCGCCGGGAAATAGTTGCTGTAATAATCTGGCCAAACAACTGATGTGATCCATTCAATGTACGAGGAGACACGCGTATACACTCCAGGATATGCGCTACGACAAACCGTTCCATACGAAGTCATTCCAATCAAATAATAACGAAAGTGTTTTCTATTCTTACGCATCAAGTTCAATTGTAGTGGTCCACCCGAGTCGCCCTGGAAATAAAGTTTTATTCAATAACGCTGATTTGGTTTAGATATATGTATGTACATTAGAGTGGTCCAAAAAAATAAAGTCGGAGTTTTAATGCCGGCACCCTCTAGGAACGTTCTGAACCGAAAATAAATATACCCCTATTTTTTTATTATGAAATCAAAAAATATTTAGCGAGTGCTCACAGCGCTCAAAGTTTTCCATGTATTTTGTATGGGGAAAAACAAATTTACGTAAAAATGGTATAAAACTCTTGAAAATCAATATTTTTCAATCGTAAAACTTTGGTTCTCTTCAGGAGACTTAAAATATTAATATCCAATCGTTTATTTAACCATTTTTTATGATTAAAGATTGTTTATTGGTCCCCCATTGCATTCTCTAGGACCTATAAGATATAGTTACCATGAAAAAATTATTAAAGGAGCAGTCGGGTATTATTATCGGGAATAAATAAATAAGATAAACAAAGTTTTCCCATCGAAAAATATTGATTTTCCAGAATTCTACACTATTTCTATGAAACGTTGTTTTTTCCCCATATAAAATACATTGAAAACTTTGAGCGCTTTGAGCACTCCCTAATTTTTTTTTTATTTCAAAATAAAAAGTAGGGGTATATTTTTTTTGGTATAGAACAATCCTAGGGGCTGGCGGCATAAAAATGCGACCTTATTTTTTTACATACATTTTTGGACCACTTTAATGTACTTATGTATATTTGAAAAGTGAAACATTCAATGCGCTTTGAAATAAATTTCCTTCACCCCTTGTCGAACGTGGTTTCAATTCGAATAACTAGGAAACTCGAAAGTAATTTTATATGGTTACGAGGCATTTACGCGTTTTGATGAATTGCCCTATAAACTACAAAAATTGACAAAAAAATAAACTACGTTTCTTATTGAAAAGTTTAATGTTTACGAGCGAGGCGAACACCAAATCGACGCTAAAGTTGTACATATATAGACGGGCCTTTATACTCATAGAAAGTACAAAAGTTACCCAAAGTAACACTTCAAATTTGTAATCACATTCACTTCGAAACTACGGCCGGCGAGAGTGGTACCTATGGCTGTGCCGGTAGCACACGTACTCCGTTTACCTGTGAATCCCCTTTGATTAAGGTAAAAAATGAACTAAACATGTCTTTAATTAACTCGCCTTCAGTGCACCCTACGATTCTTAAAAATTGTAAATACATATAAAACTTTTTAATTTTTTATAATTTCTTTTCTTTATATTTTTTATTTACTTCTTTTATGTGGCGCGTGCCTTTAGGTTAGCGCCTATGTAGCCTGTGCTTAAGTCCGGCCCTGTATGTACCACTTTGGAAATATACGCTTGTAGCTATTCGGATTTAGAGTTAACATTCCTATAGATGCCCCGACACTCAAAACTACGATGGCTTCAGCAGTAGCCCTGAGTTTTTCTTTCTTTCTTATAATGTAGCCCTTTCATAATTTCTATATTCCTTTAAAAAATATTACTCACCTGACAGGTGTCACGATTTTTTTCAAAATCTTTAGCACATATCTGTGACTCCAACAGTCCATCTGGTGTACCAGTATCTGAAGGTAGAGTTTGATTACATTGTAACAGCGGCACAATGGACAACTCCAATTCGGTTAACACATTTGTTGGAGCATGCGCAAAAGCGGTCGAACCATAACCCATTGCATGAAGTCTGTCGTACGGAATGTCATCGCTGACCCATAAACGTATCGGCCGCACAAAGTTTGTGTAGCTGCAGATATGAAATTTTAACAAATTTAACATTTCATAGTTACATATATACATACATACATATGTTTGTACCTTATGGACTTACGTACATATGCATTATAGAGAGTACATCACTCCATATAAAAATTATACTATTTATCGATCGGAATTGTAAAATTTATTATCTTTGACACCCGAGTTCATAAAAATTAAAGAATAATTTAACTGTTTCCATCATCTGAAGTGATTTTTCGCAAAAATATGTTTAAAACTAAATTTCTTTACAAAACACTAGATGTAAATCTTAGTTTTTTCCGAACTAAACGAGTGTTTTATAAATAAATTTAATTTTAAAACATATTTTTTCCTAAAAACAAAGGGTATGATCAAAACTAAATGTCGCTCTCTTAGCTCGTACTGAAATGAGATTAAAACTATCCATGTAAATTACAAAAATCTATGGAACGTTCCCAAAGAGAACAAAATGCGAACAATACTTTCGGGAATGGGAACAAAGGCCTCCGGACGTTTTGGCAACAAACGAAATGGGAACTGAAGTCTCAGGAAATTTCTGATAGAGAACGAAACGGGAACCAATCTTCTCTGAACTATTCGCGGAGAAAGGGAACGAAAACAAAATTTTTCTCAAAGCGTTCCATTGGTTTGAAACATTTGAAAATTAAAATGAATCAAAAAGAACTGTAACATAATTTTGCAAATGAAATCAACGAAAGACTTAGGGCCAATTTCACAGTGCGTAGTTAACTCCGAATCGACAGTTAACTAGAGATTTTCAGTACAAAAATCTGTAGTTAACTCCCGATTCCGAGTTAACTACGCATTGTGAAATTGGCCCTTAAGACACCAACTTTTCTTACATATGAAATGAAAAATTGTTTCATAAATGGACTCTAATGATGAGCAATAGGAAATTCAAATGATCCAGCTTTCGTCTGGCTTAGAACAGTGCCCGCCAAACACTTTCCTGGGAAACGAACTATATTCGGCCTTTCACATGTACACAATCGGCTTCTTACACGTACACAATCCGAACGTCAACAGAAGGAGTAGAAGAGCAACAAATTTTATTTAGTTGCATCCAAACAATAGGCGAAGCAGGTTGATGACGCACTGTTGTTGAATAAAGTAGGTACACTGAGCAGAATGAAAGAATATTCATTCAAACATTTTATAACACAATTTTTCGTACATACACCCCTATAAATAGGTATGTATATGGTACCAAGTCGTGCTTTTTCTTCATATTAAAAGAACTTTGTGAATTATGTATTTTTTTTAATACCAGACTAGTCCTCAATTAAAACATACAATATGTTTTGTTATTCATCTTTTGGTTTAATCGTTATTTTAAATTGTTTTTATTTTATTTTATTTCTACTTGAAATCAACGAAATTTTCTTTTAATATTCAGAGTGCTCGAAGCAGGTTGTCTTTTTTGCTCAGAAATCCACACTTAAATTATAAAAAAATAATAATAATTTTACCAACTTTTTCCTTTCTTAGGGCGGTTAACTTTCATTATATGTTTCTATGTTGTTTAGATCTAAAAAATAGCGCACAATGAAAAAAAACGGCAAAAAAAACATACCAAAGTTTTTATAATAAGTAATACAACACAGAAATTTTTTCCGTGCATTACCACCAACACATTCTCATTTTTTGTTTCATAACTAATACATTCTCATTTCAAGACTTTCCTCTTTTTGTCGGGCACTGGCTTAGAATAAACAATCGTGTTTCTCATAGAAATAATTTTTCATCCCAACACTCAGATGCCTCTCTCGTTCTTAACGTTAAGTTCCCAAAACCTTTGCTCTCTAGCAGAACGTTCCTCCCTAGACTTTTGTTTTCATTTCATCCTCCTTCAAAACGTTCTCGATACTTTCCTACTCATTTTGTTCTCATTGGAAACGTTTCCGAAAGTTTCGTTCTCATTATGTTCTTTTTGAGAACGTTACTGAGAGTTTTGTTCGTTTTTTTTTTCTTTACAGAAACGTTACCGAAGCTTTTGTGCTCGTTCAAATTGTTCTCATTACATTTGTTCCCATAAAGCTCTTTTGTGGGAACGTTCTTGACATTACATTTTGTTCTCGTGCAGAACAACACCAAAACTGGAACGCGTTCTTGGTCCCTGACAAAAAATCCATGCAATAAAAATAATAAGATTTTTGGAAGGAAGTTCCGAATCGGTCCAGCTTACTTAAGTTTTGGCGGAAGACTTAGTATCAGTAGAGCAGGTGATTTGATTATTATTTTTTTTTTTTTCAAATTATTTGGTATCGAAAATGTAGGTGTAATGACTTACATCACTGACTGTGCCAAACGGATCAACGCTATGTCATGATAGTTATATGAAGAGTTGTACCAAGGATGCGCTTGTATTTCAGCAACAGGACGCACTTGAAAAATATCATCCAATTCAATGTTTTTCAAATTGATGTCGCCCACTTTGACCACTTCGGGAGCTTGACTTCAAAGTAAATAATAAATAATGCATAATTAAAGCGTACATACACGCTAGCATATTTTAGTCTACATATTAAATATTAAATCATATGTAATTACTAATTATAATTGTAAACGCTCACCCGCTGTGATAGCAACAGTGCGCAACAGTTAAAACAAAAACTTCATTAATTAAACTGCCGCCACATTTGTAATCGTAGTTGTCGGTGTAAGTGCGAAAACCCAGCGCAGCCTGAAATTAATTGAATTTGATACATTTATTTGTATGTACGTATGTATAATTACTATAATTAATATAAGACAAAAGATAAGTTAATTAATGAATAATAAATAATTGCGAGGGCATAAATCTATTTATGTCTGTAGGTAGTAACTGAATTCTTATCGATTATTATGTTCTTGAAATTCATACATATGTGTTTCAATGACCTCAAATCACTTCATAATGCAAAATGCGCTTAATTAGCGCTAGAAGTCCAAAAACTGGTTTTGTTCGGCTAATTGCTGCATTTAGAATACAGTGAAGGCTCGATATACATACATATCTATAGTTTCGTTGTATTTATAGAATATCAATAGCTCTATTGAACGAAAAATGCATAAAAAAATCGTTTTACCAATACTTATGCTTGATTTCCACCAGACATTAAAGGTCAATAACGGTTATAGAAATTTTGTTTTTACAAAATATTCGTGTCATTATGTTGAAACAAAGTCAATAAACTGAATTTAAATTTTTTTTTTATCTTTTCAGTCTCTAGTTGAAATTCAGCATTAGTTTAGTTTTGATTTTCAGATCCAACAAAACTCTAATGCTGTCCGTATTCATAATTTGCTAAACAGAGGGTTTTAAGTCTAACCCTGCTTATATAAAAGCTTTTGTTGACAAAACTTTATCACCAAAAAAAAAATTGTTATACTGAGTTTCGCCTTTTATCAAACTTCATTTTATCGAGGTCTTACTGTACATTAAATCGAACACTTATCATATTCACATGATTACTTACCATATGCGGATACTGTCCGGGCGCTACAATCGATCGTCCATTGAAATCATCATTGACTTCATCATTCTCGAGCGCCTCATCATAACGCGCGCCATCAACTTTCCGATCGACATCGCTATAGATAGCGGCGAAACGTTTATAAAGACCAGGTGGCGGTCGTTTAGGGCCAAACTTATTACCCTTGCCACGACAATGACCATAGGCATGACCCTTGCCATGTCCATTACCAGGACCGTTTGGGTTCTCACAGTCTAACGCCGACTCAACGTTGCCCGACTCCGTGGCTAAGACAAAGCCCTGTAAACCCTTATTAGCACCGTTCTTATTGCCATTGCCATTACTGTTACCATTGCCGCGTCCATTACCATTACCATGCCCATTCCCTTTATTATTGCTGGAACTGGACAAAAAATCTGGTTGCAGGCCATAGTCGCCTGGTGATGGCGATTGAATGCCTCCAAGCAACTCCGTGTCTAAGACAAAGCCTTGCAAGCCCTTATTACTGCCGTTCTTATTGGCATTACCATTACCATTACCGCGTCCATTACCATTACCATTTCCATTATTTCCATGCCCTTTGCCTTTATTATTGCTGGAAGTGGACAAAAAATCTGGTTGCAAGTCATAGTCGCCTGGTGGTGGCGATTGAATGCCTCCATGCGGATTGTGGCCTTGGCCGTGTACTTTTCGGGTGTTTCGCGAAACAGACGCGACAATAATGCTGTGAGTATTTAAAATGCCTAAAAACGAGATCAGCAACGTTTCGAATCTCATATCGATGCACGCGTCGATTAATTTTATTCAAGCGTACGATCTACGTACAACAGCTAGCCAAGCGAGTAGCAAACTGAACGTTGTTGAGTCGTGTTAAAGCGACTCTTTATTCACGCATTGAGTTCAAAAGCAATTAATTTTTATCAAAAATGCGCTTTTGATTGTTTTTTTTTTTTTTTGTTGATACTTTCGGTTTAAAACAACAGATTAGCGGATGATTGGTAGATGTTACAGTATTGAAAATAAGTTAGGAATACATATACTATACTTAGATACAGGGAATGCAGATATAATTAGCAATTTAATATCGATCATCAAAATACATATGTACCGGGATGATAAAATAATGGCATTTAATAGCGTACTACTTACTTATTTTCGAAGCTAATGGTGCTAGATATATCATAAGCTTAATTATTGTGCAGTTAAAATAACTAAAGAATATTTACTGTAATGTGGTTTTAGAAAATTACCCATGACGTCGGCTTGCTCATATCCTTTGTTGGGGAAAATTCGGTAATTAGTGGGATTACCATGCGCTCTCGTGAAAGAGGTATCTGTGTAAGTATGAATGTGAGACAGGTAAGAAGGCAGAATACTTCGATAATGCTTCGTTGTAAGTTTTGCATTTGGGACAGGCTGGCACACTCTAGTCATTCCACTTTTCTAATCAATGGCTTGAAATGGTTTTTTGTAAAAAACCTAATTTACCCGCGAATGAAGAGGCGCAAAGAAGCTGTCGATAAGTAGCAGTTGAAATTCTGTTACATATAGCTATTTGAATGGGATTAGCCTTCTACATTTCTCATATACCTTCAGAGGCATTTATGGAAAAATGAAATGGCAAAACCAGCGCCACAAAAAAAAAATACAAATATGGGATTTCATTTAAGGATTTTCAAGTATATAGGGCATTTCCATGCATGCAAAGAGCTACATATGTACATACATATTGTATGTATGCATACCCAACCGAAACTACAACGAAAACATGTTCAAAAAGTTGCCAACTATACATACAGGTAGTTTTAAGAGGAGATGCTTTTAAGTAATTTTGGGTTTATTTTGCGCTCAGCGACTATTACAGCAGACAGTTGTCGAGTAAAGTTGAAGATTGCAGGTTGAAGTTTTTTTTTATACGCTTGGAAATTACACAAATTATAATAAATAAATAAATAGGATATTCTTTTGCAAGCAATATAAATCTCGCAATATTAAAAACATTTTTTTTTTTAGCTCGCGAGTGTAATTTGTAATGCTGAAGCAAGAATAAATTGATTCTGCTTGAGTGTAAAAATATAATAAAATAAATTGTCGTGTCGTAATCGAAAAAGTTGAAATGTAAGTAATATCAAATAATTATATACAAATTATGAAAAAATACTTTTGGTATCGCTGTATATGGCTTAGAAAACGATTATTATTTTCAATCTAAAATTAGCAATTAATATTAGCTGCGTAAACATCTTTGTGCGGCTTGGCAAAGCATTAGAAGATTCAGTTACATATATACATAAATATATAGATTAGTTTAGAAATTAAACATTACTTTCATTTCATTTCATTTTGTGGGAAGCAGTACACGACATTTTCATAACCATTTAAGAAATAGATAAAACCTATTTCATTTCATTTCGTGCTACCCAGAAATGATTCCGAACTTGTCCCAAAATTGTCCTGAAGTGGCTCTGAAAAAGCCATGAACTTGTCCCAAAA
>NW_023458558.1:13061192-13074808 GCF_013731165.1 Rhagoletis pomonella | reverse complement strand
AAATTGTCCTGAAGTGGCTCTGAAAAAGCCATGAACTTGTCCCAAAAGGATCTGGAAACGGTTCGGAAGTGGTCCTTTATTAGTCTCAAAATAACTCAAAACTAGGCGCGAAATGTTCCTGAAATAGTCGTGAACTATCCGGAAATGGTTCTGAACTAGTCCCGAAATGTACCCGTACTAGTCCTCCCTAGTCTCAAATGGTTCAGAAATAGTCCCAAAATAATCCTGAAATTATAGTGAATCAACCCCGAAACGGCTAAGAAGTGGGGAACTTGTATCGAAATGTTCTCGAATAAGTCTTGAAACGGTCTCGAAATATTAATCTAGTCAAAATGATCCCGAACTAGTCTAGCCATAGTCCTGAACTAGTCCCGAAACGGGCCTGAAGTTATTTATTTCTACAGACAAGAAACAATTACATATTTTCTGCTGGGTTGATGCAAATTTTACCCATTCCGAGACCTTACATACAATTTTTACATAAATCTATCCTCATAAAATATCGGCTAAAGGCTTAAATCTGAATTTCGTTTATAACATTATTTATATTAGAAATTCATCTTAAAATACTTATTTAAAAATGCAATATGTACATATATTTTTTATTAATAACTCCTAGCAGAATTTAAGGAAATGTTATGGTTTTTAGATTAAGGAGTAGTTTTCTTTTAAAAATTTGTATTAAGGATATTAAAAATGGCAATACAAATAATAATAGATATAGAGAATAGAATATTTAAAAAAATTGCACTAATTTTCAAAATCCATAGACATTTGTTTTAAGTTTTTATTTTTGATGCAGCATCTATGTAGAGTAATTTCGTTTACGTTTTTTAGCGGTTAGGACTCGATGTAGTAAAACATTTTTTATTAACTAATATAAATTTTAATTTGGCTATTCCTTTTTAACGCTTTTCATTGTTTATTGTATTTACATCACTATAGTTGATCTGACATTCACATTGATATTTATTTATGTAGGTACTTACATACACACAAAAATATGCACATATAACGGCTTCTTTCGCAAATATGCAAAAATTAAATAAACAAAAATAATAACATTCCCTATTATAGGCTACCTGTCCTATCACTTGGCGATGTCATCCTTGGATTATCAACATTTTTCAAAACAATGCATGGATTGTGCTGCTTTTATAAGCTACTACTACTTGCCCTATTTCTATCGAATGCAATTGGTAATTATTATATTAAGTGATGTAACTAAACATTCAATTTTCAACAAGTGACTTTCTTTAGGTTTTAACTCACCTCAAGTATTTCAATACTACAAGAGCACCAAGTATACCATTTCCAAACCATGGCGTGGTAAGCCGAATATTTTTGAAAAACTACCTGATCGCATGAATATATTTAAGAAAAATCCCCCTCCGCCAAAACGTGAAGCAAACATTCCGAATGCTTACTTTTACAACGTGGTTAATAATGCCAACACGGCACTCACTGTGCCAAATAATCAATTTTTCCAATTACAACCAAATTCGCATGTTAATAATACTGATGTTTATAATATAATGGACAAGAGAAAAAACGAAAAGGTTACGCCCACAAAGCGGCCAGAGGGTTCATTTTGTCGACGCAGCTTTGATGGACGCGCCGGTTACTGTATATTGGCTCACCAGTGTCTACATGTGATAAAGGAATATCGAGAGCATGGCACTAAGATAGACTTGTGTACGCATCGACAAAATGTACCGGTCATCTGCTGTCCATTGGCAGAAAAACAATTGGAAACACAAAGCATCAGCGCGAAAAGTGAGTACCTAGGACTTTATTAATGTTCAATGTATTGGAAAGTGTAGATGACTTATATGTAGATCTATTTAACATCTTTTTATAGAATGCCAGCAATATAATGATTTGATTGAAGGCGTTAAGTTTGATATTCATCGAACATTTTCTGGGAAAACTTGTGTGCCCAGTTTACCCTTGATTGTTGGTGGACAGGTCACGAATGCAGGCGAATATCTACATATGGTAAGTAACTGTAGACGAGTGTTTCGTTGTACTTCGAACTATACATATGTATGTACGTATGTACTTCCATAGGCCGCATTGGGTTGGACTAAGATAGATGTGGAGATACGTTGGGGTTGCGGCGGCACATTGATAAGTGAACGCTATGTTCTCACAGCAGCTCATTGCGCTACAGCCAGCGAGTAAGTTACACATATTTCACAACAACAATTAAAATAAATAACAATAACGATTTTCATTTTATTGCAGGAATCCGCCCGATATCGTTCGTCTAGGTGCGCCAAATCTGATTCTAATCTCAACTGAAGCTCAGGACATACGCATTGCCAAAATTATATTGCATCCGAAATATCGATCGTTTGCTTATTATCACGACATTGCATTAATGAAATTAGCACAACGAGCGAAAATAACTCCGAAAGTGCGTCCTGCATGTCTTTGGCAATTGCCAGATTTGGATATATCTACTTTGGTAGCCACCGGTTGGGGCCGCACTAAGTTTCGTGGTTCACGATCCGATGAGCTACTCAAAGTCGATTTGAATATGATTAATCAGAATTTATGTAAAAAGCTATACAAGAAAGAACGCCGTCTGTCAAAAGGTATTTTGGATGAGCAGTTCTGTGCCGGTCATATGACTGGTGGAAAAGACACGTGTCAGGGTGACTCTGGAGGTCCATTGCATGCTGAACTACCCGAATTGAAATGTGTTAAATTCGTGGTTGGCATTACATCGTTTGGAAAGTTTTGCGCGAAATCCAATGCGCCAGGAGTTTACACCAAAATTTATCCATACTTGGATTGGATTGAGGGCATTGCATTTAAGGACGAGTGAAATAGTAATTTAGGGGCATATCATGGCTCTGTCAATAAATTAAATCGAAATGAGATAAACCCCCCTATTCTAACAAAGTCACAAAAATAGCGCATTACTATTGTGATTATTACTGTGCCTAAAAAAATATGCCACAAAAGACAGATTTTAAGTGCTAAGAAATGCACACAAATTTGAACATTTTTTTTTGCCTCGGCATATTTGTACGCTACTGCATAATTTGAAGCGCGGTAGAAATCATAATAGTGATACGCTGAGTTTGTTCGTATAGGGGTGAATTTATGATAAATCAAGAACCAAAAGAAAAGATATATGTTTATAGAAATTATGTAAGAAAATGTAAACTTGCTTGATTTATGTGAAGAAAGTTAATAGAAACAAACTAATTTATGCTGTAATGTGAATAGATATAGTTTAAGAATATGTAATTTATATCACTTTTAACTTTAGTTTTATATGCTTGAGAGTTTTGTAATAAATTACGAAAATATTTTGTTTATAAGAGCGTGTCAATTCGCTGTCAAATTGAGAAAGAGAAACTTTATTTCGATATGGGAAAAGCCAGAAAAACCTTTCTGTTACATTTCGGAAATCAGTTTCAAAAATAAAAGTTGCACGATATGACTGCAGTTGAGAGAGTGCGAATCGATTTCGAAAATATATTTCAACTTGCTCGTGCTGCATTATCTTAATTAGTAATTAAAACATCATTATGACCATTTTCAACGGTTTGTATTTTATTTGCTAGATGTTACTCAGTCTGGCACCTCCAAATATTTGCATGAACGAACAAGCATGAAATATATGTGCAAAATTGCAAATATTCAACAGTTGGCAGCATTGCGCAAGATAGTGGATTTGCGTTCCACATTTGTCGTTCAATAGTGATGTGCTGAGTCGATACTATGAAGTATTGATCGACCCTCGGTACCGATTTAAAAAGTATCCAATTCTTTCGATACACGGTACCGAAACGTTTAGGCTTCCAATTAGAACGCATGTGTAGGGGCTAATAGAGGTTTTAATTTCCATTTTCCATCGCCACAATGCAGATAAACTCTTCCTTATAGAAATCATTTTTTTCTAAATGAATCGGACAATGTTATCTCTGTAGGCCTGAAAGACTTCGTTCATCCGTAAAAGCGTTTTTCTAAAATTTTAGATTTACGATGGTGGAAACTCATAAAACAGAATTTTACTGTTGCGACAATATCAAGAAGGCGATGAGAGTGTTTCAATAAGTGGTTACAACATTGCTTAGTACAAATTGTTCAACTTTTGGGAAAGAATCGTCTTACACGTACTAAGTAGTACGTAAAATTAGTGAGACATATTCATAGTCGAAATAAAGTCGATGCAACTTTTTTTGACAGATATTTTGTTATAAATTATGTCAAAAAGCGGAAATTGTGTGTAGAATCGGTACTGGGCATCGAAAGGAAGTATTGGGTGCCGAAATCTTTCTGAAGTATTGGGTACTGAGTATTGGGTACCGGCAACTCAGTACATCACTATCGTTCAGCAGCCGGTTTTGTTGAGTGCGCAATCTACCGCTTTCGTATTTGTAAAAAATTAAATACAAATTTAATTTGATTGTTTAGTAGACCTTCACACCAAAAAAAAATATATAAACTTTCCATTTGATTGACGCGAATATTGAAACTTGGCAATCTTTACTGGAGGGCGCATTAAACAAAATTTCCTTTCTACAAAAATCTATTGAAGTAATTGATTTTGAGTATATCCAGCCAATATTCGATGAAAAACGTGAATGGTAAGCGCCGAAGAGGCATACAATTGTTCAAAAATAGTGCATAAACGTCTACATACATCGCATTCGACAACTTATCAGGGAAGCCACTTCGAATTTCATCACAATCCACACCTGCAGCATACAAAGAAGCTGAAGGAGGATTTGCTAAAGCAGAGTCTGCAAAATTTCCAAGGTCAAGCTTCAAATTTCCAAGATGATTCAAAATCACTGCGAAAATAGTTGCAATAGCAACGCAGTGTCAAGTCCCATAAAAAATCCGGTCACATCTGATACGGACGTACAACATGACAGGTGTATTTGCAGACAAAATATTGACGAGTTTAAAATTTAACAGCCTCTTTTTTTCCAGAAATAAGGAGCAATATAAGCTTACTAAAGATAATACAAACGTTACATTTCGACAGTATTCTGAATCGGAGCTTCTTCAGGGCTTCCTAGGACAAAATGTGGAACAATTCATGAGCATTTTGG
Source organism: Rhagoletis pomonella (assembly GCF_013731165.1). Classification (NCBI taxonomy): domain Eukaryota; kingdom Metazoa; phylum Arthropoda; class Insecta; order Diptera; family Tephritidae; genus Rhagoletis; species Rhagoletis pomonella. Next base: position 13,069,730 of record NW_023458558.1, on the reverse strand, counting down.
CCACGGATAAATTTGATAACTTTGTTTCTGATGCGAATTCTGGATACGAGCAACTTGATGAATTGGAAAATGGGAGGCCATTGCCGTTAACTCCCGAAAATTATCCCAACAGCGTTATTACCAAGTAACTACCCCTTGACCTCTAATGGCCAGATTTTCAGTGCACGGCCGAGGTTTAAACTCGGTTTAAACGCCCGATCTGGCTGGTTTAAACTAAGATTAGCCAATCAGATATCAGTCAGCTCTTCGATTTAAACTCGGTTTACTTAATCTAAGTTTAAACTGGCACTGAAAAACTGGCCCTAAATAGACCAATTGTTATTGTTTTTTCCTACATATATATATAGTATGTTCCAATAGCATTACGGTTTACAGGATTTAGTCAGAACTTGCAGGAAGTCGTTCCCATAGACATACACTCGGGAAGGGGGAACACTTTTTAGAGATTAACTGCGCGACTGTTCCTTGTCAGAAGTTACAGGATTTAATCCGGAGTTTTTTCCTGTAAGTTCATGAAATGTGTCAAACGAACTTTGTATTTGTTACAAAATGGAAGTAAACGAAATATTTGAATATGTAACAGACTAATACATAGTATGTACGTGCGTATGTATGTAGCCTGTTCCTTTGAGCTTCGGATTAAAGCCTGCAACTGTCAAACTACAAATTTACTCTTCCAAGTGCAGATGCAGAAGTGTACGAGAACGCAAAAGGCACTATTTCCTGGACTGATTTAGCAGAAATATCACTAAATAATTATTTAAATCTATGCATATTCAAATATTTCGTTGTTTACTTCCATTTTTTTTTAACAAATACAAGGCTCTTTTCTTTTACCGCATTCTGTTTTTGTTTATAAATGCAACCCTGCCCATCGTTTGACACTTTTCAAGGACTTTCAGGATTCAAAACTCCAGACTCGTGTAACTTCTGACTAGGAACAGTTGCTCAGTTACTCTCTTAAAAGTGTTGCCACTTACAGCTTTTATGTCTATAGGAACGACTTCCTGTAAGTTATCACTAAGTGCTCATTTACACACGGCGATTTTTGTTGCCACAACTCGACGTTTGTAGGAGAGAGAGTGACGAGGAAAGGAGAGGGGCACCGAGTTGCTCGTGCTCGGGCAACACGCTTTGTGCTCTCGTTCGTCTGCGTAAATTGAACCGCTGTTCACAGCTGACAACAACAATTGCATACACACAAATTGCCGTGTGTAAATGAAACGAGCAACACCAAAAGGGAATGTGAAAAATTGCGGCTACAAAAGTTTTCGTGTATAAACGCAGTCTAAATCCCGTAAACCGTCTTGAGGGATTTCCGCTCATTTTCAAGTTAATTCAGCATAGTGGCAGCACTACTTTGTGCTACCTTTGTTCGCTACGTCATGGAAAACAGCTGATTTGTGGAATTTAACTTTAATGTAATGCTGCCATATTAGGTAAATGTTTTTGTGTTGGAGTGCACTTCATAATTTTATGATTTTTCATAGTTTCCAAGTTTTTAAATGTTTAGTTTTATAAAGGTAAAGCGCTTAAATGCCATGAGCTATAAATAAGCCCAAAACCGTGTGTTCATTTCAATAGAATTCCTATAACAAAATGAGTTGAGAAACTTTCGGTGGCATTGTTTTTTTTTTTTAGCGATAAAGTGGCAACACTTGTATTGCGCATCTTTTGTGTCCTTTGCATTTCTTGTGTGTTTTATGTTTTATCTAGATGCGTTCTTTTGTCTGTTCATCCGACAATCGTTTAACTTTTATGGAATTTTAGGGAATATAAGCATAATTTGGTATTGAAACGTTGATATTTTTCCCATAATGTCGTGGCATAAAATAAGGTAATTTTTTGTGTGTAAATTTTGCCAAGTGTTTCTTGGATTGGTAGATTACTTGAAGGCATAATCAACCCAACCTTGCAACTGCTGCTCTACATAGTACCTACATTTTGTTTAACTTTTATAAGTGACGGACTTGCAAATTATTGGCAGGTACACAACTTTATATGTAAATAAGTACAATAGCAGAATTCTCACGCGGATATATGTATTTACATTAAATTGCGAATAAATTCTATATATATACATATGTATGTTATTAATTTTTGTATTTAGTGAATATTCGTGCAGCTCAAATCAAACCAACAAGGACATAACCATAATCGACATGGCTCACAATTCGGATGCATCTAACCCTCATGAGGAGATTTGCAAGGAGGAAGAGGATCTTTTGTAAGTGTGAATGTGCGCATGTCGACCTTGAACAATATCTTACTTTTGTTATATTTTGCAGACCAAGTGATGAGCCGTATTCATACCTGCAAGGGCTTAATGTAAGTTGACTAAATGATTACAATCGCTTAATTAGTTGTATGCTGATAACCTTTTTTTTTTGTTACTTTATAGTCGGATAACCTCATGCAGTTCAGTCAGGTATGCAAACAAAATATTTCACGCAATGTTTACACATATGTATGTAGTATATCTATTGCTTTTTACTTCAATGAAAAGCGCAACGTAAGATCGCTTTGTACGAATATGAGTAGAAAGCCCGTTACCGCCGATAGAACCTGTGATGTAATAGTTTTTATTAATTACTATTTCAAATGCTTTTACGTACCTTCATATAAACTTACATCTTGGAAAAGAGAAATATTTATTTCTAAGAGGCCGAGGGGCTGAATTTTATATTTGATTACAAGAACAAGCAAAGAAAATTCTTCTACCGATTGCTTGAATCGCACGTCTGCATGTGTAAGGCTAATGCGTTGAAGAATCAACCCTGTCTCCTGCACCTGCAATTGAAAATTTGTAACTTGTATTTGGTCTTTATAAGCTGTAATATACCTTCAGCCGGTTTTCATCGCAGATCTGCGCTTGCAATAACACCTCGAACACCGATATCACCAGAAAAACTGCATTTGTTAAAGCATTGAAAACGTTATAAGGCTCATTGTTAACCAATGTATCGGCAATTGCTAAATACTGCGTAAAGCAACTAGCTGTGATGCCACATAAATTGCACATCAAAGAGCAAATTAGTGGAACAGAATGTAACTGCAAATGTTTTGTTGTCTGCTCGCAAATAATTTTGTATTTTTGTGCAAGTAAATCCAAACGGTCAGCTAGTTCACAGAAACGTTGCATGCGATAGAATGGCTTGTGTAAACTCATCTGCAAGGCGGTCTGCAAGCAATTGACTTCATTGACAACTTCGCCTAAATGTTCATTTAATGTTGTCACAAGCATTTTGCTAATTACCAAAGTCCCAAAAAAGATGTTGGGAAACATTTGTGACACTATCATTGGCAGAAGAGTATATAAAGTCCACATAAGATTCTTGTCCGGTTCATTATACATTTGTTGCAGTATCAAAGTCACTTCTTGCATAATGGGTATTAATAAACTTTTAAGAAATACTAGTCTATTGGAACTCACTACCATCCTTGCACTCACATCAAAGAAGTGCATAGTCTCAAACAATGCGACGCCATTCAGAGATTGCGCCCAAATCCTTGTTAGAAAGAGGGCGGTTAAGTAGCTTATAATGCTCGCTAAAATATTCATATAACTATACAATTTAACTGCATTTTTCAAATCGAACTGGCCTGTTCGTAAGTCGTTAATGACATCGTGACCATAAGATATTGTAAACACCAGTGTTATGACCAGCGAATATACTGTCATTATGTACGAAGTGTAAAAACGGCGTTGGCGCAGGGATAGTGTATTTGGCGACAAACCTAACAACATCAATGTAACAGTAAAGAAACCGATGAAAAATTTTAAACTTTTGTAATCCTCCATAATTAAAGCGCACGGTTTTTTTCAACAAACTTAATTCAAATTTTTTATGGATAGAATTCAAATAAAACTATAGTTTTAATACGACTTTTTGAATTCCTCCTGTGAAATCCTTCTGTGTAACCTTTTCTATGCGCCGCTCAATTTGTTTGTTATTGCTTAATGCGCGTTAATTACATTTTAATTGTGCGTTACTATCTGCCAGTATCAGTCAAGCGGCTTGTGAGGCGCGGGCTAATTTTGGTGTTTATTTATTAGATATTTAGGAATTTGTTTTCGTGTGCAGCAGAAGTAATAAAGTGATGGGAATAACCTAACCATATTTTTCGGCAATTTTTGCCCGGTAATGTATTATTTACGTAGCGGTTCGTACGCTACGACTTTAGTAATCTTCTTCCATTTATTTCAATTTTTTGCTTTATTAAATGTAATTACTGCTAAACACATCCAAAATTCAACATTAGACAAATTCTCAAAAAATTTTAAGATAAAATTATAATAAAATATAAATTAAAATATCAAATATATGGATATGTACATTCAAAATATAAATTAAAAGAAGTGAATAAAAACTTATCACAAACACAAAGTTTGTAGAGTTACAAAAGCAGGGTCCGAAAACAATAGTTATTTTCGAAATTTGATTTCAAGAAGTAAGTCGGATAGAATTTGTCTTTTCAACATTTGTGTATAGCAATGTGATGATTGTTTGCCAAGGAATGTTAATCTTATATGATTTAATTTTTTTTTACTTTTTTCAAAAAAGTCAGCAATTAACCGTTTTTACTCGTATATTTTCAATTAAAATAATAGTAAAATTTTAACTATTCCAGTTAAAAATAAAATTTAAAATTTGACTTACATTTTTTCAGCAAAAAATAAAAGTTAAAATTTGACTTATTTTTTTTCAGTCAAATATAAGAATAGCAGTTTACATAGTCACAATATAATATGTTTTAATTGTAAAAATACACATATCTTTAATTATTAACTTATATACATATATGACTATAAAAATAAAAGTAAAATTTTAACTTTTATATTTGACTGAAAAAATAGAAGTCAAATTTTAACTTTTAATTTTGAGTGAAAATATATCGGTGAACATATAACTATTATTTAAGGACTTGAAAAAAAAAGCATAACGGTTACAAGAGATCTGTTTCAATTCGTTCCCACGACAGTCGGGTCTACGTAACCGGAACGACCCAGATTTATATCTGGCCAAGTACTGTCACTCCAGCAACACTCCCCAAAAAGTCTTTGGGGAATTTGTATGCTGCTACAACAACAACAACAACATCTGTTTCAATTTTAACGGCATACACACAAGCGCACATGCATTACTGTTTACGATAATCGATTATACAATTAATTCCAGCAACTAACACGTTAGTTTACAGATAGAGTTTTTACTGGGTTGTAACTCAAGTTAACTTACCGCATTTCTTGTGTATATAAATATATGTACATATATGTATGTGTTTCACCAGAAGCCACAAGTACTTTCATAAGTTTGCTTGCATTCATCTGGTTCCTTCTGTTATACATATCGGACGCGTTACTAAAGTTTCGCTCTTACTCATACCGCTGCACAACACTAAAACACAAACAAACGAACAAGCGGCGTAGTAAAGGAACCAATACAATAACAACGAAGCGTAAGCGAATGAAATTGTTTACAAACAACACGAAATTATGAATGAAAACAAAAAATGCTTAGTCAGATTTTATTGTTGGCTTTCGTGGTCGCTCTACGGTGAGTTGGTGAGTCAGTAAGCCAGTTAGTCGTTAATTTGCTTGCAGCCAAACAGGAGTAACAAAATGAAGCTCTTACATTTATGTCGCCGTTATGAGGGCTATGTAAATAAGCAAATGATTTTATTTTAAGCAAATAACAATTAAATTGTTTATATTTAATATAATACATAAAATAAATATTCTCCCTTTTTCACACAGCAATCGGCCATACAGGAGCTATTAATGAAGGAACAATTGGATGTTAAACCGGTGAGTGTATTTGTTTAATATATATTCGTAATGTGCATTCCAATGTAAGTGAACACCTTTTTTTTCTCCTTAGAATTTAGATGTATTGCCTACATTTGAGGAGCATGACACCGGCGGTTACAAGTTTGACTTACAAGTCTGCAGTAGAGGTAAAGCTCAAAAGGGTTGGATGTTTTCGTCTACTCGCAAGAAGCTCTATATACGCATGAATGATATTTTTACGGTGGATGTAATATACGTGCCGAAGCTGCCTTTGCAACAGTTACGCGTACGCGTGCTGATGAGTTTCAAGAACGAGGTGAGCGAGCCTGTGTTGCGTTGCCAAAATCACCTAAGCAAAGATACTGGTAAGTTGTTTTCCCTTTCACTTCTGTTATATTCTGCTGCTGTTAATGGGGATGTTTACAGCAAGAACTTACTTTTTGTTTTCAACCACCTTATAGAATCTCACCCGAAGCGGCGTCAGAGTTTGCTACGCTGTGAGAATCCTTCCGCTGAATACTGTGGCACACCTGAGGGTAAAAGCATTCATGATCGCTACTCGGTTTTAATTCCATTGGGTGCGTCTGTCATAAAGAATGACAATACCATAAGGCAAACGATCGCCATCAAGTTTACTTGCCAGAATTCGTGCATTGGGCGCAAGGAGACAAGCTTAATATTTCTGCTGGAGGGCATGAGGTGAGTGAGACGGTGAGGGGGAGATGTGCTGTTAGGTGACGCACGTTTCTAATGACAACGCAGTGTGTAGTGTATAAGTGAACATGTTGCTGCATGCAACCTTGCGCTATCATTATTGTGAAAGTCTTATATAGCAATTGTGCTTATAAAAAACGTATTATGCATTTCATTTGTTCTATTTACGTTTAGTGGTGAAATACTTTCACAGCGTGTAATGGATGTGAAAATCTGCTGCTGCCCCAAACGAGACCACAAGGCAGACGAGCGCAATAGAATAGTGGCTGCATCAAAGCGGAAATCAAATGAAGGTAAGCCCTAGTCAACTTTTTCTATTATTTATTTCTTTTAAGTAAACCTTTGTGTTACTGCCACAGATATGTCCGCTCGCGCTCCAAAATTAAAGAAAAAGAAGAATAACACGCAAGCCTTTGCCAAAGATGAAGATACTAGTAGTGATTTAGAAGACAGTGATAGTGGCTTTAGTACAGCACAAGATGTGGATTTGCAGGCAACATCTAGCGGCAACTATCGCGTTGTCATTGAGTTGGATAAAGAATTGATGCAAAAGGCGTTGGAATGTTTCAATCAGGCGATAGCACTACGCATGTTTGAAGAACCGCAACAAGCGAAGCACTACAATAAAATGTGTCGAAAGCTAATGCGGGTTCGAGGTAAGAAAAATTTGACTCCATTTAAATTAACAATTTTTTATGAGTGTATTCTTTTTCATTACAGATAAGCTGAAGAAGGTGTAATTTTATAAATTTTTAAGTCATATCAGTTGATAGGTCGCCTTAATTATCTATAAGTAAAATAGGTTTAAATTACTCGATAGCATTAGTTTTATATAGAGTAGCGTACAGAATCGGGCATATGATTTGCAACCAAATTCAAAATGATATTGTTTACCATTTAATTTTTAAGAATTTTCAATTAAAATAGGGTAGAAAAAATAGTTTCATCAAAATTTCCAACTTTCTTCTCAGAAGTGTTAAATTGTTTTGAGTACGCAGTTTTGTAGCCTCCCTGCAAACCAAAGTTCCCGAAATCTTAAGGAAATCGTTAGGAGTATCTCATTTCTGTAACGATTTTTTTACGAATTTTCAAAGAAAATTATATGAAGTGGTTGACACGAACTCGTAAAGAAATTTCAGTACGAAAAATAAAGAAAATTCTGAAAGATATTCTTCACATAGCACCATTATTTTCGTTGCTTAACAGATTTTCTTCCGAAATTTCGTAAAAGAATGGAAGTGTGCGTAATTTATTTCATTTTAGAAAATTCGGCAAAAAATCGAATTAAATCTTAACGAATTCTTTAAATTTCTTTACAATGCAGAATACTCTGAAAAAATGGTTTGCAGGGCTATTAAATTTGAGTAAACTAATGTGCGAGATTCAGGTGTCGTAAGAATTACGTGAACATTTTTTTGTTTTTGTTTTTTTTTTTTTTTAGTTTTCTACATAATTTTATATGAGTTTTGTTAGAGAATGAACTGTGTCTAAGAATTACGTGAAAATTTTGGGCTTGTTTTTAGTTTTCTACATAGTTTTATATGAGTTTTGTTAGAGAATGAATTGTATTTCAAGTGAAAATTCTTAAAATTAAATAAATATACATAAGTGGCAAACAATATTATTTTGAATTTGGTTGCAAATGATATGTCCGATACTTTTGGGGTTAGGTTTAAGTTTTGTACTATATACGGCTAAGATATTGTATGCATTTATTTCCAAGTGAAATATTTGGCACTACTCAAATTCGGTCATTTGAAGTTTTGTTTTTATGATTATTCTCAGTCTTTCAGAAATATTTGCATTCCATAAAGGAGCGAAAATTTCTGTTTAAGCAGCCTGTTCTGTGTGTAAATTTTTCGTTCTAACTATGTATGCAGTAGATATGTAACAAGTGCCTGTGCATTGAATTTATTTGTTAAAACTTTGTCTTCCGTCTAATTATTCATGTAAATGACAAGTTTTCAAATTAAAAAAAAAAAATCAGAATAATAAAAAGCGTGATCTTTGGATGATCGAATAAGACGTTATTT
>NW_023458558.1:13056446-13061182 GCF_013731165.1 Rhagoletis pomonella | reverse complement strand
CCCAGCGCTCGTTTGTCGGTATACATATATATGTACATGCATGCACATATTCGTTTTGGCTCAAATATGGCGCACAATATGGCCGCAAGCCAAGTGTGAGTAGCGGACGCGCGTAGGCCGCCGTTATTTTTTTTTTGTTTGTTTGTATGGAGGAGCGTAAAATCGCACTTTCAACTGACTAAGCCTAGCCTGTTGGCATACATAAGACTTGGCCAGAAAACACAGAGACAAGCGGAAGACCTGTTGTTGCTCGTTTGCTGTTTGCCATTTACGTTTTAAAACCGTTTACGGACTTTGAGCCTTTTTGGGTATGAGTTGCGCGTCTTAGCGCGTGATGTGCATTAAATGAGTTAAGTTTTTAAATTAAGTAAAATGAAAATCATAAATAAATTATCGAGCTGATATGAGCAACTCGAGTTGTTTTCCAGTTCCAGGCACTCAAACTATGCCATGTGGTTACTTATTTTAGAAGTACACTTTGATTTACATACCTACATAGTTTCAGGAATTAGATTACATTCTCACTTACGCACATGCGCGTCGATAACAAATGGTAGTCGAATAACAATCAGCCAATCCGTCTGCCAATCTATTTGCTTCCTAGTTCAAGGTAGATGTAGAGTTCAAAACGTCTTTATCAACTGATGAGCAAGTGTTGTTATGGTTAATTACGCTAGTGATCACGTTCGTAAACAAATTCACACGTTTGTACAGCCCGGCATGAACTTAAAGTAGCAATAAAAAATAGCAAGCGTCAATGCTTTCTGTTGCTCATTGTTCCTAGAATCGAAGGAGATTGGTTTACTCTACTTCAAGGGAGCTCTTAAAACAATTTGATGCAGTAACCACCGACAAAGTTCTCCAATCTGCAAAAAGGCTTGAGAATAATAGGACCTCCAGTTCCGATGGGGTTCCTGACTTAGTTTTGAAACCGGCTATCACCAACTTAATATCGTCGTTCACAGACTTGTTTAAGTCATGTCTAGTTTTGAAGAAGCAAACGCTGGTATTGCTGCCTAAACACGGTAAACCTCTAACGGCACCTTCTAGTTACAGGAACGTGTTATATGCAACGGTCGTGAAAACGAGGTCCAAGCTAAAGGAGGCATGTCTGATAACCAGTTTGACTTTCGAATTGGAAGATCGACTATTCACGCGGCAAACTTGGCTACACAGCTGGCATGCGATGCAATAAGCGGTTCGCGTTGGCTCGTAGGTTCTCAGGAGTATTGCTTAGTGGTAGCACTAGACATTAAAAATGCGTGCAATGCGGAAAACTGGGCAAAAATCGTAGACGCACTGGGATACCTTTGTACCTTGGAAGAGTGATACGAAGATATTTCTAAGACCGCTGGCTGGAGTATGAAACCACGTGCACGTGCGAAAACTCGAAAAATCTCAGGCGGTGTTCACCAAGGCTATGTGCTTGGTCATTTGCTTTGAAAAATTATTTATGTACGACGCAGTTCTTCTTCCCAAGGTACCCAAAGCGAAGAGCAATAGAACCATATTAAAACCATATAACATATGCAACTTCTCAGAAAGCGGCTTTTGGACTAACCGCTGTATCCCGAATAGAAATTTCTGGCTTGATAGAACGCACATCGAAGTAGATCTGTACTTAACTTAGTTCTTAACTGGACACGAGTGCTTTAAATCGTAATGATCCTATATGCAACCACAGCGATGGGAATGCTATAGATGAAGGGAACCATGTGTTCTTCGAATGTTCGATAGAAGATTCGCCGCACATTTGGAGCAAATTACTTACCTGAATCATTGGTCCGTTCCAGGCATCAGCTGGAAAGCAATGAAAAATGGAGATTGGCAAGCAACGAAATCGCCGATACGATGAAAAGATTTAAGGCTGTTTAAAAACTAATACGTAGCAGCGGCAATTAAGTTATATTTGGCGGCAGTCTCGTAAGGATCGAAATTTGATGCATAAAGCATTATCGATCAATTCATGATTTTAAAGCTAGGGGAGCAAGGTAGGGATCTTTGGTTATATCGTCGAATATTCAGGCTCCACGACAGACCTAACGGACTGAGGGTAAACGGCTTCGACTGAGACCGAATGATAGTAGGTGCGAGCATATAAGGAGCAAATCTAGCTTATGGCTGTCCCCAGAGCGACAGAGATAAATCCGTATCGATATCGATGTTGTGATAGAAGAGAGGCACGCATCCAGTAATTTGGACGTAATCGTTTGGCTCAGCTAACATAATTACGTACACGTCTCTGTGCAGCAAACAAATTTACGTCCAGCCATAGAAGGAAAGCTCAGCGATGTAATGCGAATGTCACCACCAAGTGCCACCATCTTCGCCATTCGCCTCGCACATGTGCTACCAGTGAAGATGTAGATATCACGCTTTACCAGTTTTGTGGCTCGGTCGATTGCCATCAGTTCCGTTTGAAAGACGCTACAGTGGTCCGGAAGACGAAAGCTAATGAAATGTAATGAAACAGCAGAAAAAAGAGGGTCGTCGACTGAACGAAGCTGCAGTCCGGCTGATCGCAAGCTAGGAGCTGAAGAGGGAAGCGAGACATATTTTACGCAAAACAGAGAGAGGCGTAAATGCGTGAGTGCGCAGAGTTTGAACTGCTGTCCGAAAGAAAAAGGTACGGAAGGTTTTTCAAAAAGTCGAGCATGAGGGAATGGGTGTGCCGCCTCATCGGTGGGGAGGAATTGGCAAGGTGCAAGCATTAATTCTTATGCACAATATGGTCAGTTAAGATACCTGACACCTGGACAAATCTACTAGGAAGGTGACCCCGCCATGGACATAGTTGAGAAAATGAAAATACAGCGGCTCCGTTGGCTTGGCCATGTCTTTCAAATGGAGTAGGTGGCTACAGAGCCAAACATAAAGAAGAAAAACAAGAATAAAAAGAAGGATATTAATAAGAGAATCACTCTTGCCAACAAGTTCTTTTTTGGAATGTGTAGGCAATTGAGCAGTAAAGTTCTCTCGATGACCGAAAATCACACTTTGCAAATCTCTCATCCTGTCCGTATTGATGTGTGGCGCAGAAGCTTGGACGATGACACTATCTGATAAGACGGTTTGAGGATTTTTGGCCCTTCACATTTATTAGATAGCCAAATCCATTTAGGCGGAAAAAAGGAAGACAAGCACTTAGCAAATTTGAGCCGTTTTGAAACAACAAACGCATGATTTTGTTGAATATTAGTATCATCATCAGAGATAGGCGGTTGTACGTTGAAATATTCTGCAGGAGTGGTTGGCCCAGTGTATTTCGCCAATCTTGCAAGAGGGCCGGACACTACCAGAGAAGGTGTTCAATTATGTTTCGAGCACGTTGTCGTAACTGTCGGCACAAATACGAAACAACGCGTGAGGAAAATAGCACTCAGACTACATGCCGTTCGAATAAATCTAGGCTCGGGTATTCGTTTCTCAATACATCGCTGCCAAAAACCTCATACCTAATCATTTTAAAGGCAGAGAGTAAAGCAAGTTCGTTATGCTTTCTATATAATTTACTCGAGGCTTGCATTGCCGAACTATTTGGGAAGTAGTTCAAGGGTTTCACTACAGACACGACAACACCTGCTTCACCACCTATTTTCGCACAACGTAGTACATGACCTTGCGGATTGCAAATATCTCGGCTCATGAAAATATTAAATGACGATAGGCGTAGAGTGCATTCAGAGGAGCCCCAGGTGTTGTGAAAGTATATCTAGTGGTTAAGTTTCTCAATAAAACTCCCGGCACCCATCCCGCACTCGATCTTTGTGCCAAGTCCGCCAAGAATGTCCGGAAAGCAGTACATCAGATCGCAGTATGCCCAAATGCCTTTTCTTGCCAGTAACACAAAGTCCGAAATCTATTATTTATTTATCAATCATACGAGTAAGTAACTACTTAATACAACGGCAAACCTACTACCCGCTGACGAATTTTATCGTTCTTGCAGCACAGTGCATACCAAGTTTGGAATGTTGATCATAACCACCGGTTAGTTTAAGCATCTTTTACGAAGTTTACTAACGCTGGGAGCTTGCTTCTCTTTTAACACTCTATGATTTCACTCATTTCCCTTTACGATATCGAAGATGTCTACGATCAGCACTGGAGAATCATTGAGTGAGTGAGTGATTCGAGTTCATCTCCAGCGTTTCAAATTTCACGGCAAGGCCAAGACAACGAAAAGGCAAGCGAAACGCTATAAACGCGTTAAGATAAGAGCAGCCCCAGCGGAAGCAGCGAGAACTAAATGAGCAACAACAACATCGGCACGCACCTAGGCAGCGAAATAACCAACGCGCAGTTTTAGAATGGGGAGCACAGCGACGCTTTTGCCATTTGTGACTTTTTAATAGCACACAGACTGGCCGGCAGGAAAGCTGGCGCAGTTATGAAAGCGCTGAGTTGAGTAAAAAAGTAAAGAAAACAAAAAAAACAATAATTAAAAAGTTTGAGCCAAAACAACAAATGAGTCGATTTTCTGTGCATTACAAATGCCACACTGGACAAAATATGAACGCAAATATCTTGGCGGCAGCGCGACAATTGCGATTTACGCGTCGAACGGTTGAGATAGGCGAATTTCGAAAACGCGCGTGTTAACTTGTTGGGTGTCAACAACAAAAGCAACCACTTGAATGTAACACAACTTACCGATCAACAACGACCATAGAAAACAGTTAAGAAATTCCAACAGAAAACAAAGCGAAAACAATAAATAATAAGCGAGTGAGAAA
>NW_023458558.1:13035933-13056436 GCF_013731165.1 Rhagoletis pomonella | reverse complement strand
CATTTTGTAGCTGAGTGTGTATATTTAGTTCTCTGCAAAAATGGTAGAAACAGCAAAAACAACGACATTTACGCGCACCACCACCTCTGTGCCAGCTCCAGCTCCAGCTCCAGGTTCTGCACCAGCGACCGCGCCCGTCCTGCCAGCATCTGTGACAACAACAACGACAACAATAAGGCCAACAAATGCGCGCCGCAATGACGAAACCGCGCGTGGCATCTACAATCTAAAGGTGATCGTTTTCCTTTTGTTACTGCCGTTCATACTGTTTGCCGTTTTTTTGAAACATTTGCTGGACTACTTGTTTTCGCTGGGCGTGAAGGAGAAGGATGTGCGCGGTAAAGTGGCAGTGGTAAGTTTTACGTGGAAGTGTGGAGTGGGTGGCGATCGGTGAGTAAGAAAGCGCATCAAAAAATGGAACTTTGAAGGGAAAGTACTTGAATGGTGCAAGATTGTGAAAATAGTAGATAAAAAAATAAGACAACTTAAGAGGTGGGTGGAGTCATATGTGTGCCATTGCGAAAGTCAATGATAGATTACCAATTGTGTATATATGTAGTTATTGTAAAGAGATTTTCAATCGAGACGGGTCGCTGGTGGCAGTTTGTAGACGTTTCATTGTCGTACAGGTGTTGGCTGTTAATTTACCAGTCGTTGCGTATTTGGCCACCAAACAATTGGACCGCCGACTTTGGCGGGTGGACTGGCTTGCCAAATGAGTGCAGGTGCCGCAACGAAATAGCCGCAGAAGGCATTTAATATCGATTGGTGTATGTGAAAAAAGATTTCCTCTCCTTATTAGGCTCTACAACTGTTCGTCGGTATGGGTCCTGAACAAAAAACTTCGCCAGTCGCCTCCGCTAGACAGGTTACTCTACAATTGGTCCTTTCATTGTGCTCGTGGTTCCCGATGGGTGCCGAGTCGAAAAATCTTTTCACTAAAGCGTTGGTATCCATGATCACAACGATCACAAACGTTGTAATCGTATGCTCTTAACTATGTCAATGTTCACTCGAAGGTCTTCTCATTTTTGCTCGACATCACCCATGTTTCTGCGCTATAAAAAAAGGCGGAAATTATGTGAGATTTGAGCACCGTCGAGAAAGGGATCTGTTTTTAAACTGCCTCCCGTGGCCAAAGTAGATTTGTGGAGGAATAGATTTGTGTTGGGATAGAGACTCCGTCTCCGAATACTTTCGTTCACCCTGGTGGAAGAGCTTCCATCTAGCAACTATCCGCATCAAAGTGAGGTTATTCAACATCTCGTCCAAATGAAAGAGAAGGACGAAGAGCAATGAAGGGATCTTTGACCCCACCTGCCTAAGTCTTTGCCGTCATATGACCCATTTATGTCGGAGTTCATAGAAGACCTATGCACTTAATTACTGATGCATACTGTATACATCATTAGCGCACACAAGGGGTAGTTTTGGGGTTTTTGGGGTTCGTAGGAGCTTTAGAAGGGCTATTTGAACCTGAGACGACTTAATGATGAGCTGTATGAGCTTTACAACGATATAGACACAGTACAGCGAATTAAAATTCAACGGATCCGCTCCTGCTCTGAAAGTATTCAACGCGGGCCGCGATGCTGGTAACAGAGGAAGATGAAGGCGTTTACATCCATCACATTCAACTTCCATGATACATATTTGGACTTGATCATAGATAACAACTTGTTCTGGAAACCAATAATCGAGGATAGTGTATGGAAGGCATCAATAACTTCATTCTACGTCACAGAAGCCATGGCTAAGCGCTGGGTCATTTTTTTGAATTAGATTAATTGTTTTATGGAAATATAATTCAATAAATTTTGCCATCAATGCTTTAATTGGAATCCCTTGTGCTCTGCGGACCACTCCCACGTGGTCCCACTACGTCTAGCGCAACACCAAACAAGTTTTTTCCTCATCCCAGCCATATTACATCACCGATATTCCTTCTAAAGAGAACCGATTGGAGTCGGTTGATGAGATTCTTGGAATACTAGAGCCTTCTGGCTGTACGATGAGAACGTCCCTTAGCTGTCGTTAATGTTGGGTTTCTACTTGCGAATTGCCCGATTAGAGTCCCTGCGGCGATTTACAGGCAATTTTAGATGCGATTTGTTGAATAAAATGTTGGCTGCCCCCAAACTTCATTGGCAGCGATTAGTTGAAAGGCCGTTCTCACCAGTCGCTTGTTGCTTTAATAAGTCCATACATATTAGTCGCTAGAGCCCTATGAACATTCAGACTCATTTTAGAAGCAGAAAAGTCCAAGAATTCTGAGTTGTAACGCTCATTATGAGCTCAAAAAAGAGCCATAAAAGAGCATAAATATTTCCCTTCTTAGGAGGGCTCTCCAATATGAATCTAAGTTAATAGTTATATAAGAGTCTGTTATATGAAGCGTGTTGAGTCTTAAAAACAAATGGTCTTTAACTTTGTTGCTTTTGTTCAACTCAGAATTTATGACACCAAACGAGTCCGAAACGAGTCAGTCAGGTTGACTGGTCTATGAATTATATGTATTTATGACGAAAGAAATACTCATTTCAGACTCATAAATTCTGAGTACTCAGAAAATTGTTTAAAGGGAGGAACTCTGTTGTGTAGCGTTTGCAAAATCAATTTGATTGGGCTGTTTCACACTAGAATGACAGAACAATTATTCTTACAGTTTCACACTGGATGAAAAGTAGCAGAACAACAGCAGAACAAAATGTGTATATGGAGGCATTGGACGTTTGAATGCATTTGTTACTTTGCGCTTGAAATTTACGTAGCGTGAAGTGTTAGTGCGCTGCAGCAGAACTGCCACTTTAATGCGGGGTAGAAGCTGGCACAACTTTTTGAGAAACTTTACCTCACCAGAAACTTACCCTCGCAGAAATGATCCAGTGTGAAGCCGACCATTCGAACAAAGAGTGTTCAGCACATTTTTGTCGCTGTCTCAGTAAGACAGAGTAGGAAAGGAATAACTAACAAAAAGTGTCCGGACACGAACGATGAATCCGCCTCTACTTCCAATGTTTTCCTTTCCCAAGTGAGCAAACAGAAAGTAAGGTATGTTTTTTTAAATTCCATTAAATGTAAAAATATGCAATCCTTCCATTTAAAGTGATTCGATAGAGGAGATTCGAGAAAATATTCCTTTTTGAAAAATATGTAATTTCTTTCAACGCGCTTTAATAAATGCTTTGCCCAAAACAATTCTCATTAGCGCCTTTCTTATGCATTTCGAAGATCGATAACGTCATCTTCATGAATTCATTGAATTCACGTAACGCATCGATGCGCGTGTGTAGCCAATAGCCAGCCGCTCAGGTAGCGGCCAACCGCTCCCACAAATGTTTTAGTCGCAACGCTTTGATTAACAATATTACTAATAAAAATTTTGTTTGAACACGCCTATGCCTACATAGTACATACATACATACATACATACATTAGTGCTTTTAGTGCTTTTATGTATTTGCATACAACATACTTATGTAGTAAGTATGTAAAGCGCAGATTTCCGCCGATGCAGCAATTTATTCCCCTACAATAATATTTACTTCTTAATAAGCAAACTTTGGTTAAGGTAAATATTGTATGTACGTACATACATATGTACCCTGCAGGGAAACCGCGGACTAGTGAATCAAATTTCTAGTTCCGTACTAGGTCTTTATCGCCAAAAAAGAAATAGTCCGATAGGAACTAGATCCCCACCAGTCCAAAATCGGCGAAAAGTGGTACTTTTAAGAAACTAATTTTTTCAGTTTTTTTCACTAGAAATCTATATCTAAAGTGACGAATTTATAAATGGTTCGGAACTATAGAAAAAGGGATGCAGAACGAACTAGATCCTATTTGTCGAATTTAGAACTATTTCGGAACTATCGAATAAGGGATGCAGCGGGGGGCTTGTTTACTTTACATAGATATGTGTTCGGCGGCTTTTTCGTTCAAATGCACTTTCATTCTGCACTTCGCAGATGCTATTTCATAGTTTGGTAATACAAACACAACTTTGTATTAACATACTAACATCTTGGGGCCAACTGGAATGTAACAAATAACAGCGAGCACCTCTGCAAAGTCAGCTACAGCCAAAGGTATGTAAACGTACATTTCTTACAATCATTCAAACAAATTTAATTTCAAATTGAAAAAAACGTTTCTTTGAAAATAATGTAAAATCGCACACGGAAGAACCGAAAAGACTGAAAAATCATAATACCTTTTTCTTTCGTCTGTCGATTTTAGAACTGGTTCGGAACTATAGAATTTAGGGCTAGTTCGGAACTATCGAGAAAGGGATGCAGCGGGGGGCAATTGACACTTCCTAGGACATCGCCATGTTAAATTCGCCAGTTGCTTGCATGCAAAAGAGATTTATCGCGAACCAGTACTGGGTCTAAATGTACTAGAAACGCCCCAGTTCAGAACTAGAGATTTTCCCCACAGGGTATGTTAGTAAGTCGTACTTCTAGTTATGAATCCGTAAAGTAGTAGATATTTTCGTATAAGACAAGCGAAGCGCGCTTTACGAAAAGTTTATTTGAGTTCGAACAGGCTTGGGTGTGGCGTAGCGTGTATGTATGTATGTATGTATGTATGTATGCATTTATCAGCATAGTGCGACAACAAAAGTGAAAATATTTATTTGTTTACTGTATACAAGCTTTTGTTTTTCTTCATATATATATGTTTGTATGTATGTTAGTAAGCAGATTTATTGTTTATTTTCATAATTAGTTTGGTAACTCTACCGGACTCGTTGACGTTCAACTGACTCAAGTCGCGACTTTTAGCTTAGACACAGCTTGTTTTCATACAAAATAGCAACATATGTTTGTTTTTGAAATAAATTTAATTAAAAATGTATTTATTGTTAAAACAAACTAGCGAAATGCGAGTAAGCAAGCGGTGTATAGTTTTATATATAATGTTTTTTGTTTTTTTTTTTGTTTTAACAAATGCGCACCCAAGGTCAGTCCCGGCGTGTAGCAAGCGGCAAACGGCTAGCGGCAACCACCTGAGGAATGCTGCTCGCCGAACGTGCAAATTAGTGCATATTTTATATTGTTACTAGTATTTTTATTCACCTTTTTTTGCGATTCGACGTGCGTCCCGTTGTCAATGCTTTTTTTCTTCGCACACTACACAAATAAAGTCAGAAACTTGTTTTTCGCCACACTCCTCTCCAATCCGCTAAAATACTCCACTGTGTATACATTAGGGTGGTCCAAATAAAGTAAAGTAGGATTTTGCTGTATCGAAAGAAATATACACCTATTTTTTTGTGGTTGAAATCAAGAGATATTTAGAGGTCGATCAAAGTTTGCCATATATTTTATATGGGGAAAAACAATTTTTTGCGGAAATAGTAAATAATCTTTGAAACTAAGTATTTTTCAATCGTTACAATCTGTTTCTCTTCAGGAGACTTCAAAGAATAATATTAAATTGTAAATTTATAAATAAATAATTTTTTATTGGTCCCCAAAAACCGCAAAAAATGCAATTTCGATATCCATAAAGAAACTTAAATAATAAAAAATGGTTAAATGAACAATTGGGTAGTATTCTTTGAAGTCTCCTGAAGAGTTGCCGATTGAAACATATGGATTTTAAATGATTCCACACCGTTTCTACGATTTTTTTTTTTTATATAAAAAATACTTTGAGTGACCTCCAAATAATCTTTGATAAAAAAAGTGGTATATTTTTTCGATACACATAGTTAGAATAACTTTAGGAGGTGAGAGCATTAAAATTCCAACTTTTCTTTTTTTCGCATGCATTTTTGACCACCCTAGCATCCGGTTTTGTTCTCGTAACATCTCAAAGCATTTATTCACCATTTGCAAGTTCTACTCGTCTCACTTGGATGTCGAAGGGGTAAACGTTCGTTCAGCATATCCAGTTGATGACGTTTTAGCAAAATTCACTCATTGATTTCAACGCCTCTGATTGTGAACCGGTGGTTGTTCAGCGTTTCGTGCCCTTGATTTTAAAGATATTGATGATAATATTACTCATGTAGACGTACAAGTAATGAAGTTAGCTGTACCCAGCAGAAAAAGTTAAGGCATCGCGAAAAAATTGTCTACAATGACAGGAGTTGGGGAGTAGCTTATTGAATTAGGGATTGGAAATTAGAAATTAGAAATCAAAAAATTTACGCTAGTTGATTCAATGACCCCAGCTCAGTTTAGTCAAGTTAACTCAACTGAACCACTCTGTTTGTGTAATCTTCCATTTCTCAGTATGCCGTTAGGAGGTGATTGCAGCACTAAGCACTACGTAAGTTCCCGTTCTGATGCAGTCTGTCAAAAGTTGCATCTATTGGGCTTTACTCGCTGCGTGTGGCCGGTCAAAACTGTGTTCAGTGAAAGTTTGTCTCACCATACTTTCGGCTCAAGCACTTCGAAATATGTATGCATAAGTTTAATAAGGAGAATAGGTTCAGCCTTATAGATGAGCAAACTTACCAAAAATGGGGAAAATATGTGTCTTTCCATTTGTCTTTTGGTATACCAACTGTATAAATTGATTTTCCCAAAAAATTTAAAATTTAAAATTATTTAACATGCGATATGTACATATACATAGTAGGAGATCCGACAAGGGCACGTCCTTGACCCATCCTTTTAATAGATGAAATCTACTCTGTATGAAATTTAAATATTCAAAAATTATTATTATTATTTTTGTTTTTAATTTTGCACCCATTTGTTTAATGAACAAATTACATATGTATGTATATACCAATTGAAAGCATAACGCCTACAGAATGTGTTAACCAGATTAGTGAAAATTACTAGTTTGCCTACCTGACCCAATGCGTTCACATTCTCTAGGCTTAATGCTTTCGATTGGTATATATTTTGTTAAAAAAATACTAAATTAAAAAAAAAATCAAATTTTTGAATGTTTAATTCAAAATATCCTGTCCAGGATTTTTTCAGCCAATTCACTCGCGAAATAAATACTAACAAGTTAAATTTCATACAAATTAGATTTCATCCATTGTCGGATCTTAGACTAATTCATACATACATACATGTTTATATAACAACTTTATACCGTTCCAATTTACATGCGATCAGTTTTTATAGTATTTGGAGAAATTTCTGCTTGGCTTAAATTTTTCTACTATACATATATATATGACTACGATGATGTATACTGATTCGATCTGTATTGCGCGGTCAATTAGCATGATGACTCGTTGTAGATGCGCATATTTTGTTGATTTGATTACCGATTTCGTCTTTGTTGTTTCACTCATTGAGAATTCAATCACTCAGTTAACAAACATCATTTTTATGAACAAACATACATATGTAAATACGTATAGCAATTGACATATATATGTATATACATATATTTTTTATTGTTTAAGCAATTTGAGGTAGAATTTTGGCAAGACGCGTTTAAATGTCGCTTTTATTTGGGAATGCGCACAAATAGTGGGTTAATTTATTTGTAAAATTTATGGACGTACATACATATACATATGTGTTTGCGTGTACGCATTTTCGCAATTGGAATGATATCATTCTCCAAAAAAAAAATAAAATAAAATCCTTTAGATTGAGTGATATTAAACTTGAGAAACACATCTACTTGTTGCTATTTTGAATACACGTACAAATGTAGTTTTTATTCCAAGAGCATCAGATTTTGTCATTTAGCGTTATATAATCAATAAACCAATTTTGCATAGCCTATTGACTTTTATTATTTTGTGAAAAAAATATTAATTTTTTTTTTTTTAATTTAAGGCATTCATAAAAGGCAAATTTACGATTCGATCGTAACGATAAAACTGACGATTCCCAAAATTCGGGGAATAAACCCTAAAAAAAAATCCCGAAATGCCCCAAAAAAATCTTTATAAAGATCAACATTTTTAAAATCTTGAGAAAACCACATTCTACATTGTGAGAACATTCTAATGGAACATTTGGAAAACGCTGAAAGAAATCTGTTTCACTGTCGTTTTGCTTTCAAAATTTAAAAATAGATGCAAATTCATACATAGCAGGCAGCCAGAACAAAAGCTTTAATCGAAACTAATTGTCATTCTCCTAGTTATGTTCCCAAGAACGTTGCAAACTCAAAATCAAAATGAGAATAAAATTATCGAGAATATTCTCAATGGGAATTATATTAGAAAAGAACCCTGTAGAACGTTTCCGAAGAGAACAAAATACAAACAATAGTTTCAGGATCACTTCTAAAAGAACAAACAGGAACGTTTTGGAAGAGAACAAAACGGAAACAAAATAAGGAACTATCTCTCAAAGAACAATTTGGGAAATAAAGTCTCAGGAACTTTTAGACAGAGAACAAAACGGGAACAAATGTTCTCTGAAATATTCGCAAAGAATGGAAGCGAGAACTAAGTATGTCTAATAGCGTTCTATTAGTTTGATTTTTTTTTTAAAAT
This sequence comes from Rhagoletis pomonella, assembly GCF_013731165.1. NCBI lineage: Eukaryota > Metazoa > Arthropoda > Insecta > Diptera > Tephritidae > Rhagoletis > Rhagoletis pomonella. The sequence continues at coordinate 13,048,002 of NW_023458558.1, read as the reverse complement.
TAGAATAGATTAAAAAGTACTAAAATATAATTATGCATATTAAGTCAACGAAAGACTTAGGACACGAACTTTTCTTGCACACAAAATGTAAAATTGTCCCATAAATGAACAGTTCACCCTTATGATAAACGATCAGGAAGTTTAAATGATCCAGCTTTGCTCTGGCTTAGAATTAAAAATCGTTCTCACTAATCCCAACACGCAGACGTCCCTATCTTTCTTAACGTTAAGTTCGCAAATTTTTTTCCCCGGTTTGTTCTCTAGCAGAACGTTCGCAAGACTTTGGTTTTTGTCTCGCAAAATGTTGAGTCCAAATACGACGAGCCTTTTTGTGGGACTTCTAAATGATACACGGCTGAGCTACTTAGGAGCTGGGAAGACCTTCAAATTGCTGCCCACTAGAGGTCAAAGGGAATGAAACAATCAAAGAGATTCCTAACTCCTTCCTTGAGTTTAGCCGGCAGGGTCTTAGTGCTTAGGACACCTGGTACCGGGCACTGCAAGTTAAAGTACCATTTGAATAAAATGGGGCTTTTTCTAGACACGGACTGCAGGTTTTGTGGGCTGGTGCGCGAAACCCCACAGCACATTCTGGGATGGGACTGCCCACGTATCATGAACCGCAGACAGATACACCTTGGGGAACTAGTACCTTCTGCATTCCAAATTTGGAACATGGCACTCTCCAATGTGATTCATTTCTTAAATAGCCTAAAGTTGAAGTTATTACAATAGTCAATTTCGTAAAAAGTTATAATGATTTTTTTCTTATTCAGATATGGCTTTATAAGGCTAAACCATCCAACTATGTATAAGAATTGAATGTTAGAAAAAAAAAAAAAAAATTTTTCCGTCGAAATCCCACTATGCGTGGTGGTAGTGTGGAGTGAGGAGGAAATTGATGAATGCAGAGATCCCGATGTTAATGTCTTTTCATTACCATAGAATAGTAAGTAACAATTGCATTTGGTGAAGAGATACCACAATGCTGAGTTTCCTGAGACTGAGTGCTGGCTTAGCTACAATACCGAGTCAGGGCCTACACATTGTGGAATCTACACTGATGGCTCTAAAACTTATAAAGGGTTAGAATCTGGAGAGTCTCTTGAAGGTAATAGGGACCATATTCACGTCTCTTTTGGGAAGTAAGCCTGGGTATTCCAAGCTGAGATATTTGCGATCCTTAAGGCCATGGACTAAGTGATGAAAAATAGGTGGAGTAGGAGGAGTTCAGATGTCTGTAGTGACAGCCAAGTTGCACTCAAGGTATTTCGCAGCACTCTAACTACTTCTGGACTAGCTCCTTTTTTCAAATGTTGGGCTTTAACAGTAGACGTAGAGTTTTAATTAATGGTTTTCAATTTTAAACGTTAACTGAATTTAACTACCCCCAAATTAATTACTTGAAATTTTTATGTAAATACCTAATGTTTAGCACACTTAATGGTCGTTAGCGAAACTATAAAAAAATACTTATACATATGTATTTTTATTCAAATGCCGTCTGCTGAATGCGGTAATGCTTTTGCCGTAAGACCGTACTACTAAAGTCGTATAATTAACGGTATAAAATTGCCGTCAACAGCGAAGTGAGAAAATGCAAAAAACCATAAAAAGCAGGTATGTATGTAAGTATGTACATACATGAATAGAAATAGCGTCCCAATGCATAAATAAAAAAAGACAAAAATTTAAATATACCCGTAAACAAGCACGTAAAAGTATAAAGTAAATGAGCAATGTGGGAAATAAATATGAATGAAAAATATGTATGTGAAAAGGAGGAAAAAATGCTAAACTAAAATCGCTTTGATGAAAGGAAAACATGGGATTTTTTTTGCGCTAATATGGCAATTAGCATATGTTTGCGCTTATAAGCAATATGTCTCGTGCTGAATGTTGCCTGTCAATGGTAAACTGATTACATACGTATGTACGTACAAACAGAGCGCATACATCATAGCACATACATATGTACATACATACAAACATGTTTACATACTCACAAATGTTGACAGCGAAAGCAGCTAGATAAACGCGTGTGTAGTCATCAGCCGCAAAAATGAGCGGCAGGGGTCAGGCGCAGAGGTCTTAGCAGCACCCTGCTAATAATAAAATGTCAAACATGCATGTAGATATGTATGCACATACAAAAAAAAAATTCTCATACTTATATACATTTGTACGAATGTAAATTTGTATGTTGGCATATGAAAGCACTCGAATGGGTAACAATTTGAATTATTTGAGTGCCCGCTCACTGGGGCGTATGAGTAATGTGCATGTAGCCAATATAGCAACTATGTGCTTACATATATGTACTATGTATGTATTTGTGAATGCTGCGAAACAAAACAAAAGCGCCTCGAATATGAGAAATTTCGCAGCGCATTTGATTACATCGACAGCAGCGGCACATTGGAAGACTTTGGCTACAGCGTGGACTTAGTGGGGTGCCTTGAATGGCTGGTATATGTATATGCGGTGACCATCCGTCCTGTATTATACGGGACAGTCCTCTTTTTTGACCCACTGGTAATTTATTTATTTTATACGGGACGCCAAATGTTCTGTATATCATTTAATGTCCTGTATTTGTCCTGTATTCGGTGTTTCGACGCCTTAACAGTTCATTAAAGTGGTATGCCTATGAACGAGTTTTAAGTGATGTTGGTATATGAACGTAATTTTCTCCATAAACAGTTATTATTTTCTAATCTGAATGCCTGTGACTGGAATCGAGGAATAATTACAGTGACCTAAATAGAAATTAGGACTCGACATTTTAGTAAGTTTTGGCTATTTTTCCTTAGTTTATTTATTGTTTATTAATTATTTTTATCAAAGTAAAGCTCTTTTCCTAGCAAAACGAATATAACAACAAATTTGCTACTTTATGCAAAAAACTATAAAAATTAATTCTGCAAACTTTTTAATTAGAATATTTAAAAAAAAAATGTTTGTTTGCAGTTTTGTAACTCATAAAAATTGAGTATAATAAAGTGCGAGAGGAAAGTTCTGCTCATTTGCTTCTCTTAAAAAATAAAATGGTCGAACATACTTACTTTGTATGAAAAAAAAGCGTAACACTGCAAAAAAAAAATGAATGCCAAAAATGAATGGTAAGCCTTAGCGACTTAAAATTGCACTTTATTTTGCTAAAATTTAATGATTTTTTTAATTTTTTTTTTAATTTTACGGGGTAAAAGGCTACTGTTACAGGGAAATACAACTAGGACGATTGAAGAAGGCTTTAAGTTCTGTGAGTTGTTGTGGAAAAAATTTGCAAAATTCTTTCTTTTTTCCCGTATTCTCATAAATATGGTCACCGTAGGTATTTAGCTGCCTGCTGGCAGCCGGTTGCCGATGCATTGAAACTGATAATTATAATGATGATTATGTCGATGATGACAACTATGTTGATTGCTGTAGCAGCATGTGCTCTTGGTCAAGCTGGGTGGCGTGCTGGATTTGTTGGTCGCGCATTGGAGTGGCAAGATGTGAGTGGCGCATCATTTGAACGAATAAAAGACATTAATTGAGTTAGCGATGGCTGGCAATCGGTTGTCCTATGTATGTATGTACATATGTACATATGTATGTATATATGTACTTATGAGTGTGAGCTACTACTAGGCAACTTGCGCTCGAGATATGGAGTACGCACATAACTATGAACATATGTATGTATGTTTGTATATACATATGCACTCGTTCGATTGGAGATGGGAGCGTGCGCGCTTATTGTTTAGTATTGAATTTTCTTTGGCGGCGAATGAGACTAAATTGTTATCGAAATAATTCAATTAATAATCACGGGTAGGCAAGTGCTTGGAAACTACGCTTCTAAGTAATAATGAAATGCATTAGAAGTGAGTGATATTAGCTTTTTTAATTGCATTTGGAGGGTTAAAATGATTGGCTCGTCGATTTAAGTAAGATTTTTTTTATCTCAAAGCAAAAATAATTGGAAAAATATATGTATGTCCCAAAAACTCAAAGTTGTTTTTTTTTCTATTGCACGAGCAACCCGTGCCGACTTGCAGTCAAAGTCAAAAATGTCAAAAATGCCCTTAAAAATATTATCCTTCAAGATTTTTAATTTTGAATTAATTTTGAAGAATCATAGTATAATTTAAATCCTATAAATATATGTATATAAGGATATTGTTGGATAAAAATTTCAAAGGATATTTTTCTTTGATTAATTTTTACGATTTCCTTGGGAGAAATCCTGCCGTCACCAAAGTCCTTTGCCAATTCGTAAGATAGAGACTTGATGTGGGACGAGCCTTTTGATGGAAATCAGGTGGAACATTTTGTGCAAAAGCAAGCTCATAATAAAATCATGTAGCATGTGAGCAAATGAAAAAGCCAAAAATATTGTTTTCTTGTTAACATTAAGGAATATAAAAAGCTCTTTAACTTCAAAACTCTAAAACGTGTGTCCTTTCCCTGGCATAGCAACGTGCGCCGGGTATTTGTTAGTTAATATGTATATACATATCGATGGTCCTGTGGAATAACGACACACTTCAAATTTCAAAAAATAAAAAGTGTTACTACTCTTAAGTGGTTCATGTCTCTAATCTTTGTCGAATCCAAGTCTAAGCTTTTATACTTACTTTAGCAATCCTTACTGCTTACTTTAGTAAATGATGGAAATGGATTAGGCTAGGATTAGAGACAAGAGTCACTTAACAATAGTAACAGTTTTTATTTTTTGAATTTTGAATTGTGTCGTTATTGCACACGGCCATCGTTATGTACATAAATTATGTTATTTGTATACAACTTGTTTTTTAACCACAAACATTTTTTTCTTTCATATGTCCGCTTCACAGGTTACGGGTGCAGGTAATGGCCTTGGTCGGGAAATCGCCATTGAGTTGGCTCGTAAGGGTTGCAAATTGGCCATTGTGGATGTGAACTCAAAAGGCTGCTACGAAACAGTTGACCTCATTACCAAAATACCAAGTGCCGTGGCCAAAGCATATAAGGTAGGTAGTCACATGCAGAGCGAAACCAATGCAAGGACGATAAATGTGTGTGCACATTAGGGTGGTCCAATATAAGTAAAGTCGGAATTTAAATGCTCTCACCCCCTAGCGTTATTATGTACATACAAAAATATAGCCCCATTTTTTATTTTGAAATAAAAAAATATTTAGAGGTCGCTCAAAGGTTTCCATGTATTTTATAAGCGAAAAACAACTTTTCGTGGAAGTGGTATGGAGTTCTTGAAAATCAATATATTTAGATCGGAAAGCAGGAGACTTCCAATAACAGTACCCAATTGTTTATTTAACTATTTTTTAATACTAAAGATTTGTTATTTATCTACCCATTGCATTTTCTGGCATTTTCTAGGGGTTTTGGCGGCCCTATAAAATATTGTTACTATGAAAAAATGTTAAAAAAAAATTGGGTATTATTATTGGGAATCTCCTGAAGAGAAACCGAGTAAGCATCGAAAAATATTTATTTTGAATACATGGAAAGCTAGGGTGCGAGAACATAACAAATTCCAACTTTACTTTTTGCACTTGCATTTTTGGACCACCCCAGTGTACTGTGTATATCTCAGCGAACACATATGTATGTATGCATGTTTGCACACAAAATCATTTTCCTTTCACTTGCAGTGGTAGTAAATATAAGCCAATTACTTGCAAGGCTACTCTCCTTACGCACTTACGCCTATTTGCATATGGTTGGACGTACACACATCCATCCATATGTACATACATGCATAAATAAGAGTATGCTCCAACAGTTGGAATATTTTACTACAAGTTTATTGAAAATAATTTACTTATCTTATTAGCCTTGCTTAAGCGGAATTCACTCCCCCGCAGCATTCATTGGAAATGTATTAAACATTTTTTTTTTGTTTTTTGTTTCTTATACAGACCGATGTCTCGTCGCCCCGTGAATTGCAACTGATGGCGGTGAAGGTTGAAAAAGAATTGGGTCCTGTTGAGATTTTAGTAAATAATGCATCCTTAATGCCGATGACCTCGACACCACATTTGACCAACGATGAAATTGAAACCATACTCACTGTTAATTTGGGTTCATATATTATGGTGAGTGGTAAAGCGTTTCATCTCATTGAAATCGTACATTACACAATTACTAAGAAACATATTTAATTTAACAGACCGTTAAGGAATTTCTACCGAAAATGGTGGCTAGAAAATCAGGACATGTTGTGGCAGTATCAGCTTTGGCAGGTGAGTGTGAAATCAGCAGCGGAAGTTACATTGAGCCATTCGAACGCGCGGTACAATTCTAAAAAACGTGGAGATGGGTGGGATGGGGATTGAATATTTTGTCATGCGCCCATCTCTTGTTCCGATGACTCATCGTTCTCAAGAGAAAGGCGGCATTCTGATGTAAAAATATGAAAACGTGTTCGGTTATGACCGCTCAAATACTCAAAGAGCAATATGATGATGGGTTTGTGTAGAAGATGAATGTCCTCCCAAGTAAATGGATAATCAGTAGCCTAGCCTGTCTAAGACACCTTACGACTCCCAACTCCTTAATGCGTTCTGAGTCGACCTATTTTTTAGTAAGGAAAACGAAGAGAATTCAGTCTAAAAAATTAGTCCAGTCCAACAAAATCAGATGATAAGATAACCCATTTGTCGCCAGTTCGGTCGCGACCTTATTTCCCTTGGTTAGGCCATTGTGCCTCGTACCCAGCACATTGTTAACTGGTTTCTTGTTACCAAGAGTTGAAGAGTACCAAAATACTATTTACAACCCTGGCGGTGAAAATCTTATCGGAGAGAGCCCTGATGGCTGCAGGGCTAGATACTTAGGTTAAAAAGCGCATATCAAATTCTTTCCGGCATGTTTTCATGTGCCCATTGCATTAGAAAGTTCAAGGCTGGGTTCATAAATACCGGCGACTCTTTTGTCTTCAATAATTGACCTGTTTGTGTACCCATCTACAAATTTGGTATCGAAGCAAGGCTGGGCGTAGGCCTTTTTGCGAGGTAAGTGCTGCAGAAACTACAAAGGATTCCACTTTTTAGCGTATTTTGTTCTTGTCAGAGATGACTTCTCCACTAGGGAGCCTAACTTCTGGAGTTATAGGGGTCAACTGTTCGTGTTACAATAGCGAGACAAACCATTTTGTTATGGCATGTAAGGTCCAATGACGATTCTGTGTGAACGAGTTAAGCCTTTCATGAACCAAGAAATAATCAGTGTGACGGATCTGCACCTGGAATATCCACCAATGAACGATTTTCACAGTATTTAAAAACGTGAAAAATGCATTAGATAAACAAATCACCAGTCATGCCCTTTAACAGCACGGAGAGAAGCTATCTCTACAAAGCCTCAATCAATCTCAGAAAAAATAAAATATATAGGTTGGTCTGGCGTTGAACGAAAACACGACAAAGTATTTCCTGGTCATACGCATATAATCTTCTTAAGCTCAGAAAAACTATTGCCAATTGGTGTTACTTAGAGCTCGGTAGGCAATTGAAAATCAGGTCACTCTCTCGATGAATTAAAATAATCGTCCTTATAAGCACCTCCTTTTATGTGACGCAGAAACGAGGACGATGTCTTACAATGATGGTAAGGTTTGGAAGACTTTCGGGAGAACTATTGTTCGCCCTTTCAAAAAGCCGATCTGCTAACGAGGAGGTCTTATTATTCTGTTGTCTTTTAGCAATAAGAGTTGCACGCTTTTTTTTATAAAACAATTGAAAGAAAGTAGGCAAGACTGTCACGAAAGTCTTACAAAAAAAATCTCCCTTGCCAACTTCCATGGTGAAAAGTCCCTTTGCCAAAAAGCTCATGTATGTATGTATACCATTTTGCTCGCGCTGCTTCAACACTCGCAATGGCCGCGTTAGCAAGACCATACAATTTAATTTAAATTTTTAGAAACTTATTTTATTTCTTATTTATTTTTGTGTTTTTTTAAGATTTTATTATTAAAAAAAAATATATATTTTTTAAGTTTAATTTGCTTTTTAAAATATCATTAGTTTTATTAAAATTTTTCTTTCTTTTTAATTTAAGTTTCTTTTAGATTTGAATTTTTTAAAGCGATTTTTATTATTGCATTTTTTTATTTTTTTATTCTTCTTTAAATTTTTAGATTATGTTATTTTAAAAAGAAAAATATTTCTCTTTAATTTAATTTAAGTTTTAGGAACTTACTTTAATTTTAATTTCAATTAATGAGAAATTAATTCAATTAATTTATAGCAACTTTTTAATTTTTTCTATTTTTTTATTTATATATTTTTAATGCACTTTTCTTTTAGTTTTTCGGTTATATTATTTCAAAAAGTGACATATTTTTATTATATCTTATTTAATTTTTAGAAACTTATTATATTTTCTTCTTTTTCTTTAATTATTATTTTATTTTTTAATTTGAGTTTCTTTTAATTTCTAGATTTTATTGCATTAAGGGAAACATTTTTTAATATGATCTAATTTTTATAAACCTTTTTTCCTCCTTTAATGTATGTTTTTTAAATAATATTTAATTTTAATTATAAGTTGTTATTGTTTTCAAAAGAAAATATATGTATTTTTTCAATTTCATGTAATTTTTAGGGCATTTATGGCTAAAAGACAAACACTTATAGCCAGTTTCACGAAACCATTTTAAGAGAGAAATGATTTTCCTATTTCAATAATAATTATTCATTTAAATTGCTTTCGTGAAACCGGCAGTAAGACCTGCTCGTTAGTAGATTTTTCCATTTGTGGGTTATATAATGTAGATCGAAAAATGACACTGAAGATGGCACAATACCGAAACTGGTTTGTCTCCTAGCCAAATTTGACAAGGCATGACGAAAAATCGCCCCACAACACCTCTTAATATTAAGGGCTATCAGGCGTCATTTTTCATCTTCTCGAAGTTTTTTCACAGGGGCTTTGGAAAAAACAGGTATTCGATTTTTTTGAATCAGTCTATTTCGCGCTTTTCAAGAGAGGCTAACGGTATCGATTACCTAAGCGGATTTCATCGCACTTCATTTGTTCCGAAACGGAATAATTCACCGAAACCTATTTCCTAATGATAATTTAACACAGATAATATTGTATTTCTCTATTCCTTCAACACACAATATAATTAAGCCGCATAATTTCACATATTTAGCTGCTCATTTCATTCTTTGAATCAAATCGAAATTTAATTATTACAGGTTTAGTACCGTTGCCCGGCGCTGGCATTTACACCGCCACCAAATATGGCATTATGGGCTTTATGGAAGCGTTGCGCGGCGAATTACGTCTATCTGATTGCGATTATATACGAACCACAGTGGCAAATGCCTATCTAATGAAGACAAGTGGCGACTTGCCGCTTCTTAGTGATGCGGGGTGAGTGTACTTACATACTTATCAGCTATAATTATGTGCATACTTGCATATAAACACATATACATAAATGTATGCAATCAATATGCTGAAAACCTGGTTGTGGCTAAGTTTATGTAAGATTATGTGTGGCATGATGAAAACCAATTAATGCTGTGCGGCAGAGATGGCGATGTTCGGCAAAAACATACATATGTACATACAAATACTTGTAAGTATCGTACATATTTATATACAGATGCATTAGCGCACACAAGGGGTGGGTTTTGGGGTTCAAACCCGCCCTAAAGCTAATAACCTCAAATACAAACTGTATCTTAAAGCTAAGAATCCAGCTCTCAAGTAAATTATAAGAAATATTTATTATAATTTCTGTTGCTTGAAAAAGCGCTTTGCTTTTGCTGTAAATTTTCATGAGGAAATAAATATACGAGCATTTTTTTCTTGAGAGCTGCAAACTGATTTATGAAAATTTGGTAGAAGAAAATTTCTTTTCCATTTCTCGTCCGTCGTTTTATATGAATTTTTCGTTTTTCTTTAGAGTTCAGTTAATTTTTCGGAACTCGAAATATTAAAAAAATTTAGCAATCGTGAAAAATCACCATCACTATCGAAAACCAGAAACCAGAAATCGAAAAAATGAACATAAAAGTGCAAACATTCATGGAATCAATAAATTAATTTTTACTGACTCTTTTTTAAAATTTTTATTAGGTACTTTTGAAAGTTGAGCGCATCTTGAGTTTATAGAACTTTTTATTAAACAAGTAGTTTTTAAGGAAAGAACACAACCGACTTCAATTCTCATATACAAATTTAGGGGTACCGTTAATTTCTTCATGATCCAATCATCGGATCTCTAAACCAAATTACGGGACGACCCTTGAGGTACCATCTTTCCAATAAAAAAAGGATTATTGAAATCGGTTCAAGTGGTAAAAAAGTTATGTATTCCGGCGAATTGATAACCTCCCCTTTTTTGAAGTCGGTTAAAACAACAAACACAAGTTCTGTTAATCTTATGTAAATAAAGTGCAGTTTATGAATTTTAAAACGTTTATTTATTTATTACATATCGTACATAAAACTTGCATAAATGTATTTTAAATAGCGTATTATCAAGCAAATTTTCAGTATTTTCCAGTGATATATCTTCAGAAATATAAAACCCCCCCTAAAATATATTCCTGGGTGCGCCCCTGCTTGTAAGTATCGTACATATATATATATGTATTTCAGTATGCCTTCTTTATAATGATGAGGAATTTAATAATCAAAAGTGCTCGCACACATAGTTACGCAAATACTCGAAGATAAAATTCGTGGCTTTCTTGGCACTTGCGGGCCGCCCTCTCTCTGCCCCTACTATTAATTGGCGTGAATTCCTGCTACATAACGATTATTGGACTACACTTTCATTGCGTTTACATACTACCCACAAATTAATAGTACATACAAACACATCAGACGTACATAACATACACCAACATACATACATACATACATACATAGATTCAATAATTATTTTATATTGTAATTTTTATGACAATCGCCATCTGTTATATGTGTACTATGGCTGCATGCGCTCGCCTAATTGGATTAACCTCAAATCATGTGCGAACAACTGGCTGTGTCCTTCCTCGCTCACCCGCTCTCCACAGCATTATGGCCAGTTATCCGGGCTTGCCGACACCCTATGTCGCAGAGAAGATCGTTCGCGGTGTGCTGTACAACGAACGTATGGTGTACGTGCCGAAAATATTTGCACTCACTGTATGGCTGCTCAGGTGAGTTTCTCAATGTGTTTGTGTGTGTGTGAATGAGTGAGTGCTAAAAGGTGGGCCATTGTTGCCAGCGTAGCAAATAATTAAATTCAATTAAGAAGCTTGCACATACAGCAGAAAAGAAAATAAAAATAAAAATAAAAATAATAATAAAATTGCGCAAACGATGGTAAGAATGCGCCACTTTACAGTTATTATTTAATTATGCTGCAATTGTGAAGCGCGTTGCCGTTGCAATTTTCGCTTTTTTTCTATTTTAATTCACTTTCCAGCATTTCTCATTCACTTCTCGTGTTTCCTCTTTTGCCACAGATTGTTGCCCACCAAGTGGCAGGATTATATGTTGCTGCGTTTCTACCACTTCGACGTGCGCAGCGCTCATCTTTTCTACTGGAAATAAGCGTGGCGCTACTGCATACCCAGATGCCATCGTCCCCCTTCAGCAATATTCTTATACTTTTAGTAAATATTTTGTATAGTTGGAGCCGTAGCAGTTCGAAGCGCGTGACGTGGTAAGGCGTGTGAAATAAATACTGCCTGCCCACTGGACCCACTTTCAGCTGGTGTGCACGCTCCCCCATACATATTTTGCGGTCACACTTTAATGCAACACTGGCGTTGCTTCTCACATTTATGCATTTACGTTTTTTCTCTTCCACACTAGCGTGGAATATTTTTGTTTATTATTATCGAGTTTTGTATTGCAAACTGTAATGTTTTTTCTTTGTTTTTTTTTAATTTGATTGCATTTTATTTCGATTCTTTTGTGTTTGCGAAAATCATTACACTCTTATATTGAAAGTGTATACCATAATTTTGTAGCGTACGAGTACAATGTTAGTCATAATAAAGTTAATAAAACAAACATATAAATTTTTAAATTGTCGTTTCTATTGGCTTTATATATTTTTTT
>NW_023458558.1:13011201-13035533 GCF_013731165.1 Rhagoletis pomonella | reverse complement strand
TAGATGAAGAAAATGATAAACATAAAAGTAAAAACAAAGATAAATATAAATACCGATAAAAGTAAAGATGAAGATAGGCGAAGAAAGATTAAAATAAAGGTACATAATTGTAGAGAAAGGGATATATGTAGATAGAGACACAGACTCATTTTGGTCGGGTTTTACAGATTTTCGGGATTCTCGTAACTTATCAATCAATCATCGATATTTTTATCGATTTTGTTATCGAATTTTTTGATCAAATTTCTTATCGATATTTTGATCGATACTGTTATCCTTATGGTAATTGATATTTTTATCAATATGTAATCAATTTTGTTATCGATAATTTTATCGATTTTATAATTGATATTGTTATCAATTTTGTTAATGATATTTTTATCGATTTTGTTATCGATATTTTTATGGTTTATTTTTTGGATTTGTCGATCGATTCTGTTACCGATATTTTGATCGATATTGTTACCGTTATAGTAATCGATATGTTATCGATTTTTCTATCGACATTTTTGTTGATTATCGATAGAAAAATTGTTGTATTGTTATCGATATTTTTATCAATTTTATAATTGATATTCTTATCGATTTTGTTGACGATATTTTTATCGATTTTGTTATCGATATTTTTTTGGGTTTTGTTATCAATATTTTGATCGATTTTCCTATCGACATTTTTATCGATTTTCTTATCGATTTTGTTGTCGATTTTGCTATCGATATTTTTATCGAATTTGTTATCGATATCTTGGTGGATGTTACTATCGATTTATGTACACATGTACATACATACATACATAGTATCCCATTCGAAAAAGTAGTAATGCGTTACATGCGTGATAAATAATATAACGTATTTCTTATGAGTTCTCGATAATATTACTGCTAACTATGTAATCAGCATTATAATAAATTCAAGAAGTTCCAAAAATTTCATATTAAAACACATTCACTTCTCGATACTGGGTAATGCAAAATTGAATGCGCCACTTTTCTTAGGACATCGCCCTGGGAAAAAAATTAATTTTCGAATATGAAAAGGGTTGTTTTACTGATTACTTTTTCGATTACTATAAATTACATTTTTCCACTGGGATATTGGTGATGAGGCAAACTAGATATATAACCTAAGTTTCCCTTCTCCAGTGTGGCCCAGGCGCACTCCCTCTTTTTCTTTTGACCATCGTTAAAAAATTGTTCGTATTTCAAAATAATAATTTCATATACAAATTTGGAACGGACGTATTTGAGTATACACTGGGGAGGAAAATAGTATAGTCAAATGAAATCTTGTTCAAAAGTATTGTATTTGTAATGGAAATATACCAATTGCTTAAGCATGCACAGGGGTAACAATTGTTTAAGCACATACACACATGCATCTGTATACCGTACATCCCAGCAGTATTTCTCAGCCAGAAAACCGCAAATTTTTCTTATTGAATATTCAGTAGAAATGTAGTTCTAAAACCTGAATAGTCTCAGTCATTTTAGGTTTGCACTGTGAATAAAAAAATGTAAACTTTAACAGTGAAAAAATTTAAAAATAAATTTTTTTTTGTAAATTCTTTTAATTTGTGTAATGGTCCGTTTTTTTTATACAAAAACATCAAGCTCTGAACGAAGAAAATTTATTGATAAATAAAGTTGTAAATAGTCAAATAAAAAAGGCGTAATAATTTATTTTATTATGAAATATGATTAGGAGAGAAAATTACTCATACGCAATGTATGAATAACACATGGCAACACTGATTTTGGTGCGGCAAATGTTAAAGCTGTTTTTGGCTTAGCTTTAGAAAATCTGCCGTACAACATTTTTTTCCATTTTTGTTGGCCTGTGCTATTCATAAAATCCTAAATTTAGATGGAAACATTTTGTAAGTAGTTATTTTTACTTAAGTGTTCATACCTTTATTATCAATCAATTTTCTTCGTTGATAGCTTGATGTTTTTCTAAAAGAGCAAGCTTTTGCACAAATCAAAAGAATTTACACAAAATCTTTTATTTTTATATTTTTCGCCTTTTAAAGTTTGCACTTTTTTTCATTCACAATGCAAAATGAAAAAGAAAATATCAGAAATACAGGGCCGTAATCTACGATCTAAAATTGGGTTTACGTGCTTCGGTGATTTTTGTGTCATTTTAGCGTCCCTACAGTTTAATTAAAAATGCAATTTCAATACTTATTCGCCCAAAAAGTTACCCAAAAAAATTTTAAAATGCACAGAATTTTTTCCGTCATTTGGTATCCATATTGTAATTCTACATTGCACTCAAGGTACATTGAACAGGTAGTATCAGTAGAGCAGCTGATTTGATTTATTTTCAAATTATTTGGTCTCGAAAATGTCAAATATTTTTAATTTTTTCTCACAAAAATTCTGAATTGTTAAAATCCATTTGCATGTGAAACCTTTTCCCATACAAAACAAGCGATTGAATAGCAGCTTTTGGAACGTTCGCCCAACTCAGCAGCACAACCGCTGATTACTGGCTCTTGTAAAGGATGGATCAATGCTTCGAGAAGCAAACAAATTTACTAGGAAAGAAAGTTGCATCAATTTTTATTTTTTCCTATTTCAATTTTTTATTTTTTATAATTTTTTGTATTTCACATGGCACGCTTTGATTTAGAAAAAAAAAATTCAGAACAGTTTTTGACACTTTCGATACCAGAAGCAACAACAAAATACACGCAAATGTTGTTTTTGCTCTACTGATACTACCTGTTTAATGTGCCTTGATTGCACTGCATTTATAAAATGATTTTTTGAATCATAACTCTTAAGTTTCAAAGCCTTTTTTATAAGAATTCCTACGTCAGAGGGGAAACTAAAAACGCAGGTTTTTATAGTTGGCCGCTAGTTTCGTGAAGATTTTTCGTGTATTTTGATATTACACACATATTTGGTTTTTGCTGCAAGGTGTAATATTTCTAACGATCCCTGCTATAGCTTAAATTATGTGGCAAAGAAAGCACTGCCTCAAAAGCTTATACAATGAAGAAATCGTGACAAAAGAAAATTTGAATTAAAAAAAAAAAGTTGCCAAAATTCCGTGTGGTTAATTAACACACTACTATGGAGTAACTATATATTGATAGGCTAGGCACATTTGCGACAGTTTTCTGTGTTAACAGTATCATCAGCATTTTTCGAAAGCATATATACCTAGTTTATGATAAAGTATTTGCAGCCAACAAATTAATAATCTCCGAAGATAGCAAAGCGTTGAAATGGTTATGTAAACTAAAATTGCTGCTCGAATGTATTTTAGTAAGTTTTCAACATTCACTAAGTAAGCAAGCAAACTTCGACATTTATGAGTAGACCTCATTTAAATTTCCAACTTTGATTAATAAAAACCACAAAGGACTACAACAACAATGCCAAAACTTGAAACACTTTTCAATAAATGGCAATTGAATGCAATTCTATTTGCCATTGCCATCAGCGGTGTTGCTTTCGTGCACGGCAAGTTCTACCGGGAATGCATTGGCGCTGAAAAGAGTCAGAAGTTCGTCGCTAGTTTGGACAATTGTGCCAAATATATCTACTGCGATGGCAATAATTCGTTCGAAGGTGAGTGTCTTGATGATAACTATTTCAATGTGAATGTAGGCAAATGCGATGAGCGTTCAGCGGTTGTCTGCAATGTTGGCGTGCAGGTACAGTTGACGGTTGAAGGCAGCCAGAATAGCCAAGGCAGTCAAGAAAGTCTAGGAAGTTCACACAGCGTGGGTGCACTCGATGGTGAGCGTGTAGATGGCAAGAATGTTGCAAGTGTTTTCGATGCCAATGTCAATAGTAACAGTAATATGAATGCCAACAATTTAATGAGCAACAATAACAACTGGCATACGCTTGTTGGTCTTTGGAGCAGTCAGCAACAGCAGCAGCAACAGCAGCAGCAGCAACAACAACAGCAGGCAAAACAGCAACAATTGCAATCGGCGATGCCAAGCGGTGGCGTTATTGGCAGTGAGCCTGTAACGGGCTTAGCGCTAAATGGCATTGATATGGGCAACGCAGCCACCACCGCTATTGCGGCCAATCAGGCACCACAATGTCCGCTACGCTATGGCCTGAACAACGTTATCTATCTAGCCAATGCCGCGTCTTGTACATCGTACTACACCTGCTACAATGGCATTGCCATACCGATGATATGTCCGCGCGGCACCTACTTTAGTGAGGAGACGTCACGTTGCGAGCGGCAGGAAAACGTCTACTGTTCGGTAAATTTTTACGTCAATAAATCTGTGCGATTATTTGTAAAGGAAGTAAACATTTAAAATTTTTTCATTTACAGCTATATCGTCCCGTTCGTTTGATATGCAATCGCGGTGTCTACGATTATATACCGCATTCACGCAATTGTGGCTACTACTATTTCTGCTCCAATGGCTATTTGATGATCTTCCAATGTCCATTTCAGTATTTGTGGCACTATGAGCGACGCACGTGTGTACATAGTTCGCAGGCGAAATGCTTTTCTCGCGCCATTGCGGAGGCGATGCTTAGTTAGTGGAGTGGCGAAGCATTTGAAACTCTGTTTTGCTAGTACCTATGCTTGAATTCATTAAATTAACGAAAAACAAATACGTATTTAAATGGCATAGAAGAAATAAAATATGTATGCATATTCGCTTGAAATTTCCATACATAGGCACGGTATTTTAAGGTAGAACCGAACGAATGTTATCTGGTTTACTTTTTTGGTGAACTGGTACTAGCTACATAGTAGCTCATATCTAAATTACATGTTTTCGCAAGTAGTGAGATGAGTTATCGCAAAGGTATGAGTATGAATATTTAATATTACCTGTAGAATTAAGATTGCTTTTGTAAGACATATGTGTCAGTACATACGAGGGCAGTTTGAAAAATCAATGACTTTTTGACTTTCCGACTTTCAAAATTTTTGACAAGTTGCGTCATTTAGTTTGTGTTTCACAGCCATTAAAAGCAGATAACCTCGTAAATTTCAACGAAAATAGAAAAAACGTGAGTTCCGTTGATGAAACGCGGATAGACCACAACACACCAGAGACCAAGAAATAATCAAAAAGTGCACCTAAGAAGGCCAAAGTATTTTTGTCGGCCAATAACGTTATGGCCAGAGTTTTTTTTTTTTTGGGATGCACGCGTTGCCATTCACATCGATTACTTTGAAAAGGGCAGAACGTTCGCTGACGAGTATTATTCAAAGCTTTTGAATGGATCCGATGTTGATATGAAGCAAAAACGACCACATTTGGGCAAGAAAATAGTGCCAGGCAAGACAATGCACGTGAAAAAATAAAATTCAATTAGGCTACGAACTCCTACACCATCCACCATATTCACCTCGCCCCCAGCGACTATTTCCTGTTTTCAAACCCAAAGAAATGGCTGCGCGGTAAGCGATTTAAGTCGAATGAAGAGGTCATCACTTATTTTAAGCAACTTGAAACACATATTATTTGGAGGAAATCAAAGAATTGGAAAAAGGCTGGAGCTAAAAGCAGACTATGTTGAGAAAGAAAGCCTTTTAGCAGAAAAATAAAATTTATCAAAAAAGTCACTGACTTTTCAAATAGCCCTCGTACTTTATAAGAATATAAATTTTTGCGACTTTCAAGATATCAAACGATTGACAATAGCAAAAACTACTTCAATTGCCAAACTGTAGTTTTGATTTTTTGATTATAAATTGTAGTTATACAGCTCAGTTACTCTAGATTTAATTTAAGTAACTGAACTTATCTTAATGTTTTGGCCAACCAATTATATGAAAATCTATGTTAGCTTTTAGAATATTTCGTCAACAATTTTATTTTATTTTTTTCGCAATTAACACGCAGCTAAGAAGCTAATTGATGGATGTTGCAGAGCTCATGATTGGCTTCTCTCTAGTCAAATGGTCTGAAGTCTCTCTACCGAGTAGTAGCAACCAGAGTTTGCTTCAACATAATGTCAAACCTCCGAATGTATTTATGCCATGACAAATAGCTTCTCACAAAAATACAATCACCGTTCGGAGTCGGCGTAAAACACTAGGTCCCTCCCTTTTGTGTGCCAAATCAAGGCGTCAACAAGCCTCTTCAGTGAATCCAGCTTAGCGGTTTGGTAGCAGGAAACGTTCGAGACCACCGATTCACCGAAGAGGCCGGGCAGGCGACCGTTGAAGTCACGGCATAAACGGACTTACCCTCACTCACCCCCGCTCCGCCGAAGACCACAGTTGAAACAAGAGTAGCTGTGGAGCAAGAAGCCTACGTTTCATGGACATAAACGTGGAATCAGCCTTCTACGAACAAATTCACGCCACACCTATACCCCCGGCAGCAGCATCCACACCATTTCGAACGTCACCGTTTCGCTTCGTTAGAATACCGTGACAGACAGTAAGGTGAAAAGCATTCAGACTGACAATTTTGCACCTCTTACCAGCATGTTTGTGTTCACCTTCGTTTCACCACGCTTACTTCAATCAATAATTCCCATAACTGCACAGTTAAGCGATAACCTAGTAATTGATTCTCCGGGTAATTAAATAAAAAATGTGTACTTTTTAATGTCAAATTAAATTCCTGGTAAACTTACCAGGTATAATTAATCCACACTGATAAGACCCCATTAGTTCGTTGATGACGTTCGTTCAATACGACCTTATATATATTTACTTAGCCTGTTCTCAGAAGGCTGATTCTATTAATGTCTTGTATGCTTCTACCAAAATATCTTTTGATCTATTATCAATTAACTACATATAAGAAAATATTTTAATGAATTTCAATTATTCGAATTATTCCGGCAAGCAGCGAGGAAATGCATTAAAATTATTAAAATACAAATATTGTTAACCAACTCGAGTGCCATCTACAGCAAAAGTCCCCAGGTTTACCATAAGAGCTCTCTTTCATTCCTGTCCACACTCGAATGCGTTTATTGGCGGTGCACGTATTCCTCAATGATTTAATGTCGTTCGGTTAATGCATTTTTAAACATCTACATATTTAAATATAAATACATACATACATGCATATATATACAGGCACAAGTAAATACATGCATAAGAATTTAATTATGGGTGTGCATTAAGCATATGACTTTTTTCTAGAATTAAATATACAGTACCAGGTTGACCGAGCTTTGCCCGGAGTGCATAAACTTTTTAAAGTTTTCAAGATTTGGATAGCCTTAAGAAGTATTTTGGAAAGTAAAAAAAAATAAAATTGGATTTCGATATATATTAAGTAAATTTCTTACTCCAAAATTTAGGCGACAACCCTATTTCCAAATATGCTGGAATGAATTGTATATATCTTGAGAGTATATGTACTGTGTATACATAAAAAAATGCGGATTGAAATTAACAAAATAATTTTTTTTTTTTTAGATAGAAGCGTGGCAAACCTGAAGGAAAATATTTTTAGATAAAATTTCTCAACAATGTCTTTCATATGATATTCATATTGCGTTGTTTTGGATAAATTGTATAGAATTGAAAATAAGTGGCAACCTTACACTATTACCCTAGGGGATAACATTTCATATATAGGGAAAGCATTGTCTAAGACCCTTCTCTAGGTACGCATGAATAGTAATATTTTGCCTTCTATTCTTAATAAAAAATTAAATAAATATGTGATTCAAAATAGATGGCAACCCTATTAAAAATATTTTTGAATAAGGGATCTTTAAAATACATATTACAAATTTAATTAATTTGTAACTAATATCGAATAGGTGGCAACCTTATACGGAATCCAAAACATTATCTGTGTACAAAATTTAATCAAAATCGTTAGAGCCGTTTCCGAGAATCCTGTGGATATATATATATATATATATAAGAATTGCTCGTTTAATGTAATAAGATATATATGAGGAGAGGAAGAGGAATGATGAAAATTTAACAAAAATTTCCGATAAAGAACATACAGACGTACATATAAAAAATTCTATGTCAACCAAATTATGACTGCGATAAAAAATTGGTAAATAATTTTTTACCTTTTTGAGATAGAATACGTTTTACGCTTCGGTATGGATGCCTTGCTAAGGTAGAGCTGCCAAACGTCCTGGTTTTCCAGGATTTGTCTTGGTTTAGACAAATTGTCCTGGTGTCCTGGTCCACACTTAAATTTGTTCTGGGTTTTTAATGAGGGTCAATTCAGACTCTCCTCCAAGTATATAAAGTATAACTTTACACTTTTATATGGGAAAACTTGCATAAAATCGAAAACTTGGAATCTCCCTAAAAATTCTGAATTTAAAGTTTGTTGCGAAAACCTGCTGAACTTTTTATAATTTTTGTACAAAGTTTGAAATGCCTATTTGTGTACATATATGGTGTTTATTAAACTGTGAATTAGACTGTTATATAAAATCAATAAAAAATGAATCAATGAATAGGCGAAACTGGTCAAAATGTCTCACGGCCATCATTTCGCATACAGGTACACACACTATGTGTAAAAATGTCAGAATAGCACAGTGTACATATTTATGAATTTATGTACATACATACATAGTATGTCTAAGGAATCTTTCATAAAAGTGATTTACGGTAATAATTTAACTAATTAATAATTATTATTTTACTTCACTGTATTTTAAAAGTAATACTTCTAAAAATATATTGTTCTTAAAGGGCCTTAAAATAAATTTAATTTTGTAGCACTTTCGTCTTCTTTTCGGCACTATTATTAAAGACCATTAGGTACATTTTCCATCCCTGTTCTTAATCGAATATAGTCTATCTCTTCAAAAGAAAAAAGGAAATTTCCATAAAATCCGTAGCTGCTTTTAATATTTGAACCAAAGCCACTGTACTTATAGGGAATATATTGGCACCATATTCACTTAGGATAACAAAGAGGTTGCCACCGGCTTAAAAAGTTCTAATTATTTAGGGCCGGTTTTTCAATGTCTGGTTAACACAAATGGGACGTAGAAGCTGCGGTTGAATAAGAGGACTGCTTTATCGATCACATGTCATATGCATGATGTCAAATTCGTCGATAATAATGTTTAACGGGGAAGTAGTGATAACCAGCCATTTAACAACTGGTCCTTAATAAGTTAAAGGAATTATTAAAAGATGGTTATCAAATGAAATGGTTTTAAAAATGCTTTATTTCCGAGCTCTATTTAGGCGGGTCGCCGCATATTGAAATAAGTATCAAAATGTCAGATGCAATTTTCAATATTTTTACTATATTTAGGAGGGTGGTTTAAATATTTTCTTTCAGGTAAAGTTTCTTTTTGAAAAAGTCATATGCCTAATGTAAATATACATACATGCATTCATATGCATAATAACTTAATATGACCGCTTAATGCTTTCACCGCGAACAATGACATGTCGACAAATACATTTAAGGCAAATAAATGCCTTTTTATGTGTAGTATGTATGTTCAGGCGTACATATATATGTGCACATGTATATCTACTCATTAAAATGATGTGAAAGTCATAATTCTTAATTAGGTGGCTGATGAGCTGTTGCCGTTGGTGCGTTGTATGTACATACATATATTTATACATTTGTAAATATCCATACAGCAGGTACAAAACTGCATACACCGCGCAGCATTAAGTGAGCTGAAAGGGAGTGGGAAGCGTTGCTTTAACCACATTCGCATTGTATGCGGAAGTTGTATGTGGCATGCCACATCTGTTCGCCACCCCCACCGCTCACCGACTCATTGAGAAGAAAAGCCAGAAGATGTCAGCAGGGATATACATACACATGTTAATGTATGTATATACATAAGTGTTTGTACGCCCACCAGGAACAATTTGTAAAATTTGAAGCTTGATTGCATAATTTTTTTTTTGAAATTAAGACTTGAGAGCGCCATAATAATAGCGCTGCCCTTTTCGACCAGCTGTATAAACTCGTTCAACATCTTCAAGACCCCGTAAACGCCCCATGTGTATATTAGAGTGGTCCAATTTATGTACATATGGGGGAAAAAATTCTCATCCTAGCAAAGGGGGCACCCCCTTAGTTTTTCCACTTTGATATTTGTAATATCTATACCAAATTTCAATTTTCTACTGTAACCAATACAGGGTGCTCAACGACCTTAAAATGTGCTACTGGATCGCTGTGAAACTGGCAAAAATATTGGTGAATTTTACTTAAATTTGAAATCTTCTTAGGTTGCTTAACCAATTGTTAGATTAAAATATGTATACACTGCTTTTAGAGTAAAATATGAGCATCCTCGAAATATATACTTAGAAACGTAAAGTTTGGTATCAACACCTCTTTGGGCAAGAGAAAAAATTTTCGAAGGTGCCCCAAACCTTATCTCGGAAATTTATGTTTTCGACCACTCTAATGTATATGCATGTATAAGTACATCAAACCTATGTTTGTAGTACTCACCGTGCATCAGTGTTGCACATTGTTTACCGCTTTGCAATTATGTTGGCAGTAAAATCTCTCATTTGCAAAAATGTTGGCCTATTTGCTGAAGTACCTGGTTTTAAAATATAAAAAAAATATATCCCTGTGTGCATGTGTGTGTGTACGTATATATATACATTATACATTAGGCATATACCTTTTATGGAATTTTCATATGTGGTACTGAAAAAGCACATCCCTAGCTTAGAGTGAAAAGTGCCAAAGTCAATTTTTTAAGGAAAACTTAAAAATTTAATACGGGAGGCAAGGAAAATAAAAAAAAAAACCTCGCCTTAAAAAATATTGAATTAATTATTTTATTTTTGTTCGTTTGTTTTTTTTTGAGATAGGGCGTTTTCGAACTGGCTGCCGAGATATGTCGACCTAGGGTTGCCAACATTTTCTAAGATACTTATAGTACTTTTTTCAAAAAATCTGAAAATTTATAGTACACTTCATATAAATATAGTATTTTATTTAAAATAAAAATTAAAAACGTTTTTTAAGTATACATCTTTTTTCTTTCTTATGCATTTCTCTTTCTTGTTAACTAGAAAAAGTAGTAAGTATTATAAATAAAAATGAAATTTTTTATTAGTGAGGTAATCGTTTTCTATCTCTCATCTCGCCATTTAACATTCATAATAGAAAAAACTGTTTCTGTGAACGCCGAAGTCGCTGGAATAGAGAGTAGAAATGAAATAATTTTAAGCAAATTTGCTAATTCATTATCAGGATTTCGACCCGTTTTATTTAAAGGATTATTTAATTTAGTATTGTAATTTCAGTGTAAAGGTCAACCATTTCCATACATTTTTTTTTTCTTGAAAATTACTGAAATATATCTATAACTTAAGAAATATAGTATTTTTGTATACTATATTTTTTTCCAATGGTATATAGTACGTTGAACAACAAAATAGTACAATACCATATATTATAGTACAGTTGGCAACCCTAAGTCGATCTTCCACTCAGCAGTCGATATGTATGTATGTAGTTATTTCAGTGGACATTTTTCTCTCATCCTCTTCTCATAACTATATTTAAAAAAAAAAAAAAAAGTCATAGTCCTAATGTACATATGTATGTTTGTATATACATATGCATGTATGTGTATATACAATAGTGTTTTTTAAACGTGTGCTCATTTAAGCCGCTGTTTACATTCATATACATTGCCCCTATGCAAAAGAAAACAAAGAAAATCACCGCAAAGTAAATAAGTAATTGACAGGAGCAAGTACTAAAGGCAGCATGGAAAAAGTTGTGTGCGAAATTATATTTGCATTAAGTTGCAAACTGTCAACTGTGCTTACAAATAAAATTCAATTTTTATCCATATTCATGCGCTGCAAATAGTATGGATGTATGTTCAAACTGGCATACAGAGTAATTTATGTATTAATGCATATCGTTGATGTTTTTGCAAAACCGCCCATCGCACAATTGCAAAACCGCATATCTTACGGCACTAAAATTTTACAGGAGAGCGAAAAAATGGTTTATTCTGTGAAGGCATTGCCTGGATAGGCGGTATTTTCTCTAGCTATTATTTTACAAAACTGGTGTTTTAATAACGATTTAACGATTTTTATGCATAAATCTCGATGTCTGAAGTTCAGGCTTACCAAATCACATTTTTGCCACAATGGTGATTTAAGCGGTTTTGCCACTGGTCAATGGGCGGTTTTGCAAAAACATCGACGCTGTATGCATCTATTTTCTGCCGATGTGAGGCTTATGAATATCTGTGACACGCCCAGTGCACCATTAAATGACGCGTACTATTGCCACTTTTGCGTGCATTTTGACATACATACGTACATATTCATGCGACCAATGATAGCATCGCTTGTGTGGCATGCAACATCGTAACTGTAGCAACATGTTTTGTAGTTTTGCTGCTATCCATAGTAATCATATGAATGTACATTTTGAGTGCAAGCACACGGTGTTGACTTCCGCTTTTGCTTAAATTAAAATTTTAATTAACACTACATAAATATGCAATCATTTGCACGGACACGGACACGGACACACACACACACACACACACCCACATAGAAAAATATGATAGTGAAGATTTCTCATATGTATACTCAGCAGCAAATTGATCTGGTTTGGGGCTACTGCAGGACCTTCTTTTTTGAGGACGATAAGAGAAAGTGGAAATTCGATGCTTCTTCGATGCGTTTGAATTTAACTATTTAATTAGTTAGATAACCATAAGCTAGAAAACTTGTATGGATAAATCCTGAAAGCACAAGTTCAAAGAAGCACAAGCCCCTCCACTGCTGGTTGAATCGACGCTATGCTTCAATAGAGCCACGAGACGCTGCCCTAAGGCGGTGTCCTTTCCCACTTAATGCAATAACCCTTTGAGAGCTAATACGTTCCTCCTATATCCAACAGTGTTTCTGAACTTAAACTTCACTTGAGAATCATAGCATTGATTGGGAAATACATTATTTATCAATTAAAAAAAAACACAATTTTCGCAAAATCTTCGACCTTTCTGGTTATTCTGCTGTTAAAGGGTTAATGTCTTTAAAAATCAGTTTGCAATATTTTCCTACAACTTCTTCCCCTTTAAGCATTCTTGTTTTACTATATTCTGCTGCCGTTAAAAGATATTCAGAAAGTGAGTAGTATGCAACTAGTGTTCTCATGAAATCTGCCAATTTTAGTACATACATACATTCATGCAATTCAGATGCATACGTTCAGGCGCATACACATAAACATTCATGAATTTGCCTCTTGCATCGCCAGCGCAACTGAATGCATAATAACTAAAATAAAAGCTGTTACGCAAAATCGCACCTCTCTGATGAAAAGAAATTTGTCAAAGGTGAGTGAGTTTGACAGTCATTTTGCAACATCAGAGTTTTGAAATCGATTTTGTTTTGAATGCATAAAATGCTCTTTTAATTCAGATTGAGTTTTTTTTTTTATTTAAAGTGGAGAATGTGGACATAGTTAGTACAAGTTTGGAAGTTGGTTAAAATAAGTTGGTATAAAAAATTTAAAATTTTATTTCTGTTATAAAGATATTCTGACAAAGTAAATTCATTAATATATACTATGGGAGCTTGTAAAATTTTGGAAGCTCAACCAGTCAATGCACGCAGGAAAACTACTTATAAACTAAAACAGACGTCCTAAGTTGGCCCAGCGGGCCAGTGTCGTAGTAGAGGTAAGATTATAGACGAAGTTTACACACTCTTCACCATTGGGAAATTTCAAACCGCCAAAAAACGGTTTATATCCGAGTGAGCACATAATACCGAAGCGTTAGTAGTTCTAAATGGTATTAGAGTGCTTTTCAACTCTTCCTGTGAAAGGGGAGACCTACTCTCCAATCGTTTCAATCTAAACTAAGACTTTTTACATCGCAAACGATTTTTCTTTTGCATTTCAACATTATTTTTGCAAAGTACAAATGCTTGTGCGGTGTCCATTGCCTAATTGTTTCCTATGATTTTCAACACTTTCTTAAAAGTCCTTTAACTTTGAATACTTTATATAGAATGCCACTTCAGCTAAAAAAATTTGTGAACTAATTAACACATAGTGCCAATATTCGCATGCCATTAATTAATTAATGACTAATCAATTTAATTACTTTAACGGTATTCAATCAAGTTAGGTTAGTACTTAAGTGCCGACAAAAATGCAAGAGTATAATTAAAGTTTGCATATTCATACATATATATGTATGGATGTACATAGAGCTATAATATATTTACACCAATATACATACATATACATATACCAAATGTCGATGACACTTTGAGTGTAATAACTTCTACGTACATACATATGTACATACGTATGTATATTACACACTAACGTTTAAACCTTATATTGATTAAGCACAAACACATATGTGTACATTAGGGTGGTCCAAAATAAGTTAAGTCGGAATTTTAATGCTCTCAAATCAAAAAATATTTAGAGGTTAAATGGTTAAAAAAATAATTAGGTATTATTACTGGGAATCTCCTAAAGAAAAACAGGGTGTTCCGGTCGAAAAATATTGATTTTCAAGAACTAAAATACATGGAAAACTTTGAGCGCTTTGAGCGACTTCTAACTATTTTTTGATCTCAAAATAAAAAAGAGGGGTATATATTTTCGGTATAGAACAATTTTAGCGGGTGAGAGCATACAAATTCCGCCTCAACTTTTTTACGTGCTTATTTGGACCACCCTAGTGTACGTACCCTGCAGCAATAAGGCGGCCAATTTTCCGAAAAGCACCAGTACTTCATCGGTTAAAATTTGACCGGTTAGAATCGGACATTTGTTTGCATAGAAAAATTTTAGCTTGCGACCACTCCCTAACTGGCGTCCCAACCGCTCCAAGTGAACATTTGAAACAAATTTACATATCGTGGCCGTAGCTGAGTGCGCAGAGATGCTTGCTACTATTGGTTGTGCTGTAAGGCGCGTACGAGTTCAAATCTCATTGGCGGAACATACAATTTAAAATTTTTGTTTTTCGGTTTATCTTAATTAAGAAAAAGCATCCGTGAAGTACACAACTAAATCGTATTCAAACGAAAAAATTTATTAATATTAAATTGTAAATGGACTAGACCAGATAATAAAGAACAATTAACCATAATAGGACATCTTATGGTGAGTTGTTGGACCGGTATTTTTCCAATGGCACACCAATGTTAAAAACGACAGTTTAAACTAGTACTGGTAATAATAGGGACTGCCCGTGTGCTAACCAAGGTTGAGTCCCAATTGCTACAGGGTACTTACATAATACATCTAATCATCTAGGTGCACGTGTGCAATTAATTGTCTGTTAAAAAAAAATGTATAAAAAACAACAGCAACAACTGCAGTGCATTGCTATCGAATCAGACCCCCTGCACCCTACACAAGCCACCAATTGAATTTTTTTTTTCACGAACTCAACTAAATTAATTGAAGTCTTCGTAAAAAGCGAGTGTAAAGTGATTAGGCGAGGAGGCAGTCAAAGGAGTAAGCAGCGTCAAAAGCAATAAAGTGAAGTGCTGGTTGAGGGAAAGGGGCTAAGAGACATTTAAAATGCACTTTGTCACACACACAAGCAACTAAATAGATTGCAACAACATAGACAATATGTGTACATACCCTGCAGTGAAA
Organism: Rhagoletis pomonella; assembly: GCF_013731165.1. Lineage (NCBI taxonomy): Eukaryota > Metazoa > Arthropoda > Insecta > Diptera > Tephritidae > Rhagoletis > Rhagoletis pomonella. The sequence continues at coordinate 13,019,976 of NW_023458558.1, read as the reverse complement.
AGTCAAACCAGTTAGAAAAAATACTAGTTCATTAACTAGTATGTGCTTACCAGTTCCATAATTTCGAAGAACTTGAGCCTTCAGCGACATCTGCGTTTGAATTTCCAACCTAAGCCAAAAATAAACCGCAATTATTTGCTTTTCTTTCAAATACCGGCTGTGGCGTCACGTGAAGATTACTGGTTCATTTCTACTAGTAGATGCTGATGCATAGCCTGACAGTTGACAACACAATATTAAAAATACCTGTCGCTAACAAGGAAAAATAATAGAACGTGAACTAGTTGGGCTGAAACTCAAAGTGGTAGATTTCTAGCAGACAACTAGTAGCTTTCCCTGCAGGGTACATATCCATGCACTTACGCGCCTATATCCCCAAAGCTGCACTTGTGCGCGCCGCCGCTTACTCCCGACGCACTGAAATTCTAATTACAATTATGACATTTGGTTGCGTACTGCTGATGCAAATCGGTGGCACAAAAGACCCCCAGCGCTAGTAATAAATATTTGGAGTATGGAACAGCAGTAGCAGCGGGAAAAGTACCAGCAGGAGTTTTAGCTTTGTTAATGGCAACGCCACAGCAAAGGCACCTGATGTTCGCGCACTCAGTGTGTAATTATGTTTGCGATGCTGCATCGACATCTGTATGTATGTTTAATAGTTATTCTTATTGCAGCCGTATTTTTTTTTTCATTTGTTGTTATTTCGTGCTGTGCACTTATGCCGCAGGGCTCATGCGCAACGGTTGCTTTGTCACCTAAAATAGCAACTAATCGTTGCGTTCGCCAACTCGCTAGAAGTTGCAAGATTTCACCAGAAAACATGGTAAAATGGGTAACAGTTATTCGTCGCCACACTGTATAAATCTCAAAACTCATTAAGTTCGAAACTTATGCTATTTATTTACTAGTTTTTTAGCATTTGTATAGAAATTTTCGTTACTTTTCGCATCTGACAACTGTTAGAGCCAATTCAAGGCGAGTTGATATAGAAAATACTTTGTATGGAAAAACTACGTGGCATTGTCAGCAAAAAACTTGCTAAAAATCAACAGTTAAACTTGCACTTTCAGCGGCGGATCCAGCGGGGGGTTTCGGGGGTTAAACTACATGTCAGTCAGTGGCGGATTCAGGGGGGGTGCTTTAATACTTAGACGCCATATTGTACATACATATGCGCCACTGACTTCCACACAAAGTTTAACCCCCAAAACCCCCCGCTGGATCCGCCACTGTGCACTTTACTATAATAAAATCTTCATAAAAAAAGTATAAAATAACCATACCACATAAAATGCGTGGAGCCTTTGCTATAAAAGTCTACTTCCTGTGCCCTAAACGTCCACAATTGAGGCATTTTCTTTTTTCTCTATTGAAATGAAAAGAAATGATTTACTTTAAAATTAACACAATAAATTTAAACAGAAGCACGTTGCTCCCCTCCTTCAAATCTGCGTAGGTGGTCTCCTCACATCCTTATTAAAATGTAACCCATCTCTCTCTCCAGTCAAATGTTTTCTAACCTCGGATTTTCCTGTCGGATGTGACTCTTTGGCATTCTAGGAACATTTTCCCGTCAAAACCAATTGATTTTAGTATCGGTGACTTATTCCATCAATTAAATATTCCTATAAAAACGTGGAAGTAAAAAAAAAGTTGTTAAGCTGTCTTTGATAGACTTTTTGTGCTGATTACGAATCCGTAAACTTGGTTTAAGCACCATTTTTCGTATTATAAAGCGATATAAATACAAATTTTTAACGGTACAAATATTTGAAAAGTTCAAAAAATTTTATTAAGAATTTGGAGCTTTTTAGTTAGGAGTTTTGGTACGCAGTTTTATAGCCCATTAAATTGTAGTAGGTATTATTAAGTGCAAGTGTGAAGATGCTGAAGATGCCCTTGATTTTGGGCAGTTTTTTTTTTATTGACGGAGATACGCATTTGCTTCCATACAAAGTAGGTTCGCATTTTTTTTTTAATTTTCGTGAATGTATTTTTTTTCGTTTTTATAGGTATGTATTTACATAAAATGCAACGCATTGTAAATTTATTAAATTAGTTTATACATATCACAAAATAAAGTAATAACGTAAATGATTTAGCAGCAGGCAGGTACGATTTATTCTTCTTTGATTGATTCAAAAGCATAAAATGCGTTCGTTCTCTTCATTGGCATGTAGGTCACCAAATCTTGGGCGCGAGCAGGCAAAAGACTAGGGTTAAAAAAAAAATTATAAGACTTTTTTTTTTAAATTCAAAGATCCAGCGTATAATTCAAACTTACGAAAGGAGACGATAGGTGAGCGCAAAGAATCCCGGCACAGCAATTTCCACTTCACGATTCAACATGCCTTTTACAATTCGCTGTGCAACTTCTTCACCATCCAATAGTGGATATAAATCGGCATAACCACTGGCCATGGCAAATTGCTTGACACGCGCATGAGTGTGCAGGAAGCTAGGGAATACCGTTGTTGCATCAATGTTGGTTAGATTCTCAACTTTCAGTTCGGCGCGTAAGACACGCATTAGGCTGCGTACAGCGGTTTTACTACTGCAGTAAGGTTCACTGTATGGCAATGTGACGAGGCCTGCAAAATGAGAGAAATTTAATAAATTTTCACACAAAAAAAAATCATAAAATTAATCAAACTTAACCTGCTATAGAAGCGATGGCCACAATATGTCCTTTATTGGCTTTCTTCATATTCTCCAGAAAGACGCGATTTGTCTACGGAATTGGTTAACAACACATTTTCTATTGACCATTTAAATTTTGTGTTAATATATTCCACAACTTACCCAAAAATGCGACAAATAATTGACATTTACCATCCTTTCTATGTCGCGCACTGTTGGATTCAGCTGATCCGAGTGTAGTAACAAGCCAGCATTGTTGACCAGAATTGTGGCCGCACCGATATCCTTCGTTACTTTTTCATTGAGCTCCACAACTTCCTCGTATTTAGTTACGTCCACCTGAAAATTTGTGTGAGTTCGTTTTTGTTTTTGAAACCACCTTAAAGTTAACCCTTTAATTCACTGACCTTGTAGGCATTTGCTTTGACGCCATAGTTAATGGCGATTTCTTTTGCTGTCTCCTCAGCGAGCTCCTGATTGATGTCGCATATAGCAATATGACATCCTTCGGCGGCCAGCTCTGCAGCAATGCATTTACCCAGACCACCTGCTGCGCCAGTGACCTTAAATGGGAGTAAATGGCGTGGTTATGAAATTATTGGCATTAATGTAAATACTAGATACTAGGGACATAAGGAGAGAACAGATTGTGGTTTGCATACAAAGGCAAATATTTACAGAGTTTAAATATATCAGAGTAGATATTAAAGATTGCAGAGTCGTATTTTACACCCATGCCTACTGGATTTTTACTATGTTAATTGAAATTTCCCTTAAATTCGACAACAGAAACTCGAAAACTGTGATAAATCAGTAATTGCTGAAGATAATTCACTCGAAATCGATTATTACAATAACCACAAAATAAAATAAATTTTTAAATAATCGGTAACCGATTTATCCATTTCTCCCAAACTCGGCGCACTTATTAACCTTGGTACGGAAAAGCAATTCATTGAAAATTATTTTAAATTTAACTTTTATTTATTTTGGTTAGATAAATGAAACATAAAATGATTCGGTTCAAAAACGCCGTATTTCAGGGACCGATTCAAAAATGCACTATCTCAGTACATTTTCAAAGCATTTTCGTTTAAGATAGGGCGTTTTTGAATCAAATTCTGAGATTGGGTGTTTTTGAACTGGCTGCCTGCGAGATAGGTTGATCTTCCACTCAGCCATCGATATGGCATCACAGCGTTACTATTCTTGGCCTATGTGTGAGGAGGATACTGCGCTTTAGTGGTTTCAACTTAAACTAAAAATTTTGACTTTAAATACTATTTTTGCTCTTAAATGCTCTTTTGCATTGGCCAACGCAAAAGTTCTTATTAGGAGCCGCGAAGCAAGCGGGCATTGGCTAGTAATAAAATAAAATAAACTTTTTCTAGTTGCACATACATGACTTAAATACTGTATATGTAAGTACTCGTACAACGATTTGTAGTCAATAATTATATTAACAACTATTATTATATTAGGGGCAAATGCTAAATTTGATTAACTCAAGAAAACACGTATTTATTGGTGTAGCGCAAAAAGTAAATCGTTAACAAGGTAGGCAAGTCAAAGTCCGAACGCATGCGATCTACATATATAGTAGGCAATTGTAGTAATAACAGGTAAAAAAAATACAACCGACTTAAATCGTTTATATAATATTTAACTTGCTTTGCGTTGGGAAATGTTGGGAAATGCAAAAATGGCGTTGAAAAGCAAAAATGGCCTGTAAAGTAAAAATTCTTAGCTTAGGTTGAAATGACAGAAAGAGCAGCACCTTCCGCGTTTTCTGTTATGGGAGGGCCAAGAATACTTTCTGTTTGAGCAACCGGATTCCGGCATTCGCTATCGCTAATTTTGATTAAAAATCGAAAAGAATTGCAAGCGCACCTAATATTATTTACCATCTGATTATATGCCGCTCATACTGCCAGACTTGCTCGATTATACTTTGCATCTGCTACTGTGCCATGTTGTATGCTTTTCATTTAGAGAATTTTTCCGTCGAAAATTTAGCTTAGCGACTGTCAGAATTCCACTGCAGAAGTTTTCACTTCAAATCAGCACTATGTATAAGTATGTATGTACCCTGAAAAAAGTGGGACTAGGTTAAATACTAGCACAGGACCACGCTACCTTGTAACCAACACTAGTAACCAAAATGGTCCAAATAGTATATGGAGAAAATATGGTTACATTAACATTGCGATCTCATTGGAACTGACCACCTCTGGTCCAATGATGCATAACATGGGAGCTTTTCTGGTCCAATGCTGCATAACATGGCACCGCCTAGACAACTACTCCTTTTGGACCATGAAACATTCGGCAGCCGAATCATATTGCCTATGTGCAATCAAGAGGTGGCATTCAACACATATGTATATCAATTTTTTATGTTTGAAGTGGTCCAGACCCGCATAATAAGTTGGAATGGTATGGAATTGTTTGTGGCCGGAAAACCCAATAACAATTTTGTTTTTGTTTCCAAGCACTCAAGCAGTATTGCCCATTGCACTTAAAGCAAAGAGACAAGATTTAGAAGAAAGGAATATGTAGCTGGGGTGGGAATTCATTTCTGCTCTGCAAAATTACCATACTTCTTTATGAATTTTAGCAGTTTGTTGAGGGAAAGAGAATGTATGTCAACCACTCTCAGGACATCGGACCCAAAAATGTACCATCTGAGTGTGACGAAGGCCGGGGCATTGTGCCCCGTAATTAGTCCTACCAGGGCTCGTACATCACTCCTTCTTTGTCTGAGAAGAAATTTTGCTACACCACCCTGTCAGGCCTTTTCAAGAAACACTTGGTTATTTTGCAGGTGTCAATAGTGCACCCGATCGTTCCCGCTATGCTTGGCCCTACAATTGGCTTCGCTATAATTGAGCGCTCCAGAGAACCGCAATTCGCCAATTCACCAGCCAGTTCGTTACCTTGAACTCCGTAGCGTCCTCGCACCCACACAAATTCAAGCTCATTCCATCTTGTAACGCAGTTCAGCCCCAACTTACATTCCTGGACTAACTTTGAAGAGGTGCGAGCGGTTGCCAGGGCCTTTAGAGCAGCTTGGCTGTCACTGCAGATCCTGATTTTATGTCCGCGCCACCTTTCGCCAATTATAAAGTCTGCCGTTGTCATTGCACCCAAAGCGGTAAAGCATCTGAAGTTTCCGTCCAGATGCCATCCCCAGCTCCAGTACCGTTTTCAGTCTTTGAGCCGTCAGTATTGAAAGTTTTCATCGAGTTCCCCAAGAGAGTGTCTGGATCTCTTAATTGTTCCCTTGCAGCATATTGCTCTGACAACCTTCTGAACAACTCTCTATGCCCAGAGCTCCGATTGTCTTGCCAACAGAACAAAACAGAGCAGTCGACGCATCATTTTCATCTATATCCAGAGGCGGCAAATTCAGCAAAATTTAAGAGCCGGTCCTGCCGTTGTACTTATGGCGCCCGTAATGCCTATACACACACTCCTTTGTAGCCTATTTAACACAGAAGCCGTGGTTTTGACCATGGTTCTGCGCCACCATACTACAGCAGAATATATGACGAATGACCTGACTAGAGCTATGTATATCCAAAATACCATAGCCGGTCTCAGACCCTAGGTCATGCGAAAGGTTCTTCGACACTTGCCTGTAGCTCGACGTGAGTTTTCCATGTCAGCTTCGTATCTAGATTTACCTCTAAGCATTGGAAGGTAAACAAGACTTGGGTTGTCTTGCCGGGATCGACGGTCTGCAAAGTGCACCATTCATCAATCTTATTCACGGTTCTCTGTGTCTTAACAACAACCTCTATGAGAGATTTAGCTGATGACAGTGCACAGACGGGGTAGTTATATTGTCTGTGGTTGCTTCGATGTGAAATACGTATGTATTTAAATTTGTTCTACTTCTACATATGTACATATGAATACTGATCATTAAAAATGTTTGGAACAAACTTGAAAGTTTCAGCACAAAAATTATCCTGACTACGGCCCTGTATTTTATCACAGATTAGGTTATTTTCACACAAAACTTTTGGCAAAATTTTATAAGTATAAGGTGCATACATATGTATACACTGAATTGATAAAATGCTATATCCCAAAATCTTTGCTTGATATTTAAACAGGCTGAGCAAAATTACAATAATAAAAACTTATTTCAGTCTGATCTCTTTTTCGATCGATTAGTTGTGAGCGTAAGTGCGCTTAATATTTGTACTTTTTAACCAAAAAATGGTATTAGAAAAGAATTTTGTATGAAATGCAAACTAAGCGCTTATGATCAAGAAATCATTAAAAAAATGGACTGATACCAAAAAGAAAACATTTATAACTTCGGTGTATTGCAATTATTTTTTTTTTACTTTTTTTCATAAGCTTGTTAAAAAAGTGAGCAAAGATTTCAAAGAGCATTGAGCTTTATTTCCGCAAATGGAAATAAATAAATAAAAAATAATAAGAAATATTAAGCTTAATAATGCAAGAGACTCTAATAACCAGTTCAAAGTTAATTGGCGAATCAACATTGTTGTTAAGCGCAGCACATTCGCATCATATTCGTATGCGGTGAGGTGCAGATGCGATGTACAATGTCGCCTACAAGCTTAATGTGTTGTTTTTGTTCTGGATCAATAGAAATAAAATAAAAAACGCAAGTGATTATGTCTTATACTCACACATACTTATTTACATACCTACATAGGTTGATTGCATCTTGATAACGGACTTTGCCCATCATTTCCGCTATCGGAATTTATGTACGTAATACGAAGCTCTTTTGATAAGTGGAAAGAACCCGCTAACTTAGAAATACCGTTTTTAAATCGATTAAATCGAAGGCGATTAATCGAGCTCTGCCGAATCGATTTTTTGTCGATTTTTTAGTTTCGATTCGATTCAAAGAATTCGAAAATCGACATTCGATTTTTCCTCAGTTTGTCTAGGAAAATCTAAATTTGAAGTAAAATAGTAAATTTTTTCTCACTGGTGATAAAAAAACTAACAATTTCGAAAAAATTTAAAAATGTTCTTAGATAAGGCTAACGTTAATTTTTCACTAGGCATTTAATTGAAAAAAATTTTGATGACTTTGCTGAGCATTAAACACCACTCGTTTAATTCTGTTTTTTGTTTTTTTTTATAAATAAAAATAGTTTCTTAAAGAATTAAAAAAAATCCCCTCAGATGACAAAAAAGTTTCAGCTTAAAAAAATCTGCTTAAAAATAGTAAAAAAAAATTTTCAACGGAAGCGTAATGATGACATTTTTGATGCGGTTTTTTTAACTTTTTTCAAAGATTGGTATAAAAACAATTGAATGACTGGACCAAAACTATTCCGATTGAGACTTATGCGGTATCATTGGAAAGTGAATAGCTTTGCACTTGGGTAAATAAATCGATAAGTGTTTGTTAACTAGTGTCGTTGGACATTTGGTGTTATATTTCTACTTTTTTTTTTTAACTGATTAGCACAATTACTTTCTGCACATCACCTATGCTAGTGCTTAAGCACTAATTACCTATTCAAACGATTCCCTATGCACTTTCATTGGCACTGATTAACTAGATTAGTTACACACGTACGCAGATCTTTTTATGTATGTATGTATGTATGTAAAATCTATATATGTAATTACCACTGCCACTTCGCCTGCAATCTTTTTACACTTTTTACTTCTTACAAAAGTGTCGTAAAGATATATTGCTACTGAAATTGTAATACCGATCGGTGTAAGTAGAAGCAATAAACCGAGACCTATCCAAGCGCGTAATTTTTTTAATGTTTCATTCGACATTATTCCAGTACCAAGATTCTTAACTTCCATATAACGAATTAATTTATGAATTTTTAGTTAATCCAGTGCAGGCGAAAACCGTTGCGCTCTGTGCAGCTGCTGTGCGAATAATGAATGAAACAATTGGCGAAACAGCAGATTTCAGCATTTGCCATTGCCTCTACACGAGTGAGCATTTAATTACTGATTGATAAGTGCAGCTTTTACTTTCGATCTGATACAGTGGCTTGCAGATAAATGGTGCTGGAGACTACGTTGAGTACCTTGACTGTGTGTTAGAGTCGATTGTTAAAAATTCTATTAATTGAAAAATGCTTTGCCATCTACAAGCGCCTTTATTAC
>NW_023458558.1:12994650-13006201 GCF_013731165.1 Rhagoletis pomonella | reverse complement strand
CAATGAATAAACCTAATTTACATTGCCAAGTTGTGGCTTTGACAAAAAGTATTCTAAACAAAAAAAAAAAAACTTTAACAATAGAAAGTCATCAAGGCATCAAAGGTTTTTTTTATTTTGCACATGTGTAACAAAGTGTTAAATGATTTCTATTCGTCTGACAAAAATGTACATTGAAACTATGCAAACTGCCGTCTAGGTGTTATTAAATTTTCTAGTAAACAGTCTCAATATTTAATTAAAATTTCAATTAAAATTCAATTTTCCAATACAAAATATTTAAGCAATGTTTGTGGCAGAATTTTTAGCAAGATGTCTGGCAAATAGTATATGTATGTACAACAAATTCGAGACTTATTTATGTAGCAAGTGTGAACAAAAATGTTTTTGATTACAACATTGTCATTGCACTGAAATCTAACAGCAACAGGTATAATTTACACTTTCATATAAATACATATATATGTATATACATACATATTTATGAATCCTGTGTGTATACCCTGTAGGGAAAATCTCTAGTTCTGAACTGGTGCGCTTCTAGTACCAGCCACAGCTATAGTTGAGAGCCAGTCCTAAATTCGACAGATGGCATCTAGTTCGCTTTGCACAGCGGTTTCTATAGTTCCGAACCAGTTGTAAAATCGACAGACGTAAAAAGTAACGAGTTGTTTTCAAAAAGTATTTTTGGTGTTACCATGGTAGGGATATTTAATAATTTTTAAAGAAATGCGTTTTCAAATCAAATGGGGCATTGAAAACACGTTGACATACCTTTGGCTGTAGCTGAATTCGCAGGTGCTGGCTGTTATTTGTTACAAGGTCCTTAAATGTTAACAAAAATTTTAGTTTTGTATTACCAAACTAAGAAAAAGCATCTGCCAAGTGCAGAATGAAAGCGTATTTTAACGAAAAACCAGCCAAGCAAAAATCTATTTAAAGTAAACTAGCTCCCCTTTGCATCCCTTTTTCGGTAGTTCCGAACTAGTTCAAAATTCGCCAGATGAGACCAAGTTCGTTCTGCATCCTTTTTTCTATAGTTTCGTAGCACTTCTAAATTCGTCATTTTAGATATAGGTTTCTGAAATTAAATTTTTTTGAACTCGTAGCGATCTAGTTACTATCGGACTGGTTCGTTTTTGGCGATAAAGATTTAGTACGAAACTACAAATTTGCTTCACCAGTTCGGGTTTTCCCTATAGGGTATGTATTATTTGTATACTTATACATTTGCATAGAAGTGTTGCTTTTGTTGACAATGGCTGCCTAAAAATTTTACAGCGCATTCAAGTGTAAAATGCTTTCAATATGTATGTTTGCAAATATGATAGCATTTTCGCTTCGTTTCCATGCTTGTTTTATTTTGGCGCAGTGAACGATTTTTGAGTAGAATTTCCTAAAATTTTCTGCCTTAATGCTGCTTTCTACATACATATGTACGTAACTTTCCACAGATTGTGTTCATTGAAAAGTATTACTAAAAGTGCATCAGTATATAACAAACAGGCCGCATGCTAATACTAATACTACAACGATCACAATGACTACGTCTGTTGATGATCACAACATTTATGTACAATATGTACGAATAATAACAACAACAATATTTTTGTTAAGCTCTTTCCATGCTCAGTAGGAGCCATCCATATTCATGTTTGATTGTAAATTGTGCAGAGTCGTTTGTAAGCAATTATATTGTAATAAGTAGTGGATGCGCTTTGTGGTTGTTGTTGTTGGTGTTTGCTTAATGTGGTTTCTAGTCCAGCAGGCAGCATTCAACAATTTCATTTTATAAATTTCCAAGGCACATAGTAGCTGAACATTGGAAATCTCTGAAAAGTAAAGGAGTTAAATGAATTATAGTTTAAATAATCATAATGGGAGGTGTCACGCCCCCTTGTAAGCACTCATCCCCGTTTAATTTACCATAAGCACCTTCTCAGTATTATTTAGTTACCTTCATTCAAGTTGACTACATGTAGTACTGAAATGAAGCTTTCTCAAAACCATTTCGAATGGTGCCCACGTTCGAATAATTCCTTTAACTTACAAAATAATTTCAACTGAACTTTTTAAATATGTGGCAACCCTCTTAAAAATCCCAAAAATATAGTTTAACGATTTCTTCCGTTTGACATTCGAATTTTCAAACAGCTGGCAACCCTCTTCAAAATGTAGCTATAAAACTTCTCCTCACCAAGACTGACCGTTGAAACACTTTGGAACACTTTCTAAGAGACAATTGCGTGCGCTGTGGAGGAGTTGCGGCAACTAAGTTGCGTCATGCCCTTAAGGTGGGCCAAAGAACGTACATATGTATCTTTTGGAAGTTGGAAGTAAGGCAAGCTTTTATGAATGTCAGCAAATTTGGTGCCCCAACCTTATCTACATACATACTTAGCTGTTTATATAAATTACATATGCGCAGAAAAAGCGCAGTTTATTTAGTAAAAACAAATCTATTCCCGCATTATGTGGCTAGCAGTGGGAGCCAGAGTTTCCTCGCTGAGAATCGGATGGGCGTCACAAGGATACGCCAATGTACATACGATACAATGTAATCATTTTGGCGTATAGTTGAGAGTGCAAAATTTCAATTTTGCAAATGTTTTGTGGACGAATTAGCTGTAATATATATGTGCATATGTGCATATGTGTATATACAGTAGCGGGAAAATCAATAGGGTACGAAATTTTAGCTTTCATTTATTTTAATGTTTAGTATTTATCCATGATTCAATAATACAAGGTTCGATAAACTGACAGTTGTCTCTCTCGCACCGCTCCCTTAGCAGTGGCACCGTGTTGCTTCTTTGCAAATTTACATGGAAACAGTGTAGCTTTGGTGTGAAATAAAAGTATAAGCTTTTGTGCAATATGTTATTTGTACATGCATATGAAGCATATTTAACTGGTGAAAACCTAAGCATTGGATGTTTACATCAATCTCATAGTGGTCTTATTTAAATTTTGAGTCATTTTGCAGTTTTTATGCGGCTAAATAGCATATAAATTCCGTAATTCACGTAGATATATCAATATTACGTTCAACATTTCGTTTAAAATGCCAGATTTCCTGCAAATACATTAGAATTTACGAAAGGAATTTCACTACTAATTGCCTACTTTGCGTACTTTTCTACTACCATTTTCGAAACAAGGGATTGCATTCTTGTCCTTCGTAAATGCAACCTTTTGTAAGGGAGTGTCAAACCGCAGCTGTCAATAATTATCTAACCTTGTATTATTGAATCATGGTATTTATCTATGAAATTGCCACTCACTTACTAACAAAAACCATGTAAGTCCGAATTTTAAACTTTGTGCAAAAAAAAGTAAATTCTACAAGGCTTAAATTTCCAACTTTATTTTGTGTATATACAGTAGGCGGAAAAACAATAGGAACACGAAATTTTAACTTTCATTTATTTTAATGTTTAATATTTATCTATAAAATTACCGCTCACTTACTAACAAAAACCATGTAAGTCCGAATTGTAAACTTTGTGCAAAAAAAGTAAATTCTACAATTTTTCAAAATCTAACTTTTTAAACATAATTTAAAAAATTTTTAATTTGAGCATGAAAAGTTAAGTTTTGAAGTACTAGGACTTACCTTTGATTTTTGGCATTTTTTTTTTGTGACAGTGTCACGAAATTGGTGCCAAACAAAATATGTTCGACAATTTCTAATATGAAGGAAAAGACGCAACACTGTTAGCACAAAAACTTATTATACTAAAAAAAAATTTATTATACTAAAATTTAATTGCCTACCAAAATTTTTCTACACTTTCTGACTAGAATGTTTAAAGTGTCGTTAAAAGTTTGTCGTAATTTGGATTTTTTTAAATAATGAATACGAAGTATGAAATTGTGATGAAAATTCGAAATTGGTAGAATTTTCCAATAAAAAGTTGGAAATTTTTACTTAGACATTTATTGTTAGATACTGAGCTATACTTTTATAAACAAGTAGTAATAAGCATTAAATAAACAAAACAAAAATAGCCACAACTTGTAAAATATCGCGTCCCTATTTGTTTGTCCGTCACTGTATATGGCACCTCGAATGCAAACCAGCTGCAATGGTTGTTATTTTTGCCACATCGGCGAAGAAAAACGCGCACAAAACGCGCTTAATATTATTCGTTTTGAAATAACTAAGCATTTGCTGCAGTTGAAATAACCCAAAGTTTGCTAAAATAAACACAATTTCCATTGCAATCTCCATCTATCATTTCGCCATGGTTAAATATACGAAACGTACTTCAATGAAATTATATTCAAAAGTTTTTGTTTATCCAAATTTTCGTATGTGAAATTTCATATTTTTCTATACTTCACTGCCACCCCTGCTCACTGCCATCCCACTCCATTTGCGCGCTCCAAATGATGCATCACTCGAGCCGCGTGTTTTCAGTGTTTTTAATCCCACTCCGTGTTTAACTTGCCGCTTCACTGCCAAGCTGAGCGATCACCCCGACTGGCTGGTTTTGTATGGAGTGCGAGTGAGAGGCAAACCCTTATTGCGGCAGTTGTCACTCAACAAATGCTTTTTGCGCCCCATTCTTGCTGCTCCTGCTGATTATCGCAGTCGGCACTCTGGCCCCTTTCATTTTGCGTGGAGAGTGTAGCGGTCGCACATATTTTTGATTGTGGATATTTACGAGCGCTCTCTGACAAACAAGACATTTCCGTTGGCATATAACCTTAATCTATCGGAAAGGAGTTAATTACTGCCGCACAATGACAACAAATGTCAACAAAGTAAACAACAATAACAACACACAGTAGACAATAGACAGCTCGGGTAAATGTCACAAAGTTGTAGAAGCAGCAGCGATTGATTGGCGTGAGAAAGTGTCAACAATGTGTAATTAGCTGGTGGAGAAAGAGCCATAAAAGGCAATAGGGGTATTCTCGGAGTCTTGCAAAGCCCATGCACGGTGCACCGATTGCACGGATTGCACGGTAAAACCCGGTTTTCGTATGGGATAGCTTTGCAAACCGTGCTCTCCGTGCACCGTGCAAGGTCTTTGTAATACTCAGAGAATACCCCTAATAATTTGACAGCAAAGCGTTGCATAGAAATGGACAAAACGATTGTTCTCAAATGCACAGAATGCTCAAAGTCATACATATTTGCATATGTATGTGTGCATGGCGTGTATGATTACATAGTACATACATACTTACATATTTATATGTACATATGTAAGTATGTATATCATCGAACATACTGCACTTCCGAAATTTTCTCGTACTTCACACACATCTCGGAATATATTCCCGCTGGTACTTATGCACATTTGCTAAGTACTTCGCTAACCGCAGGTGCTTCTCTCTTCCATTATTACTTCCTTGGAAAAAGTTGATAAAATTTTATATTACTTGTGGGAATTTATGATCATAATTTTGGGTTCATTCGATAGGATTTTCCATGATGAATGGGGAAGTGTGAGTTTTTATGAGTTGCGGTAACATATTTTATATTCAATTCATATGTGTGAAGTACTGAAACTCTTCGTAAAATAGAAATTAAATAATTTGGTGATATCAATGCCAGAGAAGAGGGATTGCCAAACCGTTGGAAAATTCAGCCTCCACGACGGAACGCCCGATAACGGATTGAGGCTGATCGTTTTCGCCCGGGCCGGAAACATCGACTCAGATCACTATCGAGTCGAAAAATGATATTGTCAACAAGTGCCGAATTAGAATCACGCGGAAACATGCTAATGTGTAAGATCTGTGAAGAATGTAGAATTGTAAGGTTTCGGAAAAAAGGCTAATGGCGAGGTTTTTTGGTCTCGGCCCAAACCGACAGGCAGTTGTAGTGCCAAACAAGAAATATTTAGATATAAGCAAAAAAGTGCATATATATATAATTAAGTATAAAAGTCCTTATAAGAAAACTTGAAAGTTAGGGGGGAGGCTCGAGCCACCCCTGCCTCTACCTGGCTACGCCCATGCGCAAGATCGTATTTAGGGTGTATAAGGGCTTGAGACAAAGGTGCGCTTACACAATTTTGTATTCTTTCCATAAATACTTAACTCCCTCCCAAAATTTTGTCAGAAAACTACCCAGCAGTTATGCACAGGGTGTCCTATACGAATCACCAAGTTGGGGATGCTCTATCTTTTGGTCGTATTGCCCATTTCCGATCGAAACCGGTTAAACAGACCGGAAGACCATTCTTTAAAACGAAAGTCCATTTGAGAAAAAAGTTTCCGACAAAAGTTATGCATTTTTTCTGCTGAATCTGAAACTGTGGTAAAACCTAAAATGTCCCATTTAAAAAAATAGACTTTTGGTCAGTTTAAACCCTCTTCCGGTCGAAATCCAGTGTCGGTAATACGACCAAAAGATAGAGAAATTCCCACTTCGTGTTTCATATTTTTTCATATTCCAAGTTCAGGTGGTCTACTCTGTATTGCGATTGGAAAAGCAAAAAATTCAGATTCGCATACTTGGCTCTGTGAATTTGTATTAGTCCGTGACGCATTGAGCTTTGAAACGCAATGCAGAGTAGACGCCCAGGACGAGTTGAAGTTCATTTAGAGGTAGAAAAGGGTACTTCCGATAAAAAAATTTTAAAAACGGATGCCTATTGTTGTGCGCAGAATCGAATCTGTGGTGTAAACATACATATCCAAATAAAAGAAAAATTAAATTCCGGTCAGTTTAACCCACTGCAGGTCGAAACTGGAAGTTGGTAATACGACCAAAAGAGAGAGCATCCCAGACTTCGAAGTTCACATTTTTCGTTTTTTTCGTATTCCAAGAAAAACCATTTTTTCTCCATTCCATTACTAGTCTAGGACACCCTGTATGGATCATTTGCTGAGGATTAGCGTGGGGACTTAATTTTCTTAAATATTTTGTTTTTTCTTATGGAAAGCATTGTCAACTCTTCAACGTTTGGTGGCCCAATTGTAAGCAGCCAGTTCGGTAAACATTTAGGTATTGCTAGGTATCAGTTTATCCACAAAAATTTACTGTTGAATCTTAGTAATTTTTTTTTGCTGATTTCATTAACAAAACAGCAGTCAAAGAGACGCTGAGCGTAAGTGAAAAACACAAACTAGGCTGAATAATTTTGAACGACAACGACAAAGAAAAGTTAAAAGCAGCAATTGTGACCGTCACAATGTGAATACAGCGGCAAATAAACAGGAGTAACGTACAGTTTATAAAGTGCAAAGTAGGCAGAATAGGGTCGAAAGTTTAATTTCAGCCACAAAACCAAATTTCGTGCAGATGGCAGTTGGTACAATGCAAGTGGATTGAAAATGGCATGAACGCGAAAGTTATGTATGTGTGTGTAGAATGCACATCTTTACCATTAATAAGTAAAAATGCCTATGTACATATGTATATGTATATGGAAGTGTGCACATGCCGGTGTGTGTGTCAGTTTGCGCTAGCAGCCACGTTGCATGTTTCATAACGAATGCTACGAGTCTATTAAAAATTAAATGCAACTATAGTCCTTTACGTAAGTAAGTTTCGTATTCATATACAAACATATGTATGTATAGTATGCATATACACATATGTATGTACATACATTTATGCATTCATATGCAAAGTAAAGGACGAAATAAATACTTTCCATATTTTCCGTGAAACGCTGCGCTTTGCACATTTTATGCTGAGTCTTTTGAATATTTTTATATTATTTTTTTTTTGCATTACACATTTTTACCATATTCCCCATATTCACCGCACTTCATTTTTATCTCTTTTAATACCTCTATTAATACATACATACATACATATATGCTGTATATTCGTCCACTGTTGACATAACAGCTACAACGCCTTAATGTATGCTACAAAATGCACACACACACATCGAGTATGTATGTATGTATATGTTTTAACGCTCGTTGGCGCTTTTGTAGAAGGTTTTTAATTTCACAACAAAAATGGAAAAAAAACAAACAGTTAAGACAGATTCCAAAAACAACTACATATGTATGCATACATACATAAAAATATTTGTATATCTCCAAATGTGTATGCATGCATACGAGAAGTGTTGGAAAACACAGGAAACATTCAAATGAAATGCAGACATGACAACCGCAACATGAACAATGGCGGCGACAAGTTAACGCTAGCGGTTTACTAGTATGTACGGGTGTATGTGTATGGCTCAGTGGTTGCAATTTCATAAACATGCTTGCGAAATAAGCAAACAACAAAAAAAATGCTTGCAACATACAATTAAATAGATATTCTGCTAGAATAGCTTCGTAAAAGTTTTGTAACGAGAAGCTGGCGGTGAAAAGGTTAGAGTAAGCAACTTTAAGGTAAAAATTTACTATGCTTACGCTTTTATGTACATAAAGTCATATTCCGCATATTAAGGTACGCACAGTTATTACTTTTATATATGTATTGGTTCATTTAAATTTAAATTTGTTTTTGATTTCATAAAAAAACACAAACCAAAATTTATCTATAATTTCGGTTAATCAAATATATTATTTTCAAGTATGTATGTATTTTATAAAACAACTACCAAATACCCTGCGTGCCCTTTAGTTTGATACCCATATTGCAATGTTTAATTCATCTTATCCATTAAATTAAATTTAAATTTTCAAACAGGTGGCAACCTTTCGTAACCTCTTCAACATTTATGTGCAGATAAGATAAGGAGCAAAGGACTGCTTCTTTGCTTTCAGGCTAGGTGCAACGCAATCATAGCCCTCGTCTCGGCGCGTCAGAAGGCATCTGTACGAACTGACGGACGAGGTCCAGAGGTTCATAAAACAAACTCTCGATCCGACAGCATACCGACAGGTCATAAATGGCATTTATCGACTTACACCGACTTTCGACCTGCTAATGCCGTTTGTGGAATACAGCCACCTGGCGTGGACGAGACAGAGCTGCGTCTGCCTCCGGAGACGCGCACCAGCATAGCACAGCTTCGTCCTGGCTACTGCAAAAGGGTAAACCCTTACCTGAGTGGGGTAAATGCAGATGTGCCCAACGAATGGCAGGCATGCGGAGAGTCACCAGATGATTCGCGACACCTTTTAATGAAATACGGTTTCGCCATTTTGGATTTTGAAAAGTTGACTTCAAATTCATAATCAGCAATCCAAAAAAACCCCTAACTGCTAATATTAAAGTAAACTCGTAAATTTTTATAAAATTTCGTCTGTTACATAAAGTCCGCCAGGATTTTTGAGGTGGTGGAGGGAAACGGACTTCAGATTCATGTACATCGACAGAATACAACCGATTTGGTATCCCTGGACTTACGTGATCCTTAAGGCTTTAATAGAGCGACAATATGTTGTTATCCTCACATTAGGAGCTCATAGGGGGCATTCAGAGCTCATTCTAGTGGTATAATCATGTACCTCACTGGCCTAAGTGTGCCACTGTGCTGTTAAGTGCTTACAATGCAACTGACTAGTTTTTATTCAAGTCCTTAAATATACAGACCAACAGCGGCATTAAAATACTTGCAAGTCTACTTAAAGTATTTTTAAAGAAAAAATTCCACAATCTGCCACAGCTGCGTATAACATTCGAAAAAATGCCGCAGACAGTGCAAAACCATAAATCAACGAAAATTTTAAAACAGCTGGAGAAAAAGAATAAAAGTATAATAATTCGCATAATTATACAAAGTGTGTTACACAAGTAACACGTGAATAAAGTGTGACCTCAATTACGGAGACGAAAGCCTCATTTTATTGAGTAGATCTTAAAAATAAACTTCGCTGTAATCTGTTGCAATCGATTTACTGTAAATCAGATACCTACGCGGGAATGTCTATAAGCGGCTGAGAATGATAAAAATGAAAATTGCATACACAACTGATTGCGTGCACATTAGACCGTATCACCTTACAAGCAATCAAAAAAAAAAAATCGCCGCGTCTAAAGTATATTTGCAAGGCAATTTCGAAATTTTTTATTTTTTTTGCCAAAGCCTTTTGCCTTTTTATATTTTTCGGTGACACCTACGTTCAGCAAACCATTTTTTTTAATAGTTCTACTGGGAAAATGAGAATACTTCCGCGTTAAGATGATAGTAAAAGCGATCTGGTGGGTAAGATCAATGAATTTTGTGGGAAAAATTTTCTTCTCAGACAAAATCATCAATATATCATACTTTAAGAACTGACTAATTATAAATATGATGTGACCAAAAATTACAAATGCCGACCCCTACGTTCGTCAAAAAAAATAAAAATAAATAAATCGAAATTGAAATCGCCTTCGAATCGAAATACTTCTTTGGTAGGAACTGAGTTAGGTGAGGTGGGTTAGTACTAGAAAAAGGTTCTTGAGGTAAATGTACTTTGGGAAAAAGTGGTCTCCTCGAGACAAGACCACCGAAACATCATGCTTTAACAGCTGAATGTAAATGACGTAGATGACGAAAAGTGACAGTGAAGTTCGGCAAAAAAAAACATTTTTTTATTTTCGAAACTACCCTGCAAAAGTAATTTCAAACAAAGGGATGTATGGTGGACTATTTTTTTTTTCTGGCACGGTCTAATGTATGAACTTACATTGATATGCATATATACATATAAGGAATATCTGCAGAAGCTGCTTTTCAACAAGCCAGTCGCCACCGCTCGGACATGTGGTATCTGTAAGCGCCTGAACAGACAGACGCGCGGCGGATAGAGGATCGCGCAATTTTGCTGGAGAAACATAATGAAGCTACTTCACGCTTTTGAGGCGCGAGACAACACGAATGCATGAAAAATTATTTTTGTAAAGAGATATGCATCTACATACATATGTACATATGTAAATATAAAAAATTACATGTGCCTCCTTTTGCGGGCGCCGCAAGTGCAAGCGAAGTTTTATTGAAAAGAGTAAAGAAAATTCAGTATTATTGCTGTTGAATTAATACTCTTTATTATTAATACTTCTTTTATAATAGCAATCGGCAAGAAATGAAAAACAATGCTCACACGTGCAGAGTTGACATTGCATTGCAGCCATATATAGTGCGTTCTGTGCACAAATACTAAAGGAAAGTGTGCGTGACAGCTTGCCGCGTGGACACAATTCACGCCACTGCACTGCGGCAACAGCAGTGACACCGGCAGCAGCGGCATTGGTGGCAGCTCACAGCAGCATATTCATATCTGCCTCAAGATTCTTCGTTGCAGTTATTGAAAATATGAATATAATGCACTTGTTTTCTTATTTTTATTTTCGGCTGCATAACGCAGAAGCCGCCTGCCTCAAACGCTACACCTTAACCGCCAGTTCTTTGAAATGCTCATCATCGTACTTGACATGGAGATTGGTCGTTGTATGTATGTGCCTCGCGCATTTGAACCTCAATACTGTCGAACGCGATTTTTGTCATAAAAAAGGAGTATTTATATTTCCATTTTTTTTTAACAATTTCAATTTTCCCCATAAACATTATGGCGAACGTTCAAAAATGGCCTTCGATATCGAATACGAATATCAAACTGGAGCGAGCTCATAACCAAACTTAGTTTTCCAACGTTCAGAATGGCCTAGTTCTCGAATCGAATACTA
>NW_023458558.1:12960361-12979650 GCF_013731165.1 Rhagoletis pomonella | reverse complement strand
TTTTTAAATGCCATCAATTGTTGCCGTTTCTTTATTGTTTTTGCTTTTGTTTTCTGTCGCCCACAATTCCATTCGCTTTATTTATTTGTGATATTGTTTTACATACATACATACATATGTACATACACATATGGTATATGTATGTAAATGCTCTACATGCTTCATTTAACCTGTTACTATTGTTACTCTGATTTTTATTCATTGTATTCGTTATGTTTACTTAGGTTTATGTTGCTGTAATTGAAATCTGAGCTCAGCCAACACTGTCAGTGACAACACAAAATGATTGAGGATGTCTGCCGATCAGGCAAATCGAAGAGGACATTGACTTTTGCATGTTGCTAGGCCGATATTAATAAGAAATAAAAAATATGGAATGAGTCCAGTCTCTGGGCGAGCTTCTTATTCCAGCTTTTGTGTTTAAGTTAGAAAAATGCTTAGAGACAATTAGAGAGCGCTTACAATACCAGGTGGTGAGATGAGATGAGGTGAGGTGAGGTGAGGTGAGGTAGTTGGTATAAAAATTGTTTGCAAGTAACCCAAGGCCACGTAAAACCATTTTTGTTTGATTTTTTTAGAGTTGCCAACTCCTTGTAATAATATTTATGTAATTTTTGCTTAACTTATTTCGAGTTGACATTTAAAACTAATTGCTTAAGTAGAGCACTTATCATATTATTGCTTTAAATTAGTTTTAAGCATTTTGATTAAAGTCCGCTGCCACAAAGCATTTGTTTTTCGAATCCATACTCTCGCTCACACGAACACTACTCGAATCTCAATCACTTCGGCTGACTTTGACAACTTGTCATTTCGTACTTTTGACATTTTTTACATGCCATGTTGAGATTGAAGTGAAGTAATGCATCAATCTTCACACAACCCACATACATATGTATAGTGAAAGTATATACATATATGTATCTGTCCAAAGTGAAGGAAATTTTCTCGGCGGCAAAGGGGTAGTAATGTAGGTCCATCAAGTGAGGCTTATCACTTTGGGCACTTTTGCGCTCACAAGTCCGCAGCAACTGTTGTTGGTTGGCACGGCCGTCGATTGGGTTGTGAAAAAAAAAATACAGCAACAACTGGCGTTGCTCCACAATCCTTTGCGACATCCAGCGAACAAAATTAACTCTGGTTGCAGCAGCGCAATGCTGGTCTTCGGCTGTGTTGTGTTGCTGACCTTTTGACATCGCACATTCGCAGAGTCTGCTAGAGGATGTGGCGCGCCGTCACAATCTCTTACTCTTCTGCTGCTGGTTGGCAGCTCGTATAGGTATTTGTGTGTGTGTGTGTGTGATTGTTTGCAGTCAGAATTCATGCCATATGTTGAAGTTTAAAAGTTGACATCCAATTGACTGTATTTATAAACATTTTTTTGTGGCTATGCGATCGTCTCTCAGAAATGACATACATATGTGTGTATGTAAACTCACACATGCACACCTAGTCATATATATATATTCACACTCAAACAATTGTCGGTGGCCTTTTGCATGCGCGCTATTCTGCCTATTTTTCGGTTGTTGTACCTACACTTGGGTATAGTTGTCGTTTTTTTTTTCATATCACTTTTATGACAGTTGGCAGGAAATGGGCGTGTACTACTGTGCGTAATAAAAACAAAATTGAGAGCAAGTAAAAACAATAAAAAATAAATAAATAAATCGAGAAAAAAATAGAAACAAGTCAACTACAGTCAACACATGATTGATATCACTGTTACAATTGTGCGGCTGTATGGCTGTGTGTGTGCATGTATTAATGTTTGCCATTGCTTGTAATTGTTATTGGTTGCCTGTGTCACTTGTTGTTGGGGTCATTATTTACATATGCGTTTGTTTTTAATTACTGCACAAATGATTTATTTACTTTATATATTGTAATTTTATTTCAGTTGCACATAATTACAACGGTGTTGTTTTTTTCTTCTGTTTGTTCACTGCTCGCTCGACTGCCTACATGAGGAGCAACGTGTATGCACATACATACATATGTATGTACATCCGATTATCCTTGGCGATGGGCCTTGCACTATGTGTGCTAACGGTATTTAAGGCGCATCTATTTGCGCGTTCAGTTTTTATGTATTTACGTACATTCTGCTCCGCCTACTGCTGGGCCACTCGTGGCAATAAAATTCAATGTAAATGCAATAAAATCCAGTTTGTTCCTTTTTGATTGCCGGTCTGTCCCATTGATGTGGGAGTGATGAATTTATTTTATTGCTTTATTGCATACGGCTTTACATTTATGTATTTTGTGTCTCCAATAAGTAGCAAGACATTTGATGCGCAGGGAGGAATGATTGTGGAGGTGATGCGAGTATTAAATACTGGTACATATTTACAGTGCGGTTGCAGCATGTATTTTGAGGCTTTGAACAAGTGAATGTGTTCTTGTGTCAAAGTGTAAGTTCCTTCAATAGTTCTGGGAGTCCTTGGATACACACTTTCCAGGCAGTAGGATCGGGAAACTCGAGATCGCAGCCCTACTCCGCAACACCTGTTCAATAAATTAAAAAAAGTTTAACTTTTCAAAGCCCATTTTTACAAACACATAAATTTTTTTTTTTTTAATTGCCGATATATTTAAAACCTACTACCTAAATCTAGTAAATGAAATAAATATCTTACATAAAAAATTATGTGCCAACCACATTTAATAATTAAAGGCAACAAACAAAAAAATGCTCATTCAAATCCAAAAAGAGCAAATTTGTATCTATTAAAAAAACAAAACGTGGCAACGCCCCTAAATAATATTTCGGAATTAAAGTTCTCAAAAATATCTTTTATTTCATATTCGTATAAGGTTTTTTGGTTAAATTTTGTCAAATCGAAAATAAGGGGCAACTTTACACTAATATCCTAGGGGAAACACGTATTTTATAGGCACCGTTGAATGATATTATTGTATGCATCTTATTTCCTAAACAATAAATAAAATAGATGTACGATGGAAAATAGGTGGCAACTCTATTTACAAATAAGTATGAATTGCGAATTTTTAAATAATTTTCATTTGATACCCATATTATGCTGTTATATAAATAATTTCGAATAGGTGGCAAACTTATACGAATATTCTCAAAGTTTAATCAAAATTGTTAAAGCCTTTTCCAATAAACCTATGTGCATGTATATATACAAAAATTGCTCGTTCAAAGTAATATGATTTACTCTAATCACGCTAATCCTAAGGATTTTACACTAATTTAGCATACTATCTTTACATTTCAAAACTTTTGAGAGGCTCTTATATAGGGCGTCCAATTTATCATAATTTCTTAAAAGCAAAGTCAACGGAGACCATCCTAAGCGAAGTGGTTCGCACGATTTAGAGCTCGCTGTAGTACAAATAGGCTTCCCGTATGGACATTGAGGGTGCCTTAAATACATACATGTAAGTGTATATTCATTATATGAAACGCTTAAAGAATCTGCTAAGGAGCAGGGGTAATGCCGACTTAGGTTTCCCAAGGAAGTTTGTTTATGCAGTGCGAGAAGCGTTCCGCAGGCTATACACCTACCTAGGATTCCAATGTATGGAATATATCGACGTTACAGCCTTACTTAAAATGAGTTAATTTCCTTGGGTCATAGGCGAAATTTTGGAAACACCCTAATGAAAGCATATTTTTCTGCCAAAAACTGTTGGCTTGGAGCTGGAGAAAATTAACCTGACGTTATTTTCCAATACGATAAAATTACTCAATTTTGCGATCTCTAAATTCAATGATACAAAACTGGATCTTCTCACAAATGCTGAAATATTTTGGAGTTGTTCTGCAGCGCAAGCTTAGTCGCAGGCTGAATACTGGAGAGCGAGCTAGGAAGCTCTCGGTGGCCAAAATCATGCTAAATGGGGTTTGGAGCCAATGATTGTAAACTGAATGCATACGGCTATTGTCCGATAACATGGAGCGCTGGTCTGATAGCCGTCTTAATATAGTAGCGAGGCCTGCTGGTTTTGGCGCAACGGGCGCAATGAGGTCCTGCTCGGCGGAAGTTTTGAGCCAAAACATTTACAAAAGCACTATAGTGGACACCACGTAGGTGCAGAAATTTTCATTGATCTACTCAATATGAAGCTTTGTTTATTATTTATTTAGGAAAGTACCTATAAGAAAATTCGACCATTTTGGTATACGGTTTTGTAGTCGTTTAAATTTCATCATTTCATATCATAAAATGCGAGTTTAATTTTGGATTTTTTTTTGCTGATGTCACGCATTTGTTTCCGTACAGAGTATGTTTGATATATTTTTTTAAACAACGTCGTCTAAAAAAAAAAAAAAAAAAAAATCAGCGGTAAGTCCCCGCTACTTCAAACTTGCACTTTATTACACTAAAATGTAATGGCCTAAAAAACTTCATACCTAGTTTTTTGATGAACGTTGATTGAACTTCGTCGAATGTTTATAAATCTTGTATGCACTAAGTATGAAATTTTGATATAAAAATACCACGCCCCTAAAGCTATCTATACAAATGTGACTGTGCTAGTCAACAAATTAAATGTCGCTGTTACTCTATTGCTACTAATATCTAATAATATTAAATTAGATTGATAGCTACACATTTGTTTGAATTATGAAAGCTGTTTTTATATTACTTTAGTGACTGTTATCAATTAAGTATTAAAAAATGAAAATGAATTGGATTAAAGAAGATTAATTAGTGGGAGAAAATAATGAAAAAAAACTAAAAAAATTACCAAAAAAAAAAACTAAAAAAAGCGATTGCAAATAAAAAGAGAGAGCTTTAAAAGCAACGCATGATGTGAATGTATTTGTATGAGTTTTTTTTTCTTGTTAATGTGCTATAAATACAATATTTAACTATAATTAAAACGAGCTTTTGTTATTAGCGCGTCATTCAAAATTGAAAGTTTTTATGTGAGATACATATGTACATATATACAATTTTATTTAATATTATAAATAGTTTGACAAATTCAGCGATGTCAGTTGTAGGCCGAGATTTCCATGAAAATAATCTTTGTTTCAATAGTAATTTTTTATCAATGTCACTTGCATGATTTCATTGCAGAGCAACATTTTGTATTACACACCCGCTGTGTACTCTGTACAGCCAACTCAAAAGTATGTAGTTTCATTTATTTTTGAGTACATCCTTTGGCCTTGAAGTAGAACTGGAAAGCACTTATTTTGTGTTTATAGATGACACGGCAATGTCACGCAAAATGACACAATTCGTTTACTTGTGTGACGATCGCCTGTCGGAACATTGGTAGGCACATAATGCATCGCCATGTACGATAATGAAAAGTTGATAAAGTGAAAAGGGTATCGTAGTAGCTTTTAATAGTTCTTTAAACAATAGACCTGTTATACTTTTGAACCTTTATTAAAACTGTCCTGACATAAATGGTAATGCATTAACATACATATGTATGTATGTAAATATTAAAATTGATTACTTTAATAATTGAAAAAAAAAAAAATAAGTTTTCATTAAAATTGAACAATTGACATGATTCAATTTATAATTAAATCTCGTCACATATTGTTCGATTTTGTCAATGTAACAAGTATGTCTATATGTAGTACATACTGTATATCAAATCCGATATACATAGTACATATTTACTCTTCATCTTAGCTATGCCATTGAAAGCTGAAAAGCTCGTTTGAAATTAAAAATGTACATACTAGGGTGATGGACTCGGATTTTTCCAACTCGGTTCCACCAGTTTTTAGATATCTATATATGCGGTTTTTTTGAAACCTTAATTTTTGCAATATCGAATAAACCGGTTTTTTTTATCGAACAATACGGTTTATTTTATGTGACACAATTGAGAGCTCAATAAAAGTTTTGTGTTTATCGTAGTTTTCAGTGCTTTCTCCAGCATAGGGGAAACTCCTAAATAGTTTTAAAATAATAATCTAGGTTATTTGTATATCACATTTGATTTCAATAAACGATGCTTAAATGTTTTCCACATGCTTGACCAAGCTTCTCCTTCAATTCGTCATTTAGAGGTCGCGACCTGTCGATTTAGGTCTGAAAATACGAATTTAGATTTATGAGTTTTTAAATTACTATTCTTGATTCGATCGAATATGATTTGAGAAGAGGATATATAGGCCTTTAAAATGGTATATAATAATCTATTGTCGGACAAGGCTTGTTGGGATTGTCTATCGGATAAATTAAAAAAAAACCCATATTTCTCTTATTTTTTTTGACCATCGATAATTTTTACAATTTCAAAATATGGAGTGTGTATGTACCGGAGCCACTTATAAATTCAAGGCCGTATTTAAGAAAAGTCGCCTAAATTCAACAATTTTTATGCGATTGCAATAAATGAGGTATCAGTTTATTTGAAAGTAGACTTAATTTTAGATAGTACTTCACATTTTGAAATTGTAGAATTTATTGATGGTCAAAATAAAAAAAAAAAAAACAGAGAAATATGGGTATTTTTTTAATTTATCCGATAAAAAATCGCAACAAGTCTAGTCCGACAATAGATTATTATATACCATTTTAAAAGCCTATATATCCTCCTCTCAGATCATATTTGATCATTGAAATCGAATCAAAAGTAGTCATTCAAAAACTCATAAGTCTACAAAATCCTATTTTCTGACATAAATTGACAAAAGTACCCTTAAAAAATCTATAAAAACAGGCAATAATATTTCCCATTAAAACGAATAAAATTAGGGGGTAGGGTCTTGAAATTTCCAAAAAAAAGCATTTTCGATGAGCACCCCTAGCAAGTTTTACAAATTCTAACCTGCGCCAAATTAAGCTTTGAAAAGAGTTGGAAGGGCGCCTTTCAAGTTTCTCTTTCCAGTTCACTTTTCAAATTCTGGCAGCAAGAAACGCATTAACTCTTTGCTTGGTGCCGGTCCGCTGTGCTATCGAAGGCCACGAGGTCGCTGACGAGATGGCTCGAGAAGGATCCTTAATTGCGTTTTTAGGAACGAAAACCATTTGTGGTTAGTGATGTGATGGAATTTCGGTTGAAAAAAATGTTGGCACCCAAAGCTCCCTATTCGGTAACCGATGCCGATTCGATACATCAAACTTCTAATAACTACCTCCATATCTGCATATATGGATCCTTATAAGAAAAATGATCAACGTAAACACAAAACAATGTAAAATTTGTGCAATTTCCTGCGGGGCTAACACTCCAATTTGAACACATCAAAAATACAATAACAAGAATAATATTCCATTGTGCAGTTTAGGCTCGAAAAGTCAAAGGGATTTCAATTCACACCTCATTGAACGTCAATGTTTACAGTTAACCAAAAATTCTATTCAATTCATCAGCAATAATTAAAATGTGTTTCTGTTTATTTTAAAATTATGTATATACACACTTACATAGCTTACATGCATGTTTTTACTACAGCTCCACCGCCGAAATGCCGCCAAAATAAACATCCCCACAAATGAGATGCTGATTAAATGCCATATAAAGCGCGACACATAAAGAAATCATCATAAATAAGTATGTAAATACATGGGCCACTGTGCAATCGAATGAAAATTGGGGGAAATTGTAGGCGACCGCAGCGGTTTTTGTTGCCTCTGATCTTTCGACGCTGCCGTGCAATAGACGCTTTTTTCTACTCTTTTTATTTGTTGCTGCTGGCTGTGGTAAATATGTAAATATTTGTGTGTACATACATATGTATATCCACAGCATTTCAAGTGTTTTGTAATAAAAATTTCAAAATTGTACAACATCTGCGTTTTTTGAATGTTTTCGAAAATTACATTCAAGTTTTTAATAAATTGTTTTAAATTTTTTCATTGACTAGCTAATAATGCGGATTTTTTATGTGTGTTGTCAATGTTGTTGTTTAACATTATGTTTACATGTCATGTTAATACATACGTACGTACATATGAGTATGTGTAATTATTTCCAATTGACGATGTAACGCAGGCCAATAGAAAACGATTTGTCAGCATTAGATGGGCATTTGTGTCGGACAAATGATAATAAAAATAAATAAATTTTTTTGGAGGAAATAAGGAAAGTGAAAACATATATGTGTAAGCATTCGCCCTACAAAAATTTGAGGACCTGGTGGTCCACTGGGTCGTAGTTTTAAAGTATGTGCAAAGGGGCCAGGTTGCATACTAGTAACTTGTTATGCTGACCTGGACCACTTCAAACGTAAAAAACTGATACACTTAGCTCTCTTTTTATGCGGTTTTTTATGCGGATTTGAATTTATGCGGTTTTTTCTAACCATTTTTTCGCTGTAGCGATTTTATATACTTTTTTAGTGTATAAGAAACAATGCATCTGATAAATAATTTTTCTTTGTATTCTTATATTTTTTTTTTTTTTTAGATTGGCGCTTACACATATGTTAGTGTTTGGCCGAGCTTCTCCTCCGACTTGTGGCGTGCGCCTTGATGTTGTCACACAAAGCGGAGGGACCTACAGTTTTACGCCGACTCCGAACGGCGATTGTATTTTTATGAGAAGCTGTTTTTCATGGCAGAAATACACTCGGAGGTTTGCCATTGCCTGCCGAGGGACGACCGCTGTTAAGAAAAAACCTTTTTCTATATTTTTTGGGATGTTGCTTTGACCAGGGCTTGAACCCAGGTGCTGATGTGTGAAAGCGCGCACTGCTTACCACTACACCACAGCGGCTTATATAATTCATGTATTTATTGTGGTATTTTTTATTGTTTTTATTTAAAATACAGACAAAATGTTATTTATTTTATTAATGTTCAGTTCTACATGGAATAAAAAGTGTTGAAGGTAGGAAATATTTTTTTTTGCTTAATATTGCCTCTCAAAATTTTTTAATGCGATTTTTTGTAATTTTTTTCATGGAGTATCTGAGTACATGCGGTTTTTGAAAATGCGGGAACCTATCCCCTGTTTTTGTATGAAAGTAAAGATCTTTTTTATGCGGCTTTCTGAGGAACGCTACCACTTTCTGAGGAACATCATCTGTTCGTAGCCCATCGGCAATATGTTTCGGTTGCCCTTGTGCCATGGTCCAAAAGGAGTAGTTGTCTAGGTGGCCCATGTTATGCAGCGTTGGACCAGAGGTGGTCAGTTCCAATGAGATCGCAATGTTCATGTAGCCATATTTTCTCCTTATAATTTAACCATTTTGGTTACTAGTGTTGGTTACAAGGTAGCGTGGTCCTGTAATAGTATTTAACCTAGTCCCACATTACCTAAGGCTGCTTGAATTACATATTTTAATGTTAAAAATTTACTTTTCCGAAACAGGTCGCTATTAGGATGTCCATATAAGTAGCCTTAGTAACCTTATACCCCCAGCAGGACGAATCTGGAACTCGACTACTTGCAAAGTGTTAACTCTATACATAAAAATGGTATGATTGGAGTGAATTCTGAAGGGTAAGCATGAGCATAAGTGTAGCTAGATTGCAGCGCTGGTTTGCTCTACAAATGATTGTTTAGGCGCGCTTACTAAAATCAAGCGCCTAAATGCATGCTATTTACTATGAACTTCTCAACTGCCATATAATAAAACTTGCTTAAGTTGTAATTTGATGGCACTTCAAAGTATAGTAGGCCTAGTCTGATGCATCTTCCGGACAATGCTTCCGGAGTATTTTTTTGGACTCTCCTTGTTGAGGTGGAAACTGATTGTTACCATTGGCCACAGAGCCTACCCACTACTTCTTGATCCAATCAACATTTTTTTTTTACATAAATATGTATTTGTAAAAATTTTGGTCTCCCCCCTCACTGAGTTAGTAAATAATAAAAATACTACATATGTACATATAGGGGTCTGGTACGATCACAATTATTATTGAACGTTGTATAAGTATTTAATTGGACTAAAGCAAGAATGATAAACGATAATTTTCGTGTTCTGCCTTTGATTTTTAATTAATTTGCTTAAAAAACTTCTATTGCCACTTAAGTGATTTCTTATCCGAATTTACTTACGCATCATACAAATGTTTCATTTATTTCTCCTTTTAGGGTCAAGGTACGACTGCACAACCCATTTAGTGCCACTTGAAATCCATAAAAGTCATCAACGGTCGGTATCACCAACTTAAGGGCACTCTACAGCTATCAAACGAAAAAAAAGAGAACACATAAATGAGAACACGAAAACAAGTGTAGAATGACTAAAACAGCTGTCGAGGTGATTTCCATTTCATGGCAACTAACTAAAGCTACACACTTTATAACAATCAACACAGGCAAAGCAATGGAGGGAAATCTGCAGCATTAAAGTAGAAGTGGCAGCAATGAATTATCTAAACATGACATAAGCGGCAAATTTAACTGCAACGCCAGAGAAAAGTGGAGAAAAAAGGGGCATCGCTACGTGCGTGAAGGAAAACTTAAGTGCCAAGCGCAGAAAGGCGCAACGAAATTTGCAGGCGTGCAACAAAGAGATCTGGCGAATTGTGTGTAGCAAGTGGCAAGTGCAACAAAGCATGTTGTCCGCGAAATTGTGCGCAGAATTTGAAAACATATGAAAGCATATTCGCAGCAACATGAAAAACATATACATATAAAAAATTAAGAGTACAAGGATAATAAAAATAAATTAGAGAAATAAAATAAAGGAAGGGCAACAATTGGAAATTGAGCAAGGAGCAAAAAATTCAAAGCGCAAACAACTCAGTAGCGCAACAAATGCATACACTCTAAAAAAAAAATAGTGTAGATTTCCTAGCTAAAAGGTAGGCTACTGATTTCCTACCTTATTAATCGCGATATTACATGCTTGATTATTCAACGAATAGTTTGTTTAAATTTCGGGCTTTTTAGAGTGTAATATAGCTGCTGTGGTGTGCGTAAATTTACTAAGAAAGTGTGTACAAGCCACAAAATACACATCTCCTGTTTGATTTCACCCGTAGAATTGTGTAAAGCCGCTAACAAAAAAGGATTTTTACACACGAAAATGTGTAAATGAGAAAAATACATATTCATCGTGTAAATTTACCAACAAATTTTAAAAATAACCAAAAATGCACTCTATTTATAGTCGCATTTTTAAACAGATTTTTTAGAGTGTAGATACATGTGCTGGCACAGGGATCAGCTGGTAGTCGCGTGCCCCCAAAAGTGAACGCTCAAACAACATCTAAGCATTTTACAGTTTTGTCCTAAGCGCTGCGTTTCTTGTTTTCTGTGTGCAAAGATCTTTTGAAAAGTTGCCAAAAAAAAAATGGCAGCATTTCCTCAGCGGCTGCCGTTGCCACAGCAGTGCCGTCTGTGGTGCCACAATGCCGCCGCTGCAGCAAGCTCATCAACTATAGCTGCCTGCAATAGCGCTGCCTGCGGCGTTGGCAGCTTGAGCAGAGTTTTATTTTTATTTTTAATTCGCCGCTGCAATTTGCTTCGCTTTAATATGTTTGTGCAAGTGTGTGCTTTCAATTTGACTTGGCTTAAATGGTGCGGAATTAACCTCGGCAACAACAACAAAAATGAGATTGCAACTTGCCTTTGAAAAATGTTTGTTTGCAATTTTGTACAGCTGTACGAGATAAACATTTGCTAGTGTATGTATGTATGTATGCGTGCTTGTTTTGATAAGTATGCGCATTTGTGTGTATTTCGGTTGCCGCTGTAGAATCTTCGCACGCGAGGGTGCAAATTTCATTGGCTTTTATTTAAATCGCCTGGCAACTTTGCCACCGCACGCAGCTGTGCCAAGTGCCTGGGCGTCAGATTTCCACTCTGCGCTTTGCTCATTTTCTGTTTATATTTCGGTATTTGTTTTTTTTTTCTCTTTTTGTGTTCTGCTTTTATCTCAGCTGCAATGAAATGTTAAAGAGGCCACTTTTATATTTGCTGAAGGCCATAAACGCAATTGCCTGCCTCAACAATTGCACTCTGCGAAATGGAATTTTTAATCGCTTTAAACAATTGAGGGTGTGATGAGAGCATCTACATAAATGAATGGGTTGAGGCTATTACAGCGGAATTTCCTAATAAAATTATAGCAAGTTGAAAGGAAATAGTTAGAGGAATATTTCTACTCGTTTTGATACGTTTAGTTAATCTGCAATTGTCGTAACTTACTGCTGGGTATTTTTCTTTTTGATATTTTTTTGATCTTGCAGTGCATATTTGTTCATGAATATCAATTTGTTTCTGAGATATTTACTCAACAAAAGGCCCTCATGTCTTTCTTTTTACAGGCAATATCTGGGTTCACATTTTCCCCGCAAATATGAAATGGTTCTTTTCTCGATATTCACCTATATTATATAGGACCCCCACTACTCTCGATGAAAAGTGTTACACAATTATTTCGAATTCACAATTAGATTATATCCATGCTACGGAGGCACGAGAGAGATAATTCCAGCCACCAATCGATGTCCTGCATGTCTTTTCATTAGGGTGGTCCCGTGGCGTCTAGAACAAGCTATGTAGGTAGACCAAAGTCAATGTTAAATTTTAATCAAATAACGGTAAGTTTGCACGAGGGATTCTCCAAAAGTATCATCAATGCCAATTATTTTTGTAGAATATCGGTAAACAAGCAGTAGTTAGCCGTTAGAGTTAGTTTACCAGCTGCAGTTGCCTATTCAAGAAAAGCGATCGAAGTATTTAATTGGCTTAGAAGGGTATTTTGCCAGTTTTTTTTTAATGAAGGTAGAAGCTTAAGATTTTTACTAATTTATGACAGTCGACTAGAATTCGTATGATGCATTTTGTAGACAATAGTTGATTAGTAAAAATATTTATATTTAATTTTTTACCTTTGTTGTAGTTGTTGACAATGTATGCTACAAATCTGAGTTTAACATATGTATTAAAGGTAACGGTCATACGCTTTATTGAATCCTATTATAAGCTGAACTAACGTTTAAAACTATTTAAATTTTTTTTCAAAAGGCATATTTGCTATTAGTAAGTGGGAGCTATACAAAGAATGCTTCAAAGCGAACAGAGAAGCTAAAGGCATTTACCAATATTTTATATTCAACTTTTTACAGTGAACCCGAATTGGTGCAAAAGTGGACTCGTTAAAAATGGTTTTTATTTTTTAAATTTTTTAACTTTGATAGAGTTGAGATCAGAGCCCTACATTCTGGCTAAGAAATAAATTTAGAAAGGTTGCAAGAAATTATTAATAAAATAAAAATTTTTTTTCATAGCTGCGAGATGGTAAAATACCTGTTTTTTTCTATAGATCAAATGTAAGAAGAGGCTCCAGAAGCTAGAAATAAGGATCTGTTATCTATGCCATAAATTATGTTAGATCCTCTTATAAATAATTTGGGAAATGCATAAAAGAAAGGTTTTCAATATTTTCTGAGGAAGTACTCAAGTTACTCATTGCACAACGAATTATAAATAGTACAAATTTTAAAAATTAAGAAGAAGAAGGGTATGAAGATTCAGAAAATGATGAACATGATTGGTAATAGTTTTTTGAATACAGAGAGTGAATGCTTCAATTGCAAATTTTTACTTTCTTACCTGTGCAGTGGTCAGTGCAGTTTGAAAATATATTATGACCAAGAATTTGTAACTACGAAAAATTGCGATAGTCTCAGTTTCATGAGAATTATACTAAATGTCCTTTTAAAACTTTTAATAGTTTTATTGAGCTTTGTACCACGATTGTTTATTAGGAAAAATTGAAAAAGCAACAAAGTCTAAGCGGTAGAAGTTATAGCACTATTTCGGAGATCACCACATCTCCTCATCAGACTTCTTTTTTCTAGACTTCAGCAGGGATCGTGTTTTTTTCTAAAATTTTTTGTATACGAAGCATATCAGAAGAAGAAGGTTTGAATTTTTACATACAAAGTATAAAAATATGCATATCAGAAGAAAGAGGGTTTAATCACGTCTACAACGATACCGATTTTTTAAAAATCAGTTCAAAATTGTTTGTAATATGGGTTATATATACATACGTAGGTATTATAACTAGAAATGTAAATTTTTTGATCTAAAACTAATAAGGGTAGAAGGACGAAATTCGAGGAAGTGGTAGTTAACATAATAGTCCTTGACATAGTACACATATTAATTTTCAAAAGTAAATATCGAAAATTTCCATGGATATTCAAGGATATAGTTTTAAAAGGACATTTTCAACACTTATTCGTCCTGCTGCACCAAAAAATGATTAATTTTTTTAATTCTACAGAATTTATCATTTTAACTGGTACCCGTATTGTTACTCTACAATGCACCAAATCTTTTAAATAATTTTTTTATTCAATCACATCCTAGAAATTTCAAAGTCCTTTAAAAATCCTGACGTCAGTGAGAAAAATAAAAAAGCAGTTATACTCTATTTGGCTCCTAGTTTTGTGCATATATTCATTTTTTTCGTGTCTTTTAAAAATTTTTGCTTTTTGTCGCACGGTATTATAATCTTTCTAAACCGAATCAAAAAATAGAAATTGCCGTAAATCCAATGAAGGGTTTGCATGGGTCATTTTCGTTTTTCGCGCAGAAAAGTTTTGTTTCCGGCTTTCGGAGTGCCATTCAAAAAATGTTCATTGTCAATTAGGTATAATCCTCTAATAAATTTTGCAAAAACAATTGGGAATAAGCTTAAAATGCCAGTCAACAGTCGGAGCTGTGACGTAAATGAATGAATTCATTGATGTTGGCAGCGGCGGTGGTCGCCTTTTCAAACTTGGCCGCGTGGGCGGGCGGTGCTAATGTTTTGAATTAAATTTCATTTTATTCGCTACTCTCAATATTTTGACAAATTTTTATTTTAAATTTAAACATGATGTAAGCTGTCGCACTTTCTGTTTTAAAAAAAAAAATAGGAATTTTGTGACAGACATGATTGCCGTGACAATTGGCTACATGCGAAGCTGGGCGAGATTTTGGCCACGCGCCCAATTTGCGGTGAGGTGAGACAGCGCAAAGAAATAAAAGTAATAGCTAGTGAGTAGACAAAATGAAGAGGACGTTCCGAAAACAAGAAGTAATGAAAAAAAAAAACGAAAAATTCACGGGAACTACAATTTAAGTGAATCTACTTGAAATCACGACATCAGCGTAACGTCAACAGCCAATGGGATTGCGAGATGCTTTGAATGAGCGGCAAATAAGAACAGAATAAAATGAAATGAAATAAAATAAAACATTACAAAAAACGAAAAAAGTGAAATTTTATTTAGTGCAAATGGAACAAGCGGTCGCGCGTTAATCGCTTTCGAATTGAGTTTTCAAGTCGTGCGCCAAAAATTTAACAGTTGTCTGACAGCCGCAAAAGTGGCAGGCGACACACACACACACACACGCACACACACACGCACTCGTATGCGAAAGTGCCAGCAGCTGCCAAAATTGCAGCAACAACATGCTTAGCAAAGCAGAATAAAATTTGTTTTCTTTTTTGTTTTTTGTTTTGTTTACCAAAAGCATCGACAACACTTGAGGCTTATTGCGGCACCTGACTCACCGTGGCCAAAATAAACAAACCCCTCGCAGTGGCGCACTAACCGGAAAACACTTTAACCCCTTCAGTGTCAACGCGACACACAAATTGCTAGCTATGTATGTATGGCTCTTCACTTTCCAGAGCAATTGCAAAAACTGTGCGGATTCGCAATAGCTACAACAAAAAATGAAAACACAATAACAGGAATGAAGTGGAAAATGCAGAAAAATTGCATTTTCGCAAGCAAATTAAAAACACATTGTCCCATGCGTTGCATGCCACATATATGTACATACGGCTCTGCAGCTGCAACAACAAAGCACGGCAAGGCAAGGCAAACGTGTTGTTGCAGCTTGAGTGTTGCTGCTACTAAAACTGCAGCTGTGGTTGCATCAATGTGGCAGGATTTGCTAAAAATAGACAGGCGATAGTGCGATTTGGCAAAAGCCATCATCCTCCAACTGCATAGGAAAGCAGCGCAACAACAACGCACACATGTGGCAAGCAGTATTGAGTAGTGTGGCAAGCGTGCAGCACTGCTGTGCCTGGAGTGTACACCAACCATTGCACCGCTGGCCCATCTTCCTCGTTGCCTGCTAACAATTTCTTCCTCACACTTCATAAAAAGTTTAACTATACATAAATACATACATACATACATACATACATACATATGTATATTGTATACAAATTTTCTAGTTTTTGCAGCAAATGCGAAAACAAAAAGCGAAAACAATTTGCGCTTATGTTTTTTCGTAGTAAAATTGAAATGAAAATAAAACATTGCACAACAAAAATCGAAAATGTTAAAGTTCGACAAAATTGCGTATACGAAAACGAATGTGAGAATGTGCCAGTGTGGCGTTTTTGTTCAATCTGTGCGATGCTCTACGCCGCGGCAAGTGTGTGCTGCGTATGCATCAGTCGTCAACCCGAAACACACTTGCAACATGTGTGCCAAGATCGCTGTCGCCGTTGTTGGTGCCGGTGTTGCTGTCGATGCCCGCGTACTGTCCATGGCACATTGCCGATCTTCTAGCAGAAGCATTTACGCTTAGTGCTTTTCTACGTATTGTGCGCTGGCCCTGTAGGGAATGTGTGCCGTAAACGTTTCTGTATTATTCGCATACTTACCTATGTGATTTCTATCAATCGTCTTCTTATTTAAAAAAAGGGTTTTGTGGGTGGCTAATCATCCATTCGAACCATAATTTGGTTGAATCTAAGTTGATGCAACTATGCCGACTTCAAGACGTTACTTTGTCTTCTATACTAAGTTGAATTTCAATGTCCTTCGCTCCAATAGTTGTAATACACAATCGCTTATATTACATAGGTTATTGCCATGTATATATGTAAACATATATTTGTAGTATTTTGCGCTTTTCGTTTGACTTGGATCGGCTGCGATATCGTGAATATCCTCTCTCCCAAATACAACTATCTACCTATCATCAATAGTGGCACTCTCAATCTCAATCGAAATATTGAAAAGTCCTCCAGCAATTTGGACGTCCGCTGTGGTGTAGTGGTTAGAAGTGCACACAACCATTCCGCAAGGCCTGAGATATACCCCACTACACCACTGTAGGGTTAAGTATTTTGGATGTACTTAATATTTATCAAGTATGCTAGTATTTACTTATTTTCACCGCGCAAAATACTTAGTCTAAAAGAATTTAGTTAGTTTCACTTAAGATTTTCGGGATTGTAGGGACTATTTAGTTTTTATTTTTGAGACCAAATAAAAAATAAAAAACCCCACTTTTATATCGATAAATATATCAAAAAATTATCGATTATTATATTGATAAATATATCGATAAAAATCAAGAAATATATAACGATTTCAAAATCGATAAATATATCGGTATCAATATCAGTAAATATTTCAAAAATTCCGAAATAGCCCCGAAAATCATGTGGTAGGCCCCGACATGCTAAAGTAGTCTCGAAAAAGTCCCGAAAATCTCGAAATAGTCCCGAGATTCCCAAAATAGTTTTGAAAATTCTTATTTAGTCCCGAGAATACCTAAAATCTCTAAAATCCCGAAATAGTTTCAAAATTGAGGTGAGACGAGTTGAGGTGTGGTAAATTTAGGTGAGGGGCGGTGAGAACAGGCGTGAATGAGTTCAGTTGTTGTAAGTGAGATTTGGTTAGTTTATGTGTTTTGAGTTTTTTTTTAATTTAGTATCTAACAGTTTCTAAATACCCAAGTTTTTTTTACTTTAGTATCTAACAGCTCCTGAGTACCTAAATATTTTTTATTTGAGTATTTACAACCTCATGAGAATAGGAATTCCCTCTCATGAGAATGGGCTTTTACTCTCCTCGTAGAGTAAATATCCATTCTTGGTACTAATTAGTCGGTGAGAATGAGAGTGGATTCCTATTCTCATGATAATTATTCTCACCTCTTACCAGAATCTTAAAAGAACCACAAATTACTTATTCAGCTTTGAACAATGGTCTAAGAAACGACGAAAGAAATAATTGTCCGATAGTTTTAGTTGACCAGGACTACTCGCGAGTACGCAGAGGAATATCAGTTTTGTTTAATTTCTTGCAGGGACGCGATTTACACTATTACTTTTAGATGAAATTAAAATAACAGAAAATTAGTAGAAAAACAAGTAAGAGCAGCGCTGTCTTCGGCTATGCCGAAGGCTTCATACCTTTCATGAACATCTGCAAATTTTACTTTGACAGATTACTGCTTTTGAGTACATCTGCATACATCGATAGAGGAGTTACATACCTATATAAAAAATCGCATCTGAACAAACAGAGGTATGGAAGATATACCTTATATTAGCACCAATCTAAGTGATTTTCACTGCTATGTGATCGGTATGTAAACCGACACAATTTATTGGGTTTAGTTTCCTACATAAAGGAGATATATCGCAAAAACTGGTATCTGAACAATCAGTGCTATAGGAGATAAAGCTTATACAGCATAGATTTTGACGATTTTCTCAGTAGACTTTGTATTATTATTTATAAAATATCTTACGAAATTTATCGGTTTTAGCTGTTCAAATAAAGGAGTTTTACAGTAAAATCCCATATCTGAACAATCAGATGTATGGAAGATATATGTTGTAGTCACCCGATCCTTGTTATTTTCACTGTAAGTATTCTGTTAATAATGAGTGAAAATGGTGCGAAATTTCATGTTCCTAGCTGCATAAATGCATGAATTATAACGAAAAATCTCATATCTGAACAATCAGTTGTATGGGAGCTATAGGTTATAGTTATCCGATCTTTTTAATTTTCACTGTAAGTTTTCTGTTGATAATTATTGAAAACAGTGCGGAATTTCCTGTTCCCAGCTATATAAATGGAGGAGTTATAACGAAAAATTTTATATCTGAACAATCAGTTGTATGGGAGCTATAGGTTATAGTGAACCGATCTTTGTAATTTTCACTGTGAGCATTCTGTTAATAATGGGTGCAAGTGCTGCAAAATTTCATGTTCGTAGCTGCATAAATGTAGAAGTTATAACGAAAAATCTCATATCTGAACAATCAGTTGTATGGGAGCTATAGGTTATAGTGACCCGATCTTTTGTAATTTCCACTGTAAGTATTCTGTTGATAATGGGTGCAAGTACTGCAAAATTTCATGTTCCTAGCTGCATAAATGGAGAAGTTATAGCGAAAAATCTCATATCTGAACAATCAGTTGTATGGGAGCTATATGTTATAGTGGTCCGATTCTTCCGGTTCCGACAAATGATTAATACATTATAAAAATACACCCACTTACCAAATTTGATCCGGATATCTCGAAAACTGAGAGACTAGATTGCATACAAACAGACAGACAGACGGACAGACGGACAGACGGACAGACGGACAGACGGACAGACGGACA
>NW_023458558.1:12951326-12960351 GCF_013731165.1 Rhagoletis pomonella | reverse complement strand
ACGGACAGACGGACAGACGGACAGACGGACAGACGGACAGACGGACATGGATAAATCAACTCAGCTCGACGTTCTGATCAAATAAGTATACATTTTAATGGGTCTATCTCTTTTTGTTCTGGTACTTACAAACATCGGACCAAAGTTATAATACCATTTCATGCTCATGAAAGGTATAAAAAGCAGGAGAACCAGCAATGGATTGACGAGTTGAATGCATTCTGAAAGCAAGAAGAAAAGAGAAATTAAAATTTTAGAAATAACAAAGTCAAGGCGCAATGGAGTGCAGTGCAAGTGAACAGTAGCGAGAATAAAAACAACAGCAAAAACAACAACTACTATATATTGGGTGGCACATGTGTTTAAGTATAAATGTGTCTTTATCCAATTTGAACACGCACATACATATGTATGAATGTATGAATGCAAGAGCTAACAAAAAGAGTGTGCATAGTTTAGTTGCACGAACAACAACAAAATGCTGTCGCATTTACAACGGAAGACGAAGGAGTGATCGAGCAGCGCAGATCCTCAGGATGCACCAACAATGTGTATGTTTGTACATATGTGTGCGGCACTGCATGTAAATAGGCAAGTGCGAGTTGTCGCCCATGTGCATTAATATAATCGTTGTTGTTGCTGTTATTTGTATGCAGCATGTAGAAGACATTACCGCTGCTGTTGCATGCATTTAAAACCTGGCAACATAATGCACACCGATTTATTAACGAGCGAAACGTGACCGCTGGCGGGTGTTTTAAAGTGGCGTAGAAAAATTTTACAGACAAAAGAAAAAAATTAAATAAATCCAAATGTCTAATATTTGGTAGTTAGTATAATAATTTAAAAGAATACTAAGTGGGCGGAAATTTAAAGCCAACAACAACATAGGACTGCGTAAAGTCACTGGGATTTCCCGAGCGCACTGGGCTGATTTTTTGGCAGTGTTGCCAAAATTTAGCAAAGCGAAACCAAAGACAAAAAAATTAGCAGCACAAACAAGAACCAAAAAACAAAAAAAAAAAAACACATAGTGATAAAGTGGAACGGACAAGTGCTGGTAGTCTGAGTGCCGCTGCAAGAGGTGACAATTAAACATGCCAAAGTGATTTTATTTATTCAACAAAAGACACGCGACATAAGCGCGCGCACGCCTTTGAGGAGCGAGCAAATTTTGTCAGCGAAATTCAGCAAAAAAAAAAACAGACAACAAATTGGCGTCATTGAGTGTTTAGCTAGCTATTGCGCCGTGTAGACGCTTGTTGTATGCGAGTGACATAAATATATAAGTATTTGAGTGGGAAATCACATTTGACTTTTTGATGGAAAGTGGTCAATGACAGTGACTACGAATGAATGAAAACTTATGCAGAGAAATTGTGAAATTTAAAGCATTGAAAGGGCTTTAGAACTTAAAGTGAAAGTAAAATGTATAAAGTGCGCTTAAAAAACGTTCAAATTATACATTTGTTCCCAAACATTTAACAAATTTTAAAACCAAAATATTTCTTTAAATTCTTCGTGTGAAGAAATTCGCCGCATACTTGCCTTCGCCATGTCTGCCACACTCAAAGTGAGCCCGCCTAATCTCAGCATTTCGCCCATGACCACAGCCAAAGTGATATTTTCAGCTAATCGGTCTGCCAGCAACAACAACAACAGCTGCAGCAAAAGTGTCAGTCATTGCACAAAGTTACCACAAATTAAATTGCCACCACCTTCACCACTTTATTCACCACTTTATCCAGCCATGGATGCCATAGCATCGACACCCAATAATTATGTTAATAGCAGCAACAGCAACAGCAACAACACCAACAGCTGCGCTCTACTCATGTCACCGCCGCTCAGCGCTAAGCACGAAAAGGATACACACCAAGAATTAGAGCAAAATCACCACCCTCTCCTCCAAACTCGACAGCCGCAGCCGCAGCAGCAGGAGCAACAGCGACTCCACACAGCCGAATTCCTTGCGCCCAATTGTAATCTGAAGGCAGTCTACAACAGCAACAACTACACAGATTTCACCAGCGCCGAGTTGAGCTTTCCGGATTTTTCGCTCAGTTACATGGTGGAGACGCCCACTTCGGTTTACGGTGGCAGCAGCAGCAACCACAACAACACACTGGATTATGTGTCGTCAGGCAATCAATGCGGCAACACCCCGGCAACAGTGAGCTTTTGCAGTGATAGTGATGTGGTCATGTCGCAACAGCAACAGCAACAGCAACAGCAACAGCAACAGCAACAACAACATAAGCAGCCAGCTTGCAACACCGGTAACACCCAGGATGTGTTCCGCTTTGAGCCGGAGGATATTGCGCGCCTTACATCCGTCGATTGTGAGACGAGTGACAACTTTGTAAATTCTACTGAGAAGGCGTTGCAAGGTGGCGGCTTGGTGGGCGTGTTAGACAGTTTACAAGCGCCTTTTACGCCACACACGCCATACAGCCCCTACGCTACGACGACGACGACGACGACGGCAACCAGCTTCAGCATGACGGTGGATGGCAATTATCAGCAGCAGCAGCAGCAGCCGCGGCAAATGACATCAGATGGAATTACAAGCAGCTGCAGCGAGAGCAATAGCAACAACAGTTGTGACCTTAGCGGCAGTCAATTATTGACTGCAGCCACTTTAACTTCTGACTATTTGAACCTCGACATCGAATACTACAACTACGATGAAATTAATTGTCAATCGAAAAATCAATCGCCCTGCTCCTCGCCGCCGCTTGATCCATGGATGACGCTCAATTTGGCCGAAACCATTGCTGGCGCTGCGGCCGCAGAACAAGCGGCCGTTAATACACAACGCAATCGGTCGCCTAAACCGAGCAATACCTGCTACACCTATCAGCCGTATGCCGCGCACAACCAGCCACAACAAGCGCACGAGATTAAGCAGGAAACGCCAAACAAGCTGCCTTCGATGGTGTCCACCTTCGGTACGCCCAAATACGAGTCTGTCTACAACTATGACTACACATTTGCCAACGATGAGATCAGCGCACAGCAACAACGGCAAGAATACCAGCAGTGCATGCAGCAGCAGCAGCAGCAGCAACAGCAACAGCAACAGCAACAAGAAAAATGGTCCTGCTATGGCGTCGCCGCAACCGCATCACCCGGTGCTGTAGTAGCCCAAAATTACGATCATTTGCCGGAGAACTATCAGAATTGCAATTTGTTGCATGCGGAAAAACCAAACCGCGAACACAAAATCATATGGACCATCGATGAGCTGGACGAGTTGCATGAGGAGCTTATCGACGAGCTGTGCTGTGCCAGTGCCAAGCAAACCAATCACATAAGCGGCGACGAGGGTGTAGATGTGGATATTGCTGGCTATTTTGAAGATGAAAATTCGCTGGATTTTGCCCTACAGGTGGCAAGTGATGAGCGTGTGTTTGACGAGGTCGATGAAAATGAGGATGATAACGATTCGGTATTCCACACCAGTGCGTGTGCCACAGCCACAGCCACAGCCACAACAAATCACTTAGAACAAGCAACACAGTTGCATTTGCAACCGCCACGTCGTCGACGTCGTTGCACATCACCAACTGCAGGCAATGCCAGCAATGAGGTTGCTGGTGCCAAATGCAAATCATCTCGCAACACTGCAACGCCAGCAATGCACAAGAATTATGACGCAGATGCCATTGGCGGTATTAGGCAACAAGAAGAAGAAATTGCGGATGCAGCGCCTGTGGAAGAGTTTGCCGATGAGTTGCAAATCTGTCGTTGGACTGATTGCAACGAGGAATTCCCAAACCAGGCGGCATTTGTGACGCACATCGAGAAGCGGCATGTGGATGCGAAAAAACGCGATGATTTCTCTTGCTTTTGGCTGGACTGTCCGCGCCGCTATAAGCCCTTCAATGCGCGCTATAAGCTCTTGATACACATGCGCGTGCATAGCGGCGAGAAGCCCAACAAATGTCCGGTAAGTTGAATACTCATACATACTTAGATGGGTATTAGAGCCAATGGGGTTAATTGATCGAGCGTATGTGCGTATGGGTGTGAATTGATGCTGGATGGATGGATGTGACTGGAAGTAAATTACTCGATTTTTTTAAAACTTAGGGAAAATGGGTAAAGTTAAGGTGGCTTAAATGAGTTTTCAAAATTAAATATAAGTATTTTCGGTCTGAACTTTTGAAAAATTTTGGCATCGTCCTCGATATAGAAATTTTCCTAGCATCCGACGAGGCTGAACTTTTCTAGTTCCAGAAATTGATTCATATAAATTTGGGGTGACTGAAACTCTCTAGAACTCCAAAGAAACAACAATAGTAATAATATTTTGGCCCCTACACTTTTACTAAGAGTTTGTGGCATGGTGTGTGTTCTGATATTGGCACCAGGGACCGAACGTAACAGTTATTGATGAAAGCTGTCATGAAGAAATTCTTATGAAGGAAATGTTCTACAACTAAGTGATACATACAAATCGATTTATTTTTTCACAAGAGACAAAAATTTAAAAATAAATTCTTATTTGCAAATTTTATGCAAAATTAAAAAAAAATAACAATTATTTTTTATTTTTGTATTCTATGTCTTAGATAACAGTTATTGAAGACTTTAATAGTTATTTGTTGACTTTTATTTAGTTACTCTTTAAATAACCGTTATTTCTGACTTTTATCTTATAAATCCAAAATAACAATTATTTTTGATTTCTATCTAAATAATCTGCAAATAACACTTATTTTAGAATTATAAATTATTAAACAGTTATCGAAGACTTTTAATTTGAAAAGTCATCAATGTAAATCAGTCACCGACTTTTATTTTTTAAAGCATTCGTATAAAATTTGTTATCTAAGACATATAATTCAAAAATCAAAAATAACTGTTAATTGCAGATTATTAAGATAAAAATCAAAAATAA
Source organism: Rhagoletis pomonella (assembly GCF_013731165.1). Classification (NCBI taxonomy): domain Eukaryota; kingdom Metazoa; phylum Arthropoda; class Insecta; order Diptera; family Tephritidae; genus Rhagoletis; species Rhagoletis pomonella. The sequence goes on along the minus strand of NW_023458558.1, from coordinate 12,955,445 downwards.
TTGTTATTTTGGATTTATAAAATAAAAGTCAGAAATAACAGTTATTTAAGGAGTAACTAAATAAAGTAAAAAAATAATTGTTAAAGAGCGACTTTTTTCATAAAAGTTGTAACTGTTACGGTCCCTGGATTTTATGATTTGAATAATTCCAATGCGACAGAAGTGTCCAGAATTTCGAAGAAATTGCTTTTTATAAATTCAGCGGATCAAATTACAAGTTTCCAGGTCTTCAATTTATAGAAATTGGAAAATGTTCCTATGTTATCTATACCGGTAGACCTCCTAGGAATATTTTTCTAATTCCCATAAATCCTACGGAAACTATTATAATTACTTTGTCTAACCTTTGTTGATGCCTTGGCCATTTAATCAACTTTGTAATTTTTTTTCTTCAAGTTTTGTCTAACACTTTCCTTGCTCACTGATCTGTTGTGTTCTATTCCTGTATAATCCCTCTTACTCTTAATTCCTGTTGCCCCCTTGGCACATAGCGCCAAAATTCTGAAGAGAAGAGCTACATATAGATTGCGTCTTGCAAACTTCTACAATGATCGCGAACCTTCAGGCTTTGTTCTATGATATTAGCTGAAAGCAGGTGGCTACTTCTGTGCCAGGCTCCAATTTTTCGCTAGTTTGCTGAATTTCAATCCTTTCTAGCAGAGATGTGAGTTTGAAGACATAGACTTTTGTTTATGAAAGAAGAGCCGCACTTTTCGCTACAGAAGAAGAAAAAAGATGCAGATACTTTTTGAATAAGTGACAAAAAATATGTGTAGGGAACATACTTGACTTCGCGCTAGTAAAAATTAAAACAAAAATATTGTACTCGCAATCATTTAAAAAGGTTTCACTAACACTAACGGAAGGATAGGTGTGTAAAGTTTGGACTCAAAGTCAATCAAACTAAAACTGTCATGATTCCGTTCATTAGGGAAAGAGCTTTGTCAAGCATTAAGAATCAGAACTGTGGATGAGTTTGTGGTCGATGACGACAGCGAAGTGAAGTACCTGGTGCTCTGCCTGAACAACAAACTTCTGTCGAGGAAATAAGTTTTCACACAAATATTGAGATTTACGTGAGCTGGACCGATTTGAAAACACCTCCAAAAATAATTTTGTTTATGAATCAAACAATTTAATGAACATTGTTTCGAAAAAAAAATCTCTTAAGATGTTAGAAGAGTTTAAGCTTAACTAGTCTGCATACAAATGTTTGATAACGAAATCAAAATAAAGAGATTTTCGGAGGTATTTTCAAAACAGTCAAAGTCACATAAATTTTAATATTTTTCCAAACTATCTTGGAAGAAGCCTTAAAATATAACAAATTTTGATGGAAAACAGTAACTTTTTTGGATGGAGAGTGATAGGCCCTAATATGCACATCGTCGGTGATACTGCAAATCGGTCTATGTCTATTAGTAACCTTCATACTTAGATGGTCTCTTACATGCACCGGAATGCATCTGCAAATCATTACACCCTAATAAACGAATGACAAAAATGTCTACCTTTGCCTGATGAAGACGAACGATTGCCAGAAGCGATCAGTTACAGATAATAGATCAATAAATTATTAGAGGTAATAAGTGACATAGAACGTTTTGCAGTATCATCGACGATATGTATAATAAATATACGGCAATGGACTTGAAACTCAAGTGTTGAAATAAATGCACAGCTGCAAGCTTATTTAAAAGCAATGAATATACACATGCATCCATCTATGCATATAAAATGTGCTACATTATACAGTGACTCAAACAATTGACCACGTGTTTCAAGCGGCGTTGATTCTTAATATTTTTTTTTTACGGACGGATTTTTGCACTTTTTCCCATATAAGCCAGCTGTTGTACATTGCACTTGTTATATAAAAAAAAAAAAGCAAAAGGAGTCACAAAAAAAAAATCTCAAAATTAACTGAATTTTTTTGCCGGTTGAAACTTGCACCTCAGCAGACTAAAATTATGTATATAAACTATAAAAATGCGTACCCAGATATGTTCTAAAGGTTCAGATTGAAAATTCGATAGTTGAAAAAAATTTGATGGCAAGACTGGAACATTGACTGAAAGTAGACTGTCACTGGATTCGTTTTGCTGCTATTTTTAGACACAAAATAAATGTTTGTTTATTTTAAAGAGTTTAAATTTATACGTAAAGACGGAAAATAAACGAAGATCATAAAGCAAGTTAAAAGGTTATTTTATGTGCTCGTCTAAATTGAAATCCATTCACACACTTATGCGTGCGTTTATTCACGCATATTCTTTTTATGCATTTTATTTATTTTCCAACAAATGTCGCTCAAGTAAAAGAATTTTATATTTTCTCCGTCGCTAATGACGACTTACCCAGCTACGAGTATAGTCAATTGTGCGGGCGATGGCATTTGTATTGATACGAGTAGTAGTTGTTTTTGTAGCAATAAAAGTGACACATGCTATATTTGTGTGGAAAAGGCTTGAAAGGATTTTGATTAAAAATGAATGTATGTATGTATGTCTATACGTATGTACATATGTACATTAGGGTGGTCCTTGAATTTTGATTACCCTATGAAGACGTCTTAACCAACTCCAATGGGAACCAACATTTTTTGAATCCATTTCTGTACTTATCGCTTTCCTAAACTTCCGCTTAAGAGCGTAACAGTGAACATTTACCTATTTTCTTCGGAACCTATTTTCGCAATTTTGCAAACTCTAAACTACTTTAAATCCATGGTCTCTTCGGCAAATTTGCTTAAAATTACACGTAGAATTCTTCTATGATATACGCACATAGTAAAAAAAAATGTTAAAATTTGACCCGCCCTAATGTTTATACATGCCAATGTAAAGAAATGCAAAGAACGAAACCTTGATGACAGAGGCACTTCACATGAGGAGCATATGTTACAAGGCCATTTGACCTCAGCACATTTCTCCCACTGCGTCGATGTGCCAGCAGCTTGAAGCAATTTGCTTCTCCGCGCCGCTACAAAGACACGAATATAAAACAGAAATAAAAGACAAAATAAGTAAGCAAATAACATATCCTTTTCCAACCTTGTTGTGCCCCAAAGTGTAGCTCATGCATTCGTAGAAGGGTAAATTATAACTACATACATACATACATAAATATGATATTAAACAAATAGAGTGCATCCGTCTGACGAGCTCAGGAGCTCAACATGCATACATCAAGACTAGGGCGGTCGTCACCGTCCCTCCTATTAAGTCGATTGAACAAGCCTTCGCAAAAAAAAAGCCTCACATTGGATGACGCGTCCAGGTTCTCTGGAGGCTTCGCCTTCATCGCTGATAATACGGATCACCGGCTGACTACTTTGGCACCAATGGAGGTTGTTTTTTCATTGAACTCTAGATTGTCTGCGCGCGTTGTTACCGTTGTTGCGAATGCAATTGACGTTTTGTTCATTGCATGAAGCGTTCCATTGAGGTGCACAACTGCCTACAGCTACGAAATTTTTCTACTTAAATTTTCTGCGGTTTTATTATTATATTTATATTTTTGTGCTTTCTTATTTTCCGTTTACAGTTTCCCAGCTGCAACAAGGCATTCTCACGTTTAGAAAATTTGAAAATTCATCAACGCTCGCATACCGGCGAGCGGCCATATGGCTGTCAATATGAAGGTTGCCTCAAAGCGTTCAGCAATAGTTCGGATCGAGCGAAGCATCAGCGGACACACTATGATACGGTGAGTGAAAATACAGTACAGTATCTACCTTTATGATATGCAAAATAAAAAAGAATTTTAAACTGTTTACATACATAAATAATTGTGAAAAAATACCTCTAAATTTAAGTTATACAGATATTTTATAATTTCTTGTGTTTGTTGTCATAAAGAGAATGCTTCAATCACACATATTTGTGAATATTGCAACAAGTACTATGAATTAAACGAACTGCATTTTTTATTGAAGAAAGGCGAGAAGTATTATACGAAGATAGACAATGCAATATTTTTAATCTGCATATTGATTCAAACAAGTTAAATAGTTTAATAAAATAAAATAAAAAAAAATAAAATAAAATAAAATAAAGTAAAATAAAACAAAATAAAATAAAATAAAATAAAATAAAATAAAATAAAATAAAATAAAAT
>NW_023458558.1:12930128-12950926 GCF_013731165.1 Rhagoletis pomonella | reverse complement strand
AACAAAAAAATAAAAAAAAATATAAAATTAAATTGACCTAATTTGGTTTGATTTTCGTTTTTTGATTGTAAAAATTGAAGCATTCGGGTTTTTGTCACTCTTTGTAAGCTTCATTTGTGTTTGGATTGCTTATTAAAAGTACATACATTTTCTGAAAATTTGTGTCAATTTGACCCAATAGTAGTTCCTCATTAATATTAACGGTATTTCATATGCGGGGACCATATTACGAGCAGCTTTCGGTTGCATGTAAAATGATCCAGAATATGTATGTATATTAAGGTGGTTAAAAGTTGCACGTGAAAAAGAAAAGTACGAATTTTATTGGCGTGTTCTATACTGTTCTATACCCTGTTTTTTGATTTTGAAATCAAAAAATATTTAGATGCCGATCAAAGCGCTCAAAGTTTTGCATGCATTTTATATGCGAAAAAAAACTTTTTTCGATCAGAAACTCTGTTTCTATTCAGGCCATTTGCAATAATAATATCTAATTTTTTGTTTTACCACTTTGTAACACTGGCAATTTTTTGTGTTTTTAAGGATGCTATAAAAAGTGTGTAATACTTGAAAATTGTTAAAGAAATAATTGGATATTACTATTGAAAATCTCGGGAAGAGATCAAAAAGTTTCCCGATCGAAAAATATTAATTTTCAAGGAATTCTGTACCATTTATCAGAAGAATTGTTTTTTACCATATAAAATACATACTAAATGGAAAGCTTTGAGCGCTTTGTAAATATTTTTGGATTTCAAAATAAAAACACGTTTTTTGATATAGAACAATCCTCTTGAGTGGGAGCATTTAAAATCCGACCTTAACCATATATTTATCCTGTAAAATTTTAAGACTGCCCACTTTTTTTTTACCCACTACTCTGTCTGATGCTAAGATTAAACAGTAACCTTTTTTGAATATTGGTTTTCAAAAAGTCTTAGCTGACCCGTTGTTAATAACAATTACATACCTCTAGCCGAGCAGCCACATCAAACACACGGCGACCTATTGATTTAGTGTTCGGCGTACTCCGTTCGATGCCATTAACTCAACTACAATGAAAATGGAATACAAAAACTCCAGACATTTCTTAAAACAAAGACTTACTTTCCATCCATTGAAATTCAAAATAAGTCCAAATTCGAGTAGATTTCTGTAGTTCAGTCGTCAAGATTTCAATAACAAAGTGGCAACAAGTTGAAAGCTTTCGCAAACTGTTTTCTTTCGCCGAAATGTTGTTTTCGCCGTCAAAATTTGCAACAAATTAAGTCGAGCCGTGAGTGGTGTTGCGCTATTGACCTATCAACAACATATGCTTTATTGCGAAATTCATCAGCAAAAGCTGACAGAAAGCAACAGTGAACACATGCGAGTACATACGACGACATACAAATGCGAAAGTGCACTCGTAAAGACACATATTGCTGTGAATTAGAGCGAACAAAGTCTGCAACAAGGCAATAAATGCGGAGGCGGTTGTGGCGATAGTAGAAAGCACTCAGCAGCTACAGCAGCAAGGCTGTCAGAAAGCCACACCAAAGGGGTAAATAGTGGCTGCGGCAAGTAACAGCAAGCGCAGGACTTGCTATGTTCCTGGCAATGCTTAGTAATTGCACACAAAAGCAGCTTCTCTACATGCACACACATATTTACTCAGATATGTACATTGTAGTTGTTGGCAGCTGAGGCAGCGCTTCTGCAATAAAGCCAAACATTACGGCAGCAGAGTAGTACAAAGTGAATTTCGGTGGCTGAAAAAGTGTTTGTTGTTGTGTATATTTAGTTGCATGTGACTGGTGTTGCAGCCATACTGTTTTCGTTGGTTATTCTGAAGTTTGGCTGTTTATTTGATTTATCGCTGCAACATGCAACTATCAATGCGCTGCAGTATGTTTGTATGTACATACATATGTACACATATGTACACATATTAGTGCATATGTGCCCGTGTGCGGCCACAGAATGGCAGCAACAAAACCTAAATTATTAGCAGTATCGAGCACACAATCGCGTTAGCCACATCAACAAGGACAACAACAGCAACAACAACAACAACAACAATAATAAGAAAATGTGCATAAGTTGCTTGTGAATAGCTATAATATGTAGCATAAAGCGCATGACAGGCAGAGCAGCATTGTTGTGGCAACATGTAGATATGTATATATGTACGCATATGTACACGTGGCATTGAGCAGCGCATGTGTTTGAATAGCAAATTATCGGTGCAATGGTTGGAGGGTGTACATACACAACAAAGCTCTTAGCCCACAAACCTAGCATGCAAACATAGATTGGCACATACATACATACATATACGCACGCACTAATATAATGCATTCTACTTAATTTAGGTTGTCGTGGGTGCTATTTACTGCCGAGTAAAATTTGACTAGCGTCAGCCATATGCACTTGCTGCAAATGCTTTCAAAAATTAAATGATTTACGTTTTGGCGATGTTACAATGATTGTTTTTGCTTTTACATATATGTACATATATAGTTGTCGCTACTATGGCTATTATAGCATTAGATAGCAGTGCCTCTTTCAAGTTGGAACACGGGCTTCACTGCTAAAGGACATGCCCCCTCGTATGAGCATAGTCTGCATAGTTGGCGTGTACTAGCTGTTATTGCGGAGTAGGCAATGTTTCGTTCTTTTTCCTTGTTGTTGTGTTGATATTATGTTGTGACCGCTTTTAGTGCTTCTTGTGCGTACACATAACTCTATGACCTGTGCTTACAAACATACACATGTGACTCCGTAGTTGCCGGTCTTTAGGTACTAAAAGGTTATCTTACTTTGTACTAAATTCATAAAATAGCAAAGTAGTTAAATAAGCCTTATACTAAAAAATTCACACATAATGTGGTTCACCGTACTTTACAAGGTTCGATCGCTAGAATAAAAGTTCCTTGACGGAAAAAACTCGAACATGTAGAACCGACTGTCTTTTGGGTATGAAATTAAATACATCCCTCCGATGAATCAGACCTACATCATATATATAGTCTATTATAAACAGGCCATTTACTATTAAGAATCAATCAACACCTTAGTCAAATCTCAATCATTAAATTCCATGAATGTTTGTTAGGGGCAAATCTTGCAATCAACTTTTGACCAACTACCTGATGACCTAGAGACTTGAAAGTTCACAGTTGGCTCACGAAATCCGATAGGTGGCACAGGAGTCGAGATCTTTAAAAAACTCGTATTTATAATCCGATTTTGTTCATATTTAGAACGTATATTAACTACATGAAAAGGAATAACTCCACTAAAATTCTTCCTGATAGGTTGCGCACGAGTTGATATATTTGGCAAATCAGTATTTATGATCCGAATTCATTCATATTTAGAAAGCAGTGCTAATTTTCTAATTTTTATATGTATAAAATCAATAAAAATTTCCTAGTTTAAACAAAATAAAAGTTTCGAATTTTCATATTCTGGTATATGAAGACCGGAAGTATCCGGCTTAGGCACTCCACACATTACGCGCCTAATCTTAGTAGAGTAATCGTTTCGACATGCCGAAACGAATGCATGACGACTCCACTTCTGCACACTACCGCGCCCTGCATAAGCCCTTGAGGCACACACATACCACACATTATATATGTATTTTCTGGCCGTTCTTTTTCAATGATACACTTTCGCGAATATTTCTGCAGTAAAATATTGCATAGGCTTATAGTTTAGTACTATTAGCACGAATTTTAGCACAAAATCATTAATTCTCAGTTATTTCCTATTGAAGTGACAAATAATTTTTATTTCCAACACAAAAAAGTAAATAAATGACGATTTCAAAACAGCAAGCGCCTGACAATGTTGGGCGCTTCGATTCATGAAGCTTTTATGATTAGGCGAAAACATGATTATTATTGTAATGTACAGATCATCATTCAAATACATGCGTTCGTAATAAAAGCTTCATACTTTAGTATGCCGAAACGATTACACTGCTATGATTAGGCGCTTAATGTGTGGGATTGCCTTACTCGGAATTCGAAAAAAAAAATATTAAAAAACCATCTAAAAATATTCAAAAAACTGGCTGAACCCGATTTGGAGAAACCGAGTCAATCACCTTATAAATAGTGTTCTTTAGTAACGATAGCAGTCTGAAAAATTAATTTTTCCCTAACAAAATCTTATATTTCGAGAACGAAAACGAAAACAGATTTCAGAAGAGTAGTCTCCTCGAAATATAAAAAATAGAACGACCTTTAAAATTACCTTAAAAAAGAAAAAAAAGTAAGTTTTAAATTTGTTCCGTTTTTGGCATGAAAACAGTAGGCTGTGAACTGTTTAAAATGGTTTAAATACATACATAGTATTTGTGCGCCATGGATTCCATTTTATGGTTGCCCGAACCAAAAACGTATTTAGATAAGCTTTTTTTTTAAAGTTCATTACAGGTTAAGCTCCCCTAAGGGGACACCGATGGTCAACTACTTTTTTCCCGCCTATATGAGATCCGCCTGCAAGTTTATTGCCTAGTTTTAGACACGCAGCTATTATATTAAAATCTATTATTAAAGCCGGTCGAATTACGCCTAGAATTTGTTTAATGCCAGAATGGGGATGGATTTAGTTTAGGTCGCACTCTAATTAAGGGAGGTAAATATGTTTTGTCTAAGGAGCTGTTTATGGAGTTGGTTAAATTCGCTTCGACTGTGGTTAAAACTCTGTAGATCCAGAGGAAGCTTAGTTTTTCTAAGAGCTAAAACCAGAGCTATGTATGACATATTAATCATAAATTCGTAAAATTTAAAACCTTTTAGAATTTCTGCGATACAAAAAAACAAATTTTTTCAAACCCTGGTAGTGAACGGAATTTTTTTCTTTTAAGTTTTAAACTTTCGTGGATGAATTTAGTTTGTAAGTAAAACAAAAAAACAGGGTGGCCCGTGATGCTGATATTTTAAGCACCGACTTAGCTACATGCATACTTTGTTCCGAAATAAATCGTCCTTAAAGAAGGGGGAAAAACTTCCGATTTAGCCGCGATTCATATACAACATTTCAATTTGTATTTACATTATATATTTTACTGAAAAAATATGTTTACGATTGTTTTTTATTATCGTAACTAGAAAAAGTATTTAAACAACGTACTCTAACTTGATTTTAATTCTCTTGCAGAAACCATATGCGTGTCAATTGCCCGGCTGTACAAAGCGCTACACGGATCCCTCCAGCCTGCGGAAGCATGTCAAAAACCACGCGCTGCGCAATGCCAATGGCCACTTGGGACGTCGAAAGTCGGCGAGTGCGGCTAGCGGCTGCAAAAAAGTCAACAATGGCGCGAGCAAAGCAACAACAGCTAAAATGCGGCGACACTCGGAGTCATCACTGGTCAATGCAACAGCTAAAACAACTGGCGCGCCGGCATTAGCAACATCAACAAAAACAACATCAACAACAACAGCAACAACAGCAAAGACATTTGCGCAAACGACACTAATTGGCAGCAAATTAATGAATAATACACTGAGTCAACAGCAGCAGCAGCAGCAACAAAAACAACAACAACAACAGCAACTACAACAACAGCAACTTGAAACAAGGCAACCACAACAGTATACGCGACAACAACGCAGCAACAGTTGTAGTGAAATATCAACACGCCACAACAATAGCAAGACTAACGGCAGCAACAACAATAACAACAACAACAGCAGCAATAGCAATAGCAACAATCAGTGCGGTTATTATGACAACCACGTTGAGTTAATGACAATATCAACTGATATAACAACAAAAATGTTGAGGCCTGTGAAATTACACGCCACAACAACAGCAACAGCTGCAGCAACCCTACCAACAATAACAACAAACGTTTGCAAAACGTCAACACCAATGCCCTTTACGATCATGCAACATGCCAATAATGCGTTGAGTATTAGCGACATGCCCACAGTATTTGTTACCGCCACTAATGCGAGTGGCAACAATGTGAACAACAACAACAACAACAACAACAAAAGTGATTGTGGCAACAACATTAGCGCGAGTAATTGCAAAAACAATTCGATGAACTTTAATGAATTGTCAAATTGCATTGTGACCATCGAACACAATCAGAATGAGAATTCAATTGATTGCAGCGATGACGACAACAACAGCAACAGCAATAGCAACAGCAACTGTGGCGGCGGCAGCAATGAGGCCATTAACAAGCCCCCGGGCACATTCAGCTCATATGCAACGTGCAAGGAACAGGAAATGGATGCGTTGAGTGTGCTTAGCAATGACAACAAAATCAAAAACAACAACAACAGCAATTGCAGCAGCAGCAGCAACTCTGAGCGCATCAATCAATTAAACGAACTGAAACATTTTTTGCTGTTGAAACCGAAACCTGCAAATAGTGGCCGCCGTGCCAGCAAACAGTCAATAAAGCCGAGTGCAAAAGCAACAGCAACAACAACAAATGCAACAGCAGCACATGCACTTATGTGGCATACAACATCGAATGGCAACAAATATATGTCTCATAGAAATGCCGCTAATTTGACGGCTATTAGCAATATTAGTGAGGAGACCGAACGCACCGATTTGGCTGCTAAGGAGGCAGGAGGGAGCAACAAAATTAGCGGCGACGGTCATAGCCCCGCTACACCGTCCACGCCACCACCACCACCACCGCCACCACAACCATCAGCGGAAGAGTTTGTCTCGTTCGAGTATGTAAAACGTATGTGGGCCGAGACATTCGATTGTGGGGATGAAATCGATAGCCCCAGCGGCGATGAGATAAATGCCGACGCCGTGGTCGATGGCGATGCCGTTGCAGCCAACCAGCGCAGTGCCAATGCGAAACATGCCATTAACCTAAATAAACAATGCAACGCAACGGCGAAAGCGGCTAATGGACAAAGCAGCGGAGTGGCACAAATGTCTAGTGGGGGCAATGAAGATGGCGGTGGCGGCGGTGGCGGCGGCGGCGATAGCAGCAATGCCGAATCGGATTATGCAAATAATTTCGAGATGGATTATTTGCAGAGTTTCATTTAGTGTTGCAGCGCATACTGGCGTGCACACTCTACCATACATACATACATACATACATACATACATACAAAAACTTCCAATCTAACACATAGTTTGCGGCACAATCAATTTGGTATCGGAGGATGCCATTAGCGGCAGCAGTAGCGGCATTGGCGGCATCAGCTGATTTCGAACTAATGATAATTAAATCACTGCTCCGCTAGATGCATCGTACAATGAGCTTTAAGTTTAGCATAGCAAATAATAGTAAAAGTAAGAGTTAGTTAATGTATTGCAGTAGGAGTATTTTTAGACATTTACATACATACATATATGATAACTACTACGGCTTCCACCAAAGACCAAAAAATATTTTTGCCAAAAAAATACCAACTAAGTAAATATTTATCTTTAAGCATTTGTATGAATAGAAAGTGTTATATGCTTCCAAAGATCTCAAAATGCTTGAGTTTTAGCCAACTACTTAGCTTTTTCTTAGTACAAAAATTAAAAAAAAAAATCTTAGAAAATATTTTGTTTTTTTTTTCGTAAAAAAGGCAATATTTTTTCAATAGATGTATTCTCTAAGTCATTCAAAACCCTTTCACGGCATAACTGGTGTTCCTATGGGAAAACTTTGCAATCCGCACAACGCGCAAAGGCTTCGCAAGACTTAGAGAAAACGCCTAATATTTTATAAAGATATTTTTTGATGTCAGAAAGTTTTCAAAAAACGACGTTTCTTGCATCTTTTGGTTACCGTTTTGCATGCGACGTACATACATTGATTTCTTTTCCTTTTTAGTTAGCTTTTATTATAGTAGTACTAAGTGGTATTCTCATGCATTATTTTTAAGCTGTATTTTTGAAAGGCGACAAACTTTGCCCAGTTTTATTATAGGACAATTTATCTAAATGCGTAAATGCCTCGTAACCACGTAAACTTACTTGATTTTATATGGAAAATCGGTTTGTTAGACGAGGTTTGCGCGGTTACGATGCATTTACGCGCTTCCATGAATACCCATATAATTCTAATTTTAGAAATTGCTTGCTTATTTTTCATTTTCTTATGCAAAATTATTGATACTAGTTTAATATCCATTTTTTTAAGTTAGGGAATTAAGTAAAACTTTTTTAAAGTTTTAAAAATTTGTACTTTAGTAAATCAACTCAATAATGAATTTAAGTTGTTCCTGTAATACATTTCCTTTTAGTGATTAAAGCGTCTTCCCTTTACTAGTTTTTTAAATAAAAAGAATAAAAAAATATCTTGATGGCCTGCGAACATGTAAGTGATTGTTTTTTATCGCAATAATAAATAAATTAAAATATTCGAAAACTTTAACTTATTTTATATTTGATTCTGCCCTGCAAACCAAAGTTCTCGAAATCTTAACAAAATTCTTAGGAGTATCTTATTTCTGTGGCGAGTTTTTTACGAATCTTCAAAGGCAATTATATGAAGTGATTGACACGAACTCGTAAAGAAGTTTCTATACGAAAAATAAAGAAAATTCTGAAAAAATTATTTATTTTCATTGCCTTATCGATTTTGTTCCTTCCTCTACCTCTGCTGCCACCAGCGGGTTCCGACTTTCAATACTTTCAAGGCTGGAGCGTCGCTGTCTATTCCAACGACCTCGCCAAGCCAGCGGAGCTGTTGTATGTCAAAAGATTTAATATTCTACTGCGATATATAAATATATATTTTTTAATAATGCCAGATTTTGCGATGCAAACCTTGCCTACAATAACTTTCCTATATCCAGCAATTGTCTATCTGTCCAGAGAGCAATAACATAATTTGTCCAAACAATGGTAATTACTCCTGTTCATAATATACTGCCATGTTGTTGCAAGCATTCGTAAACGAAAGCAAACCTACCTTGCACACGCTCAAGCACACTATGAATGATGCCGAGCACAACCAGTAATTGTAATAAAACGATTTGTTAAAAAATTAATTAACCGAAAAATGAGCTTACAACTCGGCAAAAATGAAACGAAAACAACAAACAACAACAATTATAACAAGTGAAATAAAGTAGCCGAAGAATGTGCGGGGTTTTACGAACAAACGCATAAATCAGGAGTGGGCACCGGCGCTTGCAACCAGACTAACGCATGCAGTGCGTCCTTTGTACGTATATCGATACTCGCATACATACACACAAAATACTTGTATACGCCAGCAAATGTGTGCAGGTTGGTGAGTCTGTGAGCGAAGAAAGTTTCGTAAAGGCCACACGTGCCAACCAACAGCAACAAACTTTTAATGCTTAACTACAAGCGCATTACGTTGCCGATGTGTCGAACCCACACACACACACACACACACAAATACATGCATGCTCTCCAGGCAACTTCCTTGAAAGGACTTGCTTCGCTTGCATCACATATATACATAAGTGCATACATAAAGTGCAACAGCGTATGTACGTCGACCGGCGGCACCAATGGCATCGGAGCACATAATTCATGCGCAAATTAAGTTTCAACTTTTGCCACCAATTTATTTATACGAGTTGTTGTTGTTTGCTGGCGCACTGTTGTTATTTTGTGATGTTTTTGTGGAAACTGAAGCTCGCTTTTCACTTTGCGCGTTGCTATAGCCATACATAGCTAGGTATGCACTTAGTATTTACTCACTTTAGCAATACCAACGATACCAAAAACAATAACATGCTGGAATACTAATAACAGTAGTAGCGTGTAGTGCAGTGGAAGCGACAGCAATAACAATAACAGCTCCATGCCCTAAATTAAATTTTCTTGTTTGTTTCGCGGCTGCTGCATGTTACAACAACATGTGGCGGGCGGCAAGAGCATAGCTGCAATAATTTGGGTTCAGTTTTTCCTTCGACTGCTGCAGGACATGTTGCTTGAAACTATTCACACATACACGGCTGTGTGTGATGCCAATAAAAAGGTCACGCCAACCTTAGTCTATTTATTTAAAAAAAGTTAGGCATTTCGGAAGGCTTTACGTACCAGTTTCTGGATAGGTAAAAAGTATTAGTTATCCAAGTGCAATCACACAGTATATTTATGCACTGTGCTTTCCCTCAACAGCCAACAAAACCTGTTCTTAAAGTGCCATTTTGCAAAGATGATACCTCGGCCTGGCAAGCCGAGTGCCCACTACGCTTACACGATGCCCAAACGCAGAAGAGTGTACCGCAGAAGGACTGAGGCGTGCCTAGTTGCCCCATATTTGGTAACAACGTTTCAAAGGTGCATGTCCTTGGCAGTCATCAGCCACGTTGTTTTCACCGATGTTCGGCACCCCAAATTAGCCTTAATAGGAAGTACTCCGACGAGATTGATAGAGGGGTCAGACATTACCTTACCGATTTCGAGCGCACTATCACCGCGTTCAGGTCCCTGATGTCCGCCTGACTATTCGAGTATCCCTAACTGACGCCAAACCCTTTGTAAGTGAGTCTACTGCTTCTTTGATGTCAGATATTTTCGCCTGAAAGGCGCTGCAGAAGTCCGGAAGCCTGAATATATAGTTTTGATGGAGAATTCCCGACGGAAGAAACATCCATCAGTCCTGTTTTGATCCAGTAACCTCGCCGCGCGCCGTGGTCGAAAATCACAAAGAAAAAAACTGTACAGAATCGGATAAGCGGAATGTATTTACGAAAGCAACACATAAGTTTATATGCCGGGTCGAAAGCAGACTGTCACTTCCTTCTCTCGTCAGAAAAAAAAAGCGCTAAAGCACTATTGTTGCACATATTTCATATAATGGAGTTCCAGAAACAAGCACAATAAAAAATAAATCAAGTATTAGAACAATTTTTGCCTTAGAACGTTTATTAAGGCGAAAAAGTACAGAAATTACTAATTATTTCATTGTCTCTCGAAAAAACCATAATTGTTTTTTTTTTTTTGTTAACAACTTTGTGTGGTCCATATCGAATGATCATATTAGAGGCAATGTACGTTGGCATCAAATACAATGGGCTGCATTTCTTTATTCCTTCTGAACGTTTGGAATAAACTTTTTTGTTTACTTATTTTTTAGGACGTTCCTGATGATATGTTTACGTATATTTCAAACGCATTCTGTTTATTCTGGCTGTGAAATGGAATTAGCTGGAATGTATGAAGAAATGCAGCCAATATATCAGTGAAGTTTTACTACGAAATTAGAAAAAAGTGGCAGCATGCGTAATATCTGTCGCAGCTATTTTGTAATATTTAAAATTTTGAAATTTTGTTATTTCAATGTGTCATTTTCCAAAACGAATGAATCTATAGCAATAAAACTATTATGCCACCAAATAATATATATGTATGTGCATGAAGGATATCACATAAAAAGGTTAAACAAAATTTTTAATTACTTTTAAATTATGTACATGGCTTTTAAGTTAAAGCGTGCGAGTAAACGTATCAGAAGATTGCGTATGGTGCTACGAGGCGTATACGTTACCTACGCACTACGATCATATGAGCACAAGTGGTTGTTTATACTTCTTTTGTATATCTTTTTTAAATTTTCATACATATAAATACATACAATTTAGCGTTGAAATCTTGCTCTTTACACAAAACTGAAAATAATGCATTTCCTAAGATAAGTGTGCCCCCCTTTTCGACCAAAAACACGTTTTTGTCTAAAAATGTAACAACTCGTGAGATTTGCTCAGCGTAGTCTCTTGGCTGACTGTACATTTGCTGTTCGTTGCGCTTACCAAATGCGTAACTGCGTCCGAATATGTCGTTTGTTGGTTTATGCATTCTGTATACTGGGTGAAAAAAAGAAAATGCGCTGGCTACTTGCTTGGCGGAACGATATGCAAGTGGCGACGTTGAAAATACTGTGTAACAGGGTGTAGA
Source organism: Rhagoletis pomonella (assembly GCF_013731165.1). Lineage (NCBI taxonomy): Eukaryota > Metazoa > Arthropoda > Insecta > Diptera > Tephritidae > Rhagoletis > Rhagoletis pomonella. The sequence continues at coordinate 12,939,067 of NW_023458558.1, read as the reverse complement.
AGGTGTAAACCACATTGTAGCGTTGTGTGAGTTCAATTCTGGCTAACCATTAGCGTTCGTTTACACAGTATGTAATTAAGAAAACGGGTTTTCAAATAAAACTCATTTGGAATGTGATTAATGGTGATAAAGTTTTATTTAATGAGAGAATTTTAAAGGCTTTAGAATTTTTCTCATGAAAACATGATTAACGTAATAAAATATTTTTAGTAGAGCATTGCATTAAATTCCATAAAACGACAACTCTTAGTAATTAAAGCTTTCCAATTAAAAAAACACGTCTATGCAGGAAAACTGTGAAATGGTTTGACTGGAGGCAGTTAACTCTGGTGTATGTGTAATTGTGCAGTTTATACTAATATTATCTCGGATATATCAAAAATGCAACAACTGAGTCGCTCAGTCGCTGTTTTTATGAGCTGTCAAATAGCCACTAATTTTTTTAAACAACTCTCAACGTCTTTCGCGAAAGGAAATTTGGAAAAGCAGCTGTAACGTAGCGCTGCCGGAAAGACCCTACAACAAAACTGGAACTCATCAATCCAGTTGTGATAGTTTAATAAACGATAAACCAATTTACATTAAACCAAATGAATACATCGAAAAAAACTTCAAATTTATTTCAAAACGTCAGGCAGTTAAATTTAATTTTTTATTTTTGCTTACACACACTTATGTATTCTTATTTTTACTCTCCCGAAAACTTTGACTTTTGAAAGTTTGACCCGAATTTGGCTTCTAACTGTTTTAATGTACTTGGTTTGACTTTTATATACCGCAATGTCCGTATCAGTCCGGTTTTGACTAAAAAAAATTTGAGTAATCATTGCGAAAGCACTCACATCTATCGACTCGTCTTATTGATGAAAATTTAATTGCATTTAAAAAAATAAAAAAATATATGTATTTACATATTTATGTAGTAGCTTATATGTATGTACGTATGCAATATTTTTTGGGAGGAAACACAAGAGTAATTAATTTATAAAAATAATCATCAGCTTGTATCGAATTACGAGAATTACTGCATGGTATGATTTTAACATGGCTGTCAATGGTTATGTACATATGTACATATGTATGTGTGTATATGCTGGGGTTCGCGCAAAAATTTGTTTGAAAAGCAAGCGGTTCAACATGGCGTATGCGTAACCTTTTTCATTAATTTTTTTTTAAATATGTATGCAAAAATTACCGTTGGTTACGAACTGAAAATGTTGCGAACCTAATTCAATTGAATAGCCCATACATATGTATGTAAGTAAAAATGTATGCGTGTATGTATGTATGTTAATCGTGAATGCAAGAAACTTGAGCTGAAAATTATGAATTTGATGGTCGTGGCCCATGATACAAAAAAGAAGGCAGTTTCAATAAACAACATTTGACGTATAATACAATTTTTTGAAGTTTCATAAATTTTGATAATATTACAACAATTGTTCTTCCTTCCCATATTAATACCAATGTAATAATATTTCAAATCAAAAACCATTATCAGTGCTTGGTATTTTTTTTACTTAGGTAGCTCGCTTTATTTTTATTAAAAATATTTAAAATATAAAATAAGACTTAATCGTAATTGTTCTTTTTATTTTATAATAAAAACCAAGCGCGCATTATGCTGTTATTTTTTCGTTTTCTTATTTTGAATGCTATATTGCGATCTAAAAATCTAATTCTAAAGAATGCTCTTCCCAAATAAAGCCTTTTTAAAATTTGGTTAAAATTTACTTTTAAACTTCTCATCAGATTTAACAAAAAATTAGGATTTGTGATTAGCGCATCACCATTAGTTTTCATAAATTTTGAATTTAAATCTTCTAATGTATGCAAAAAACCGGAAGTCGGCTTGAACAGACCAATCTCCGATAAACAATTAACATATCGTCGTATGAAGTACAAAACCGCGTATCAACAAAATGCAAAATTGTGTATGTGAGGTTGCAGAAATCATTTTCTAGAGAGTAAACAACCTTGACTTCTGAATGTCAAAATGATGCGTTTGTTGTAAACAAGGCGAATTCATATTACAACAAACACATCATTCTGACATTAAGAAGTACCGCGGCCAAAAATCTAAATTCGGCATTAACACCACCTTGTATTAATTCGCCTTGGCCGTGGCCCTAACGATAACGAGTGTGAAGGTAGCGTGCGTATTATCAGATTTTTTCAGTTTTTTGATTTTTTTTTGGTTTTATCATTTGCAACCCTTTTTCTAATTTTTTGCCTATCTAGTAACCCCCGTAAAATATCAGCTTCGTAAAATGTACGTTTGCTTGCTGGCTGGAGAACTTCTATATCGACTGCTGAGTGGAAGATCGACCTATCTCGGCAGCCAGCTCGAAAACGCCCTATCTCAAAAAACTTTTCAAAAACGTCCTATATCAGAATTTCGTTGAATAATGCCCTATTTCAGAATTCATTTCAAAAGCGCCCAATATCAGCTCATTTTCAATACATTTTCAAGTGAGATAGGGCATTTTTGAATTGAGTTCTGAAATATGGCGTTCTTCAACCAAGTTCTGAATTAGAGTGTTTTCCAATAAAATTTTGAATGGAAACATTACGTTCGTTGACGTTTATAGTAAGATTAACTACATTTCTGATTTATTGTAATATTTTTCCGCCTCAGTGTATGCAGTAAATATATCCAGTGTTTTGTTTCTAGTGAAGCCTTGGGCGAGCAGTTTATTTATATGATTATTTTGTATACCGTGATTTTTATGTTCATAGTGTTGCATATCGTTCATTCGCTTGAAGAACGTCATATTTCAAAATTGCGAGAAAACCCACTTTAAGGCCTGTAACACTGCCATCCAAGCTTACAATAGAGTTTGTTTTCTTAATTTAGGAGTCAAGTTCCTTTTCCTATGAGAGACAATATACCTACTTCTGTACATAGGTATGTGCATACATAAATCCAGACATATGTCTGTGTATCGTTATGCCACTTTAATTCAAAAACACTGTTTTTTGGATTATGATATTCTTCGAGTGGACGAGAGATATTTATATGTTGTCCCACATATACATATTTATGCACACACAAATGTCCGCCCACAAGCTTGTGTGCTTACTGCGAAGCATTTGGTATAAATACTTTATAAGCAGTTTTATTTGGGTGCGAATTTGCAGCTAAATATTTACCGTTTTACATGTATAAAATTTCAGGTTTACTGGACAAATGTTTAAGTGCATTCGTTTGCAGTGATTTTATATATGTATATATGTAAATGAATAACTGCATTTCAATGTGCATTGTGTATTGTGGTTGTGAGAGAATACAAGTGTGGTGCGATGGGTGTTGAGACTAAGGTTTGACTTACAGAAAGAGAGAGAGAGAGAGGGAGATAAGTGAAAAAAAACTAGCGTACTTTTATGTATAAAACAAATTTCTACTGGTTTCGCTATAATTAATTAATCATATTAAATAAAGGCGCATTGCCTTTGTAAGCGTATGTAAATATATATTTATGTAAGTTTGTACGCGTATGTATGCATTGACTTTTGTTGCTTTATCATTTAAATGGATTTTAAATATTTCTTTTACCATAAAGTGACAGAGTTGTTTTTGGTTGGCTTGTATCAGATGTCTGCTGGCTGATGACGCTGCAGATTATGATGCTGACGATGATGATGATGACGTTGGTGATATTGGTTTCTTTGAAGTACTCATACACGTGTACGCAACTCAGTGGTTTTAATCGATGGTTAAAAAATCAAGTAAATGCGTTGAGGAATATACAAATATATTTACATAAATATGTATGTACGTATAATACTCGCTGCTTGTTTACACACATTCAAGGATGCATATGCGTACTTGTTGAAGATTCTTTTGAAGATTAAATATAACGGGTGATTTTTTTGAGGTTAGGATTTTCATGCATTAGTATTTGACAGATCACGTGGGATTTCAGACATGGTGTCAAAGAGAAAGATGCTCAGTATGCTTTGACATTTCATCATGAATAGACTTACTAACGAGCAACGCTTGCAAATCATTGAATTTTATTACCAAAATCAGTGTTCGGTTCGAAATGTGTTTCGCGCTTTAAATTTTGTTCAGCGATGAGGCTCATTTCTGGTTGAATGGCTTCGTAAATAAGCAAAATTGCCGCATTTGTTGTGAAGAGCAACCAGAAGCCGTTCAAGAACTGCCCATGCATCCCGAAAAATGCACTGTTTGGTGTGGTTTGTACGCTGGTGGAATCATTGGACCGTATTTTTTCAAAGATGCTGTTGGACGCAACGTTACGGTGAATGGCGATCGCTATCGTTCGATGCTAACAAACTTTTTGTTGCCAAAAATGGAAGAACTGAACTTGGTTGACATGTGGTTTCAACAAGATGGCGCTACATGCCACACAGCTCGCGATTCTATGGCCATTTTGAGGGAAAACTTCGGAGAACAATTCATCTCAAGAAATGGACCGGTAAGTTGGCCACCAAGATCATGCGATTTGACGCCTTTAGACTATTTTTTGTGGGGCTACGTCAAGTCTAAAGTCTACAGAAATAAGCCAGCAACTATTCCAGCTTTGGAAGACAACATTTCCGAAGAAATTCGGGCTATTCCGGCCGAAATGCTCGAAAAAGTTGCCCAAAATTGGACTTTCCGAATGGACCACCTAAGACGCAGCCGCGGTCAACATTTAAATGAAATTATCTTCAAAAAGTAAATGTCATGGACCAATCTAACGTTTCAAATAAAGAACCGATGAGATTTTGCAAATTTTATGCGTTTTTTTTAAAAAAAAAGGTATCAAGCTCTTAAAAAATCACCCGTTACTAACAAGAATGCGGTTTTATTGATGATAATGTGAGTATTCATGGCTTTGCTTTTTGGAGTGATAAGTTGAAAGGTTTAATATATAAGATGGGCAGTAATAAATAGCACAAAGTGCATTTGTAGCAGATATCATTTATCTTTGCTGAAAAAATTTATTTATTTTCAATACTAAATATCAAAAAAAGTATCAGTCCAGCGCCTATGGTACTTGAAATATTCGTTTTGACTGTATGGAATTGAATTTAATAAATCAATATGAATTGCAAAATATTAACACTTAGCTATAGAGAAGCAGATGCACATGAACTTCAATCATATGCACCATTAGCTTGTAAATAGATATATGCCATGACGTGTATCATTATTTCGATTCATTTTTTATTTCCTTTCATACTGCAGAAATTTGTATTACTTTTTATATTAGCCTAGGTCCCCGTATTAGTATTCTTCTTCGAGTTCATGCTCGTCTTCGCATTATCTACGTCTTCGGATTTGTGCACAAGTTAGCTAAGATATCTGAAATAGCTGGCAGCACTCCTAAATATAGTTAAGAAATAAACAAATCTCTTGCGTCTGATATAGTGATACCTTCATATTTCATGTGCCTGATGAAATAAGTTAAATTCGCTCTTTTAAATAAGAGGTAACGCTCCTAAATGCTGTTTGGACATAAAACCTTTTTAAACCCAGTTGATTTGATACTCATATTTTTAATAATTGTTTTAACTTATCAAATAAATTGAGTTTACATTTCTACCAGGTGGCAACCCTCTTTAATATTCTAAATATTCAAACTAAGGATATCTTACCACCTTCGTTTCACATCATATTTTAATATTTCATTTAACTTATGCATACTTTAATTTAATTCTGGTTTTAAAACAGGTGGCAACCTTATTCAAAATATTTCCAAACCACAACCACTTTCGTCTGACATCCATATCAGGATATAAATTTAAATTTTCTGCCTTTATTCAGTTGAAACTTGCTTTTTGAAACAGGTGGCAACCCTCCTACATATGTGTGATTAAGAAATAAAGCCTTTTCAAAACCATTTCGATCGATACTCATATTGTAATAATTGTTTTAACTTAAAAATAATGTCTTTTGAAATATTTAATCCAAAGAGTTATTAGTCTGCATTTGATGGGGCTGCTAAAAACAGGTGGTAAAATATACAGACTAACAAGATATCAAGGCCTGACGTTAGATCAAATGCAGAAGTACTCAGAATCTTAGAAACCATCAGGGAGCACTGACCCTCCAGCAAACAAGCGGCAAAGATCAGAACATAACTGGAAGACCTAACAGAAAGTACGACAAGCGACGTAGATAAATAATTCAAAAGATCCAGATGGTCCTGTCAAGCAATCTAATATTTACGTATTGCCTTTTCATTTTCAGTTGTCTAATTAACTCTTGTCAAGAGGGGCCACCTTGGTAAATTTACTTGTTTATATTCTATACTACTCGTACATACATACATATACAGATACCAACAAAAAATGCTCGCAAACAGTTTCCTCATTACCAGCCATTGCCAACTGACAAAGTTAAGTGCATATTTATTTACCATCACCTTTATGGTCTTACTTGCCATTCAAAATGGTTTTAAATCAATGCTGTTACTTGTATTATGGAACTTTACGAATATTTAAACGTTTGTCGTAGTTTCATTGACCGGATTTTAATTTGTTTTCATGTAATTTACAGCATTTCCGAGAACTGTGTACAGCCTTATTTGAAATGTTCAGCGTAAATGACATGGTAACTGGAAGGGATAAATATGTATGTATACGCCCAACAGATATCAAATTAATGAGCGGCAATGCATGCTCACGCACACACACACACACACATATACGCACATTCAGGATCTCAATGCAATTTAATTTCACGCCGTCAACGGTCAATTGTGCGGATTTAAGGTTGAGCTGCGGCCAACTTCCCGGCCGAGTAAGTTGACGGTCGCGGTTTCACATGCGTATAAGTATCTACTTATCACATAAATGTAAGTCATACATATACATACATATGTATGCATGCATGTGCAAACATTAGGTTGGGTCGCAAAAAATTGTTTGCAATTATCTTCACTAGTTTGAAAGCGTAATTTAAGAAGGGTTTTGGGTCATACAAATTTTCAAACTTGGCGAGCCCTAAAAACAGCTATAATCAAAATTGCGTTCTAATTTTTCACGCGTGAATGCCTTAGATTATTTGGGGCTGTATCGGGACCTATGCAGGACTATTTCAGGACCTTTATCGGACATGAGCACCAGTTTGGAACTTGTTACAACTAGTTCAGGACTTCTTCTTTAGTTCCAAGGGACCATTTCGGTACAGTTTCCAGACTTGCTCGAGATAATTTCGAGATAAGTTCAAGACTTGCTCGAGAGAGAAATGCTTCAGAACCACCTCAGGACTATTTTAGTATTATTTTGGGCTGGCTCGGGTGGGCTCATTTCGCGGTAGTTCGAAACTAGTCACGAAATTATCCTGATATAGTTCGGAACTATGCTCGAAGCGGTTGTGAAAAAGTCGTGTACTGGCCTGAAAAAAATGAATAAAATTAAATGAAATTCGTGTATTTATGTACACGTAACGAAATCGCCAAATGCTTTGCCAATCCGTGCACAGATTTTGGGTCCCTGGTACTCACACTTTTTTTCCGACTCAATTTCAAAGTATTGTATATAGCGAAAAGATATTTTGAGTACTAAAAAACCTTCTAAGAGCCTGTCGTCGTAGAATACCACCTTAGTCGAGTAAATTCTAAAAACGCTATATCTTCCACACTTTACTAAGCGATAAATTTTTCCTTCTTGGAACCTTAATAATAAATTCATAAACAAACAAGTTACAGTGGCTATTTAGACTGGACTATTTGCTGATGTTGATATAACACATTGTTGTTACTCATACGCCCTGGCATGCGAGCGACTTAGGCTGGCAGGTAAGTAATTAAGCAGATTTTCGATCGGTGCTGACCTTTGATTTTTAGTTTGAGTGCCTTATTATAAAACTCAACACCAAAATGCATGCACTTATTTATTTGCTTTCCTGCCTAAGTTATTCAAATGCCATGGCGTATGAGTGACAGCAATGTGTGGTAAGTAGATAACAATATCAACATTCGTCCGGCCAAAACAGACATTTTAAGTGGCTGTAACTTCCTTTTATTAATTTATTGTTTCGCTACCAAGAAAACAAACCATCGCTTACTAAAATATTGAATTTTATGAACAATAAAGTTGTGTTTAGTGGGGTATAATTATTAGAATTTAGTGGGATAAGGAACAACTCTTCAACGATATATCACATTTCGAAATCCATTCTAAATAAAGAATAAAAAATAGGAAGAAATTTAAATTTTGGACCTCTATAGGCCTCGTCAACGACGAATTGTTTTTTTTTATCCAAAATTTCTCACTCAAGCCAGGGTAAAGTTATATTTTTTGTATGGCAGCGAACCCAGTCTAATGTACATAAATACAAAACTATGCACGCATGCACGTATGTAAGTATTTATGCTGTTGCAACATGGCTGTTGGTGCTAGCATTATGTGGCGCTGCTGCTGCTGCTGCAATTGCTGCCGGCAATTATTTTTAAATCAATTTAAAAAAGAATGTTCGAAAAAGAAATTACGAGCTGTCACTTTAATCACACGCCAACACAAACACGCATACCTTTACACATACATATGTACATGCATACAAGCAATCACCAGATGCGTTTGTATTTTTAAAATGCAATGTATTTTATGGTTTTGTCGCATTGCGTACTGTTTTTTTTTTTTAATATTTTTATTATGAAATGGTGCCTGCTTTTCGCTTTACCCAGCTTGTATATTTGTTTTTGTTTTTATAGGCTTGTCTCTCCATTTCGTTGAAGTGCATGCGGTTTTTGTGCTCATCATTAATTTTACGGCTGTTGTAAGTATTCAGAAATCATTGTAAGGTAATAATTTTGCGCTTATTCATGAATAATTAATGTTTATTTGTTTTCATATGTATGGTATGTACATACATTTTGCTTTATGCATATTGTTAATTAAACGCTGTCACACGTTCACGTAAATTTGAAGATTTATTTACTTAGCGAAATTGGCGAAAAATTTCCTACACTCTCAGATATGTA
>NW_023458558.1:12895021-12920128 GCF_013731165.1 Rhagoletis pomonella | reverse complement strand
TACTTGTTTTAGTTATTCTCGTTTATATTCAATGGAATGACAATTTTCTTAGTCCAAAAGAAGCACCGAGAATCTGATAAGGCCAAAATAGTACGAAATCATTTAAGAGAGATCGAATCCCTCTGATTCGTATGTAGTTTTGCTTTTATTCAAACAGGCAAAATGTTGTATTCTGTGATTTTTTCCTCTCCTGTAAAATTTTTTAAATTTTTACTCTTAGCTATCGAAGTGGAATTGGGCTGATAGTCAATCTTTGTTTTGCCACCGTTTATGCAGCTTCTCTTTTTTGGACCAAAATTTTTCCAGTGAATGTGATACAATTTCCATTACAATTGATCGCACCCTTCATAAACCGCTTTTTCTGAAACATATAAAACGAAGTATTTTCTAAACTTGCCTTTCTTTACATATGATTTTTAAAATGTGTTAATTTTTCTCCGAAAATCGGCATTGCTCAGAACGGTTGAAGTGGTCTTGAATTTTCGATATAGTTGGGTTAGAAATAATCAGCCATATTATGAGTTTCATTTTCCCCGAGCCGGTTCACATTTCACTTTTGGTTTCCACGGTTAAACTATGGGCGGATGACAAATTTTCGGGTGAATTTTTTTTCAGGCGAAACTCAGGATAAGGAATGTTTTCGTCGTGGCAACACTGCTCGCATCCTTATACCATACCAACAAATGCAACTACGTTTACATATGTGTATGTCAATGTGCATTCGAAAAGATGCTTTCACAAATTTAATTCAATACCATTTACCCAACAAGCACTGAAAAAATTGTCAAACCTTTGAGAAAATCTAATTTTTCAATTTGATTTTCAGCTTTGTTTATCATTCAATTCAATTCAAAATTTAAATTAAAAATTAATTTGGTATTTCTGCTACATCAGCCGCAAAATAATTCTTCGACCGCGCAGTCGTTCTCATTCGCAATTTGTCCGTCCGAAAATGGCTCCTCGTTCGAATGAATTGAACTGCATTTAATTCATTGATTTCAGTGAAAATTTTTTGATAATATCATTTTGTGATTGACACTTTTGTGACTGATCTGCTGACGTGGCAATTAAAATTTAAAGTCGAAAAAAATATATATATATATGCGGCATCGGGAGTGTCTCATGATTTATCTGTTTCAAATTAAATTATAATTTTAACTAAAAACAAAATTTATTTTTGCTATATTATTATTTACGCTATAAGTTTATTAAGTTTGATAAAGTGAAATAAATACAAATAAAACAACTTCTTAACAAGATGTTGCTTTTTAATATGATGATTAAACCATGTTGGGCATATTGAATCGGGCTTTGCGGCACAGCGTGGAATACGATTTTGAACAGACTTCAAAGACTGCAGTCAAAAATTTTACGCGCCATATGCGGAGCACCGTGGTACATAGAAAAAAGAATATTCACAAAGATCTTAATGTAAATATGGTGTATGAGGGCTAAGCACCACCCTGTAGGGAAAGCTACTAGTTGTGAACTAGAATTCTACCAGTTTGCGTTTCAGCCCAACTAGTTCACGTTCTATCCTTTTTCAATATTAGCGACTGGTATTTTTAACATTGCGATGCCCTTCGAGATGTCAATTGTCAGGCTATGCATCAGCATCTACTAGTAGAAATACTAGTAGCATCATACCAGTTGATGAGATAGTATGCCAATTCATCCCCCATGCAAAGAATTAGTATGCCTTTTTGCTCGCGGCGCTCCAACAGTCGCAATGGCCGACAGAGCAAAGCACTCGCGTGGTATGCCTGAGGTACCAGGTTCAAGCCCTGGCGCAGGGAACATTTTTTTATTTTATTTTTTTTTTTATAATATTTCTTTTATTTATATTTTTTATTTAGGTTTTTTTTGTTATTCTTAAATTTAATTTATATTTTTTGATGGTACAAGTATTTCTTCCCATATATTTGTGTCTTTTTTTTTGTAACGCAACTCGATTTTTAAGTTTTTTATTTATATTTAAATTGAAATTATTATTCCTACTTACATTGATCTAACTTTAAGAATCTTAACCACCACCAAGCGGCCTCGAACCTGTGATCCCAGAACCAGAACCAGTAGCCTTCACGCGACGTCACAGCCGACATTTGTAGGAAAAGCAATTAATTGCGTTTTATTTTAGGCTTTAGCAATTCAAAGGCAGATGTCGCTGAAGGCTTAAGTTTCTCTCAATTGTAGAACTGGTAGGCACATACTAGTTTATGAACAAGTATTTTTTCTAACTGGTTTGGGTTTTCACTGCAGGGCAGTTACTCAGCAAGGTTAATGAACCATCCAAATCGACTAGCGAGAGATCTCCTTAGCCCGAGATACGCAAAAAGATTAAAGAGAAAGGATTTTTCCGATATTATCGTTTGAAAATGCTATCAACGATTATTTGAGATGCATTTGAAAACTAGCTTTTGACTAAAATTTAACATAAATGTTTCATGGGTATGTTTATAAGTATGTGTATGTATGGTATACCTCCGATTGCCCCTGACATATGTATGTATGTACACATATCTGGCAACACTTCCAATACATCCAACTTCATTTGTAAACACAATGCCATTTCCGATCCCATAGAGATTTTGTGCATCACACATCCATGACCATGCTCACATTTTTGTGTGGGAGTAAAATTATTTATTTGGCGGCTGTGGCGCATTGAAAATTCAGTTGGTGTCCTGGTGTTAATTGCTTTGTTCTCCCGCAAGTGCAAACTGGCAATGTCGTACCAACTACCAGATATTTAAATGCTTGGACGCGTGGCTCCCTCCCTTCCTCCCTCCCTCCCTCCACCCCGTTGTATTCACACTCAGCAGGTGGTCGATGTGCAAAACACGATGCGCCTCTACTGCCGACATGTTTGTGTAATTTTGCGCATTTTGTTTGTTTTTTAGTTTTAGCTGCATATTGGTTTGCCTTAAGCGCACAGGATATTACTGTTCATGAGCTCATTTAAGTGAATTTGCATGTGCGGGTGTGTGTGTGTGCGAGTGTGTGTGTTTGCTATTTGTTTATGTTGTCACATTTGGTGCCAAAATCGCACAATCGCAAAAGCGTAAAATTTTGCGGCCGCAGGATTATTTTTCGCCAAAATAACACAATCAAATATTGTAATTGCTTCGCATAAACATTGCCGATGCACTGATCGTGTATCTCGTTAATAATCATTTCATAAATTCAGTTACATGCGTACACGCACATCCCCAAGAGTAAATTAGATTTTATTACTTTATCGGACAGTTGCAAGTGTTTGCAAATTACAATTGGACATCCGTAAAATAATAATAATGGACTAGATGTAGAGATAAAGAGTTGTCTCAATGAATGCGAGTGCGAATAAATGGACCTTGACAGTGTCCGAAAAATACTAAATCTCAACATAACAGTATTCGTATCCAGATCGAAAGGCCACAAGTCAAATCGATCATATTGTATGCGTAATATGAGGAAACTTCGCTTCGAGTGTTTCGGATTTACACAGAATACAAGGGCCAAAAAGAGACTGTCACTCTTCCAGCATATTCACCATTCGAACCTTACACCTGATAGGTCTCTTTAACAAATTGTCATATATATGTACTAGCAGACCCGGCGAACTTCGTCCTGTCCAAAATTAATTTTTTTATTAAAACTTTCACTTGGCTATTTTTAGTAATATTAGTTATTGCAATAGTAGAGCTTCAACTGCTGGCAAAAAAGAAACGCGCTGACGAATTTCATTAGGAAGTGAGGAAACTTGCGAAGGTTTCAATACCAGGACGAAATCTAGTAAGAAGAACCACGGCAACCCACAGTACTCTGCAGTGGCTCAGGAACGGCAAAAACCACCTAGGTGGTTAGAAAATGGAAATTGACTAAATAATTTAATGAGAGGTATAATCAACTTATATGTTTGAAAAGTACAGATTTTGAAAATACAGATTTTAATTCGCTTTATGACGAAGATAAGAGTCACGCAATAAACAGAAATTTTTGATTTTTTTAGAAATCAGCAGATAAGTTTTAAGTGTTTCATCGAGTTACAGTCTGGCTGTATTTTGTTGTGTTTCGTAAGCTCGGTTGTCTTGAACAGAAACGCCTCAGCCCTGAAAGTATTCAACTTCGATGCCACTGGTGTTAATAGAGGTACCGATTAAACTCCAGGTAGAGAAGTACTTGGCTTTTCTAAGCATTTCCAATTGACGTCATTTGGCATAGAAGAGAAATGGCTTGGCCGCTATATTGCCTCAAAATTGCCAAGGGGGTTAAAGCGCTAAACAAAAAGAAGATGAACGGGATTCTTGTCATAGCTGCAGCCTTTGAAAAGATGCAGAAGAAACGGTAGAGAAGAGGACCTGAGTGAAGCTTCCAGACAAGTTTACCTTTGGCGGTGGAACAGAATAATAACCCACAACGACTTCTCTATTTCTTTAAATCCACAGAAGTTAATTCAATATAAATTATTTTAAAATTGCGCTTATTGGCTATATGGATGAGCCTTCGTCGTTATGGATGGAGTAAGCCCGGATCTTGAATATTGTCTAGCACTCCGGTTGCTTTCATCAAGCATGTACCGCTTGTTTTTCCTTCTACCACCACGACGTAGAAAAGAGTTCACTCCGAGACCATAAAGAGATAAATGTCCTTAAACCATCTTGATTTTCTACCGAATCCTGGAGGACCCTCCAATGTAGTTTTCTCTAAGCTATTTAGGCTCTTGAAGTAGTGGTCCACCAGAAATATATCCTTTTTCTACAGAGTACAGGGCACTCACAACTTCTGTAGAAGTTGTTATACGTGGCTCAAAACCTTCTCAACTACTGATGGCAGGAATCGCAGGGGAGGTTTTACCATCTGGTCCACTTCCTCATTTCCCGGAATAGTACTATGTCCCGGAAACCAGTAAAGAATGACTATGTGTTGTTGAATTATTTAGTTGTGGTCGACCCATAGGCTATGATGGCAGCTTAACTCGTAGGTCAATCACGCTTACCAGCTTTGCCGCTATGACCATTGCATATATCTCAACCTGTTGTAGTGATCTGGGAGTCTATAGAATTTGCTCAGAGATAATTCCTTGGAGAAGACGACAATTGCCTACTGTTCCGACGTGCATTTGAAGCCATCTGAGAAAGTGAGAATTTGGTCATTGTATGGAACAATACTAAGCCACCAGTTCCTTTTGGCGGGCAAATGGTTTTCGAAACTCCAGCCGCAGCCAGTTTCCGTTATTTGATAGTCAAAGCCACTGTACTCAACCCAGACTCTATCGCGGATGTCGGCCTGACTCTTGAAGGTTGTTCGCAGCCTGTTAGACGTCCTAAGTCGTAAAAGAGTTTTACCTTCAGCACCTTTAACGTAATTAAAAAAAACAAAAAAAAAAAAAAAATCGTTCCGTAGTGTCCACCAGCTAGCTTGCGACCTTTATAAAAATAATTAACATATTTCTTATTTTGCAGTCTTATCACCCGCTTCACTCTAATTTGTCTGTAAAAAGACTTATGCGCATGCAATAAGAATTCAACAATTAAATAAGCCGAGGAATCTAATTTTGCTTGCGGTGAACCAATTTCATTTGGTTTTTTTTTGTTGCGTTTATACTCGCAACAACTCTTCTACATACACGTGTTTGTGTATAAAAAAAAAATAGGAAAATTCTCCTGTACCCGTTTTCAGCCATTTGCGAACAATGGCAACAATTTTGCTTAACAAACCAGCCGCAGATTCCACGACGCGAAGCAACAAACAAGCGTTGTACGTGAGCGCGCACACAAGTAAATATACATATACATAAATATGTACGTATATCGTAGACCAGCAATACGAATACGTGCAACGTATATATGTATGAATCTACACTAGGGCGCATCGCTCTCCGTAAAAAAAAAAAAAATCGGTACTGTTTTTCCATCGGGATTACACCGCACGAAAGCCCGTTTAACGATGGAATTTTTGAAAATTCAAAGATATAATTAATTCAAATAAGTACCTAAAAAATGCAATGCAATGTCGAATAAAATTATGGGTATCAAATTAAAAAAAAAACTCCTGTAAAATTAAAAAAATATTAAATTGTTTGGCGCATATGGATGACTAGGTTTTGAAAATATCCTTTCAAACTTTTATCCTTGAATAACCTTGAAAATTTGAAAACATTTTATTTTTATTTATTTTTTGAAAAATTGCTATGTTAAGTACTAATTTATAGAAAATAATTAAAATATCTTTTTGTCCTTGAGAACCAATCACATTTTTTTAAGCAATTCTAGAGAATTTTGATAATATGGGTATCAAATTATTGATAAAATTTTATACAATTTAAAAAAAGTTAAAAAAAAATCCTGATGTCAAATAATAAAAACCCAATTTTACTAATGGGGTAATCACAACGGTGTCGCAACTGTCGCATTGTCGTATGTCGTAAACTTTAAACGCTTAAAAAATATATTAAGGGGGTTCGGAAAGAACCATCAAAGTCATATTATGAATTTTCGCAGTGTAAATATAGTTGGTTGAGGTTTCAAGTTCCTAAGTTGGGATGGAAAACCCGCAACTTTTTTTTGCTGTGGTATCTTAATGTTAATATGTACATACATATGTATGAGTAAGAATGTACATGCACTTACCTAAGTAAGCATAAATAAATGCGCAAAACACAATTAAAACGCAACCAACAGCAGCACAAACAACATCAAGAACAAAGGCAAAAAGCAAAAGGTAGCAACAGCAGCAACTAAACCAACACCGCAGTGACCCAAGCGAATGCGAATACGATGAGCGCATAACAGTACAGCAGCAATACAAAAAAAAACAGCGAAATAATGTAGGTGGATGAGCGATGGTTGCTGGCTGCTGGTTTCTGGTCACTGGCAGCGTTGGTAGCAACAATCGCGATGGAATGGCAGCCAAAGCAATTCGTTGCACGTTGTTTGCTGCCTCTAACCGTGTCGGTGTGTGTGTGTGTGTGTGCGTGATGCGAGTGTGGCGCAGCAGAAACCAAGCATATAAATAAAAATTAAATTTCCATTGATTAGAAAATTGTAAATGCATAGAATTTTAGTATCGCTGGCGGAAAATCGCAACCAAACGCCATCTTTGATTTACATAATTGGTACAACGGATGTACAGCGTAATGGCGGAATTGATGTTGTGAGCTGTGGTTGGGTTGGATTGTGCCCGTGGTGGTGGTGGTCGTGGTGAGGGTTTTGCTGTTGCTGCTGCTAATGCCAAGGATGTACGTACATACATATGTATGTGTGTGCCATGGTCAGTTGACTGGCTCGTTGGCCAACACTAACTAAATGAACAAACAAGAGCGTGAAATATGCGCACACACCAAAAAAAAAAAATAGGATAAACAAATGGCGATACTAATCGGTAGCCAAAGTTACAAAGCTGCTGTGGCCACCTAATTCGCCATGCCAATGCCATGCTGCTATTGGCGACCAATTTTTTCATGCTTTCTTTTTGGCGCGCTTACGCACGCTTTCAGAGCGCTGCACCGCAGCGGATGCTTGTAATTTGCCATGTTCGCCATTTGTCTGCGCTTCCGGCTAGCGCGCCAACCGCGTGCTCACTCTGGCAGCTAATAGTGTTTGGTTGTTGGTTGTTGCTTGCACCGCTGCATGCGATTTGCTAGTGATTACAATATTATTGAGCATAAATTTATACACATTGGGCAAACACTAGCCAGCAAAACAATGCAGTTTGCGTATATATAGATATGTATCTATGTAACAACAACACATCAGTAACAGCAGCGAAATGTAGAGGAACCAAACACAAAAACCTGCAACTGAACCGACCTATGTAGTGCGCTTTGTTGTTATAAATATTTAGCCGAATAACCGTGTAGCATTTGATTTTGGTTGGAAAATATTCGCAGCCAAATTTTATGGATATTTAATATTTTGCGCAGGCCACAAAATGGCATATTTACTTAATTTCTTTTCGCCTTTTATTGGATTATTTTTAATGTTTCGCTTGCGGTGAATGAAAGTTTTTAATCAAGTTGCAAATTGGAGTCGAAATTGCTGTGGGAGTTGGGTGCAGAGCATTAATGAAATTGAAAATGTGGAAAATGTAAATAAAACAGAAAATTGAACAGCACCGTAATAAATTTAAAGCTTGTCTGATAAGGAGTAAAGGAGGTTATGGAAAACGAAGTTTGCTTTCCGGTTATCAATTTTTTTGTAAAAACCCAGGGCATTTTTTTCGTTGCTCTGGAGTGAAACAAAACACTAACATTGATATTAGTAAAATTTTTAATTTATAATTTAATGTGAAATTCCATCGTAACCTGCCATCAGATTGTTTTTAAGGATAAAATTCTTATTTACGTCATCTACGTAGATAAGTGTATAGACACCTTACATGGAAAAGTCTCTACGGGCATCAGCATCACTAACAAAAAAATGCAAATTAGTCAGTAATTTAAAGGAACATAGATATCTCACTCGGCCATAGGAACATATTTATGTATATACACTTCAAGTCATTGGATTAGCAGGACCTTTTTATCCTCAGCTTGTACAGTTTTCCTTTTGTTTGTTTAATATTCATTAATTTTTATCAAATTGTAGCATATTCTACGTGTAAAGCCGATTTTTAAATTTTATAAAAATTAAAAAAATATGTCAACACTCTAGTCGATTATTCGCCTTTTTTCTAAACCCGGTTTCGGGTTTATTCGAAAATGTGGAATTTGAAAAAAACGCTTTCATTTTACATACAGTGAAAATACTTATGTTGGATGAACTCAGGACCAAAAAAATTTCAATAAAACTACGAATAGTAAAGATAACTTTTATTTAGAAAAGAGCAAAGCAGAATAAGTTCAAATGTTTTTTTTTTTTGCTCAAAAGTAAAACAAATAAAAATCAGTGAAAATTTGTTTTAACTTTTTTAATATCTTATTGCTTTGATATGCCTACTACTACTCGGGGGCCCACGGTTCAATTTCTGGCCTCAGCAACGTTAAAAAAAGTTTTTTTTTTTCAATAGCGGTTGCCTCTTGGCAGACAATGGAAAACCATGAAAAAGCTTCAAGCTTCTTCGGAGGTGAAGTAAAGGTGGATATCGCTCCATTTGCGTCACAGCATCAAGAGGCAGAACCCCAATTGGCTTGATAAAACACGTAGGAAACGTTTAAGCGGAAAAATACGTGAAAACTTAGAAAAACTCAAAATTTTCGTCGAGAGTTTAAAATTTTTATGAAATGAAAAAAAGCCAGTTTGTTCAATAAAAATATCCAGTTTATTCGATATACGAAAAACTAAAATTTCAATAAGTCGGTGGACACCGGTTTGAAAAAACCGAGACAATCACCCTAGTTCTCACATAAACCTTCACAGTATTCAAATGAGGAATAAAACTGACGTAGTCTAATGCATTAGGCGCAAAATGACTTTATATTCTATATATAATCAAATGATGAAATTGTTCAATAACTGCTAAAAAAATTTATATTTTAATTAAATAATATATCAATTCAACAGAAGCATTCACTGCACAAACAAAAAAAAAACGATCCTAACCATGTCATATTTGTGCTAAGTATAACCCAAATTGTATTTGATTTCCTCCGAATTTTGGCATTTATTGCATTTATTTATTTTTAAAATTAGTTTTTAATTATAAATAGCACCGATTTGCATTTTTCAAGTTATGATTTGAAAATTTTAGTGCAATGAATACATCAACTGAGCTATCAATTGCATAAAGGGCGAACTCATAACAACAATAGAGTGTAAAATCCCATTAAATATTAAACAAACACGTTTCAATAACGGAATGATTCAAATATTTAATTTCAACAAAAAAGCCATGGTGAAATGTTAGCTCACTGACTCTTCAAACCCCAAAACTTTGCAATAAAAGTGACTTTATTTTTTCATTTTAGATATTAACACATTTTTGCTAACCCAATTAAAATGCAATTTTGTGCGATGAGAAAACAAAACTTCACCAGGGCTTTTCACACTTGCAGTACTTTTGAGACTACTGAGTTGCAGCGTAAGCAATTTAATAAAAATTGCATTGTAGACTACAAACATGCAATTAAAACGACAGTGATAATCGATAGTGTCACTTGCCACATTGGCTGTTGTGGTAAATTGTGTGTGTAGGGGTGTGCTAGGTGGCAGCAAGCACTAGGTGTCAACATGAATGCATTTAATCACTCATTTCAGGGCAATAAAATGCACTACATGTTCATTTGTAGCTTAGAGCTTCTTTAACTCACCTTTTGCGCTCTCCGAATTAAAGGGTAGCCGAAATTGCGAACAAATCTGGAAGGCCGTAAAATTTCTTCCTATCCCAAAACTACTTACTATATACACTACCCTGTTCGTTCTAATAACATGTGTATATGTTAACCTGTTTTCCTTTCTCTTCATTTTTATCTTTATACTTTATCGATAACAAAATCGATAGTATCTAAAGTCCAACAAAATTTCGATAGCGAAATCGATAAAAATATCGATAACAATTTCGATAAAAATATCGATAACAAAATCAATTACAACATAGTTAACAAAGCCAATAACATTATCGATAAAAATATCGATTACAAAATCGATAACAAAATCCATAAAAACATCGATTATCATATCGACGGGTTCCGAAAATATCGATAACAATATCGATAAAAATTGCGATAACACAATCGATAAAAATATCGATAACAAAACCGATAAAATATCGATTATTATATCGATATGTCCCGAGAATCTCTAAACTCCCAAAATAGTTCCCACATTGAGTTTATGTGACTCTATCCACATATCCTTTTCTCTATAATTACCTTTATTTAAATTTTTCTTCCTCTATCTTCATCTTTGCTTGTATCCTCATCCTGATTCTTTTCTTTATCTTTATCTTTACATTGGTCTTCATTTCTGCCTTTATCGTTACGCATCTTTGTTTTTATACCCGAGCGCACTTGTTCACAAGGGTATTATATCTTTGTTCGCAAAACGGTTGTTTGTAACAGCCTAAAAAAATCGAGATAGATATAGAAAAATGTATACATAAATGATCAGAATGAAAAGAGAAGTCGATTAAGCCATGTTTGTCTGTACAGGCATTGATGTACACTAGTTGAAAAGGAATAGCTGAAAACCGGAAGAAGTTTGATTACTTCACTAGGGCACAAAAGCGGGCTTTGATTAGGAACAGCATAGAACTTATCCAAGCGCAAGAGATGGAGAGAGAGCTAAAGGAAGCTTAAGCGATGTGGTAAAAGAGGTACGGAGGACCTAAAAGAGAGGAAAGGCCACCATCTGCTCTACCAGGAACCATGGACAAGTAGCCAAGAAGACTATAGCCTAAATACTATGATTGTTTTGGTAGAATAGGTTTCGAAACCGGGTGTTCAGCATAATAAGCTCAAACAGGTAGGCAAGGTAGCGTCAAAAAAATTACGCTGATCAAGAAAAGCTTCGTAAGGTGTATGGAACGCAATGGGTGGCCTTAACTTACTTGCCACAAGGAGACAAGAGCTTGGCTCGTTGGTGTGATATTCCCAGATGCAGGACAATGATATTCCGAAGACCTTTGCCTGCGTTGGCTGTGTGCCATACACATTTTGGTATCACCATAGCGGGCTTCGGTTTCTTAAGGTATTTCGAGCACTAGAAGGATGGAGACGGGTAATTTTTTTGTGTAGAAGTTAGAAATTAAGATTTCCGCGCAGAGTGAAAAGTTATTACTAAACTTCGCGCAGATGATAAAATAGAGGGATTTGTGGATCAGTAAGTCTCTGCTGCACAGAGACAGCCAAGGAGCAGCAGCTTACAGTGTAGCACAAAATGGTAAGAGAACTTATGCTGCTTAAATTGAATTACTGTTAGTATCTGGCATGCAAAACCTCCCGTAAAATATTCCAAACTCAAAGTGACTCGAGCACCTACGGCCGACATAGGCTACACTAGCCATGCTCGTCCTATAAACAATGGCAAGCGCTCACACTCAACTCGACGCTTACAGGGGGCAAAGGTTCTGAAGTGGATGATGAATGGTAACCAGGTGGACGACTTAAAAGTATAAATGTAGTCACAAGGTGTATCCAAAATTAATAATTTGGGTCTTATACCCAGTTCTCTCCCATAAGCTTCCCGCAGGTTCAAATGGAGGCCCTGCCCAATTAGAAACCTTGCTATTTGAAAAACACTTTCACTTGCTACACCCTGTAATTTTTTATGCTACCACATTTTGCTTTCACCGCTTTGAATTAAGGTATCCACACACCTATATTCTTGATTAATTTCTTCATTTAATGAACTTTCTAGCCAGCGTGCCACCTTTTCTTTCCATCGAAATAAAAGCATCGCCTACACACACACATTGCCTTTTGCTCGCAAAAATCAATTTAACCAAACAAATGAGAAAAAAATGCAGCAATGAAATTCAATTATCGCTTTTAAATTAAACTGCCACTTCCGGTTTTGATGGCATTATAATCAGCTGGTCGGCGCGGCGGGTTTTCCAGTGTCCGCAGTGTGATTGCAATGTTAGCATTAACGACACCTGATTAATTTTGTGTGCGACTGCGTGTAGCGTTAGCTGATGTTGGTCGCCTGTCGCGCTTGGCCGCCAGTCAGCTGTCACACCGCGCTGCACTTTCAATTGACACGCTTGGCTAATGGCAGTTGGTTAACAGACGCGGACGCTGCAACGCGCACCGAGTGGTTGACTGTGCTCTGGGTTAGCTGGTTTGCTGTTTTGCTTGATTGACTATTGCCTTGTTTGGCATTATAACTGATTTCTGCTGTTGTCGCGGGTGTGGTCGCAAGCTAATCAGTGTATCATTATTTTGCGAAAAAGGGGGCTATGCCACAGCAACCGCTGCTGCTTTGTGCGGCTTCTTTGCAATTTACTCTGGTGTTTCTTCTGTGGCTAGACTTTCGTTTTTACTATTCCATATTTTATGCAACTTTGCTAAAATAACTATATTGTTGTTGCATTTGTTGCACTCTCGGCCGACAGGTGTCAACATTAAATAGGCAGGCGTCAATTGCAGTGGCTTTAGAGTAGTGAATTTTATTTATCGAAAACTCAACTCATGGCAATCTAAAGGACGAGGGATTTAATTGATATCCAAAAATATGTAAATTAGATTTATCAATAACTATTATTTTCTGTGGCAAATCGACATATGCTTAGATGTTACCAATTGGACAGGGGGCGCAATTTTGCCATTTGACACATGTCTCACATTTATCGTGAATATTGGGCGAATTCCATTTTTCAAATAGGCGGCAACCCTATTTTAATATTTTCCAAATTAAAATTTCTTAAACCTTTTTAATTTGATACCCGTATTGTAACTTTCACTTATTTTATCAATTTAATTAAACAACATTTTTCGAACAGGTGGCAACTCTTAAAAATATTTTCTGCAGTAAACTTTCCTAATTTTTTTTAGTTTAATGTTCGTATTGCAATATTTAATATATCTTATCAATTAAATAAAATTTAAATTTTCAAACGGGTGGCAACCTTCCACAAAAACATTTTCAGCTGTAAGCCTTCTTTATCTTTATTTTGATAGTTATATTGCAATAATTGCTTTATTTTATCAATTTACTGATAATTTTCAAACGGGAGCTCATTCGGCATTCATTTCCATGTATACGTTTTTGAGTGACGCGCGTGCAGACATACAGCTAGATGGTAAAAAGTTCTGCCCTATGCCAGTTCTGTAGGCTTGAGTAAAAATTCGACATGTGTAAGATCGACTCATTTTATTGGTGTTAAGCGAGCAATCAGCCTCAGTGAACTCAAAATTGTAATAGCGGCATACTATTCTGTACCATTGAAAATATACCAGAAATATCCGCCTCGCCCACATTCAATATCTTACTAAGTAGCATCCATTTCTCTCTTAAGCACGCAGGTGATAGTGATTTTTTATAATTACTGTAACTCGATTGACTAAAAGGTGTGCATTTTTCCCCACTGATATTTCTATGCCCTTACCATTTTTTTTGCTAAAAGCTGGCTAGAATTGATGAGAATTTCTGCCAAATGCATTTTTTATAGATATTATTGTTGCTTTTTTGGAGTAGCGTGTAAGATACTTAATTTGCCACTTACAATTTTTTATTTTTCATATTTAAATAAAATGAAGCTTTTAGTGTGCAAGTGTTTCTGTAGTACTTTATATACATTTAAACTTTTTTTTTTATTCATTAATTTGCTTACATCTTTTGTTTTCGTAAGCGCTCCCAACTTAATTATAATTGCAAACATGTCCATTGCAAGTGCACTTGCACTCAACGACGCGTATTGGGATTAAAGCTGCTGTTGCTGTTGCTGTTGTTAAGCCGTTCGGTCGCTAAACTATTGTTCACTTTGTTGGTGTATGTGGCGCATGGACTGGGCCATGCTCTTTGTTGTTATGCTCTTTGTGGTTGTTGCCACTACTGCTCGTGTTGTCGGCAGCCATTGGCATAGCGGTTTTAAGCTGTGGCCAAAACTTCTGGTGGGGTGCTGTTGTTGTGCTGGCACTTTGATGCTGCTGCTATCAGCTATTGTTGCTATGTAGGGCTGGCTGTTGCTGTTTTGTTGTGGTTCTGCCGCTGTTTTGCTTTGCTTTGCTTTGCTTTGCTTTGCGACCAATGTGCTGTGACTGAAGCTGGGCAGCGTCGGTGGCGGCTTTCAGTGGCAGCTCAATCGCCACTTCGGTGTCCTTACCAGTCGAGCCGAGATCGGTCGCCAATGCCATTTAATCGCATTTTCATCACATAATCAGCACTTTCCGCTGCGGTTGCTTGCAACAACGCAACCTGCCTGGTAAAAGAAAAGGCGGAAAATGTAAAAGGCTTGTATTAAAAAGCAGCTAAGGTTTGTGATATAAATTAATTTTCGTGTTTAATTTTTTTTTGGATTACTCATAACTTTGCCTCATCTTTAAAGCTCTAACATTTTGTCATATTTTTTTTTTTTAAAGCAAAATGAAAACTCGTTGAAAGCGCGTTTTCAGCGTCGTTGATCCTAAGTGGATTTGAAATTATCGCGCACAATGCCGTTCGAGCACTATTCAATTGCAATTCTGGCAGAGCGGCGACCAAGCACTCCAGCTTTCGTGTGCTTACATACATAACTAAATAAGTACCCCTTTGCCGTCTTGATGCTTTCATTCACTCTTTGATTTTTGCTTTTCATTATCATTTTTATATAATTTTTTTCTTTTGCTTTCATTGAGTGCCAAAGCGATGCGCTGAAGTGGCGCCTTTTTAATAGTTTTGTTTTTCGTTTCTGCGACATTCAGTTAGTGACACAGAGCAGCGCCATTTCATAAGTGTCTATCACACACACACACACACACAAACTGCCGTCCTTATATTTACTCGCTGGCTTTATTCTAATCCAACATTCTTTAGTTTGCTCCAGTTGCTTCTCAATATGCTTCGAGTACTCATCCTCTGTTGTCCTGCTGTTATAATGCACGCCTTTGTGCGCATTCTGGCTATTAATATGTAGCCAGCGCCACTCGCCTTCGCAGTCCAAGCTGCCCTTTTGTTATGCCACTCGACACGCATCACTGAACGCGGTGCCCTCATTGCACTTTCTTTGGCATTTTGCATTTGTTGTTGTTGTTGTAATATCTGTTGATGTTGACGTAGTTATTAGTGTACTCGCATTTGCCAGCTACCAATATGAGTACCGCATCAACGACTGCCGGACGCAGTGGAGCAGCAATTCATGCGCGTTCTTCCCCACTCAAACTCACAACTCAATGGAGGCAGCCGATGCACAGTGGTACATCCCCTTAATTTTTTTTTCATACAAATTAGAAGGAGAAATAAAAAAATTAAAAAATTGGCGCGGTTGATTTGTTTTAAAGCTTATTTCCAAAAAAAAAAAACCTAATTGCAAAAACTCCTTAAATCTGCCATAAAAAGCCTTCTGATTATTTAGGACTTCGAAACTTTGTCTTTATTTCAAAGCAAACCTCACATACAAACCTAATCTCAAAAACTCTTAAGAAGGTCATAAAATGTGGGCATCAAAACACAAGAATTGGAAAAACACATTGCTCAGTTGAACAAAACATCTCAGTAAGCTTTAATTAAATCAAATTCTTCTGATTTCAGTTACTCTTATTTTGTAGGTACTAGATTGCCCTCACCCGCTTCGCGTGCTACATAAGGTGTAATTTATTTCAGCAAAACTAAAAATAGGTACTTAAGCTTAGCCAAGAACGTTGGAGATTTTCGAATTTTTTTAACTCCTTCAAAATATTTGCAAACTAAACCTTTCTTAAAGCTCCTTCTTGTTATATATTTTCAATTTACTTATGAAAAAACTTAAATTTTTTCCGCCGAAATCCCACTGTGCGAAGCGCTACTTTTATACATACGTAAATATGTATGTATGTCGTTGTATTTAAATACAATGAAACTGGAGGAAATTTTAAAATTGAAAGGCTAAAGAGTTTAAAAGCATATTCCAGGAAGTAAAAAGTTAAGAAAATTAAAGCACATGCTTTTTGCTTATAAAGGAGCATGAATGCAAAATGTAGCAAAGCAAGAAAATGTGAGTTTTGAAAAAAATGTCCACTACATTTTTTACTTGTTTTTTTTTTTTGTTTTTCAACATACGCGCCTTTGTCATACTTTGGCCTACTGTCAACTGTCACCATTCGATTCAACTTACTAATGCATGATCTGGCATTTTTCATTGGTCTATTTCAGTTGCAAAGAAACCAATACTAAGCTTAAAAAAAAATTCTAACATTTGCTAAAGCAAATTAAATTTGTGTCCACTCGTTGAATCGTTTAACTAAGTAATTAAAAATTTATCTACTAATAGCATCATTCGTCACTCTCTTTATGCCGTTGGAATAGTGCGAGCAGCATTTGACTAATTGAAAAGCGGCGTGTAGGTGTGAGGTTTTTTATATATGTACCTACATACCGCACACGATCTTCAAAAGTGGCACAACTCAAAATAACTCGTTCGTCAGAAATTGCGGAAAAACTATTTCGTAGCACATGCTAATCATATGGGTTTATGTTTTTTCAACAAATTACCACAAAAATTCACTGACCAAAAATGTTAAAACAGTTATTTTTTTTTAATTCAGCTTGGCCAAGATGCATATGTACAAGCTCTGTGTAAATTTTTAACGCATAATTTCAAAAATGCCAAATTTTCAGTTGTGTCGCTTTTGAAGATCATGTGCGATATGTACAGCAATGCTTTTTTTATGCATTAAAAAGTGTATGGTTTGACTTCTGTGGTGCGTGTAAGCAAAAACCACGATTTAGTGGAAAGATTTGTGTATGTATGCCAAAAAGGAAATCCATTTGATGAGTAAAATGAATGAAAAACGCATGTAGTTTTTTTTTTCAAATAAGACTTTTAAATAGATAGAAGAAGATATTTTACATAAATTTGATTAGTGAGGCATGCAATAGTTAGATTATCCTGTTATCTATCGGCAACCCTGGTTTATGCAGGACATTGACAAAGATAATGCAGAAGTCACTCCACCGTAGAGATGTTCTGTTGACACGCGTCGCTACCCAGCACTCGCTTCTGTCGAATGAGCTATTTTATCCCCCTTTTACGGCTAAACTATACTCCTAATCATTAGAAAGGTATTTTGATGCTGAGAGTTTATTAAATTTGAAATTAGTTTAAAATAAAGCACACAAATCAATTCAAAAGTAACACCAATACACATACCATACATGTACACGGTTGAGGCGGAAATGCCTCCTAAATGTATGCTTTAATTTTGCTACTGAATTAATGTAACGTTTTTAGCTGCGGTCCAAGCAAGCATAAAATCACACAGAGGAAAAAGGCAAAATAAAATAACTAAATATGCTGGAAAAGGCAAAATAAAATAGTGAAATAGGCACTAGAAATTGCAAAAAATGCAAAAACTGAAAAATAACACTGGTTTACAGGAAAAGAATTGCTTGCCCATTCCGAAAATCGAGTTAATTTTTCTATTTTTAAGTTTCCGAGATTTTTATAGGTGTACATGGCGTATGAGTAACATTCTTTTCGTGCTCATTTTTCATACAAAATATCTTTGAGCATTTTCATATGACCACTTATCTATTACTTGTTTATTTATGCATCGATTTTCTTCTTTATCAACTTTATTTTTTGTAACAGAACATAGTATAATTTTACCTAAGCCTATATTTTGAAAAAAAAAAAAATAATAGTAATTAAAAAAAATTTATCGAAGTTTCTAAAATTTTGTTTTTAAATTTTCACTTCCGGTGTGGTAAACCAAAAAAAAAAAAAATTTTTTTTGCTAAATTTATTTCGCATTTTAAAAAGCGAGAAATTTTCTCACTGAATCGCGAAGTTAAAAAATTTTGATTTTTTTTCAATACGAAAAAATGCTTTAGAAAAAACATAATTTTAGTTTTACTATTCTTTGGAGCCCCATAACTCAAAAAGGAACCATCATATAAAGAAAAAAAATGTGAAGAAATTCTAAAGCATCACTCTTTTTTCCCTGTCCGTTTGATGTCAAATTCCCCTTCTGCATTAGTGTTAAGTACGAATGTATTTAATAAATAAAACAAATACAAAATTGTAGATTTCGTATATTTTAAAACCATACGTAAATATTACGAGTGCCTTCGTACAATATACAAATTTATTAGTACGGAGAGTTGTTCCGTATTTTACGCATTTTTTTTTTGTAAAATAAACGGAATTTTTTTTATAAATTGTAGTGAAAAAATGGTAAAATCTTGTTTCGTTGCGAAAAATGTGTTCGTACTATGAACGAAAATTTGGTACGTTGTACGAAAACCAAGACTACGAACGTTTTTCGTAGCATTTTTACGAAATTTTATTTTTAGTGTATTTTAATTTAATTTGTAATACAAACGTGAAATACATAATGACATCTGAATATTCTTGTTGTTAGCGTCTCAAGGATAGCGGTAGCGATCAGTTATCAACATACATACAGGCATATATACATACATAAGTATGTATATCAATTTCCCAGAAAAAGACAAACAAATCAGATGTTACTGAGAACAATACGTATACTGATGGCTAGAGTGTCAATACTGCAGCGGCCGAAGAACAAGAAATGAAGGTACAATTAATGAAAACGGCCACGGCAGGTGACTACACTTAAAGCGCATACGACGGTCATCATAGGTGGCTTGACAATTTCTCTGATGCCGATGAAAACACCGATGATGACGCCAAAGACGATAAGGAACGCAATGACGAAGTTATTGACAATGGCTGCCCCAAGTCGGTCATTTCAGATAGAAGCGCATTTTTGTTCGCCGTAATAGCAGTATGTTCTGAATGTTGTTGTAGTTGCCTTATGTCAGTTGCGGCTGCTAACACGGTTGACTCGAGTAAACAGGAGAATACACCGGATGAAAGCGATGATGCTGGCGTTAGAATGTAATGTGATGAGTCAACGATGTCGCTGCCGCAGTTAATGTCGCCGTTGCCATTGCTGTTGCTGCCACTGGAGGTGGATGTTTTCCTGCTGCCTGTGGAGTCGTTCGAATCCACAGATGACATGGAAGTTGCAGCTGTTGCTGTTGACGGCCTGCCGGGGTTGTTGAAATATTCAAGGGAATGAGCCGGCGTGTAACGAGCGGGACGCCGTTTGTCCACAAAGAGCAGAGACGATGATGGACAGCCGCAGCTTGTGCAACTACTGCTACTGCTGTTGTAGTGCTTAAACTTGCTCTGAGGCAACCTCGGACTGCGCAGCCAAGATGGACAACGAAGTTCCACTGCAATGGCGGTGGGGGCTGGAGATGTCGGTGTGGGTGTCGGTGTGTCGACGGAGCCGGCGATATTATTCTGTTCAGATAAATACTGCCCTGGCCACGTACTCAATTGCAGATGCGGTTGAACGTGTTGTTGTTTGTGTGAATTTTTTACATTATCTGCTACTGCTATTCTATTGTCTTCGCGCCCAGGTAGTCGCTGTGGAAATGGCGCGTGTGGCTGTGTCATTGCCGATAAATCATTTGTAGTCGGTGTCGTTGCCGATAAAAGCTTTGACATGGCATTTACGTGTGCAACATCATTTGTTGCTGCTGTATTTAAAATTGTTTTCATTGTTGGCGTACAATTTATTGGCATTGCCGGTGGCGGAGTTGATGTTGTGGTTAAAGCTTCCTTGGTGAAATCGGTTCTGTCGCCATTGTTGGCGCACCAAGTCGAGTGGTCTTTAGAATTTTTCATGATTCCTTTTACCCGCTCCACTTGCTCGTTGGTAGCATTCTTAACAGTCCGATTTGTAGACAATCGCATTGTATTTGTGATGAATGCCGTTTTAGCGTGCGCTGCTATCGTTGGGGTCGTTGTACCATCCGGCGTCAATCTATTATCATCGCTGCCCGCATCGATAATTCCATCATGCAGCTCTCCACCTCTACTCGCTTTTGTTTTCGTTGAGAGATTCTCCATAGACGCTGCTTTACGATGCCATAATTTCATTAGAATCTTCTTGTTTTTATCGCTATGCTTCACCGCGCGGACATCACGGCTAGCATCTGTGCCCGTAGCTTCCTGGCTCATCTCAACTACTTCAACCGTTTCCGCCTCCTTCTTGAAGCTAAAACGCCCAGGCTGTCCGCCACCAGGCGCCACATGTTGACTTTGATTCTGCTGTGTTCTTTCCAGCTTTCGTCTGCTCAATCGCTTCTTCGCCTGCATACCATCTATCTCTGTTTCCGCTTGCTGGCCGTCATCATCATCAATCGTTTGTTTCGCCGCCTCTGCCCGTCGCCAACGCCGGCTCATTACATCTCTCCCCGTTGGCGTTGGCGCTCCGAATAGCTTCTGGCGTAATTTGTCTTCATTGGTGCTGCACAAATTGTATGCGCTCGTGATGGCTGCGTAGATTTTCTCGGCAATTAAAGCACGCTGCGGTGTGTAGCGATCCCTGCAGACGGGACACTTTTCAGCACGTATGCGACAGTTGAGGCAGAGCAGGTGACCGTTCTGGCATTGCATTGCCGGCGGAGTGATGGTGTCCAAACAGACGGGACACTCGATTATGTTCAATATGGATTGCACAATGGTGGCGAGTCGTTGGAGGGTGCGCGGCATCGGCGCACAACAAAGTCTCTGTGTGTGTTTGGTTGTAGAAAAGAGAAAAGAAGAATATTCAAATGGTCAGAATGTAAAAGTGAAAATAGTAAAAAATAAAGGTAATCGTTTTTAATGCGAGTGCGGAAGTACGAATGAGTGATTGAATGGCTATGCAGTGATTGAGTGTCCAGTGTAGCAGTTTAGTCTGGTCATTAATTACGGAAGAAGTTATTCGTATTTGTTTTAGTAGCAACTCTGTTTTCGTTACGTTATTCTAATCATCTGACTGAGAGATGAAATTTTGCCAGAGACCGGATACTTATGTTATGAATGAAATCTTTGTTTAAATAAATTGCTGTGCATCAATAATTTTTTTTACACCGATAACAGCGTTCGATAATCCACTTTTTTTTTCAAGTTGCAAGTGTTGTTATTTGACTTGTCACAAAAAAGCAAGATATTGAACATTTTTGAGATAGGATTAAAACTGAGGCCAATTTCATGGTATATTTTAGAAATAAGAAAGCTTCTATAATTCCAAATTTATGGACGGTTATTTACTAACGCAATCTGTAGAGGCAACTGAGCGATGACAAAAATCCGCTCTCAGAAATGGCACCTCGTACGACAGTGCGAGAAAGTATGCGAAATAAATATTTTATTTATTATTTTTATTTATTCAACCTATATAATTTTGATTGAGTAAAATTTTTTTTTTACAGTTCATTAAAGAAATTGCTTGCATTTCTAGAAAAACAACTGCGTGAAGAAGGTGTTCTCCATTCCAGCTACAATTAATTTTGCTTTGCTCCAAATATGAAAAATGGAACTGCGACCTCAAAATGAAACCAGCTGCCAGCTGCAACTTACTATATGATTTTATTGATGTTTTTTTCTTTATAAAATACGCAATAATCTTACTAGTTGCAATATCACAAATGTAGGCAGACGAATGTATGTAAATACATTAGGGTGATCCAAAAATACTCAGGAGACCAACTTTTCTGAATTTTCTTTGATGTAAATTTGGCTCTAAAATTGTACTAACTATTTTTAACCGACTTCAAAATAAGGAGGAGGTTATCAATTCGTCGGAATATTTTTTTGTTTTATGTATGTTACCGCATAACTTTGGACCAGGTTAACCGATTTCTATAATTTTTCTTTTAAAGGAAAGTTGATCATGAAGAAATTAACGGTACTCTTAAATTTCTATTTGAGTATTGAAGTGGATTTTGATTTCGCTTAAAAATTACTTGTTTAAAAAAGCGAACACATAAAATCAGAAAATTTTTCCAAAAAAGAGAAGAGATTTTGGGTTATGATATAGTAATAAAATATATATATGTATTTTTAACCCGAATACCCCGGAAGTTTGTTTGTACATAAATAAATTTGGCTGTTTTTTTTCAGGATCGGTCATTGGGACCAAAAATCAGAAATAAATGAAAAAAAACATCATACCTATCGCTGTAATGTAATCGTTGCTCCCATATGGCAAAAATTAGCACTACATACGCTATAGCGGATATGGACGACACGCTATTTCTTTAAATGAAATTAATTGCTGCTATATGTAGGTATGTACTTATGTATGTATATATTAAACGTGAGCACAAAATATTTTGCTTGCATAGTCTTCTGTTCTATTTTCACTGCGTGTTAAATTATTTTAATATCTATCGCAAAATTGTATACAGACAAGACTAAAGAGTAGAAAATAAATAAAATAAAAAAAAAAACTTTTTAATATACCACGCTTTTATAAATGGACTAAAAATTAGAAAATAATATATCTCAGTCCCATAGAATTTGTTTTGATATTTTTTGATTATGAAATTCTAGCAATTTCAGTCGTTATAAAGAATTTATGAGATTGAAAATGAAAAGCGTGAGCTGCATGTAATTGACCTGAATTGGTATATTAAAAAGTCTTTTTTTGGTATTTTATTTATATATTTATTTTATTTTAGGAATACCATGTGAAATATATATACGGAAAACTTCAAATCCTCGGCGGCAAGTTTAATTTTTAATCGATGTATGTTAAAAAAATCTGATTTTCTTATTTTCGATATTTTTCCCGTTCTGGGGGAGTGGGTTAAAAAAAAATTTTGGGCCATCCTAATACACATGCGTAGGAATATATGCATATATGCTTATATTAATTTAGATTG
This sequence comes from Rhagoletis pomonella, assembly GCF_013731165.1. Classification (NCBI taxonomy): domain Eukaryota; kingdom Metazoa; phylum Arthropoda; class Insecta; order Diptera; family Tephritidae; genus Rhagoletis; species Rhagoletis pomonella. The sequence goes on along the minus strand of NW_023458558.1, from coordinate 12,896,906 downwards.
TCCGTACATTCGTGTGAGTGAGTGTTACTTCATTTAAACATACTCATATTCATATATGTACATCTGTCCATGTGAATCAGCCTACCTCCGGGTCACATTCGAAATCACTACCACAGTTCCAAAGCAACAACGTGACTTGCCCTGATTTGGCTTGAACCAATTTCGCAATATCCGCTATGCGCAGCCCCAATACGTCTTCGCCATTAACCTGAAAATGAAATTTTAAAAATGTTATTTTCCACATTTTCTAAACAAACAATGAACACATGGAATATACATAAATACATACGTACACTTGCAGTGTGTGCGAGTACATGCATACAGTAATAGAAAAAAAATAATTGTAGAGTGTCCGCAAAGTGAACAACATCAAAGGTGGCAAACGACGGCAAAGCTTATTGCAACCCTGCAACCAACTATAAATGAGTACATTTTGTGTGAGTATGAGTGAGTGCTGCCCTGCAAAAAATTGCGACAATTCAATGCACGCATGTAAAGAGTACTCCCTAAGGGTCAGAGGGTACTCCAGTTAACTTTGCGATATCCTAGGGCAGGACCATATGTATACTCTGCATTACATCAAAGTAGCTGGTGTAGAGAAACGAGTTGGTCCGCTAATGCATTATAGAGGAGCATTTTGTAAGTACTCCAATATAGCACTAATGGGCTACATGGTCCAATGATTTTTGCAGGGGCTTTATGTGAGTATGTATGTACATATGTGCTCGTTTGCAAAGCGAGAGTGAAATTGTGACTGGATTTTCCTGCCTGCCGAATTACTGCTGCTTGCTGCTACTTGCATACAGCATTTTCTAAATCAATGACGCCATTACAAAAAAATATGTATGTACTAGTTACCGCTAGCCCATACGCCAAGAAAATAAAGTTTGTGTAAAAACCAAAGGTTACGTGAAAACCACACGCATTTTTCTAGCGCTATTCTTTCCGTCTATTCAATTTGTTGTGCTTCTTACGTGCTAAATTATTCTGTTTAAAATAATTTTTTGATAATGATTTCTGAAGTTTGTAGAATATCCTAGACGAAAGATTCGGTTCGGTTCGGTTAGGCAAACTTCCTAGCCACTGGATGGCTTCACAGGAACTATTGAGATCCATAGCTTTGCCAAATAAACTAAGACCACATTAGTCAGTTAATCACTGAGTACCAATTGCAATGTTGAAGAACAATAGAGTTACTACTTGTAGTACTCTGTGTTGGCGGGGCTTCCAGATTAGGCAGAAAGCCTGCTCCCAAGGGCCTAACCCGCAGTCCCAGAGAGCAAGGCACTAGTAGGGAATAAGTTTTAATATCTCCTCTTTCGTCCTGCATCTCCTATAATTTGTTAGGATGCAGCCAAAGGCATGCCAACCATCAGCCTAGCGTTCTCCCTATTCAATAATAGGAGACACTTCGTTAGATATAAATTTCCGTTTAATCGCTTGGAACGAAATCTGTCCTCTATCTGCATGATTTCTGACAGATTGCCTTCCTTGGCAAGCCTGTCAGTCTGCTTGTTGCTTAATACACCAGTTGCCGCGCAGTGTTGCCACGAACTAAATTTTTTTTGTACCAAAATTTCCTACCAAGACCAACCACAACCTACCAAATTTTTTTTTTAGTTTTTAAATTGTTTATTCAATGCCAAGTTTATTAGAACCTACTAACCTTTAGTAAAACTAACGGCCCAACTCTGTATCGCTGACAAATTCTTGTCACAATTTGAAGCACTCATGTCGAGTTAAACAATTTGTCAAATAGGAATCGACTTTGCCATTTAGGGCCGGTTGTTCAATGTCTGATTAGCACAAATCGGGGGTAGAATCTCCGGTTAAGTACAACGACTGCTTTATCGATCACATGTTATATGCATGATGTTGAAAACGC
>NW_023458558.1:12891923-12894921 GCF_013731165.1 Rhagoletis pomonella | reverse complement strand
GATCCTTGAGGAACTCCTGACGGGATTATCATGCGACTAGAAAACACGTTCCCACATTGGACTTGCTGGAGTCTATTTGAAAGGTAGCTTTCTATTAATTTAACCGACGTTTTAGTAAACCCGAAGTAATGTTGCAATTTTAAGAGTAGAATATTGTGATTGACGAAATCGAAAGCTTTAGAGAAGTCTAAGAGTACAAAAATTGTTAAGAATTTGCTATCAAAAGCGGGGCGAATGTCGTCCATTACCTTTATCACGGCTGTGGAACAACTGTGACCAGATCTAAATCCAGATTGAAACTCACTCAAGAGTGTTTATCCATTGCTCATGTGAGTTATTTGAAAAAAAAAGGCATGTGGCCTCCTATACATACTAAAAACCTTGGAAATATTTTAAATCTGTTATGAAGACTTATTTTGTCAGTACCGTACTGGCAGACAAAATATGAGTTAATGGAAAAGGTAGGTTCGGCATCTGTCATATAATCTAAAAATCGCATGATGCATACCTTTGGAGACATTTAGCTACAGTACTGTGAAGTGGTATTTTATCAAAGTCAGGTTACTGAATTTAAGTTGGAAATATTAACAACCCACCGTGTTTCCAGCCACGTTCACGCGGCTTATCCCTTGAGCCATTTTAAGGCAAACTTTATAATTTCATAGTTTTAAATGGTCTAAATACTTAACTTTAACATCTTTAAATTATTTTTCATATCTGTATAAAAACGTGGAGTGAAACCCGCGGATAGAAGCTAGTAAATATGGTTGTGTGTTTGCTAAATAAATAAATAAATAAAACCTAGAATATTTATTTGCCTCTGACTTAAATTTCACTTTATGTAAATCAAAATCGCCAGCTAAACGTGCACAGATGTAGTTATGCATACCTTTACATATGTATTCATGCATACAAAAATTTATGTATGTTTGTTTATAGCCTGCAGAAAAAAATTAACTTAATTAATTAAATTATTTATCTTTTAATTAGCTATGACAAAACTAACTTTGAGTGAGTTTTAAAGAGTTTTATCGGAACACCTACAAGACAACAACAACAAGCAAATATGTGATGTTAAATAAAATAAATAAATAAAAATTTAAAAAATGTAAAAAAAATTTGTATTGATATTTTATGTGCAAAAGTAGCTAGCTACAAGTTAGTTGACATCTAAGAGGAAACCAGTTCTTACTATTTTGCGGTCATTGCCCTTCAAAATTAGTTAGCTACTGGCGAAGGAAATACTTAAGTAATAATAAGTAACAACTAGTTGACTGCTGCGTAATTAAAAGTTAGCCATAAAGTCTCCCCGTTATTGCATTTTTTTACTAAATACACAATTGGGTATTATTAGTGGAAGACTGCTGAAGATAAAGAGTTTTCCGAACGAAAAATATTGATAGATTTCTTATATCATTTCTACAAAAAATTGTTTTTTTTTCATATAAAATGTATGGAAAACTTTCGGCGCATTGAGCGACCTGTAAAAATTTTTTGATTTAAAATTAAACAAGCAGAGATACATTTTCTTCGGTATAGAACAATGCTAGTGGATGAGAGCATTAAAATTCCGACTTGACGTCTTTTTGGACCACCCTATTGTGCATACAAATATAAGTACATCATACATAGTTTTTGTTATTTTAGCAGCCACATTCAAGCTGTTAAATTATGACAGTTGACTGTCAAGTGCACCCCAAGGATGCGTGAGAAAATTGTATCCTTGCCACCTAAAAAACAAACCTTACATATATTTACATATGCCATAGCCAACACAAATTTTTACATTGAACAAAGAACATGAATAAAGCATAACCAAAGGAGCAGCAGCAAAGGCAGGAGTCGCTGGCAAATACAAAAAAGTATTACATACAACACATTGCTTTTGCAGGATATACAATGCAAACAGTTCTTGCTATAGCTACAGGAGCTACTGCTAAATGTATTGCCTTGTCAATTTTGTGCACACATACACCTACAAACCTAATATGCAATGCGAAGTGCAATAGTTATTGTATTTGTGCGACTTCATATGAATTTATGAATGTGTAGTGAGTGCATCGTTATAGTAGCATCCTTGCTACTGGTACATCTTGTCGGGTCATATTACAGGATCATGACGTCGTGTTGCCTCCGTCTCTACTCTTTCTCGCTCGAACTCAAACGATCCCTTTCGCTTTTCACTTAGGCAAGCCTCTTATGATTTGTGGTTTCACAGTTTATTCAAAATAAGCTGCAAGTGATTGCTTAGCACAGGAAATCACAGTAAAAGTAAATAAATAAAGTGGGATACATTGACAGCTCGGCATTGAGTTATTAATATTTTTTTTTATTTTTTATTTTTATTTTTTCCTTTTTTGTTGTGGGCAGCATGTGCTCATTATGTCAACTGTTGAATGAGTTGCGGTAGTGAAAACAGTGAAATGCCATAAAAATTAACTACGCATATCATTTTCAAACAAAAATATTTTTGCTATTTAGTGGTCTGAACAAAACATTCGAACCAAATTGAAAGTGATTCGAATCGAAAGGACAAGTGCACTTGGCATGCAGAGACAATCAATTTCTTCCTTAAAATTCGTTCATAACCAGTTCGATTTATTTTTATGCATGTCAATGTCCTTGGGCATATGTTTTATGCTTAGCAACGTTTCGCTTCAAGTGTTTCTTAGGCCATTGCCTTGTCAATCGAAAACAGATGGTCGGTTGCATCTGTATTGGCTTTTAATGAGTTTTACGTGCATACATACCTTATACAAATGAATAAGTATGTGTTGCATGTATACAGATGCACTTGTTTGAGTGCGCACTTCTCATATTGCTGTCGTATTGCATAACCTTTACTTTCATTTATTCTCAATTTTTTTTTTTTAACCGCGATCAGCGAGTTCCCACAGTAATTACAGCACAATATGGAATAAACGATACGTACATACATGCAGGCAGACATACATACATACATATGTACATATGTTTATGATTATGAGTGCATGTTTGT
>NW_023458558.1:12890805-12891823 GCF_013731165.1 Rhagoletis pomonella | reverse complement strand
AATTTTCATAATACATAAATATCTCTGCAGAGGAGGAATTTTTGGAAGAGTACTGGAATTTGGTACGGAGATACATATGTATGTATGTGAATGAAATCAAATTCATGCTCAGGGAGAAAAATGGGCGTTTTTGGCGTAACTGAAATTTTCGCATCACATCTTTTCAAATATTTGGGGTAGGTACTCTGGGACTTGGTATTGGGTTATAAAGATCAATTCCATACTCATAAAAGAAAACTGGGGTTATAAGAAAAGGGTGCGTGGCACTTCACATACAAATTGACAGTTTCTTACCACATACCCCTGGAAGTGTTTGTGGCAGATTACTGGAACTCGGTATGGAGATATGTTTATATTTATTTATTATTATTATTATTTTATTTATGACAGATGTACGGTAAGACATATAGTCTTTTCATTGCACAAATTTAACATTTAAATTACAGATCTTAAACTTATTTTAGACTTAACCTAACAGTATTATATCATAATCTTTAGTAAAGGATAAGAATAGGTAAAATGAATTACTAAAGATGAAGAAGTTAAGAGAGGGAGGCACATAGGTTACTAAGTAAAAATATATGTAATTGCCGTTTTGAAACATCTCTCTGATTTAATGCTTTTAACAGAAATTGGTAGCGAATTCCATTGTCTGATGGCACTAACAAAGAACAGTCTGGAGGCCGTTAATGTTTTATATTTTGGGACTATAATATTATAAGTGCGAGAGGACTGAACAAAAGTTAATTTTCTAAAAAGGTAGTCTGGTTGGCGATATCTAATTATTTTGGAAATAAATAAAATATTTCGGACCTTTAAGTAATTTTCAAAGCTGAAACCGAGAATGTTTTTAGTGTACGACGAAATGTGGTCAAACTTTCTTTTACAATATACGAATCTAGCAGTATTATTTAAAGCCAAATTTAGTTTATTTTTAGATTCGTAACTTAGCTTTCAATATAACGATTCAAAGTAGGTTATTTGAGGAACGATGAGAGATTTCACTAATTTAAGTTTT
>NW_023458558.1:12887554-12890705 GCF_013731165.1 Rhagoletis pomonella | reverse complement strand
CATATGTATGTATGCACGCCTATCTTAGAATGCAATAACTGCGAACCACTTAAAATTCGTGTTGACAGCTATTTGAAAAATTACGATTTTAAGTATTAGCGATATTTTTATTACGATGCTTGTATATGTATGTATGTATGTATTTATACATGTGCATGTACCCGTAAAAGTAACAAACAATTTTTGGTTTGAGTTGAATTGGTTCAAATCGTGAGAATTTAAAAAAAAAAAAACAAAGACTGTAATTGATTACCTTGCCGACTAAATATCATCTACAAAAGTTTTCTGTGCATCTCTTAAAAAAGACGAAGACTCCCCTTTTTTAATCAGACAAAAGCCACTGAGAGATCCATCAAGAAATCCTTCGTGGTAGCCGTTTAGCATGCTTTAGACTCTGTAGATAAATCAGTCTTCCATTACATCTACCTTTAAATAGTGGAGAGAAACTGAAGAACTTCTATCTTAGTTGGTCGTCATAACTAGCTTATAGCTGCATACATAGTTTCGACTTTGTGCGAGGATACAGGGCCGTCGAGTGCGAGACTAGTTCTGTAAGGCCTTTTTGTAGATGAGTTTCGGAGCATTACATGAGCCTCAAACTTATCTCTACAAGCGATATTTATTTATTTATTTCGAGATCGAGAATTCAAAAAAATTTTAATGCCTCAGATGAAGATTGATAGCTGGACGCTACTCAAGTAAGTATATTCCAAAACCGCAACATTCTTATAGATGACAGGGTAAGGAAAGCTGAGGAGTCCCAAACCAACAGTTTTTCTTTTTTTTGGGGCCCAACGAGGTTAAAAAGCCTGCCAATGTATATACAACATTACTGTCCCGATATTGGAGATATTAGAGATATCGACAACACCTCAGGAGCTCTGTGCCCACGCCCCGTTCAGGCATAGGTTTTTTTATAGCATTAATTGACATACTTTTATATCTCCTTTTTACATCTCACCGCGCTTTATCGCGACCAGATCTGAAGTAAGTGGAGTGTCGTCCCCACCAAAGTTGGAGTATCCCCACCAAAGTTGCCGCTATTTATGCGTCAGCCTAGCCATAACACGGATTGGTTACCGCATGTCGCACATGGGTTGATCAATTGGCACGGAGTGCGCGAACAGGTACGCAAGAATCGATATTCCCACTACACAGATGCTGCAGAGAATTATGTAGAATACCAAGCTACCCTACAGCTAATGGCGACACGCACGAATAAAAAGAAAAAAATATCTGAGTACGACCAGCTTGAGATGTTGGCAGGCTGGTATCCAGCTCGAAAATAATATCAAATGGTGTCAAAACAAAAATTAAGATATGAAATTGGTATCAGATGTCCAGAGTACACTTAGAATATAGAGTGAACACTTCTCAATGCTTGTAATTGATGGCGTAGGTGGTTTATTCGATTATAAAAAAATACCCCAGAAATAATATGGATTTATAACAACTAAGGCTCTGAAGCCATCGGATGACCGACTGAGCTGTCTAAAACTGGCGGCGGAGATCTAGTGTAGGGCGCGTTTATTATGGTACGATAGATATTTGCTTAAAGATTTGAATCTTCGTACTTTGCCCAATGCACAAGAAGGGAAGAAATCCCGTTGTTTGCACCAATTAACGCCGGATAAGCCTTCTTAGCATTGTGTATAAGGTCCCATCGTGGAAAGACTGAAGCCCTTCATGAATTAGCTTATTCAACCATCGATCTGATTTTCATGATTCGTTAAGTTCGGAAAAAATCTTTCATGCCGCTTTTGATAGTACAAAGAAAAGCCACATCTACCTTTGGGGAATAGCAGCGGCACATTGACGCTGTGAGTTCCACAACAATGAGGCGGTCAGGATATCATTTTCTAGCTTTAAAAAAGTTGCAAGAGAGGTCAGTGTGGCGGTGGGTGAACAAAAATAAGAGTACCTCATGGAAACACACAGAATCTTCGCATATTGGAGTACACTTCAATGTTGGGAGTTAAAGTTAAAGCGGGACTCACCATCAACATCAACGATAATGAAGATCATTAAAGATTCTTAAAGTTCATGAAGTTTTCTATGTATTTTAGATGGGGAAAAATACACTTTTTCGTAGAAATGGGATATATCTCTTGAAAATCAGTTAGAAAAATCTTCGCTCTATTAACAAAAAAATATGGGTATATGGAAAAATTCTAGGGGGTGAGAGCTTAAAATGTTTAAACTTTTTCCTGACCACTCTAGTGGACAAACAAGGCAAGGACACGCGCTAACACAATGCAAAGACCACTCTGCACTCGGATGCTAAATAAGAAGAAAATGATAATTTTATTTCTTTGAGTATTATAGTCGTCTCTTTTCAGGTTAGAAAGCCTGTAGTTGTTCTCTGGAATTCAAGCAAATACTCGAAACCTTCTGGTTGGACTACACGTGTTCTCTAATAGAAGCGTATAGCATATGTTGGCGTGCTTATGTATTCACAACTCTTTCTACGGCACATAAGTATGTATGTATGTATTTATAGAGATCAAGCCATTAAGAAACTAAATAAAAAATAAAAATTTCAAGAGGACTGTTTATTTTAACTAGCACCATTAATGGCTGCGACAGCATAACAAATGTCACATCACATATCTTTTGAGACTTGTGCAATAACTTCGACTCGCATGTCATCAATAAATAGAAAAATCACCTCCTGCACAGATAACGAAAATTATAGTGCCTATATATGTACATACATACATATGTACGTCTGGATGGATACCAATTGGAGAATCATAAGAAAATATTAAATTAATACTTGTGCGACTACGACAACTAAACAAAAAAATTATAAATAAACAACAGCGTACTAGCAACGGCAAAGGAATATGAAATCGAATGAAATGAGTTCAGTTACGGCGAGAAGAAATTGTCGTGAGCATAATAAATTAAACCTTTCAGTTTTTTTTTTTTTAATAACGGGTGATTTTTTTGAGGTTAGGATTTTCATGCATTAGTATTTGACAGATCACGTGGGATTTCAGACATGGTGTCAAAGAGAAAGATGCTCAGTATGCTTTGACATTTCATCATGAATAGACTTACTAACGAGCAACGCTTGCAAATCATTGAATTTTATTACCAAAAAAAGTTGGCAGAAAATCCGCTTTTTTATCGACAAATTTTGTTCAGC
>NW_023458558.1:12882618-12887544 GCF_013731165.1 Rhagoletis pomonella | reverse complement strand
CCATATACCAAACGAAAGGAAAACACCTGCATTTTTGATTAAAGAAAACAAAAACAAAATCATTCGGTGGTTTTCGAGCAGTTTGGTATTAAAAAAATTAGCAAATTTTTTCAACAATTTTTTGCCTTTAAGTGCTCGATATTTACTGAATTTATGTAAAATTTGTACACGATACTATTTCTAATGCTCCAAAGAACCTATATCCCGAAAATGAAAGTTATATTTGCCAATCATGAGTTGCTAGAGCACTTTAAAGGCTCAACTGACCCCAAAATAAGCCATTATTTACCGTTGTTTTTACGTTAGACACCGAATCGGTTACTTAAATAAATGTATCTGTAGATAGGCTTATAATTTTGTCTTTGAAACGGCACACTTTTCTTTGAAATCGCTTTACTAGTTCTCGTGCAATAAGCGTTTTCGTGAAGCTCTAAAAATTACAACTACAACATTTGAGCATAGCCTCCATGTCGAAACGTAAGACGTATTCTACGTCTAAAAATGGGGGTTTTTCAAGAACTATTTTTAAAATATCGTTCTTTATGATGAGATGGCTTATTTTGTGAGAATCAACAATTAGTTGTAATTTCTTTTCGAAAACTTATGTTAAATATATTTGGTAAGGTGTTAAACATCGGATTTTAGCAAAAAGTAAAATTTTATTGCGGATTCCGATAGAATACCTAACCAGATATAATATTTGTATGGCAAGATTTTTCTTTAAGGCGACAAACCCATAGATATGGGCGTGACAATTGTAGGACTAAAAGTAGCAAAACGCAGATTTTATTGTGGATTTTGGCAGAATATCGCTTCTTTAACAATATTTGTTCCACAACAAAATCGAATAAAGCTGAGTTTCAAACTTCGTAAAAATATCGATGTTTTTGGATTAGATATTTCAAAAAGATTTTGAGTGCAAGTTTGAAGTAGCTAGCCAAGCCAGCGGAGCCGCTGTATTTTAATTCGCTGCACTATGTCCATATCGTTGTAAAGCTCATACAGCTCATCGTTCCATCGTCTGCGGTACTCGCCGTCGCCAACGCGTAAAGGACCGTAAATCTTCCGCAAAATCTTTCTCTCAAACACCCCAAGAGCCGCCTCATCGGATGTTGTCATTGTCCATGCTTCTGCGCCATATACCAGCACGGGCATGATGAGTGACTTATAGAGCGTGGTTTTCGTACGTCGAGAGAGGACTTTACTCCTGAATTGCCTACTCAGTCCAAAGTAGCATTTGTTGGCAAGAGTGATTCTACGTTGGATTTCAATGCTGACATTATTATCGGTGTTAATGCTGGTTCCCAAGTAAACGAAATTCTCTACTTTCTCGAAATTGTAACTGTCAACAGTGACGTGGGTGCCAAGGCGCGAATGTGCTGACTGTTTGTTTGATGACAGGAGATACTTCGTCTTGTCCTCGTTTACCACCAGACCCATGCGCTTTGCTTCCCTATCCAACTTGGAAAAGGCAGAACAGACTTCGCGGTTTTTGTTACCGATGATGTCGATGTCATCGGCATAAGCCAGCAATTGCACGCTCTTGTAGTAAATTGTTCCTAAGCGGTTCAGTTCTGCAGATCTTATTATCTTCTCCAACATCAGATTAAAGAAGTCACATGAAAGAGAGTCGCCCTGTCTGAAACCCCGTTTTGTGGCGAACGGCTCGGAGAGGTCTTTTCCAATTCTGACGGAGCTGGTGGTATTGCTCAACGTCATTTTACACAGCCGTATGAGTTTTGAGGGGATGCCAAATTCAGACATAGCGGCGTATAGGCAACTCCTTTTAGTGCTGTCAAAAGCGGCTTTAAAGTCGACAAATAGGTGGTGAGTGTCGATCCTTTTCTCGCGGGTCTTTTCCAAGATTTGGCGTATTGTGAATACCTGGTCTATGGTGGATTTGCCAGGTCTAAAGCCACACTGATAAGGCCCAATCAGTTCATTGACGGTGGGCTTCAGTCTTTCACACAATCCGCTCGATAAGACCTTGTAACCTATGCTTAGAAGGCTGATCCCGCGGTAGTTGGCGCGAATGGCGGGGTCACCTTTCTTGTGGATTGGGCAGAGCACACTTGAATTCCAGTCGTCGGGCATGCGTTCATCTGACCATATTCTGCACAAGAGTTGATGCATGCACCTTATCAACTCCTCGCCGCCGTACTTGAATAGCTCAGCTGGCAGGCTGTCAGCTCCAGCGGCTTTGTTGTTTTTCAGCCGCGTTATTGCTATACGTACCTCGTCATAGTCAGGCGGTGGAACGTCGACTCCGTCATCATCGACTGCGGGCTCGGGTTCTTCTTCTCCACAACTTTCCGTGCTGCTACCATTTAGTAGGGCGGAAAAGTGTTCCCTCCATAATTTAAGTACGCTCTGGACATCAGTTGCTAGGTCGCCATTATTGTTCTTACAGGAGTGCGCCCCGGTCTTTAAACCTTCCGTAAGTCGCCTAACTGGTAAAATCTGGTAAAATTTTCGGGCATTCCTCCTGTCGGCCAGCATTTCAAGCTCTTCGCACTCACGTATTTCTGCCTCTCTCTTCTTGTTGCGGCAAATACGTCTCGCTTCCCTCTTCAGATCCCTATAGCGGTCCCACATAGCGCGCGTTGCGCCCGATCGCAGCGTGGCCCTGTAGGCGGCATCTTTTTTCTCTGCAGCTTCCTGACACTCCTCATCGTACCAGTTGTTCTTTCGGGCTCGCTGAAATCCGACTACTTCTTCGGCGGCGGTACTTAATGAGCGGGAAATGTGGTTCCACTACTCGCACATGTCGGTTTGTTGAAGAGTGCTCTCTGAGAGCAGGTGTGAGAGTCGAGTAGCGAAAGCGCTGGCTGTCTGTTGTGATTGCAGCTTTTCGACGTTAAGCTTTCCTTGCATATTTGGGCGCACATTTTTTGCTGCACAGAGGCGGGTGCGTATCTTGGCTGCAAGAAGATAGTGGTCCGAGTCGATGTTTGGGCCTCGGAGTGTGCGTACGTCTAAAACACTGGAAGCGTGCCTTCCGTCTATCACAACATGATCGATTTGGTTTCTCGTTTTTCGATCCGGAGACAGCCAGGTAGCTTGATGGATCTTTTTATGCTTGAACCTAGTACTGCATACTACCATGTTTCGGGCCCCGGCGAAGTCGATCAGCCTCAATCCGTTGTCGGACGTTTCGTCGTGGAGGCTGAATTTTCCGACGGTGGTTCCAAAGATCCCTTCTTTGCCCACCCTGGCATTGAAGTCGCCAAGCACGATTTTGATATCATTACGGGGGCAGCGTTCGTACGTGCGCTCCAGGCGCTCATAGAAGAGATCCTTGGATGCCTCATCCTTCTATTCCGTCGGGGCATGGGCGCAGATGAGCGAGATGTTGAAGAATCTCGCTTTGATGCGGATTGTGGCTAGACGGTCGTCCACCGGGGTGAACGACAGTACTCGGCGACGGAGTCTCTCTCCCACCACAAATCCAACTCCGAATTTGCGCTCCTTTACATGGCAGCTGTAGTAGACGTCGCAAGGCCCCAGACATTGTTTGCCTTGCCCCGTCCAACGCATTTCTTGGATGGCGGTGATGTCAGCTTTTGTCCTTACGAGGACATCAACCAGCCGGGCAGAGGCACCTTCCCCATTAAGGGTCCGGACATTCCAGGTGCATGCCCTCAAATCGTAGTCCTTTAAACGTTTGCCGTGGTCGTCATCATAAGGGGGGGTCTCATCCGAGGCTTTGCCTTGCTTCTTCACTGGAAGTGGTTTTTACGTGGCGGGTCCCAAGCCCAGCGCACAACCCATTGCTGGGACGGGGGTGGTTTCGCAACCAAATACACGTTTATATAGCGAGCCGCTTGCTCCAAGCAGACACCCGCTTGCAGCCGCACCTACTGGTGAACAGACGCTGCAGACTTCAGTGAGCCCTTAAACCGAATAAGTTGGAGTGGCCCCACCGAAGCTCCCTCTCTTTCTGCCGCGACCCAAGGCTCCACTCGGATTGGTTACCGCATCTCGCACATGGGTTGCTCACGTTGCCCAGAGTGCGCGAACGAGGACGCAAGAGTCGGGATTGAGTATAGCCATGCAACTGTAACTGCATACCCAGCGCAATGACAATACCCCATTGCACTCCCACTCCCATTGCAAGTTTATTTCTATAATAATTGGAGAAAAAATTAAATTCGGGCGTTGCTGGTGGATTCCACGGGTATGTCTGTTTAGTTCACGAATTCCGCTACCTTTGTTCTATCCCCCGTCCCACAATGGGGCCAAGCGTGCTAAAAATTCAATTTTCTAAAAAATGTTTTTTTTTTTTTATAAATAAAAACGCAGGTTTATTCCCCATTAAATTCTATATTTGGGGGTAAGTTTTCACCTTTCTATCGTTTTTCAGCTGGGAGATATGCGTGTCCAAACTTAACCAAGTTTAACAAAAAACTTTTTTTTTTAAACTGAGAAATTCGAATGTACAATTCAAATTGCTACTGTAAGAAAGCGGTATCATATTTCGTTATTTTGCTTTTTCCATTACTTAAAATGAAGTTTTTTTATTCTTTTGGTGTATTTTGTTTGAAATTATGTGTTTAAAAAAAATTATTATAAAAAAAGCTAAACTAACCTCTGTTTTTTGCAAGTGTAATTATCAAAATCACTTCACAGTAATGAAATAAAGTATGTTCCTTCCTTACTAAGAATCCGGGTCCAAAACCAAAAGCACTTTGCGCATTTTTAAATAAATTTGTTTTAAAAATTTCACTTTGATTTTAATTAAACACAAAAACATATACTTCTGGTTAAGTTTGATTCTGTTTTATTTCGAACTTAAACTGTTTATTATTTTAAGGTTGCTCAATGAATAAAAAGCGGATTTAGTTCTAACAAGGACTTGAAAATCTTGAGTGAGAAGCGGATTTGCGCAAAGTGTTTTCCAATTTGACAGTACTGCAATAAAGTATG
>NW_023458558.1:12875541-12882518 GCF_013731165.1 Rhagoletis pomonella | reverse complement strand
CTCTCTACTGAGTTTTCTATGATTTCGCTTGGAATATTACCCCATTAGCTCCATTAGCCTCCAAAGCTCTTCCATGTTACTGGAGCTCGCTTGTGCTATGCTAATCCTCTCTTGACCAGAGCGCTCAATTTTTCGATAGCTTTGAGGTCTGGGATTTGTGCTGGCCACCATGTTAGATGTTTTTCTTGGCATGGTGTTTTTGAAGATATTGATAAGGTCTTTCCCAAAAATATGCCTTTTTATCACTTTGCAAACAATTAATTTTCGTACCATCGGACCATATTACCCCCTTTCAGTACAAAAGCTCCTAGTCTCGTGACTTTTACAAAATTTCAGTGGCAGCTTAATGGCTTGGGATGTTTTACTTGCTGGCATTTGGTGCCATGGGTTAATATAAAAGGTATAATGAACACATATTTGCCGGACATTGTAGACAAAAGTGCAAACCCTGCGGAAGAAGTTGTTTGCCAGCAGGACGGAGATCCAAAGCATTCTAAAAATATTCCACACCGCCGGTTGCTTGAGCAAAATTTTCAGGTAATGGAGTGGGCAGCACAAATCTCAGACCTCAACGCCAACGAAAAATTGAGCGCTGTGGTCAAGAGAGGATTAGCATAGCACAAGCGAGCTCCAGTAACATGGAAGAGCTTTGGAGGCGAGTAAAATTGTAATGGGGTAATATTCCATTGCATTCCGTTGCTTTCCTTCATTTTAGGTAAAAATCATCTCTTGCCATGATAATTCAAAAATTTAAAAGAAAATTTGAGAAACGGTTGCATTCCTTCACTTTAGGTAAAAATTACATAGGAATATATGTGGGTCCAGCCAGACCTATGTGTTACGAATGTGATGTATTAATCAACATGTCTATATATCTAGCTTTATATATATATGATATCGACATGATTTTTTACAGATTGGTAGTTCACTAAACTTTAGTAAGCTACCTGAAATTTCAAGCCTCTAGCTATATTTAAAGTACCTTTTTTTGTAATTTGAAAATGGAAAAGGCCTGGCTGGGCTCATGTATCAGACGAAGGGTTAAATCAGATATTGTCTTAATTTCAAAATCATTTTTTCCAATATAGAGTTAGATCACTAATATACTTGCGTTAACTTATTTATACAATCATACGACAGATTTCAACACACATGTGTTGCCAAACAAAACACAAAAAAAAGAAGTAGAAGACAAATCGACTTACCCTCCGGCATATTCTATTTCACACTTTCCATTAGAGCATATTATTATATAGTATTATTCTTTTGTGGGAATTTTCAATCCAAAATACGTTAAACATTGGTTAGTTGTTTGGAAAATTCTTGAAAGTTTAAAATACACACCCATGTAAATAGCAGAAAATCTTGTAGACAAGCAAGCGATAATTGCTCGAATGGAAGACAAGTCGTTTGGATGACAGGCACAAATTTTACCACGAATAATTAAATTTTGAAAGTGAAGCACATACAAAAGGATGCAAGAACAAAGAGGAAATCCTGCTGCATAAACGAGCAGGACGAAGATTGCAAGCTTTTTAGTTAGATATTTAAGTCTGTGTTTTGTGTGCATTGGTTTCTGTGTTGATGACAAAACACCATCGTTGAGGTCAAGTGTGTCGGAGTGTTGCGGAGAGCGGCATGTCAGGTGTCGAGGTAGAAAGCCTGACAGTGTAGACATGGCTGCACTTTTGTTATTTCACAAAATAAACACTTGACGTGTTGCTGGCAGTGGCAAATGCAAACAAAAATACAAACCCATACATACGTACACGCATACACAAAGTGAATGCTCACATAAATAAACAGACAAGTGCTCGTGTGGTGTGTTTAAAAATGAGTGCAAGTGTTTTATGCAGAAATTCATACATATGTATGTTTAGGTATAAATTCGTACGCACTTGCGAGTTAGGGTGGCTCAAATGTGTATGGGTGGAATTTATGAAAACAGTTGACAGATTAAAAGCAAATTTTGTGAATAGTGTTTGGATAAACTTTGCGAGCTTAACAAAAAATTGCATCTAAAAATGAAGTGGATTTATAAATGAAGCCTGTCACGCACATTGGACCAAATATGCGTATTTATTGTGCGAAATTCAAATAGAGAAAACGCTATCACTAAGACGTACTGTACGTAGTCTTCTTAAAAATTTATCTAAAACATCAAACAAATTTATTTTGTTTTTGTATAGCCAAAGGACCCTCTGAGAGTATAATTAAAGTAAGAGTATAATCAATGATGTAAGTAAATAAGTGAATATTTTGTTATAGGATTTCAACACTCACACGATTAAAAAAGTGAAGAAAAAGTTTGAAGTTTGTGCGAAGGAAAGAAAAAGGCAAAATAATTTTAAATACTTTTCAAATGCAGATTAAAAAAAAAAAAAAAAAAAATCTTTCATATTTCATATTGTATTTGCGTATTTCACAATTCTAATTTTACATTTCATATTTCGTACTCCATATCGCATATCGCATATCTCATTTTTCACATTTCATATTTCCTCTTCAATATTTCGCAATTCATATATGTATATTAGTTTCATAATTCATATTACATACTTGGTATTTGATAATTCATATTTCGTACTTCAAAATTCATGTTTCATATCTCATATTTCGTATTTCATATTTCACATTTTATATTTCATATTTGGTATTTCGTATTTTATTTCCCATTTTTCGAAATTCATATTTTATATTTTAAACTCAATATGCTACATTTCGTTTTTCTTATCTATATATATAATTCGCGAAGGAATTTTTTGTTCAGGATAAAAGATCTGCACCATTCGCCCGATTGTAAAAAGTGGTTTTATTTTTTCGAACAGAGTTGCCACCTGTAGAACAACTGAATATAAATTACGTAATAAGCATAGCATCATAACCGCACTGTTCGTTTGATTTTCCAAAATGAGGTCTCAAATTAAAAGTCTTGGCCTGCAGATATGCAATAACCACTTTTTGAAAAGAGTTGCCACCTTTTAAAAAATTACATTCAAATCATCTAAAAGAAATCAATTATTACAAAATGGGTATCAATGGAAATGGCTTTGAAAATCTTTCTTTCTGAACTTTACTTTAGGAGGATTACCACCTGTGTAAAAAATTATATTTCTATTTGAATTTAGGAAATTAGTTAGGAGAAATATGTTTCAACATATGGGTGCCTAAGGAAATGTGCTTCAGAAGGTAGCCATGTGGAAATAGTTTTAAGAGGGTTACCACCTGCTTGCAATGTCGAATTTAGTTAACTTATCCACAAGTTATATGAAATGTCAAAATAATAATGTCAAACGCAAGATTGTTAAGAAGGCTTTGGTTTGAACACAAACAATTTTGTTGAGGTGCTGGAACAGGGTTGCCACCTGTTCAAAAATTAAATTCAAATTAATAATTAAGTCAAATGAATCATTAAAATGTGGGTAGCAATCGAATGAGGGTTGAAAAATCTTTATTTTTGAACTATATTTAGCTTGGTTGCCACATGTTTGAAAATTAAAATTCTATTTAATCCATCAGTTAATTAAAATCTGTATCGCAATGTCATACGAAGAATATTTAAGATATCTTAGCGCGAAACTATTTTTGAGGAAGCCTGCCACCTGTTCCAAAAGTCGTATTTAACTATATCTACATACATATATAATACGCGAAGGGATTTTTTGTCCAGGTCATCGGATATGAACCGTTTCTTTCGATTTCCAAAAGTGAGGTATCAAATTAAAGGGCTGGAGATGTAGATGTGCAATAAGGTTTTACTTTTCCAAAAAGAGTGGCCACCTTTTAAAAAATTAAGTTGCAATTTTTTAAAACTCAGTTCCATGTTCATCAGATCTTTTATGTGAAGGTCATCATATCAGCACTGTCATTCTAAATGTGCATTCAAGTTTTATTTTTTGAAGTTACGACTGTTTTTTTTTAGCGGTAGATGGTGGTTTGAATTTTGATGAAATGAAAAACCGATGCCATGTGAGAGCTCTCTTCGTTCAGAAAGGGCTGGACGAATTTACCTGAAACATTTGCAATATTTGTTAAGAATTTGAAGTAGTGTTGCCATCTGTTTAAAAAGTTCAACTAAATTTTGGCGTCCTAACGCCATGTGGGTTCACTAGTTACATATATTGCACAATTTATACTTATTTTTTCATATTTCAAAACTCATAATCCTTATTTCATATTTCATGTTTGACATTAATTTTGATTTAAAAATTTTTCATAACACCTATAAGGAGCACCTTAATGTAATGTAGCCATATAGGTACATGAATCTTGCAGAATTCGCCATGATTCCGTTGTTTTCTAACACAATTAATTTACATATATTTGAAAATAAAGCGTAAAACAAATTTTCTTTCAATTAAAATCCTTGTTGAAGGAATGGAAAATGTTTACAAAAGGCTCTGGAGTGGGGTTATCATTATGCTGGATTTCCACCAGGCATTAAATGGCAAAAATGACAAATGACAAAGTTGGGCATTAAAAAATATTCGTTTTATTGCGTTAAAAAATTGTCATTAAGTCCTTTTCTACATGGTATTTTTTAAATGGCATATATATATATATTTTTTTTTATTTCAATACCTTGTCGAAATTCGGCATTATTTTCAGTAAATATGTAATATAATTTTTGTCAAGCACCCTCAAAACACTGAAATACACAATTGTGTATTAATATATAACGTGAAAAAAATCGCACTTTTCATAGGCTATAACACATACTAACATACATACCCTGCAGCAAAATTTAGGGACAGTCTGGCAAAGCGCTAGTTCCGCCCTACAAATTTCAGAACTGGCTCTGAACTACTGCAAAAGGGATGCAGAGCTGGACGGTTGAAACTCATATGTTGCTAGTTGCGCTGTCATCAATATTACTCATCCTGGTCATGTAAAAGCTGACAAAAGATGCACAAATGTAATCTACTATATTTTTTCGATTTTCTTAGACCCTAAAACTAATAACAAACGGTTTTCGTTTGTTTAATATGTAATTCTCTACAGAGTTTTTGGGCCAACTGTGAAAATATTTCCAAAAAAGTTGTTTTTGGTAACATTAATGTCATTTTTATACATATCTACGTACGTATAAGATTGAATGCAAAATATAAAATTTAGTTAAGCTACACTTAACAGCAAAGGTCTGCTGTTCTGTTTTAAATATTCACAATATATTTAGAGTTAAAATTTTTTGTTATTTTTTTATAAAAAAAAGTATCATGCTAAAAACAAAATCATATAAACCGTGTTTTAAAACTTTATACAAAACAAAGTTAAATTTAACGATTTTTCATCAAAATTTTTAGCCTTTTAATCAGAATAAAAAAATAATAAACAAAAGTTGTAAACAATCTCACTTTGAAATTGGGGTGCTATTGATATGAACGATACTGAACATACGTAAATATATATCTGAGCACCCGAAATACCCATTATACGTAACAAATATTAATATAAAACTATTTTTAAGAATAACGCTTTTAGAAAATGAAGGAATAATTGACACTTTATGTTCCTAATTTATAGCACAGTTTGCCTTAAAAAGTAAATTAGTGCAAATGAAATAGCTCTTTAAACATACAATTGTATGCGTGTTTATTTAAAAAAAGGCTCTATACTATACTTCTTAGAACCAGCTCAAAACTAACCACATTTTTTCTAGCCCGGAGGTGATCCTTTTTGAACTATCTAAGAACTGTTGTTATATGAACTGTCTCAGAACCATCTAAGCCGGAGTCAGTTCAGAACAAGTTCAAAAGTTCTGCAGAGAGCGACAATTGTCACTTCGTAGGACATCGCCATGTTAAAAAAGACAGTTGAAAGCATTGAGTTGGGATAGATGAAGAACCAGTACCGTCCCTTTTCAGGCTAGCTCAGCGCAAGTTCTGAACCAGTTTGATTTGCTGCAGGGTATGTACAGAATATTTTTTGAAAAGAGCTATCCTTTTTTTAAATTTAAGTTAATTAATTAATATGTAAGTTAATTAAAAAATTACAACAGTGTCGATGTCAAACGAAAGAGGTTACAAAATGATTTATTTTGAAAATAATTTTTAGCGAGTTGCCGCCTGTTTAAAAAGTTAAATCTTATTAACAAGTTGAACAGGATAGATAATATTGGCATTAACAAGAGAGTTTTGCGGAAGCTTTATTAAAAAAAAAAAAAATATTAGATTAAACATTACCGACTTCAACTCTAATATAAAAATTTAGGATAACCGTTAATTTCTTCATATTCCAATGTTCGGATCTAAGCCAAACCACCCTTGAGGTATCATCTTTCGACACCATAATTCCGATATCGAAATCGGTTGATGAGGTTCAAATTTATGCAGTATTCCGACAAATTGATAACCTCCTCCTTCTTTGAAGTGGGTTAATAATATCTGTTACTTTAGGTGATATAATCTTTTTGGTTACATTCGAAACCATAACGTTACACTAAATTTAAGACGGGCGGAGCAACGAATGAGTTGGTTTGTCAAATGTATAGTTAGTTAAGACCAACTTCAGCCACACTTAATTGCAATTAGAAAATATGTAAATCATCCAAAAGTGATTGACAGTTGTCATTAAAAGGTGGGTCCATTAAAATCAATTAAGAATCTTACTTACACACTGCAATGTCCCTGATGCGCACCATTGCATCCTTTTTGAAGTTATCCTCTGCTACCCCGATGCACTTGTTGTCATGTGAAATGAGAAAATAACAACGAAACTACTAACAATTGGCAGCCAAATGAGCTCAAGTAGCCTTTTAATGTGCGACAGTAAATAAGAGCATCATATAAGAGACAACAACAATAATAACAGCGACGACTGCAATAACAAACTTTTTTATTCTTACTCAAGTGGCTAACAAAAAATGTACAATTATTTTCTCGGCACTTGACAAGTGCATACAAATTTATTTACATATGTGCGTACATATACATACATACATACATGTATCCTTTCGACAGGATGATTTTTAAATGCCA
>NW_023458558.1:12870316-12875441 GCF_013731165.1 Rhagoletis pomonella | reverse complement strand
AAAAATCATCCTGTCGAAAGGATACATGTATGTATGTATATGTACGCACATGTGTAAATAAATTTGTATGCACTTGTCAAGTGCCGAGAAAATAATTGTACATTTTTTGTTAGCCACTTGAGTAAGAATAAAAAAGTTTGTTATTGCAGTCGTCGCTGTTATTATTGTTGTTGTCTCTTATATGATGTTCTTATTTACTGTCGCACATTAAAAGGCTACTTGAGCTCATTTGGCTGCCAATTGTTAGTAGTTTCGTTGTTATTTTCTCATTTCACATGACAACAAGTGCATCGGGGTAGCAGAGGATAACTTCAAAAAGGATGCAATGGTGCGCATCAGGGACATGCAGTGTGTAAGTAAGATTTTTAATTGATTTTAATGGACCCACCTTTTAATGACAACTGTCAATCACTTTTGGATGATTTACATATTTTCTAATTGCAATTAAGTGTGGCTGAAGTTGGTATTAACTAACTATATATATATACATACGATATACATACATTTGACAAACCAACTGATTCGTTGCTCCGCCCGTCTTAAATTTAGTGTAACGTTATGATTTCGAATGTAACCAAAAAGATTATGTCACCGAAAGTAACACATATTATTAAACAACTTCAAAAAAGGAGGAGGTTATCAATTTGTCGGAATACTGCATAAATTTGAACCTCATCAACCGATTTTGATATCGGAATTATGTTGTCGGAAGAAGATACCTCAAGGTTGGTCGCATACTACTTTGGCTTAGATCCGAACATTGGAATATGAAGAAATTAACGGTTATCCTAAATTTTTATATTAGAGTTGAAGTCAGTAATGTTTTCTCTAATATTTTGTTTTTTTTAATAAAGCTTCCGCAAAACTCTCTTGTTAATGCCAATATTATCTATCCTGTTCAACTTGTTAATAAGATTGAACTTTTTAAACAGGCGGCAACTCTCTAAAAATTATTTTCAAATAAATCGTTATGTAACCTCTTTCGTTTGACATTGACACTGTTGTAATTTTTTAATTAACTTATTATTGAATTAACTTAAATTTAAAAAAAGGACAGCTCTGTTCAAAAAATCTCCTGTACATATGTATGTTAGTATGTGTTACAGCGTATGAAAAGTACGATTTTTTTTTGCTTTATATTTTAATACACAATTTTGTGTTTCAGTGTTTTGAGTGTGCTTGACAAAAATTATATTATTTACTGAAAAAAATGCCGAATTTCGACAACTTTGTCATTTGCCATTTAATGCCTGGTGGAAATCCAGCATAATGATAACCCCACTCCAGAGCCTTTTGTAAACATTTTCCATTCCTTTAACAAGGATTTTAATTGAAAGAAAATTTGTTTTACGCCTTATTTTCAAATATATGTAAATTAATTGTGTTAGAAACCAGTGGAATCATGGCGAATTCTGCAAGAATGTCCTATACGGCTACATTACATTAAGGTGCTCCTTATAGATGTTATGAAAAATTTTTAAATCAAAATTAATGTCAAACATGAAATATGAAATAAGGATTATGAGTTTTGGAATATAAATAAATATTTATAAATTGTGCAATATATGTAACTAGTGAACCCACATGGCCTTAAGACGCCAAAATTTAGTTGAACTTTTTAAACAGATGGCAACACTACTTCAAATTCTTAACAAATATTGCAAATGTTTCAAATAAATTCGTCCAGCCCTTTCTGAACGAACAGAGGTCTCACATGGTATCGGTTTTTCATTTCATCAAAATTCAAACCATAAAAAAAATAAAACCTGAAAGCACATTTAGAATGACAGTGCTGATCTGATGACCTTCACATAAAAGATCTGATGAACATGGTACTGAGTTTTAAAAAATTGCAACTTAATTTTTTAAAAGGTGAAGAAACGGTTCATATCCGATGACCTGGACAAAAAATCCCTTCGCGTATTATATATGTATGTAGATATAGTTAAATACGACTTTTGGAACAGGTGGCAGGCTTCCTCAAAAATAGTTTCGCGCTAAGATATTTTAAATATTCTTCGTATAACATTGCGATACATATTTTAATTAACTGATGGATTAAATAGAATTTTAATTTTCAAACATGTGGCAACCAAGCTAAATATAGTTCAAAAATAAAGATTTTTCAAATCCCATTCGATTGATACACACATTTTAATAATTCATTTAACTTAATTAATAATTTGTATTTAATTTTCAAACAGGTGGCAACCTTGTTCCAACACCTCAAAAATATTGTTTGTGTTCAAACCAAAGCCTTCTTAACAATCTTTCGTTTGAATTATTATTTTGACATTTCATATAACTTGTGGATAAGTTAACTAAATTCGACATTGCAAGCAGGTGACAACCCTCTTCAAAATTTTCACATGGCTACCTTCTGAAGCCCATTTCGTTAGGCGCCCATATGTTCCTAATTCAAATTGGATTTAGTTTTTAAACAGGTGGTACTCCTCCCAGAGTTAAATTAAGAAAGAAAGATTTTCAAAGCCATTTCCATTGAAACCCATTTTGTGATAATTGATTTTTTTTGATAACTTGAATGTAATTTTTTAAAGGTGGCAGCTCTTTTCAAAAAGTGGTTATTGCATATCTGCAGGCCATGACTTTTAATTTGAAACCTCATTTTGGAAAATCAAACGAACGGTGCGATTATGACGGTATGCTTATTACATAATTTATATTCAGTTGTTCTACAGGTGGCAACTCTGTTCGAAAAAATAAAACAGTTTGCACATCTACAGACCAAGTGCTTTGATTGACACCATTTCTTTAAAATCGAACGAACGGTGCAGATCTTTTATCCTGGATAAAAAATCCCGTCGCGTATTTTATATATAGATTATATACATACATATATAGGTATGAAAAATGAAATATAGCATATTGAGTATGAAATATAAAATATGAATTTTGAAAAATGGGGAAATAAAATACGAAATACCAATTATGAAATATAAAATATGAAATAGGAAAAATGAATTATGAAATACGAAATACGAAATACTAAATATGAATATGGAAGAGGAAATATGGAATGTGAAATACGAAAATACAATTTGAAATATGAAAATTTTTTTTTACTTTAATCTGCATCTAAAAAGTATTTCAATTATTTTGCCTTTTTTCTTTCTTTCGCACAAACTTCAAACTTTCTCTTCGCTTTTTTATTCGTGTGAGTGTTGAAATCCTATAACAAAATATTCACTTATTCACTTCCATCATTGATTATACTCACACTTTAATTATACTCTCAGAGTGTCATTTGGCTTTACAAAAACAAAATACATTTTTTCGATGTTTTATATAAATTTTTAAGAAGACTACGTACAGTACGTCTTAGTGATAGCGTTTTCTCTATTTGAATTTCGCACAATAAATACGCATATTTGGTCCAATGTGCGTGACAGGCTTCATTTATAAATCCACTTCATTTTTAGATGGAATTTTTTGGTAAGCTCGCAAAGTTTATCCAAACACTACTCACAAAATTGCTTTTATTCTGTCAACTGTTTTCATAAATTCCACCCATACACATTTGAGCCACCCTAACTCGCAAGTGCGTACGAATTTATACCTAAACATACATATGTATGAATTTCTGCATAAAACACTTGCACTCGTTTTTAAACACACCACACGAGCACTTGTCTGTTTATTTATGTGAGCATTCACTTTGTGTACGCATGTACGTATGTATGGGTTTGTATTTTTGTTTGCATTTGCCACTGCCAGCAACACGTCAAGTGTTTATTTTGTGAAATAACAAAAGTGCAGCCATGTCTACACTGTCAGGCTTTCTACCTCGACACCTGACATGCCGCTCTCCGCAACACTCCGACACACTTGACCACAACGATGGTGTTTTGTCATCAACACAGAAACCAATGCACACAAAACACAGACTTAAATATCTAACTAAAAAGCTTGCAATCTTCGTCCTGCTCGTTTATGCAGCAGGATTTCCTCTTTGTTCTTGCATCCTTTTATATGTGCTTCACTTTCAAAATTTAATTATTCGTGGCAAAATTTGTGCCTGTCATCCAAACGACTTGTCTTCCATTCGAGCAATTATCGCTTGCTTGTCTACAAGATTTTCTGCTATTAACATGGGTGTGTATTTTAAACTTTCAAGAATTTTCCAAACAACTAACCAATGTTTAACGTATTTTCGATTGAAAATTCCCACAAAAGAATAATACTATATAATAATATGCTCTAATAGAAAGTGTGAAATAGAATATGCCGGAGGGTAAGTCGATTTGTCTTCTAATTCTTTTATTTTTGTGTTTGGCAACACATGTGTGTTGAAATCTGTCGCATGATTGTATAAATAAGTTAACGCAAGTGTATTAGTGATCTAACTCTATATTGGAAAAAATGATTTTGAAATTAAGACAATATCTGATTTAAGCTGCTATGTTCAGTGATGACTTTAACACTTATTTTGGCGCCGCACAGACAAAATGAAATTGATTCTATTGGCAAAAGATTGGGCGTGGCTTATGGGCTAAATATTTGATGCAAAAATTATCATATTGTCATTAAATTTGTCTCAAACTGAATTACCAAACTCTATTTTAAATTATGTTTCTCGTGACGCAAGTTTTGATAATTCACCAATCATGCGCGGCTGCCAATGACATCCTATACTTTCCACTCAAAATAATTCCAGAAAAAGTCCTCAGGCCACATACGCCATTTCTCCTTGTCGATCTGCTGGATTTGAAGCCTTCTTTGGGTTATCGGATAATATTTACTAGACTGTAAAACAACTCTGATGTTTTATAGATCAGTAATCAATAAATAACACCCAAATTAAACCACTTATCCACCCTGCTAAATTACACCGAAGTCAATAGAGAATATGCATCTGAGCCTTCAGTCGAGAACCACATAGTCGATATACACCTCCCGACAAATTTATAGGGTCTAATCGATATATACAGATGGTTTATGACCTGGATTGAAATATAGGCCACTTCCTTAACCGCTTTCCCGAACCAAATTTGGCACACTTACTACGGATTGCCCAAAGATGGTCTTACACTGAAAATAATTCCGATAAATCAAATTTTAATTTTCATAATACATAAATATCTCTGCAGAGGAGGAATTTTTGGAA
>NW_023458558.1:12868998-12870216 GCF_013731165.1 Rhagoletis pomonella | reverse complement strand
TAATGGGGTAATATTCCAAGCGAAATCATAGAAAACTCAGTAGAGAGCTATTAAAAGCAAAGGAGTCTCCACAATCCTCTTGATATATACCTCCTAAAATCTCAAAACAGAAAAGTTCAAAACTGAGTGAAGAGAGTTGCCTTGCGTTTTTGTTGTGAATCACTTGTTAATTTTCCTGTATACTAGGCTTTATACCTAAGATAATAAGGACAAATTGCTGAAAATTTCAGAGCAATCGGCTTATTATTAAAAAAGTGATGTTACTGTAAGTAATAAAATGTCGAACATGCACTCAGTTTTGATCGTTAGTGTATTTAAATAGTAAAATAAAAAAAAGAAAGCTCTTAAATTAAGTAAGTATTTGAATAACATACAGTAAATAAGTTTAACTGAACAAATGTTGCACATAATTTCTATATAAATGTATACAATTTGCATGTGGGTCCAGTCAGACTCATGCGTACCGAATGTGCCAATCGAAACATGTGTCTGACGGAGAGTTAAGCTGCTATGTTCAGTGATGACTTTAACACTTATTTTGGCGCCGCACAGACAAAATGAAATTGATTCTATTGGAAAAAGGTTGGTTGCGGCTTATGAGCTCAATATTTGAACCCAAAAATATCATATTGTCATCAAATTTTGTCTTAAACTGAATTACCAAACTCTATTTTAAATTATGTTTCTCGTGACGCAAGTTTTGATAATTCACCAATCATGCGCGGCTGCCAATGACATCCTATACCTTCCACTCAAAATAATTCCAGAAAAAGTCCTCAGGCCACATACGCCATTTCTCCTTGTCGATCTGCTGGATTTGAAGCCTTCTTTGGGTTATCGGATAATACTTACTAGACTGTAAAACAACTCAGATGTTTTATAGATCAGTAATCAATAAATAACACCCAAATTAAACCACTTATCCACCCTGCTAAATTACACCGAAGTCAATAGAGAATATGCATCTGAGCCTTCAGTCGAGAACCACATAGTCGATATGCCACTTCCCGACAAATTTATAGGGTCTAATCGATATATACAGATGGTTTATGACCTGGATTGAAATATAGGCCACTTCCTTAACCGCTTTCCCGAACCAAATTTGGCACACTTACTACGGATTGCCCAAAGATGGTCTTACACTGAAAATAATTCCGATAAATCAAATTTGAATTTTCATAATACATAAATATCTCTGCAGAGGAGGAATTTTTGGAA
>NW_023458558.1:12865757-12868898 GCF_013731165.1 Rhagoletis pomonella | reverse complement strand
TTACTTAGCGAAATTGGCGAAAAATTTCCTACACTCTCAGATATGTACGTATGTATGTGTCCGAGATTGTATTTATTTGTTTGTTTGCGTGTGTATGTATTTTATAATTTGTTAACTGCATAAATTAAATACTTAAATGATGCGTTTAAATGTCAAAGTGGCCAATTAAAATTGGTAGTACTTATCATATAAATTGTATTCAATTTTCAATTCAATTAATTTGTTTTCGTACATAGTGAAGCTAACAGCTGCACGCACAGTTGTTTAATGATTACCTAACGAATTCTTCAGTACATATTTAAAAATTTTCCTTTTAGAGTGAATTAAAGATTCCTTGAAAACATTTAATGTAATGTAATTCTGTAATGAGGGATTTTGACATTTTTCGTTTTATTATTTTAATTTGAATTCGGTTAAAGTTTTGAAATAAAGCAAATAAATATCCATGTGTACATAATTTAGAAGCGTCAATTATATTAAGGGAGTCTAAGATTTCGGTGTTCACTCGAGCGCGCAGCCCGCTGAGCACCTCCACCAAATCTAGGCTCTCTACTTATCTAGGGCCGCGGCCGTCGGCCAGCCGAGTGCGTAAAATTAACTATGGTAGGTTAATTCCATGGTAAAAATTTTGGATCTCAATAATATCTACTGATTTGTGGCACCACCGAGAATCGCTACTTGCAGAGAACGAAATTTCACAGGCGGAGAGCTCCTTCGGACAAGCTATAAAACCGCAAACTAGTAAAAGCTGTACAATCTAAGAAGAGGCGCTGAGATGACACCACCCCCATCGTCCTTCATGCAGCTGCAACAGAAAGAATCTTGTATGATATTTAATATCACTGTGTTAACCCTGATAGGACTTTGGATCGAGAGTTCCCGCTTTGCGAGCCTAAGGAGATTCCTAAACCTTAAGCAGCCAATCGACACACAGTGATTCCTGTTATCAAGTATGAAATAGAAGCCCCGGGAATAGTAGAGTTCCCGGAACCCTGGTCGGTCTGGCAACCACTGCTCTTAGGTTTGATTGCCATCCTTGCAGCAGCATCAATCTGCCACTGTATAGATCCACTGATGTCTTCCTTGCTTTCCCCTCCATATTAAGCTTCCTGCATTACCCTAAACGAGGATGGAGTGGCCTGGGGCATCTTACATATCGTAGTGAGCTAAACGAGCTCTGTTTTACTATGATTTAATGCACGTCTGTAGTTCGAAGACCATCTAGTCACCAGCTTCAAATAAGCCTGAGTTGAGTCGTGGAAGGTATCCAAAAATTTGCCAAAAAATTGTAGCATAACTTCTATTACGATTTTCAGCTCACTACCTGCGCTAATGAGGACTCATTTCAATTCCATTCCATTTATCGTCGATCCAAAGGAAAACTTAAATCGTTCAGTCAGTCACACAGGAAGTTCAGCCGGCTTCTAAGAACTTCTCTAACTCGGCGGACTGTTGTGCTGTCAAATCCGCATTCGAAGAAACTTCCGCAAGAGTTCCTGCAAATGTTCGTGCCGCTTTGCAAGTGTGATGCAGCTTTGCTGTTATCTAATTAGGCAAACTTTAATATATTTCACCACCTAACTTAAGCAGCGCAATCAAATGCAATATTCCTTATAATCGAATCAGTGCAGAAAATAGTGCCTTGCAAATATTTCTCCAGCTTTTACAGGGCGAATTTGCAAATCAGTGTAGTAGCAAAGCGTTCAAAAACACTAATTTATTAGTTGTTTATTTTTCATGGCCATAACTGGTAACTGCGCTAACGTACAATTTGCGTGCTGGTCATTAAGCAGAATTGGTTTAACGTATTTTCTATTTTCTAAATACAACACAGATGTCCACTTGCACAATTTCATGAACGATTTTACACGACTTTAACATGAAATTGCAATATGTAGGTGCATAGATATGTGTGCGCAACAAGCTAAGAGTATAATACACTACCCTGCAGCAAATCTGCAACTGGTTCGGAACTCCCGACGGTTTAGCTTGAAAAGGGGCGGGGGTGGTCCTTCATCTATCCCAAACGAACTGTCCTTTTTAACATGGCGATGCCCTATGAAGTTCCGATTGCCTGCCACTGCAGAACTTTTGAACTCATTCTGAAATGGTTCCATTTCGTATAGACCTGTGACAATAAGGTTTTTGCGATTTTGTGGCCCCTGTGTACTGCCGTTTTGTAGTAGTGCAAAGACAGCTCTGATATTTGTTGGACGAGATTAGCGTTTTGCCAGACTGTCTCTTAATTTTTCTGCAGGCTACATACGCGACTCACATACGCACACACACACACACGCACATATATCAGCAACGTGCTGCGCATAAAGGCCAGTGGTCACGATCAGTAATGTTTATGATAATTTGTTTGCCCAGACAGTGCTACAGGGGAAAACAACAGGAACAACATGCCGCAAAAATTTGCAGATATCCTACGTTAACCATTCACACATGTTCGCGTTTAACCAAACACACCGCGCGACAACAAACGAGAGCTATATTAAATCATTTGTAGGTATGTATGTAGGTAGGCAAAGGAATATTTTTGCTTACTACCACCATTCCCATTCACCCAAAGAATATGCTTCATTTTCAATGCCAGCCTTGTTTTTTTTTACCGAATTTCGGGCTCACATCCAGTGTTTCCGTTTTGTTGGAATTCGACTAAATTAGGTATAATATTTTTTTTTCGAATTGTAATTTCGGTATATTGGTAGATTCGTTTTCGATTTTGCCAAACGATTTTGTGGACTTCATTCATTAGAAAAAAACGACAAGTATACCGAATAAGGTTAACATATTTAAAATCAATACATATGCTGGATTTCCTTAGGCATTAAATGGCAAAAATGACAAATGACAAAGTCGGGCATTAAAAAATAATCGTGTCATTACATTAAACAAATAGTCATTAAGTTCACTTCCACATGGCATTTTTTATGTCAGAAAGAGCTGTTTCTAAGTTTAAAATGTCATGATGATTTATGTGTAAGTCGCTAGCTAAGAGTGAAATGTTGCTAAGTCCACTTTTTATGAAAACTCATATTTTGATTCAGGGAGCTAGAGAAAATTTAAAATGTTTTGAAATGGATAAAGATACTTGTTTTAGTTATTCTCGTTTATATTCAATGGAATGACAATTTT
>NW_023458558.1:12861786-12865657 GCF_013731165.1 Rhagoletis pomonella | reverse complement strand
TGTGAGTGAGTTAGAGAAAATGGCATTAGGGTGGAGTTTTTTTTTTTTTGAAATATTTAGGCTGAAGGCCTAAACAACCAGAATTGATTAACAGACAAACGGTTAATCTCCACTGTGTCAACGCCGAACAATATGCAAAAATTAGGAGCGCTTGGTTGGGACTTTTTAACGCATCTACACTATCGCTTACACCTTTCACACCTGTTTCATACCTGTTTCGGGTCTCTGCAGAACTCACTGAAATGACTTTAGAAAAATCTATTCGAAATCATTTGAATCAGTTTTCATCCCAGAAGTAAGCGAAGTTTTAAAAAGGGGGGCATTATAATCCTGCCCTAAAAAATACAACAAGACTTTTCTCAATAAAACTTGTTCAAAAGTTCTCTCACTTCCGTTCAATGATGGTCCAATAGTTCCAATGAAATTATCTCTTATCTCTTTTGTATAAGTATTGATTTTAAATATGTTAACCTTATTCGATACACTTGTCGTTTTTTTTAATGAATTAAGTACACAAAATCGTTTGGCAAAATCGAAAACGAATCTACCAATCAACCGACATTAAAATTCGAAAAAAATATTATACCTAATTTAGTCGAATTCCAACAAAACGGCAACACTGGATGTGAGCCCGAAATTCGGTACAAAAAAAAACAAGGCGTTATAGGGCTGGCATTGAAAATGAAGCATATTTTTGGGTGAATGGGGATGGTGGTAGTAAGCAAAAATATTCCTTTTCCTACCTACATACATAAATACCTACGTATGTATGTTCTAGTATACCTCTCGTTTGTTGTCGCGCGGTGTGTTTGGTTAAACGCGAACATGTGTGAATGGTCAACGTAGGATATCTGCAAATTTTTGCGGCATGTTGTTCCTGTTGTTTTCCCCTGTAGCACTGTCTGGGCAAACAAATTATCATAAACATTACTGATCGTGACCACTGGCCTTTATGCGCAGCACGTTGCTGATATATGTGCGTGTGTGTGTGTGTGTGCATGTGTAAGTTGCGTATGTAGCCTGCAGCAAAATTTAGAGACAGTCTGGCAAAACGCTAATTTCGTCCAACAAATATCAGAGCTGTCTCTGAACTACTACAAGACGGCTGTAGAGCGGCCAAAAAATCGTAAGAACCTTATTGTCGCAGGTCTATCTGAAGTGAAACCATTTCAGAATGAGTTCAAAAATTCTGCAGAGGGAGGCAATTGCAACTTCATAGGGCATCGCCATGTTAAACAGGAAAGTCGATATGGGATAGATGGACAACCAGTACCGTCCCTCTTCAAGCTAAACCGTCGGGAGTTCCGAACCAGTTTGATTTGCTGCAGGGTAGTGTATTATACTCGTAGCTTGTTGCGCACACATATCTATGCACCTACATATGGCAATTTCATGTTAAAGTCGTGTAAAATCGGTCATGAAATTGTGCAAGTGGACATCTGTGTTGTATTTAGAAAATAGAAAATACGTTAAACCAATTCTGCTTAATGACCAGCACGCAAATTGTACGTTAGCGCAGTTACCAGTTATGGCCTTGAAAAATTATCAACTAATAAATTAGTGTTTCTGAACGCTTTGCTACTACACTGATTTGCAAATTCGCCCTGTAAAAGCTGGAAAAATATTTGCAAGGCACTATTTTCTGCACTGATTCGATTATAAGGAATATTGCATTTGATTGCACTGCTTAAATTAGGTGGTGAAATATATTAAAGTTTGCCTAATTAGATAACAGCAAAGCTGCATCACACTTGCAAAGCGGCACGAAAATTTGCAGGAACTCTTGCGGAAGTTTCTTCGAATGCAGATTTGACTGCACAACAGTTCGCCCAGTTAGAGAAGCTTTTAGAAGCCGGCTGAACTTCCTGTCTGACTGACTGAACGATTTAAGTGTTCCTTTGGATCGACGATAAATGGAATGGAATTGAAATGAGTCCTCATTAGCGCAGGTAGTGAGCTGAAAATCGTAATAGAAGTTATGCTATAATTTTTGGATACCTTCCACGACTTAACTCAGACCTATTTGATTTGACTAGATGGTCTTCGAACTGCAGACGATCTTTAAATCATAGTAAAACAGAGCGCGTTTAGCTCACTAGGATATGTAAGATGCCCCAGGAAGCTTAATATCAAGGAGAAAGCAAGCAAGGCATCAGTGGATCTTTACAGATGCAAATTGATGCTGCAACAAGGATGGAAATCAGACCTAGTAGCAGTGGTTGCCAGACCGACCAGGGTTGCGGAGACTCTACTATTGCCGTGGCTTCTATTTCATACTTGATAACAGGAATCACTGTGTGACTATCCTGGCATCAATCAACTCTTTCGCCGCGCACATCCCATTATGGAATGAGTGGACGGTGTGCTGTGGTTGGAAGGAGGCACCGGTGAACTTTTTCAAGTATGAGTCGAGCTTGATGGAGGGGACAGTGGAGGCGTATTTTCGACCGAAGTCTCCATCAATTTTAAATTTAGGTTTCCAGATCATTGTATTGTTTTTCAGGCAGAGATTGCTGTCATTAATAAATCAGTCCATTGGCTGCTATTGTACGGTGATGGCGGTAATATTTATTTAAGTCGAACATAAAACCATAGGTTATTTTGACAATTGACAATTGACCTTATTTCATTTTCGGTTGCGTCTGAATAGTAGCTAGTGAGATTTGTACAGATTTATAGGTGTCTGGCCATAGTGACACCGCAGGACTCTATGTGGCTGATTATCTGGGCAGAGGCGGCACCTTTAAGGTGGTATCGCCGGAGAAACAGAGACTGGGAGATCCCCTGAGTTAACTCAGCGAACGGTAAGTGAAGACTTGAGCATATACTACTACGAGGTCAGTTTGACATGGGACGAACCGCAAAAGGTTTTAGGAATCTCCTTAGGCACGTAAAGCGGGAACTCTCGATTCTGCTGAATGTATTGAAAAACGTCCTATCAGGGTTCACACAGTGAGATTAAATATCATACAAGACTTTTTCTGTCGCAGCTGCATGAAAGACGATAGGATGGTGTCATCTCAGCGCCTCTTCTTAGATTGTACAGCTTTTACTAGTTTGCGGTTTTATAGCTTGTCCGAAGGAGCTCTCCGGGACTAACATCTACCGCCTGTGAAATTTCGTTCACTGCAAGTAGCAATTCTCGGTGGTGCCCCAAAGGAACAATGTTCAAATACCGCCCAAAGTACTCCCAAATCAGTAGATATTGTTGAGATCCAAAATTTTTACCATGGCATTAACCTACCGTACGTTAGTTTTACGCACTCGACGGACCGACGACCGCGGCCTTATATAGAGGGCATAGATTTGGTGGAGGTACTCAGCGGGCTGCAAGGTATCCCGATATATTAATTTTCCGCGGTCGAGTGAATACCGAAATTTTAGACTCCCTTACTATAGTTGACGATTCTAAATTATGTACACATGGATATATATTTCCTTTATTTCAAAACTTTAACCGAATTCAAATTAAAATAATAAAACGAAAAATGTAAAAATCCCTCATTACAGAATTACATTACATTAAATGTTTTCAAGGAATCTTTAATTCACTCTAAAAGGAAAATTTTTCAAATATGTACTGAAGAATTCGTTAGGTAATCATTAAACAATGGTGCGTGCGACTGTTAGCTTCACTATGTACGAAAACAAATTAATTGAATGGAAAATTTAATACAATTTATATGATAAGTACTACCAATTTTAATTGGCCACTTTGACATTTAAACGCATCATTTAAGTATTTAATTTATGCAGTTAACACATTGAAAAATACATGCACACGCAAACAAACAAATAAATACAATCTCGGACACATACATATATACATATCTGAGAGTGTAGGAAATTTTTCGCCAATTTCGCTAAGTAA
>NW_023458558.1:12853818-12861686 GCF_013731165.1 Rhagoletis pomonella | reverse complement strand
AACTTCAGGTTTTCTCCATGAACTTGACCTTGTCGATGATTAGTCAATTTAAGCAACGTAAACAATAGTGCGTAGTGTGCGTATTAATCGAGTTCCGAGCAAAAAAAGTTACCTGATTGGGGTGTGTTCATTACATGTTATTACTCATGTACATATCTATATACATATGTGTGTAATAACTGGTACTTTAAACGCTTAGAATGCGGAAACGTTGTCAAATAGTGTGCGTTCATCAAGAAAAAATTAATTGAAAATATAAAATGACATTTATGTGTAGATGTAAATTAATTACTTACAAATGAAATTACTTAACAACAAACCATTATAGATTAAAAAATATTACGTTTTTACGCAATGCTTGCAATCTTGGTTATAATCTGTATTTGTGGATGCAAAGTATGTTCGACAAAGAAAATGAGCAAACCTTTATTATACGAAAATCAAACGTGGCTACCCAAAATCTGTCCAAGGAATCTATTTAAAAAATCAAAACTTTTACGAGAGGTGGCAACCCCCTTTAAAAAAATTTTCCGAAATAAGCTTTCTTAATCCAGTTTATGGTTGTCAGATCTTATTGCAACATTTCATTCACTTTATCAATTTATTTGAATTAACAAACACATGTCAACACTCTTCAAACACATTTTGGAAATGAAGCTTTCT
The DNA here is from genome assembly GCF_013731165.1 of Rhagoletis pomonella. NCBI lineage: Eukaryota > Metazoa > Arthropoda > Insecta > Diptera > Tephritidae > Rhagoletis > Rhagoletis pomonella. The sequence goes on along the minus strand of NW_023458558.1, from coordinate 12,861,023 downwards.
AAATAAATAAATAAATAAATAATAATATGTCATTTAACTTATCAATTTAATCGAATTAAAATTTTGAAACATGTGGCAACCCTCTTTAAAAATATTTTCCATGAACCCCCCTTAAACAACATTCGTATTTCATAAATCATCCGGATCTAATAGCGAATGAATCAGACAAATAATTATTTTATTTATGAAACTTTTATTTCTTGTTGTCTTTTCTTTCTCCTTGTTGTAAACAGTGCCGCTGATATTCATTGAAACGCGGCTCTCCCTCCGCGAAGCAATCCCAGCCGTCAGAGCAGGGCGACTTAAAAACTTGTACGGCTCATAAAAATAAGTTTCATCAATCAAGCGTAGGCGCGTATTGAGATCATGGTCGTTGTAACCGCCGAAATAGTCCGGCTTAAAATCCCATGCATTCGAAGCGTAATAGCGGATTTGAACCCCGGCAGTGCGACTTTGAACCTCGTTCTAACAGGTTCGGTTCATTCGACCATGTAAATGGATTCCTTGATGCAAAAGCAGTAAACAAATGTAGTTAAAACTTTTTAAAAAGTTCACTGCATACTATTTTCAGGTCCCAAAAAGGAAACTAATTGAAACCCCCTTCCCTTTGAAAGTCATTTGAAAGGTGAAGGAAAATTTTTTATCCAACGAAACTATCTTTTCTAAATTCTCCATTTCAAATGCTTTAAAACGCGATTGTTGTATTTTTTTCGCTAGCTATTCTCGTTCTCGAGATGATCGAATTTGTCACGAAAAAAAGCTCAATTTCCACACTGTGGGCCGCTCACACTCCGCGAAGTAATACCTTACGGTAGCTCCACGGAGGGTGGGTTTTTAGCTCGGTGACCGGGAGGCAAGCCAAATATTTTACGGCCTTTAATGCTCTACAAAAAAAAATTAAAAATATGTTATACGCGAAGGCATATTTTGTAAATGTCATCAGATCTGTATAATTCTTTCGACTTTCAAAAAAAACTTTATTTTTTTTGAGATTTTTATTTTGAAATTTTTTCGTCATACGAAATGTTTGTTAAGCGGGGCGTTCGTTAAGCTTGCACCTACTGTACTTACATACATACGCGCATACCTACAAACATATGTTTTGTAATGTTTGTGTGCAATATTTTCAATGCAAATAGTTATGTATGTAAGTCTTAAAAGCATGCTAAATGCATATAACATACATAACATATATATATAATATTTTTATTGTTTATCATGCGACCTTATAATTTTGTTAAAAAAAAAAACAATAAATGCTTTTAATATGTGCTGTTGATAAATCACTACGATGTAGTAATACAATAAAAACGTTAAATGCATGCGTCAGACTATTGCCGGTGTATGTATTTTTGGCAGGAATGCAAACAAATAAAAAAACAGAAAACTGGTAAAATGATTAACGAAACAAGTCTTCAAAAATAAAAAAGCTAAGAGAATAAATTTGATCTTTTTATTTCTTTTATATGTACAAAGAAGACACTGCAGAAATTATCTTTATGCATACATTTTTTTGCAGCTGACGACAATTGCCGATTTATTCTGAAACGAAAAAGCTCAAAAGTATGAAACGAGTCAACTGCGGTGAGTAAACACGCTTGCATTGGAATGAACGTCAAATATAAAATATCAGATAAAAACATGTGTCTAAATATTTGTTCTTATAATGTATGATAAACTAATATTTAAATAGTCCCTTTACACATTTAAGCAGAAAAGCAATTAGTTTAAGTGAAAAATGTGCCTCTAAAAACGTTAGAGCTTTCGTTCCAGATATTAAACTGCGTTGAAAGCTGTTTAGATTGTTTTGCATTTATAAGGGAAGGAATATTTTACTGGTTAAAATTTTTTATATTTCCTACTTTTTTTCCTCGAAATATTCGGCGACCAAACTTCATATGCCAAAAAAAAAAAATAATAATTTCTACGAGGTTTTAATAAATGTACGGTTACTTCCAAAATTGAGCGTACGGGTCTTTTTTTTGTTAATATTCGCAATGTTTTACATGCTAAAACCTTTTTTGCTAATTTTATTTTAAAACATGGCCTATGTTTTAGCAAATCCCATTTAAATCCAAGAATGATACGGTGTGAAAAATTAAGAAAAAGCTGCAAAGTGACAGCAAAATCGCGAACTTTTTAATACAAATTTCTAAAAAAGACTCATGTATGCAGTTTTATAGCCCATTAAATCTTAGTATAAGAATTCGCAAATTTCAGATGTCTAAAAATTCGCGTTGATTTTTGAGATTTTTTTTGCTGGCTGTCCTACGCATTTTTTTTATACAAAAATAAAACCTGAAAATTTTTTATATGGAAAATTTACTCAAAAACGAAAAAAAAAGATAAAAAAAAGAAATTGCTATGCGGCGCTAGGGTCCGAATTTGGTTCCCTCGATTTGCACGCCTGTGCTTTTCCCATTTGGCCACGGTGACCGTTGGAGCGACGCAAGTTAAATGATATACAAGTGATTTCTCTCAAAATAGCTTTTTACCACGAGTGGTGAAAGACTTATTACTATCTTAGCCAGAATTTCCCTGTTAAGATGATCTGCATAAATCTGTAGCATTATGTGGATTGAGGTTAAGCTTTTCCACATTTTCCAGTATTCAGATATAAAAAATCAAAATGTTTTACCTAGTTTCATTTTTAATAAAATAAATAGATAGTTAATTAGATAATAAACTAAGTGAAAATCTAGATTATTCGATTGTAAAAATCCGGTTTTTCGAATGCCGAGAAAATCCAGAATTCAAAACAAAACCTTAAAAATTTCCGAAAAATGGACGTTAAATGAAAGAAAAACGAAATTATGTTCTTTTTTTTATCAAAATGAAATCGTCTTCCAAATGAACGATAAATTGAACAAATGTTCCTATAATTGTTGGGTGTTTCGCATCGAAATTTGTAAGACTCTGAGGAAAAGTTGAGCTCTACAATAACTCGCCGTTTATTTCGCCCCTTTTGCCTAAATAACTGGTCACTGGTATCTGAACGCCTCGGTTATTCGTTCAACTTCATCAACCAACGATAGAAAGTTTTGTCGTAAGTTTATGACGATAGTGCGATTTACAGATGGAGCTGGTCATTTAAGCACAAGAGGTATGAATTGACTTATGCCACTTTTAAAATAAATGGCTCATATGTACACATACTTCGCGTTACAGTTATAATGCACATTTACATAATATGCAATATTATGTGGAAGTCAGTATTATTTTTGTTTTTTTGTTAAAAAAATTAATATTACTTAAGTATTTATGCAAGGCGAATTCATACAAGGTTATAGCGGCAGCACAAAACCCAATAATTACACTAACAACTTATACGCATAATGACAATCAGAACACAACAAATTTACAAAAAAAAACCACCTCATTTTGACAATCGCCGAAATTCGCCTTGAAATCACCTGCTGCGGTAACACCACCTTGTATGAATTCGCTTTGTATGAATGTTGTATGCCCCTATGGCATTTACATGATTTCATCACTGACTGGCCGAGTTATGAATGAATGCACATTGTTTCCATTTTCATCAACCAACTGGCTTTTAAAACAAAATTACAATTAACTGCGTTCAAACACACACACACACAAGCAATATTAAATGAGTCGTAATTGCAATTTTAGTGCTTGTTTATGTGTATAAATTTTTGTGTTCTTTTTTTTATTTTTTTTACAACAAAGTAACTTGCAACATTGCACTGACCTCCAATACACAATCGCCCGCCTTCAGCCCGCTCATTTCCGCCGCCGTATGTGCATCAACCGCGCTCACCTAATGCCAATGGAAAAAGAGAATAAACGCATGAATGCATAGAGAAACTAATAAATGGCAAAAAATTATGAAATCATATAGCACCTTTTTTTAGCTTTTTTTTAACTATTAAGAAGGAAGCAAACTGTTTTCAACAATATTCGCTAGTTAGGCAACAGAAATAAAAGAAAACGCTTTGTGTGGGAAAATGTTTAGTTGCGGGCTTTAGAAATTAGCAGAAAACCAAAGTTTTTAAAATAACGCATAGTAAAATCCATATTATTAAGTAATATGTGGTAGAAATATAAACTTTTCTGCTACATTGAGGTTTTGCAAAAATTTCTAAACTTTGCTTTTTGTACTTACAATAGCGTGCTCATTATAACTGTACGACAGTCACATATGCATAAACAAGTATTGAGTATTTATTTTATTATTTTTTTAATTTTAACTAATTTTTTATAAAAACATATAATTTCTTCTTTAACAAAACTCGTATTAAGCTAATTTTCAATCTTTTTGAAATACCAAAAAAAAAAAAAATCTAGAAACTTTTGTAAAAATTTCGAGCTTCCTAATTAGATTTCTTAGAATTATTTTGAGAACGCAGTTTTGTAGCCGATTCAATTTAGTATAATAAAGTGCAAGTTTTAAGTAGCTAGGAAGTACCGTTCATTTTTGGATTTTTTTTTATTGTTGAAGGGGTTCCCCATTGCACAGAGATTGAAACTTGCTTTTTTGCGTTTTTTTTAAGAATAAATTATACTTCTACTAGTTTGTCCTCACTCGCATTGCTGATTGTATGAAATTTCTGCGTGTTACCTTAGCTGCCATTTATTTTAATTAAACTTAACTTACTTAAACTCAGAAAGTGCAAACAAGATTTGCACATTCGGTTTTTTCCTAACCCCTTCCAAATATTTAAAAAAGAAAATCTTCTTAAATCTTATTCGTCTGCAACCCACATTTTATTAAATTCTTTTAATGCAAATCAAATTAAATTTTTTAAACTGGTGGCAACCCTCCGTCAATGCCATCAAATCCGCACCGTTCGTTCGATTTTCAAATTAAAAGCCTTGGACTGTAGATGTGCAATAAGGTTTTATTTTTTTGAAAAGAGTTGCCACCTTTTAAAAAATTATATTCAAATTATTTAAAAAAATAAATCAATTATTAAAAAGTAGGTATCAATCGAAATCGTTTTGAAAAGCTTTGTTTCCTTGCTGAACTATAAGAGGGTTGCCAATTGTTAAAAAATCATATCAGGTAAGAGATATATGTATCACCATATGGATGCCAAACGAAGGGGGTTTTAGAAAGTAGTAGTTTGAAAATATTTTGAGGAGGGTGGCCACTTGCCTGAAATGTCGAATTTATAAACATGGATGTCAAACGAAAGAGTGTTAAGAAATCTTTATTTGCAACGCCAAGAATATTTTTGAGGTATTGAAAGAGGTTTGCCACCTGTTTAGAAAGTTAAATCCAAACTATTTTATATGTTAAACGAATTTTTAAAACAAGGGTATCAATCGAAGGGAGCTTCAAAAGTTTTGATTTCTGAACTGTATTTAGCGGGATTGCCACATGTTTGAAAATTAAAATTCCACTTAATTCATCAGTTAATGAAATATGTATCGAAGTGTTCGGCCAAGGAGAATTAATATTGATTAAGCTTGAAAGTACTTTTGAAGGGGGCTGCCACCTGTTTGAAAGGTCCAAATCAATTAATCACGTGTTCAAAAAGTAACATTCAAATTATTTAGTAAGTTGGATGATTTACTAAAAGATGGCTATAAAGCGTGATGGAGACCTTACCCTGTAGATGTATGCTATAGTTTAATTTTTTTTTAATTAAGAACTTTTTTCATCGGTATAGGGTGATTTAAAATTCGATGAAAATAAAACCATTCACTATGCGAGACTACTCTTCACTCAGAAACGGTTCCACGGTTTTGATGAAATACGCCACTCAGATCTCTTATAATTCTGACTAATATTTGGAATGTTTTTTAAGTTTTTGAAATTAAATTTTGGGCGTTTTAACGCCAGGCGGGTTCACTAGTTGTAATAATTCATTTAACGTATTAAATAACTTGTTGGCAACCCTCTTCAAACACCTCAAAAGAATTATAAATGTTCAAGCCTAAGATTTCTTAACACTTTTTCGTTCGACACGTAAACTTGTTTAGTTAGATGGCATGTGGCAATTGTCTTCAAAATATTTTAGAAATACAACCATCTAAATCCGCTTTTGTCTGACACCCACCCTTTAATTCAAGTTGAATTTGACCATTTTTAACAGGTAGAAAGTTTAAAACTGATATCGATTATGACCCATATTGTAATAATTTATTTTACTTATAATATAATCTGAATTTAACTCGTTAAAAAGGTGGCAACCCTGCCCATATTTTTTCAAATTTTTCAAACTATAACCTCTTTAATCTTCTTTCGTCATATTCTCACCAGTACTAAACCGCAAATACTTCCATTGGTATGCGGTATTAAAAATTTCCGTTTGTAAGGGAGGCGCCACGCCCCCTTATCTAATCGAGATTAAAGCTATTCTATATTTTAAGTTGCGCCAAATTACACCAGTGCACAACATTTCATAATGTTCCGTTGAGTAGTTAAAGCGTGAAACAACAACAAACAAACAAACTTACTCTCGCATTTATAAAATTAGTAAGGAAGGATTGAAAAGTAATCACGATTAAAAAATGATAAAGTAAATAGTCAAAACTTGTTAATATTTATGTGAGTCTCTTATTGTTATGATAACCTCTGTGCACACTAGGCGCTTTCTAGTAAATATGTAGCTGAAGTTACTCATACGCACCCACGGATAGGGATCCCATTTGGTGCGCGTCAAATGGAAGCCGCACGAACCGGTTATGGTTTTTCGTATGCGTAACAAGCGCACCGATGGATCATAATGTTCGTAGTTGTAGTCAGAATCTAGCGCATTTCCAGCGTTTCGCGGAAGTGTCCGCTTCACATCCTCGGCGGCTATAATTTGCGGTTCTTTTGTACAGCTCATATTCAACGAAACGTCGTTGAGCTCTCGCCGAAATTGGGAGCCTATTATTATTCGGTTATCATTTTGTTGCATATCGCCGAATTTTCGAAAATTAGTCGCACATTTAGTTCTCATTTCGAATAATTTTCTGTTGTTATGAACTAAGATATAATTATCACATCAGCATCCGCAATATTCAACGTATTGTACCCAGCCGCGGCGGCGTTCATTTTCTACTGACTATTCACTGGCCAACAGATCATTCCAAGCCGGTGCTAGCGTTCGTGGTTTATGTAAAATACATACATAAAAATGGTTAATTGGTAACAATTTGATACCGCGCTCGCTCGCATCGCTGTGCTCCAGGTATTTTCATGTACCTGAGCAGTGTGGCCGTTTTAGCCCTTTGGTGGCTAGATTTAGCTA
>NW_023458558.1:12851865-12853718 GCF_013731165.1 Rhagoletis pomonella | reverse complement strand
ATAATTATAATAATCACCGGTTTATTAGATTTACAATTTTATCAAGGGCATTAGTGTTGTCGCTGCTATACAAAAGACTACCTGGCATAAGATGAAGCATTTTTTCCAAAGCTTTTTGGGCTGTGATCAAGGTTTATCTATATACATATATAATACGCGAAGGCATTTTTGACGTAGAATACGTCTTACCTTAAGGTATGGGGGCTATGTTCAAATGTTGTAGTTGTAATTTTTAGAGCTTCACAAAAACGCTTATTGCACGAGAACTAATAAAGCGATTTCAAAGAAAAGTGTGGCGTTTCAAAGATAAAATTCCAAACCTGTCGAGAGATTCATTTTTGTAAATAACCAATTCGGTTTCTGTCGTAAAAACAACGGTAAACATTGCCTTATTTTGGGGTCAATTTTGAGCCTTTAAAGTGCTCTAGCAACTTATTGTTGGCATATATAACTTTCATTTTCGGGATATAGGTTCTTTGGAGCAGTAGAAATATTATCGGCTACAAATTTTATATAAATTTAACAAATATTGAGCATTTTAAGGCAAAAAATTGTTGAAAAAATTTGCAAATTTTTTTCATTACCAAAATGCTCGAAAACCGCTCAAATGATTTTGTTTTTGTTTTCTTTAATCAAAAATTCAAGAGTTTTCCTTTCGTTTGGTATATGGGAAGTATTGGTTCATATCTTCTGTATATGTTTATTTTATTCAAATATATGGGCATAAATGATTTTCCATACAAAATCACCTCGTCATCATTTTGCAAACACGTGCACGCATTGGAAGCGTGGGAAGGAGACAAAAAGTATGTATGTGTCCGTAAGTACATATTTCGGGGTTTATCGGTATAATAATCGATACTTTGTCGGTTTTATTACCGATGTTTTTATCGATTTTGCTATCGAAATTTTTATCGATAATGTTATTGATTTTGCTATCGATATTTTCGGAACTTATCGATATAATGATCGGTATTTTTTCGATTTTGTTATCGATATTTTTTCTCGATTTTGTTATAGATATTTTGTTGACTTTGTTGTCGATTTTGTTATCGACACTGTAATCGATTTTATGATAGATTATTTATAGATTTTGTTATCGATATTTTTATCGATTTTGTTATCGATTTTATTACCGATATTTTTATAGATTTTGTTGTCGGTATTTTAATCGATTTTGTAATCGATATTTTTACCGGTTTTGTCATCGATATTTTTATTGATTTTGTTTACGATTTAGCTACCGATATTATTATCGCTTTTGTTATCGATATTTTTTGCTTAGTGTGTGCTTTTGTTTTTTTACTTGGATATGCCTTAACCATACCACGTATTCTACGTTTAAATTTAGCGGCTGTATCTCCGATACAGCCTGCAGGCCAAGACGAAGGCGCTGGACTGTTCCTTTTTTTTGTTCCGCTTAAAAAGATCTGCACCGTTCGTTCGATTTTCAAAAATGGGGTATCAAATTAGAGCACTTGGCCTGCAGATGTGCAAACTGGTTTTATTTTTTCCAAAAGAGGTGCCACCTGTTGAACAATTTAAATCAGATTTTTCAATAATCAATACCATCAAATCCGTACCGTTCTTTCACTTTTCAAAAGTGAGGTGTTAAATTAAAGGGCTCGGGCTGTAGATGTACAATAATGATTTATTTTTTTTGGAAAGAGTTACCACCTTTTAAGAACTTATCTATATTCAAATAATTTCAAAAAATGTATCAATTATTCAAAATGGGTATTAATCAAAGTGGTTTTGAAAAGCTTTGCTTCTTAGCTGAAGTATAGGAGGGTTGCCACCTGTTTAAAAAATCATATCAGGTAAGACAAATATGTATAACCATATGGGTGCCT
>NW_023458558.1:12826796-12851765 GCF_013731165.1 Rhagoletis pomonella | reverse complement strand
AAAAATCATATCAGGTAAGACAAATATGTATAACCATATGGGTGCCTAACGGAAGAGATTTCAGAAATTAGCGTATAATAATATTGGGAGGAGGGTTGCCACCTGCATAAAATGTCGAGTTTAGTTTACTTATACCTACACAAGTTATACGAAATATAAAAATATGGAATTCAAGCGAAGGAGTGTTAAGAAATCTTTGGGTTGAACCCTAAGAATATTTTTGAAGTGTTGGAAGAGGGTTGACACCTGTTTGAAAAGTTAAATTACAATTAGTTTATAAGTTGAATGAATTATTAAAGTATGGGTATCAATCGAAGGGGGTTTGAGATTTTTTTTTATTTGTGAACTGTATTGCAGGGTTGCCACATGTTTGAAAATTAAAATTCTATTTAATCCATTAGTTAATCGCAGTCCGGCGAATGAGAGTTAACAAGGATTAAGCTTGAAAATACTTTTGAAGATGGCTGCCACCTGTTTGAAAGGTCTAACTCAATTAACTAATTCAAAAATATATTAAATATAAAAATAACGTAGTCAAACGCTTTGTTTGAACATTTCGAATGTTTGAAAAGAGTTGACAAGTGTTTAAAAAGTTACATTCAAATTCTTTAGTAAGTTGGGTGAGTTATTAAAAGATGGGTATACATCGAAATGGGTTTAAAAGGGATTTAATACTGACCTTTTTTAGACGGGTTGCCATTTGTTCGAACTACCAAATTTGAATTAGTTCATCAGTTTATTGAAATACATAGCTATCACAATGTCAGAAGATTTTAGTTTGAGAATAATTTTGAAAAGAATTTAAAAAATGAGACGTCAACTTGGAGACCTTAGATATTTCATATATTCATATTTGAGCGTGCAGGAAATGTTAATAGCAAAGTGTGATTCTTGGTTTTTTGAGAGAGGGCTCTACTACTTAAACTCGAAATTTTGGGTGGTGTTAATACTGGATGTTAAAATGTAAAAGTTTTTCTTATTTTTCTTTTTCTTGGTTGGTTGGTTGGTTGGTGCTGTAACCGCTTTAGCAATTTTGGCGAGTGCAAATAAACGCCATTCGTAATCGTCAGCTTGTATTTTTCTATTCCTCTTCCCTTGCTTTGTGTTAACTTTTATTGGAAATAAATTTTGTGTGGCAAGTTTCAGCGCAAGGTCATTTGAAAAGTATCCACATATATGTATATAACGAGCCGCTTGAATTGAGTTCACAGAAGTGATCCCACTGAAGATCCCCAGGAAGCTTACTCGAACAATTTTTGAATAGATACTTTACTTCACATGCCTTTACTTGTGCGCATAATATCTTTTTGAATTATCGGTTCGAGCCTGGGTTCGAGCTTTAATCAGGTCTAAACGTAGTGCTTCCAAAGTGGGCAAAAATCTAAAAATTCATTGTCTGCAATGTGAACGTGTTTGGTATTTTGGAAAGGTAATTTACCTATTAAAAGGAATTAAAAAGAAATGTCCCCATAAAATAAATTGTATGCCGCCAGCAAGAATAATAATACGAGTACATATAGCCATGCGTAAGCTCTTCATGGAAACAACTGTCAAAAATACATTATATGAATAAGCTTAAACGCAGGGTGTCCCTGCGGTCTTCCAGAAAAAAAAACATTCTTTTTAATCAAAATCTCAAAAAATGGTAAATTTCAATGGAATGAATAAAAAATATATTATTTTTTATATATTTTTTATTACATAGTACGGGTTTATAGCTTTCGAAACCTAAACCTGCTCATTTTTTCCACTTTTTGAAGTAATGCGTTTTTTGCTAATTCATAAAATAATTTTTTCATTTTTGTCAGTGCAATCATGTCTGCACACTCGTTCGTTAACAGTTGCCACCTGTTAAAAAATTAAATTAAATTTTTTTAATAAGTTAAATGAATTATTAAGAGATGGGTATCAATCGAAATGTATATGAAAAGGGTTTATTTTCAAACTACATGAAGAGGGTTCCCAACTGTTTAAAAAATCAAATTCCGTTTGAATTAAAGGAATTAGATAATTTAGATAGCCAGGTATCACCCAATGGGAGTCAGACGAAATAGGTTTAAGAAGGTTTTAGCTTGCAAATATTACGAGGAGGATTGCCACCTGTTCACAAATTAGTTAAACTAAAATAATAATTGTGTTAAACCAAAGATTTACGACATCCTATTTGTTATTTTATTACACATACATACATACATTGCCAATCGGTGATTTGTTCTGATTACATTCCTTTTAAATTACTCGACTCTTAAATTAGCCCACGTATGTTGTTATTCTTCACTTATTTCTTGGAAAATGTGTACAATTTTTTCTTTTGTCTGATACCCATATTGGTGTACATATTTCAGTTACCTTATTCACTTAATTAAAGTTTATTTGATTTTTTAAACATGTGGCATTCCTTCTACGTGTTTACGTTAGAAATAAAGTATTTGCAAGACCATTTCAATTGATACCCATATTGTAATATTAAATTCATTTAGCTTTGTAATAAAATTTGAAATAGGTGGCAACCCTTTTGCATTTGACACCTCACTTTTGAAAATAGAATGAACTATATGTACATGCCTATGTAAATGCCACAAGAACCCAAATTGTCAACTTCAAACTGCAAAACAAATTGCATTTTTGAATCTAGCGACCTAAATTTTACCAAGAAACGAATTTTCATGTAAATCCGTCCTTAATTCTATTTTTGCCGACATTTTATATGGAAGGAAGCACTATGCTACGTCCAGAAATAATAGAAAAAGTTTATTAAAAATCTCAGGGAGTATTTTTATCATGAAAAACCTCTCAAGCGAACCGGTGCTTCAATAATTAAATGCTTATCTCAAATATTTCCGCTTTCAACTCTTCTGAATGCCATAACAGTGTCACAGAGAATTCACAAGATTTTACCAATAAGAATGCTATGATTTATAAACACAAAATATACATACATATGTACATTTATTTATTTGTAGTTACGTGCATATCTAATAATTAATTGCTTGCACAATTTCAATTATATTCGGAAAGTTATTAAATTTACAAAATTACTACGCTTATTAGAAGAAAATGTAATTGCTTGTGTGAGATATTTGCTAGAATTGAATAATACTCATAACTCGTACATACATACATACATGCGTACTATATATGTGTATTGAATGCCCGTCAGCCTAACAGATAATTGCATAAAATTTTTTTACATATCTACATACTATTTCGATTTGTTTGCAAATGTTCTACTACATGTGTAACTACATTTATACGAAATTAAAATTGCTTGTACGATTTTAACCAATTTTCTGATTTAAATTTTGTAATACGTACATATGTACATAGTATTTGCTGGTGTGAAAATTGTTTTGTATCTTGTTACGAGCATTACTAATAATAAAATTTATAAACGGAATAAAGTTATGTACAAATGTAATTACATAAGCATTTTTTTTGGTAATTTTTGTGTTGCTATAATTTCCAAATATATGAATATTACTTGAGTTTTCTGGGGAATTCCAATAAAGAATAAAATTAAGTAATGGCTTGTGCTTAGCTCAGCGGTAGCGAGATGGCTTGATGCATCGATTTATATGATTTTGACTTCCTCCAAGGTATAGAAAAAATTTCGATAATTTCTATGTATAGCATGGACTCTATTCGATTTCCCCATTTGGGCAAAATTTTATTAATGAACTAACATTTAGTGATCAAATACTTTTTCAAGAAGAATTACAAGAATAGCTATACAAACGTACTATGTGAATTTCCATGAAAATATTAACGAAAATGCAAGTAAATGAGTTCAAACGAGGTTATACAAATTTACATTAGATTGACTGCCAGATACGCAATACCACTACAGTTATCTCAAAAAATCGCGACCTATGCATAAAATACAGCAACAAAATTGCACTGCTCTGGTACCAGGTCACGTTGGTATTCGGTTTTTCGCATCAGCACCCACTTTTCAAAACGAGCCGCATGACCAAAACGACCTTTTATAATATGATGAAGCGCTACGTCCAGGATATGAGGCGCACAGAATGGAATAATTTCGACCACCGATACACGACTTTCAACGCAACACGTACCAAGTTTGTATACCCCAGTAAAATATCTCGCCCGCAAGCTACCATCTTCACACGACTAAGGATCGGTCACACATAAATCATACACCAGCACCTCCTCACCGGTAAACCTAAACCTTTATTGCCCTTTCTGCATGAATACGATATCATTGGAACACATCTTCAACGAATGCTCAGTTTTTGTGAATATTAGACAAAATCATAACATATTTTCAACTTATCAAGAATTATTGAAAACCTCTTCATATGCAAATATTTTGAGTATTTATAAATTTATAGCAGATTGTAACCTACAAAATAATACATAGCACAAAATTATTTAATTTATAATCATAGTTCTTCTATCAGGGTCTATGGTCTTAGCAGCTCGTACTCCTCTATTTAAGATTAGATTTAATATTTTGTATATTTCTGCTAATAATAATAAATAAAATAAATAAAACCTACCACGAGTTGGTTCTAATGGTCCGTAAAGTGACTTTATTTAATGAATATTTAAGAGAGAAAAACCTCAGGATTCGCAGATTTTTTTTTATTTTTAAATGTATTTTGAAACCACTTCTGTTTTTGTCAAGTCTGTTTTGCCTCCTTTTCAATGATTTTTCCGTGCAGCTAATTTCCAAACAGTCCTATTTTTTTTTGTACAACAAAGGATGGTATAAAAGCTAAATGACTTCCGTTTTCGTATGATTTATTTAACTCTAAAGTCATACGAATGTCAAGTCTGACATTATGGAAACACCCTTATGCACATTAGGGTGGTAAAAAAATTAGATAGAAAAGTGGACTTTTCGGAATTTTCCTGCTGTCAACCCTCAGAACTGAAGAATGTCGAAAATAACGAGACCGGTATGCTTTTTAAGTTCGAAATCGGCTAATATTTAACCGTGCCGACGTACTGTGGACTGAAATCAAAATGCAGGACTGAAAACCGTAGAGGCACCAATTCATAATCGATTTGATTATAATAATTATTATTTTCTTATTATAAACTACAAAATTTCCGTAAATACCGGATCGAAATTATTGAAAGTAGGAAAGTGAAATATAATTATAAAGAAATCCTGTTTCTAAGTAGCCGCTTAACCAACCCCCACCAAACTCAGTACGAACATGAAAACCTGTTGAGAATTTTTGAAATTAGACAATAACCACGCCTACCTCACATATAACGGTAATTTACTGAAATACGAGAACTTCGATAAATCAGTAACTATTTAAGCAACTTCACTCAAAATCGATGTCTGCAATAATCTTTTAGCAGTTAGTTAGATTTTTGGAAAATTTTGGAAGCGGGCGCTTTCTCACTACATAGGTGTACACTGGTAACCGATTTTTCAGTGTCTATCAAACTCGGTGCAGTTATTGCATTTGGTACAGAAAAGCAACTTGTTGGAAATTTTTGAATTGGGAATAAAATTACGCCCACTCGTACTATATAAGAAGAAATGCACCTAGCTGCTCTAGAAACATTTCTGCATCAAAAAGAAAATTTTGAAAAAACGACACATCTGTTTGGCGGTTAGGGCTCGATAATATCGAAAATGTTTAAATTTCCATGTAGTTTACGGAAAGAGCTAATAAAGTATGTATATAAAGTTCGGTTTCGCCCGAGCTTATACTTCTTCACTTGTTTATAAATGAACTTATTGCGGCACACATTCAAAACAAAATATATATTTTTTTGACAATAAAGTTCTATTGTCGACAAGAATGGTGCTGGCTTACGATTTTGATCTACTGCCCTACATATCAACAGCGAAAGTGTTGTGGGCAATGATAAAAGAGAAATTTTCTGACACTAATTCCATTGAAACTATACTTCTGATACACAACAATTGAACATTGATACATTTTACTTTTAGGCCGCTTGTAAACGGATTCAATCATTGAAAAATTGTTCAGAGAGAATAAAAATTATGGCTACATGTTTCATACCTTGGAGTGAAATTTATTAAATAAACTTCATTGAGCAAATAAATCGCTGTCAAGCATGACCGCGGTAGAAGCCAAGCTTTTGTTATGTAACATACTTATGCATACATATATACATACATAAATAAATATGTATACAATCGTAACTAAACATATGTACACACATATAGTCATGCGAAAATTAATAGGGACTCGATATTTTTACAAGTTTCTGCTATTATTCTTGTGTTTGTTCAATGTTTATTATTATCTTTTTTATAAAAATACAGCTCATTGTCTAACAAAAACCTTATAAGTCCAAATTTCAGGCTTCAGAAATTAGAAAAATTCGACAAAGTTTTACATCAACAACAAACTTTTTATAATGAACTTTTAGTAAAATTCTAAGAATGGTTAAGTTGTGTAGCCCATTAAATTCTAGTTTCATGTAGCTAAGAAGTCACGTTGATTTTTGATAATGCTACAAGGCTGCGTACTCAAAAAAAAAAAAATTGAAAAGTTTGTAAATTTGTAATGTATTCATTCTACTCAACTTCGGTGTAAAAAAAAAAAGCATAACTCAAATTATTGTAGAGTGCACCCCATAATACTATACCTAAATATTCCACAATACTCAGAGCTGCCATTGTGATTTTTTTAATTTTGTTTGAGATGGCATATTTTCAAAAACTAATTTTTTTATCCAACAATTTTTCAAGAAAAAAGTTTTTTAAATATTTCTTTTCATAGAGAATTTTGATGAGCGATTTTTTTCAATTTTTTACCTCGCCCCGTTCTCGAGATATTTGGAAAACTATTAAATCGATTTGTTTTTGTTTTTTGTGCTGCAAAGTTTTTAAAATGTATTAACAAGCTCAATTTTCATATTTATTTATTATTTATGGTTTTGCATCAATTCTAAAAATTTGAAACAAATCAAACGCAGGAAGTGTGAACCCCGTTCGTTTGTAATGAGCTTTATACAAAAAATAAACTTTACAGAAACAAAAGAATAATAGGCAAAAACTGGTTAAAATTGCGTGTACCTATTAATCTTCACATGACTGTACCAGACTGTGTGCAGCAGAGAATAAATCTACGATTGTTTGTTGACAAGGTAGTTATTATTGTTGTAATGGCATTTTATTGTGTCTGTTCGCTGGCCACATATGAACACAAATTGTTTGTTTGCTATTTCAATAACGTCAATTATAATTAACTGTTGGCTTTTGGTGTATACATGCATATATGTATGTATACATGTATTTGCGCAAAAAAAAAAATACCTACATACATACTCGAGATGAATATTTTCCATCATGAACGTGCGTCAGAGTGACTACACCGATGTGGTAGTGGTTTTGTAGAAGTAATTTTCGACAGCCGCCGCTACTGCAGAAGTTGTCTACTTGAGTAATTATTGCATGTGCTAAGTAGTACAAAAAAAAACATGCGAATTAAAAAAAAAAATATATACATATATATATAAATAAAAATAAACAAAAAAAAGATTATCAAATTAAAGTTGTAAGAGTTCAGCGCACCTTTGACGTAGTGGCGGTGACTTTTGGCAATGATCGATGCTATTGACTCACCGTTGAACTCAAATCAAAACATGCTTTACAATGTATCCAATAATGTTTTTAAAATAGTTTTATGCATTTGGATATCTTTGCTGATTGAAAAAAAAAACAAATAAATAAATGAATTGTATTCGAATTGAACTTATGTTTGCATTTACAGTAGTGAATTCCTAAAATCGCTAAAAACCAAGTGAATTAATGTTTGTCATTATCACTCGGTTGGGCTAAGTATTCATTAATCGGCTTTTGTTATTTGATTTAGGCATGGCTCAGTCTAACAAGTGCTTCAAACGACGGGGTGTCACTGACCACGCATGGAGTGTACTTCACGGTTATCAATTAAGTAATGAAATTTGCTATGCTGTGATGTCTACGAGTGATCTCTTTATTTCAATACGCACCATTTATATTTGCTGCCAGGCTTCTTGCTAGTTAAAAGTATTTATTTATTATTTTACGTTGAACGTGAACGCATTCTTTAGAAAATGCCATAGTGTTAGTTCTTTTTTTATTGCCCATTGTATTGTTTTCATGCTCCTTTTCATCTGTCCTCTACTTGATTTACGAATAATTCAAAGAAGATTGTTAAGTGTCAAACAGCTCATACCAAATCCTACCAAAGGCGTGACAGAGACCCAAAAAGTGTTCTGCCGACACATCCTCTTCAAGGTAAGAAGGGTAAATGGGATTTTCATGTATGCCCATCACGGTCAGGTGTTTGTGTCACGTGACCAGTCAGAAATCCAAAAAGTTGTCTGCCGTCCAATTTGTTCAACGAAACCAAATACCTAGCACACTCCTCAGACATTGCAGGCAACGTGAGTTTCGCCCATCTGGAAGCCTCACAGTTATTGCCGAGCGAGCTATTCATCCAGTTTCCGATGGTGGCTTCGATGACCAAATGTGGGAGTGCTGCGACTGGTTACGGACCGAGGAATACCTGGTCTGAGCCCTCTGGTCAATACTTACATTGTCGATGTTTAATGCCTTGGCTGTCACTACTTATTTTCCACCACGTAGTCCAAACCATTAAGGATTGCAAATACCTTGGATTTGAATAGCGAGGCATGCTTCCAAAGAAAGAGGTGAATTTCATCCTCATTACCTTCTCGATAGACATCAGATTTTAACTCCGAGTCAGTTTTTGAGCCATCCTGAGGGAGCACAACCTTGCACAACCTTCTCAGCAAAGGCGTATTCTCCTGTCCCATTGCAAACACACTTGTATCTAGATCTCTTCCAGCAGTAATCTCCGCCTCGCCCCATTCAGTTTCATACCGACATCCATGGTCATCCCAGTGTCAGGTGCCCCACATATATGTAAAGGTGTACAGAGATGGTAAGTTTAGCAGAGAATCAAGTGCAGCGCTCGGTGTTGTAGAGAAAGTTCTCGTGTAGCACACGGCGTCTGCGCATAATTGATACTGGGTCTGATCATATAGGTATAGACACAGAGGATACTCCTTGGTGACAGATCCCGTGTTTTAGCAAAGACCTGTTTACACTTCCAAAGGGCTGACACCGATTTAGACGTCTTATACCCAAATTGAGATGTTTATGAAAGTTTAGCATCCAGAACTACGCCTAGATGCTTTACTTCTGAACAGATCTGAATTGTGAATTAAACCATCCAACTTCTCCTCCCAGTGAAGAGCATAAAACTAGTTTTGGTTGGCTTAGCGGACAGCGCACGCTCATCAGGCTGAGTATCAGTCATATTCAGTGTTCTTTGCGCTTTCCTGCAACCAACTGACAGAGAGCAGCCCGTAGTGAGGCGGTCCACACTATCTGCCTAGGGCTGGTCGTACCAGGCATCAGAGCAAAAGGGAAATCGCGCTTCTTTGAGGGCACCCCCTTTTTAACTCTGCACATGACATATTGACCTCCTTCTGCCTGAATACTAATGACCCGCTACGTAAGCATGGAATTAATCTAATTTACCAACACAGCAATTATGGCAATCAGACAGGATGTTGAAGCAAAGAAAGAGGATATGATGTATCCTCTAGAAACAGTAATTCTCACACTCCCTCCCTCGTCTGTCGACGATTAGCAGATTTCCAGGGAAATTACACTCCAGAAAAATTGAAATTGTCTCAACCCTAGGCTGTGTAGAAGAACCATTAGACCTCTTGAGGGAAGCCGCTAAATAAACCACTGCTTAATCAGTACCCTGATTTGAACGTATCCTAGGTGGCGCAGCAGGCGCTTCTCCCAAAAATACAGCCAATCCACTCTTCAAAAACTTCGCATAGGCGCAGAATAAATGGTATCATGACCTAGATGAAATTCGATATACCTGTGATCCGGAAGCGAACTTTCGCCAAGGACTCTCCATTTTAGAATTTACCAACCCAAATGGGCGTAAGAAATGTTGGCTTAGTGGCCACTTTCAATATGTTAAGCCCACTTGACAGGATGTACTCGAAAAGCTGATCATACATACAAAGCTCTGTGCTGGCTCGGTGGTCCCAAAAAGGTGCTCATACCCAAGGCAATAGATTTCATGCTCTAAGAAAAAAGTATTTTTTATTAAATACAAATAAAAGTTAACATTTTACTTCATTGCATATTTTCACATTATAAATCATTTATATGAAAGTATTTGTTGGTGATTGGCTTAGAATAAAAATATT
Organism: Rhagoletis pomonella; assembly: GCF_013731165.1. Classification (NCBI taxonomy): domain Eukaryota; kingdom Metazoa; phylum Arthropoda; class Insecta; order Diptera; family Tephritidae; genus Rhagoletis; species Rhagoletis pomonella. Next base: position 12,841,559 of record NW_023458558.1, on the reverse strand, counting down.
TTAGTTTAACGCTTCACGAATTTTTGTATTCTTTCTTTGCATTTTCTTTCTGCAGTGTAACTTCTTACGTTTCAAAATTAACAGTCAACCACTTACCACCCACACGCATTCCACTCACTTAAAAGGTCACTCAAAAAGCTTCAGATAAGTGAGCTTACGCTCAACTAAACAAATTGAAAACGCTTTTAGCCACAAACGCAAACATGGCTCACACTAGCAGTTGTCAGATTTATTCCGGTCTTCTAGTGGCGCACACGCTTCTGTTCGTGTTGTCTGCGCATGCGCATTGAAACTAAACAAGTGAATAACGAACGTAATGTAAGCAAACATAAAAATTAAAGAAGCAACAAGGAAAAGTACCAATAAAAAAAAAAAATATTACATATTTACGCGAATTTTGTTAGTGTATTTGTTCGACTGACTTAACTTACTAACCGACTTGCGAAAGTTGAGCAGAGCGCGCGCATGCGTTGGCCGAAGTGTTGCAAGATCAAGCGAATAAAGCAAAAAGAAAATTTGTGTTGCAATACATTGGCATACATATTTGTAGTTAAAAAAAAAAAAATATTATTAAATAAATAAATGTATGGAATGGAAAAAATTTGTGTATTGAAAGCATATAAAATCGTGTAACTGAAAGAAGTGAAAAACTGCAACCAGAAAACATTTCAATTTTAAGCGTGATAAAAGTGATTTTAAAAGAAAAATAAAAGCAAATTATTTTGAATAGTTTTCAAGATAAGAAAAAAGTGCACGAAGATTTTTATCAAATAGTCGTGTGTATGCGCATCTAAACATACTTGCAAGGGCTCTTCGACAACTCTGCACTTAAGCTATTAATTGGTAAGTCCGCCATAAAAATTTTAAGTTCTTTTCCTACTTAAATTTTGGTAATTATGTTAAACATTTCAAAATCTATACTCATTGCATTAATTATTCAGTTGCTGCCCAAGCAGTAAACGATATCTTATACTTAATTTGCATTTTTAATTAAGTTAGCAAACATTATGTAAATAAATGTTGTGTTAGCATCAGTTAAGCGGCTTTGAACAGTCATCGTTGAATAAATAAATAATATGAGAATGACTCCCAAGTAATTAAAGCTAAAAATTCTTTTTCCAACTCTTTTGGTGGAAGTGCCTTTGAATGAAGCCATTAGCGCTAAGTCATACCCCCACACGTAACTGAATCATGTTTTGCTGCACGTGAACCAACGCCAATGCGATCAACGTGATGCTGTGCCAATCTGCCGCGCATGGGTCTCAATGAACTTGAACATGTGTTCAATCAGCCGGGTTGGCTAATTAACGCTAAGTTGATGAACTCACTTACTCGTGTTATACTTCATTTAATACATTTATTGTCTTGCTTTGATTTGAAAATATGCAGATATCTGGAAGCGGAAATAAAGTTTATTTTAAAACAAGTAAGAAAGTCTAAGTTCGGGCGGAGCCGAACATTAAATACCCGGCGCAAGTATTAAATATATGTTTTCCACCTTTCCGAAAGCTACCGCTACATGATAAGCCGGGGTGCGAAATATTGCAGTTTCAAGCATTTCTGAAATTTACCGTTATATAAAAAGCGGCCGTAATTTTAGTCCGATTTCAGTAATTTTCAACGTTTTGCTTTTAAGTGGCAAGCACAATAACCACACCGAGTTTGGTACAAATTGGTAGAACGGTTACCGATATACATATATGTGATCACAAGTGGGCGGTGCTACGCCCATTTTCCAAAATTTTGTCATAAACGTATTTCTTGGTAAAGAATTGTTGCAATCATCAATTTTGAATAAATTTGCTTCAATATTTACTGATTTATCGAAGATTTTGTATTTCTCGAAATTACCGTTATATGGGATGTGGGCGTAGTTATTGTCCGATTTTAGAAATTTTCGGCAAGTTGGTATGCTGTACCAGGACCAACAACTGTGCCAAGTTTGGAAGAAATTGGTGTAGCGGTTACCAAGATATACACATGTAACCATAAGTGGGCGTGGCTACGCCCATTTGCCAAAATTTTGTAATATTCTTATTTTTCGTATAAAACTCATTGCAAATATCATTTTTTAGTGAATTATCTTCAGTAGTTACTAAAATATCGCAGTTTTCGTTTTTCTGAAAATTACCGTTATATGGGAGGTAGGCGTGGTTATTGTCCGATTTTTAAAATTTTCAGCCATTTAGTATGCTGTACTAAGGCCAACAACTGTGCCAAGTTTGGAAGAAATTGGTGCAGCGGTTACCAAGATATACACATGTAACCATAAGTGGGCGTGGCTACGCCCATTTTCCAAAAATTTTTAATATTCATGTTTTCCGTCTGAAACTCATTGTAAGTATCAATTTTGAGTGGATTATCTTCAGTAGTTACTAAAATATCGCAGTTTTCGTATTTCTTAAAATTACCGTTATATGGGAGGTAGACGTGGTTATTATCCGATTTCGCCCATTTTCAATACCATCCGTCCCACGCCCAAAAGAAGTTCACGTACCAAGTTTCGTTAAGATATCTCAATTTTTACTCGAGTTATCGTGTGCACAGACGGACGGACGGACGGACGGACGGACGGACGGACAGACAGTCACCGCTTAATCGATTTCTCTGTTCATTCTGATCATTTATGTATACATTTGTCTATATCTATCTCGATTCGTTTTGCCTGTTACAAACAACCGTTATGTGAACAAAGTTATAATACCCTTGTGCACAAGTGCGCTCGGGTATAAAAATTTTGGAGTATAGAATCGAGGTGTTATGCGTTAGGCAGCAAATGGTATAAGTTAACCTTACAGAGGGGTGTAATCGCTCCATACTATGGGTGGTGGTAGCGTTGAGCACCGCTATCATAAGGCCAATCCTTACCTACGGCGCCCTGGTATAGCCTAAAGCAAAACAAAAAGCCGCATTTCGAACATAACTGGGACACAGTATTCCAGCCCTTGAGAAACCTTGAATGTTCTTCTCAACGTGACAACTATTGATCTGTACCTAAGGTAGTCGCGATGTATTTAGCTCTCTCTGGGTTTTGGACAGGTAGTTACTATTGAGCTGATTACAATATCCACACCGTAGCTGTGCCATAGCAACGCGGCTCTTGCTTGACAGTTGAAGCTCCGAGTCTAGTGGTTGGTAAATGTATATCCCAACCGTGCCCATTTATTCGAAAATATGCCCCCTACTTGCTGAGCATTTTTTATGCTCCCCTACGGCAAGAATTTGGATCTCGCTGTGCAGGCGGTGACATCAGAGGGCATCCTGTCGCTGTCCGGACTCCCTCCAACTAGTCCCTGCCAATCAAACAGGCGCAGAGTAGTTCAGAACTAGCCGCTCAGTTTCCTTGTCTTTACCCCAGGTGCTGCCGGCGACTTGAGGAACTTTCTGCGGTTTTTTTTTTCCTTTTTGAAAGTTCCGTTTTTGTGCGGGTTTGTTAACCGTCGGAATTGGTGTGCAAAGTGATGTAGCTAGCAAAAAGGGAGTGTTCAATGGAGAAAAATCTTCGGCCAAATCGTTTCAACACATCAACTCTTAGTTTATGGCCGACGAGCTGCTTTCGTAATATTTTAAATATTTTTTCGCGACCGAAATGCTATAGTGCAAATACTGGGCTTAAAGTTGTGCGTTTTTCGCCACAGTACAATTACTGTCATTGTATCAATATACTTAATATTTTTATTACAATATCTTCTTCCAATGAAGTTATCATTACCGGAGATTCAGAGTTGTTTAACAATATTTTGCTGATGTATGAACCTAGTTTTATAAACCGTTCAAGCATACAACACCGTGCGACAGTAAATTTTTCACAGAAAAAAATTAATATATTCGCGAAAGTACAAATTATATTTTTTTTAATTTTTTAAAGGACTTTGAAATTTAAAATATATGATTATTTAAAAAAATTATTTATATTGGGTGCAATTTAGGATAATAATATGGGTATCATATAAAAGAAAAAATTATGTAGAATTATAACAGAATACATTTTTTGGTGCATAAGGATGAATGGGTATGGAAAATGCCTTTTACAAATTTTGTCCTTAAATATCTTTGAAAATTTGCGATATTTTTTTTTTATTATAGTTTGAGGACTAATATACGCCGAATTTCGTCCTACAATCTTTATTACCTTAAAAAGATAAAATTTATTAAAAGCGCATTTTCAATACCTATTCGTCATTGTTAACGAAAAAACTTAATTGTTTTTAAATTCTACAGAATTTTTTCTCTCATTTAGTACCCATATTGTTATTCTACATTGCACTGATTTTTTTTAAAACTTTTTTTTTTGAAATAATCATATCTTTAAGACTTAAAAGTCTTTTGAAAAAAAAATCCTGACGTCAGATTGAAAAACTAAAAATCCAGTATTGCTATATTTGGCCCATAGTTTCGTGAGTTTATCGATTCTTTCGTTTGTTCTGAAATTTTTTTAATTTTTTTAGCACGTCGAATTCCATTTTTTTTTTTTACGTTTAATATTGGTTAGAAATGTTTCCTGTGCTTGCAAGTCCGATTGATGACAATGTAATTAATGAAGAAATTAATCATTTGGATTAGTGAGGATTATTTTTTGATTAGTTATGAATACAGGGTGGGCTACATGGTAATGATGTATCGTAGATCCGCTTTCAAAGCCAAAGTCACAATTTTAAATGCAGATGCATATGTATTTATGTATATATTTAATACTAGGATATTGACACTAAGGGCGGTTACTCAATGTCTGATTAACACGTAACTGTAGGTTAACATCGTTAACATCGTTATCGACGTTATAAACCTCATAACGTATAACAGGGAGTCGATAACGTCGATAACGATCTTTAACCAGCAGTTTTTGTTAGCAGACATTGAGAAACTGGCCCAAACAATATTGAAAGGAGAACGTCTATCATTTTTTTGGCTTTGTTAAGAAGAAGAAAATTACGTTGTAAAAACAAGTTTATAGATTGCAAAACTATATAAAATTCATATAAATTTTAAGCTTTGCAATAATCAAGCAACAACAGTAAAATTTTTTTCTTCCGGTTGGCTATTCGAGAACCTTAAATTCTTGTTAAATGGTAATTATAGTCCATAAACACTACGTTATTAATCAGCTAAATAAATAAGCAATCAACAAAAGCAATTTGCTCTTATAACTTCTTCGAATTTCCTTCTTTTAATTAAAACAAATAATTCAGCGCGCAACTAACTGGTTATTATCACTAATTGCAAAGAAAAAGTTGTATTACCTGCAAATATATGGTAAAAAATTTGTTTCGGTTAGCCTATACGCCTACCATGCACTTTGAGTGTTTTATTATTAATATTCATCTGTGCCTATCAATAAGTTGCGGTGTAAAATGTTGCGTATGCACATTAGGGTGGTCCAAAAAAAAAAGTAAAGTCGGGATTTTAATGCTCTCATACCCTAGGATATACCGAAAAAAATTATACCCCTGTTTTTTTTTTAATTTTAAATTTTCCCATGTATTTTATATGGAAAGAAACAATTTTCGTAGAAATGACATAGAATTCTATAAAATTATTATATTTCGATTGGAGAACTTGTTTTCTCTTCAGAACACTTCCGGTAATAATACCCGAATGATTATTTAACTATTTTCTTTTAATAATATTTTATAGGACCAGTAAAAATATCAAAAAAAAAAAAATGGGGGCACATAAAAAACCGCTAGTATTAAAACATGGTTTTACAATCAATTGGGTATTGTTGTTGGAAGTCACCTGAAGAGAAAAAAGTTTTCCGATCGAAAATTATTGATTTTCAAGAACACTAAAGCACTTCTACGAAAACGTGTTTTTCCCATATAAGTATAAAATACAAACAAATACAAAAAAAAACTTTGAGCGCTTTGAGCGACCTCTAAATATTTTTTGATTTCAAAATAAAAAAAACAGTGGTATAATTTTTTCGGTAGGGGTGAGGGCATTAAAATTCCGCCTTTACTTTTTCACATGCATTTTTGGATCACCCTCATTTACATACATACATACATACTCCTACTCGTACATAAGTAGTCGTTTGTTTGAAAAACGTTGAAACCACACAGCCAACAAAAAATATCTGCTTACGTCGTTTCTCTTGGGAATAAAGCGCATGCGCATGAGTTGCTAATGACTGGGCTTTTAGTGTTCGAAAGACAGATGTTAATCTCGGTATTTCGAGATTTCTTTATTGTGGTACCGAGTTGCTGGTATGTAGTAAAATGCAACCGGAAATGTGTTAGCAAACGTTAGATGAGGTGCGTGGTGTGGAAACAGACGTCGAGTACCAAATAAAATTCTTGTTTATCGATAAAAGAAGTCGCACGATAGAAAGTTGAACTGTCTGAAACCTCCTTTGATATTGAGTGTCTCGCAAAGGCCGTAACTAATTCAGGCGTAGTTGTAGCTGTTGCCCAAAGCAATTTTATACAGTCGGTTTAGTTTCGTGATTATATAAATTCAGATGCTGTGATGTATTGGCAACCTATTTCCTTGCCAGTATTATGAATAGCTCAGCTGGTGGGATGTCAGCTCCAGCAGCCTTGTCGTTTTTCAATCATGACATTGTTATTCACAATATTCCGGTGGAGGCATACTAATCCCGTCGTATCCTAATATCGTCGTATACTAATATCGCCGTATCCGTACTATCTGCTATCATTAAGGTTGGTGGTAAAGTGTTTGGAACACTTGGGGATGCTCTGAATACCCTTCACTTTCTGCGGCGTAATACATTACACTTATGAAAAATTCGATACCACTGTCCCGGGTATTACTGGCTACTATAAGAAGTCTTTCAATTAGGGTGGTTTGGCAACAAGATCCGCCCAGTGAGAAATATGGATTGCAAATGAATGGCTACGATGGAAGAAACTCTCATAGGTAAAATTGGAAATTCCATCCATGAACATTAGTTTCTTAAATAGTATTAGCTCCACCAAAGTAAAGAAATAAAAACAAGCAAAAATATTTCCAGTTCGGGATCGCGGGCCTAACATCCCTAATGAATGTATGTGCATGTTTGTACTACTTGCCAGATTCGTGGGCTTTGCAATGCTACTTATTTGTTTTCATTTCCAATAGCTTCACTTCTTTTTATAATTTTATGGCTTTATGCTGAGTTGCCGGCTTGGCGGCTCTACGTCGCCGGTGACCGATTTGTTAGCTGCGAATGTGCTAATATTTTTATTTTTGTATACCGAAGTATCCACGTGAAATTATATCTAAAAGTGTATACGCTGCTGCGATGCCGGCGATGGCGTTGCCATTTGTGATGCAATCGTTTCGAATGCAGACACCGAAAACGTGTTAAAAATGTATTTTTTGTTTACTTTGCACTGCAATCGATGTTAGACATGTGCATTACGATATAACATAAAAGTCGTAGACAAGAAACTAAAAAAAAACTTAAATATGTAAATAAAAAATAAATATTTGGTGTTTACACTTTTTGTTGTTACAAAAATGGAACCGTGGTTGTTGTTGTTGTTGTAGCGGCTACTCAACTCAGCTCAAATCGGTTTGTCCATCAGACATTGTGATCAGGCTCTACTAAAGGGGGACCCAGGAAGTGCCCAACTTTCACGGGGTTTGATTCACTTGGAGGATCCCCGCATTCCGGGCACTCATTGGGTACATCTACATTCACTCTGCTCAGCCTGCTGTAATATCCAGAGCGAAGTTGGGCTATTGTCGTGCGAGTTCCGCGAGGCATAGTCCCGTCCACATCGGGTGGTTGTGTGCCCATAACGGCATTCACAGCTAGAGAGTCGATGTAGGTCGAGACCGGCTCTCTGTGAATGCCGGTTTATGGCCTGTCGGTATGCTGTAGGGTCCAAGAGTTGTTTTTTGAACCTCTTGACTACGTCCGTCGTCAGTTCGTATAGATGCTTCCTGATGTGCCTTGGCGAGGGCTGTGCCGGAAGAAAGTATCTGTTCGGGTGCCCGCGTCTGTGGTACCCTACTAGGAACTGCTTTCAGAGAATTTTGTTATGCTCACTGATGGAGGGCATGTGGGCATCGTCGTGTAGATAGTGTTGGGACGACATCAGAAGGCATCCAGTCACGGTCCGGAGTGCCATATTCTGGCATGTCTGCAGCTTCATCCATTGCGTCCTTTTAGGCCCCGGCGACCACACCGGCGCTGCGTAGTTTTAAACCGCCGGCCAATGGTCCTGGATGTTGCCAACAATTTTTATTTGTATTTGGCGCTGCCGGCTAACGACTTGAGGACCTTGTTGCGGCTCTGTACTCTATTGGCAATTGTGGTTGCATGCCCCGTAGGTTGTCGAGGATAGCTCCGAGGACTTTCGGGTTATTCACCATCGGAATTGGTTTTCCATTGACGTGAATACCCAACTGCAGCCTGACCACCTTCGTACAGGTGGTGAAAGTGACTGCCGAGGATTTCGGAGGGGATAGGATTAGGCTTTTTGCTGTGAAGAGCGGAGAAATTTCAGAGAGATAACCATTTACTTTCGAGTACAAGTCGTCAATTTCATTCCCGGACACCATTATCGAGCAGTCGTCAGCATAGGAGCCAATTGAGACTCGCTCTTTTAGTTGAGGGACTTTGATATGTAATATTTAATCAAACATCAGCGGGAAAAGGACCCCACCCTGTTGAATTCCGATTTAGTATTCCTCGGTTTTCTGGTTTTACCTCAAAAAATGGCTGGCGAATGTCAATCACTCAGATAATTTGCTGACCACCGTTTGAATCCCTGCGGGGAGTGACTACTATTATTGCTCTCTCACATAAGCGGTTTCGGTTTAGGTCACGAGGTATTTGAGTCTACGTGGTTATATATAATTACATACATACATATGTATATAGCTCGAGAGCCTGATTCATTCCTTTTTGGCTATTTTCTTTCGAAATTGCAAAGACAACTTTTAAAATATTGCTCAACTGTTGCACTACCCACCACTAACCATCGGTTATAAATAAAACTGCAGCGTAAGACGTTGCTCGTATTAATCACTTAGTGTGCAATTGGAGCGTGAACGGCTATGTTTAATTAAATATTTACGAACATTAGCGTTGTTCATTCACCACTTTAACCGCATTCATTAGTGATGTATTCATTCACTGCTTATGCTTTAATGTCTTGCCAATGATTTGTGTAACTGTTTAATTGCATTTACCTAATGGGGCATCGCTCGCGGGCGGTATAATTGGAATAATTAAGTTGTTATGTTATGGTTATAAGTAAACTGCTTTGATTTGGTGACGGAAAAAATGTTGGTATTGCGCCTGCGGAGTAGTTAGACATATGATAAGACGCAGGTTGAAGGCGAATAACCTTCGGCTGACAAAGACAAACTTTCGTTATTTTGGAACCATATAAAAATCTTTCGGCAGCTGCTATGCGGTGGGTAGCCGTTTATACGCAAAGCTCATTCAACAGATTACTTACATATATGACAACTCTTACGTATACAAAAACATTTGACAAACGATGCTCCAGAATTCATCTACTTACAGATATAAATCCGAGAAATAGTCAAACAAAAACGAAAAAGTGCATGCAATTCAAATTGATTTTTGTATCAACAGGGGCATAGTGGAATATTTATATAGGAATTTCATACTTCTCTTCAGGCTTATTTGAGAAATACGATTTCTTCTTTATTTCTTGAAATAAAGCTCTGGATAGCCTTAAAGCGCAGTTAGCACGGGCATAAACACGAAAAACGCGTCAGCTGACACGATCTATCTAATGCGATCTGCGAACTTACCACCACATGACCGTGACGTAGACGTTGCTTCTCTCTCTTTCTATCAACAGCAAACTCGATATGTTGCTACGTAATTCTACGCTACGCTACGTACACGTTCGTGGGTAACCGCGCTCTTAGTTTTAAGCACACAATATTGATTTACTTCTAGTCGATACTTTTAAGTATTGGTCGATACTTGGTACCGATTTAAAAAGTATCCAATACTTTCGATACTCGGTACCGAAATGTTGGAATTCCTAATTAGAGCGCACACCAGCCAAAAATATGAAATAAGTGGCGTTTAGGGGAGCCTCGCCTATAAAATTTCGATTTTAGGGACTAATTATTGTCTTAACTACTTCGCCTAATACCATTTCGAAAAACTTGATTTTAACTTAGGGCTGCCAGACGTACTGGTTTTCCAGGATTTGTCTTGGTTTTAGACAAATTGTTCAGGTGTCATGGTCCACACTCAAATTGTCCAGGTCAATGCAGACACCCAACTCATTTTTGGCGAATTTTCGTTATGAAAAAGTGTTAAGCTTTCCGTTATTAGTAATCGAAAATCGATGACGAAACTTTTTATTTAGCATTTGAACAATATCTGGCGAGTTTACCTACTTCTTTTCAGTTTGTTTGGTTAAAATCTCACTATTAAGCTGTTCTTTTAATTCATAAAAAGTATGCTTCTTTAAGGAATTTATTTAAGGTTCATACCAAATATGTTTTGTTGAAACTTAAAATGCTTATTGAATCCTATTTGAATTGCACAATTATATAAACAAATACATATATACTTAACTTACAAGAAATATATTGATACCATATTCAATCGCATATTCGTTTTTCATTTGGATGATGAGTCCTGGTCGATGGCTTCAGGCTGATGGCAGCCATATTTTAAGTGATTTAATGATGATAACGCGGCCGCTGTGGTGTGGTGGTTAGTGGGGCGCACGAACATTCCGCAGGGCCTTGGTTCAAGTCCAGTTCCCGATCAAGATAAGTATATATAAGTAGAGATTTTATAGCGGTCATCCCTCGGCAGGGAATGGCAACCGCGTCTGTATTTCTGCCACGAAACTAGAAGTAAATAATTTTTTTATTATTTTAAGAAGTAATAAGCGAAATACAATTTTCGTTCAAAAGCAAGAAAACACCTCTATGAAAACTTCTGTTCTTTTCGTCTAAGTCACAAAAGCAACCTTATAAATTTTAGAAATCGATTTTCTCACTGTGTATTAAAGTTCATACATCAAGTGGAGGGCGAAGAAACTCATTGACATTAATATTAAGAAAGAATTGCTTGAAAGCACTTTGTTGCCAACGAAAAAAGTAACAAGTTGATTAAACGAAAAAAATAGAGAGTTGATCAAGATACCAATTTCTTAACGTGAATTTATGTACTTCTTTTTGAACATACCTTCTTAGATTGGATAATAAAAAATACGCTTAAGCCTCAAAAATTAACATAATAGTCATTGTTTAGTTAATTAACGAAGGATCGACATGCAAAATAAATCAAAGCTACTATTGACAGCGAACGCTCGTTCAAACGTCCGTCTTTTCAAGAAAATAAAACAAGTTTTTATATACAAACTAAAAACTTATCAAAATTACGTTATCTCGGAAGACAATTGTTGAGTTCTTAAGTGCAAAAAGGTTAAAAAACAAAAAATATGCAAATTGAAGATACACAATCTATGTACATACATGTGTAGATACTATGTATGTATAGTAACAATCAACTTAATTATAATTTTTATGTGAAAATCCATTGAAACAAATGTCAGCGTTCCTTGGCCAGACGCCAACTGCCGCTCGCTTGCGTATCAAGTGCGTCTGATCGACGTCACGCAGCACGTCATGACGCGTCAGTTCTGAGCACTCGAGGCAAGTATTTATTAAGTAGGTATGCAGTATTTTGTGGAAATGCGTTGAGTGTTTTAATTTCATGGTCAATGCTAGAGCAAGTGTGAGTAATAAAAATGCAAACAAAAATACAATAAAAGCTACGCAATAAAAACCCTCGTGAAATAAAATGTATTTCCGAATTTGAGGTAAATTTTTGGAATACTATTATGGGGGGGCCATAGTTTGTACTGAAAGAAATATCTACTTCATACTTTTCAAAACGAAATTTCTCTAGCCGCAGCATAATCAGTTTTGGTTAGGCTGTAGCCTGTAAGATTCGATTTCGCCGGTATAGTAGATCAAGTTCAACCTAAAGGTCAAAGGTATGTACAATAGAAACTGGTAAGTAAAGGTTTTTCCCCTGTTGTTCACAGAAAAGCGTCTCTTAAGGAACTGAAATAGTCTCATACCTTGACACGGTGAAGGAGTCATCGGGCATCTAGGGTGTACCGAGCTCAGCGGTTTGGTCTTTTTAGTGACCTACACAAGCCTAGCTCTAGGATTAATAGTACGGCAGTTTACTTTGAACGAACTCCTTTTCCAAAAAAGATTTAGCTTCTTGTACGTCCATCTCAGCTTTTTTTTTGGGGGGGCCCGATCAGAAAGTTCCTTCGAATTACTCCTCAACTTCTAAAGCTATATATTCTACCAGGAAAAGGAAATTTTTGTGTCAAATGAATTCAAAATAGACGAGCTACATTCTCCCTCGCTTGACGAAGTACTAACATTCATCTAGGAACCTTTTTTCCAAATATTTTTTAATATTTTTTTCTAGGCCTTAAATGCAATGGGCAACTAGCTGTGCCTTGGAAAATTGATCTTGGAGTCTACAGCCTATCACAAATCCATTCCATATCAACTAATTAATTGGGGAGATCGGTCCCTAGGAACAATTATTTTATAGCACTTTAATAGTTGCTTGCCACCCTCATTACAGCTTAAGGGCCTCTTACAGATTAGAATTTTACTTAACTGTGCCCATATTCTCCAGATCAGTGAGACTATTTAAAAGAACATTTAATAACATTCAATTCAATGCAAAACGATTCGGAATTTATTACCTCTCCATTTTGCACGACCGGTCTTTGCAAAATATTCGTGCGCTTTGCGTACAACGAAAACCTTAAATGACTGGCATTACTGTCACTTAACCGGCTTTCAACAACATTCTTAATTCTAAGCGGATGTGAACAGGTCTGGCTCGAGCCAAAGCTGGCGCGCCGGCAAACCAAGTCAAGCTGGTGTGTGTCAGAAAAATCACTCAACTTAAAACATTGCAAGCGCGTAAACTGAAAATGTTGAACAATGAAGGAAGTTAACTTAAAAATAAACGTTAAAAACGTAAAATTAAATTAAAAGGAAATACATTAAGAAAGATTAATATTTTTTGTATAGGTTTTTTTTTTTTCATCGCAACTTCACATCATTAATATCGAAGTGCAGTCAGTTGTTGTAGGCACTCAGTCGACTAGCCACGCTTAAGTGTGCGCGGCACAGCATAAACGCGTTCGAGGAGTGACCAAATAACAAAAACAAAAAAAATAATAATAATACTAAAGCAAAATAGTGCTATAGACCCTCCTAGCGGTGCATGCGGTGCCACAAGCAACATTTTTCCGCCTCGCATTATTACCGCAACAACAGCTTCAGTCCACTACTTGAATAACTGAGGAGCGCGTGAATTGGTGAATGAGCTGGAGCTGTGCATTCCAGTGAGCGAATAATGAAGTGAATTGTGTGTGCGTGTTAGCAGTTTAAAGCGTCTGACTCGAACATTTACTTACTTACTTACTTACTTACTTATTACTTTACCTGTCCGACAGGTTTTGCGAATTCTGTTTATTTTTCGTTTACTTACATATATGAATATTTTTTTTAAATTTTTTTGTTTGCTGTGATGCTGTTATTTATTATTGTATGTAATCTTAAATGTGATTGGGTGCTGCTCACCACGTTTGCTCTCGTAGTTCCGGTATAAACTTAAGTACATACATACATATGTACATAGATATGTAGTATTCGCTTGCGTAGCTTGTCTGCTAGATCTGTGAGTCTTACTTAAATTGCGGATTTTTTGTTATTTATTTTGTTTTTTGTTGTGCTCATATATGTATATTTTTGTTGCTCTCGTGATTACAGCTTAAATCCGCATATCACTTAAGTACGTCCGCTTGGGCCCGATTTCGTTTTATGGTGAGTCAGTCAGTGGCGTTCGTTTCCGTGGTGCGTTAGCGAAATTTTTACTTCCCCCTTTCTCAAGTGTGGCTCAGGAAAATGTGTTCACTTACGTAGGTACGTGCGTATACATGCATGTATATTTACGCATAATATTTTTGGCAGTTTTTATAGAGCATACATACATTGTTATGTTTCGGCGATTCTTTTCTAGTGGCGAATAATGGTTATCTGATAATGAGGCAGATGTAATTCTGAAAGTGAATAGATTAATGAATAAAATTTAATGAGGTTGTAAACACATGTAAAACTGAGTTCCGTGAATTGAATGTGGGCCTAAAGAATTTATACTTTGCTTTAGGTCAGTTTGCATAGGGAGTGTTTCATACCAAAACGGACGGTGTTCACACTTCATCTGTTTGATTTGTTTCCAATTTATAGGGTTGATGCATAAACATAAATAATAAATAAATATGAAATTTGAGCTTGATTAATACCGATTTAGTAGTTTTCCAAATATTTCGAGAACGGATCGAGGAAAAAATTAAAAAAAAAACGTATACACACATGAAAATTCTCTATGAAAAGAAATATTTTAGACTTTTTTTCTTGAACAATTTTTCACATACAAATTTTTTGATAAAAAAAAATTAATTTTTTATGCCATCTCAAAAAATAAAATAAAAAAATTACAATGGTAGCTCTGATATTTAATTTAATTTATTTAATTTTTGTTATAAATTTTTTTTACACCGAGGTTGAGTAAAATGAGTACATTAAAAACTTAAAAATTTTTAATATTTTTTTAGATTTTTTTTTTGGGTATGCAGTCTTGTGCCTATTACATTTTAAATTTTCAGTAAAGTGAAAGTTTTAGGCTACTGCAAAAATTGCGTTAATTCTAATATTTTTTATGCTGACGGCTTTTTGAACCTTTTTTTCTTATGGAAGAAA
>NW_023458558.1:12816449-12826786 GCF_013731165.1 Rhagoletis pomonella | reverse complement strand
GAGTAAATATTTAAAATGTCATATGTATGAACTTGAAGTAAAGTAATTCAGACAAGGAGAGTCAGTTACTAGCGAAATTCGACCGCTCTCTAGTTTTTACAGTTGCCAAACCTTTTTTTCACCGACTTCAACAAAAGGGTAAGGTTATCAATTCGTCGGAATATATATATTTTTCTTTATGTATGTTACCGCATAACTTAGGGCCATGTCAACCGATTTCTATAATTCCTTTTTTAAAGGAAAGGTTCCCTCAAAGGTGGTCTCATTCGAATTTGCTTTAAATCCGATCAGTGGATCTTGAAGAAATTAATGATAATCTTAAATTTTTATATGGGAAGTGAAATCGGTTTTGTTTTTAACTTAAAAATTACTTGTTCCACCTTCCTTTTAGTTTTTTATACTTACATTTATGTATGGCTCCGTATCATTCACCTTTGTATTCGTTACAATCGCTGTCTTCGTACTCGTCTTTGGATGGCATGGCCTTCGTATTTATCGTCGTATTATTCTCTTTTGTCGTCATGTTTGTATTAATCTCCGTTCTCCGTATTCGTCATCGTTTCGGTGCTGTCTTTATGCTCGTCTTTCTCATCTTCGTGTTCGTACTCTTTCGTATTCATTTTCGTGTTCTTGCATTCGTATAGGATTTCATCTTACATATGTATACCATCAGATTAGATTCATGAATTGTGCACTTTGTATGGTCTTGCTATTCAGCCCAACAATTTAAACCTAGACCTGTTTAAACGGAAAAGAAAAATTGGAAGGTCTCAGCCTTCTGTTGGAAAGAAGCGCAAGCCTAATTGTCTCCGAGTTCAAGTTAAATTGAGCGCTTAAAGTTCTCGAACAATTCAGACTTCATGCCTACATTCGTCTATGGCCAAAACCACGGTTTCTATGTAAAACCGTTCATAAAGCCAGGCGTGGTTAGGCATTACTGGCGCCATGACTACAGCATCAGGAGTGGACAGGAAGATTTTGGTGAGAGCAATATTATTTGCTTCTGTCTTCAAATTACCAGTTTGCAACCAACTGATTGGAGCCTTTTTCATCATTCAGAAAGATTCTGATATTCTCTTCAACAACTAGTCAAGGGTTGCAGTTACGTACGAAATGTAAGTTGATTATGTCAGACACCATCCATTTGGGTGGACACGTTGTTGATTCGAGTGTTCTTAGCATGCGAGGAGCCAGCATCAACTCGGATATCTTAAGATCTAATCACGTCTCCGTAAATGTAGCTGCCATCACAGTGAACAGCCGAGAAATTTTGCTATCGAATCTCAATTCTGTTTAAACAAGAAATTGTTCATCGGCGATTTATATATTAGTAGTGAAAGAAATTTGAACCGCTGCGCAAGACCTAGTTATTATCGTGTAATTAAAATATTTTGCTATAATAAATATTCTTTCTGTTTTCACCCTAAAATCTTACCATATACTACACTACATATAAGCATACATACATATGTACATATATTTACACCGCTGCTCATCTAGCAGATTGAACAGCTTTAGGAAATCGTAACTCATTTCCTCAATCATTTTCCAGCAAGTGCCGGAACTTCTAGGAGTTGAATTTGAATTTCCACAATTTCCTTGGCCAAGTGACCCTTTGCATTGCCGCTATTAAACTCAAGGTCACCAAATCGCTTTAATATCTCCATACACCTGCGGCACGTTTAGCAACTAAACAACAACATAAGCTATGCAATTGCTTTGCCATCACCGAAAATGCCGCCAACCGAAGGCTTAGAGGCATTAATGCGTTCATTGGATGCGCACTTCACTTTCGATGGCGACAACGTGATCGCCCTGTAAACGATGTCATTTGCAAATGGGGTCCAACCAAAACAACAACATGAAAACAACAATTGCTAGGCGAGTGATCGGCCAGCGCCCCCAGCAACAACACAGCTGGCCATTTGAAGCCAGCCAACCGAGCAACTAACAACAACAAATGAATATTTGGGCGTGCTGTTGTTGCACACACGAGTATGTATGTATGCAAGTTCCATATGTAAGTGAGCAACATTGTATATTTCGATGGTCCTCTGCAATAACGGCACAACTCAAAATTACATGTTTTTGAGTTAGATAGCGGATTAGGTTGATAAATAGCCGTATTTTTCTATGGCAAATCGACATAGGCTTAGTTGTTACCAATCCGGCAGAAGCGCTGTTTTGCCATTTGTCAAAAACCTAAACCTTACTACTGAACAGTGGCACATGGCTCACATTTATCGTGAATATAGGCATAAGTCAAAAACTCTCGATAGGTTAGTCACGCTTTTATGCGAAATAACGACACTTTGTGCCGTTGTTCAGCAATACAAATTGATTTTTTTTTTTGTTTAACTACTTACGAGTTGTTACTTATTTTGGATTTTTGCAGTCCAACACTTACCAAAACTTTAGAAAAAATAATAATTTGAAAGCTTACAGAAGCTCCCCTACTGAATAGCTGCAAATAATCCGGAATAATTTCATTATAAGACAAATCTTTTTTTGCGAAATTACGAAACACAAAATCTTTAATTAGCTCTACTGAAATATATGAAATTTTGAGTTGTGTCGTTATTGCAAAGGACCATCGATTTTTATAAATGTACATAAGTAAATGGCATACTGCATACACATAGCGTTGTAAATACTATGCAAAGGTGTGTAATCACGTCTGTTGTAATGACAGTGGACGCATTTTTTTCTTGCTGGGTTTTTCTGCGGTTGCACACAGCTCAAAAAAAGGGCTAGCAATGGTGTCATTTTTTTATTTTGTTTTCTTCTTTGTTGTCGTTATCAGTTTTGTAGGTGAAGGCTTTGTGCCAATTCAACCGGCAATTAAATGCACGTCAACAAACACGCATCATCACGCGAACGGGTGAGCGAAGAGCACCAAGAGTCAAGTGACAAGCATTTTAATTCAACGTTGATGGTACCGCGGCCACGCTCGTACCGAAACAGCTGTTCATTTTGTTGTTGTGTTTGTAAATATTATGGCTTTGTTAGTCGTGCGCACGGGTCGTTCCGTAAGTGACTATATATGTATACCGCTGCGAAAGATTGCGAAAGATTACAATTTCATTGTGGCTACTGTAGCTAAAGCGGTGATTCATTCATTTCAAGACCAAATCTTTAATCGTTGACAAAAGCTACTGATGGCTAAGATATTATTCGTCTTATAAGGCACTTCTTCGCTGAAGTATTCAATCTATAGATTAGGATTAAGACTGCGACTTATCATTACGATTATGATTATGATTGTGATTAAGATTATGAATATGTTTATTATTTTGACGATTGTAATTAAAATTATGATTATGATTATGGTAATGGTTATGATTAGGATTACGATGCCGGTTGTGGTTACTAGTACTTTTTCGATTGAATTAAGTATTACGGAAATAAGCCACTGATTAAAGTAGTATATACTTAGTCGCATCCAAATTTGGGAAAGCTTTTACAATATTTAAATACATACCTAAATATATACTGCTCTTCCAATTTTTTTCAAATTCTTATGCTTCATTTATTGCAGTTATTGTCATCACTAAAAAGTTGATCTTAACTGCCCGTTGAAAAATGTTAAAAATTTGCAAAATAAATGCATGCCCAAATGGAACACTTGGCCTGCATCTTAGTCGAGCACCCTGGGATCCATACCCATGGGTGAGTGGCATACAGGAGGGCTCTAGCGCAGAAGAGGCCGGTATGTGCGTCGGTGATACAGTACTGGAGTTCAATGGCAGTGATGTGTTGGGAAAGAAAATCTTCGAAATCGCAACGAGAATACGTGAGCATTGGCAAAGTGGTGCAACCGATGTGACGGTCGTGATTTGGCGTAAGGAAGTAGAGGCGGATAGCTGCTGCAGCGACGAAAATGAGGAAGATGATGATGAGGACAGCGACGCGCAGGAGCATTTTACAAATAGCAATGACAGCGAAAGAGCAGCAGTGGCGGTGGAAGGTAGAAGAAAGGTGAGTTGAGTGGATTAGTTTTTTTTTTTTTTTTTTTTGAAGTTGGAAGAAACTTTGCAGTGCAGTCAAGCGCTGAAAATTTTTAACATGACAATTTACTGTTGCTGTGCAAGCGCACAGAACGTGTCGAATGTGGTGCATTTTGTAAGTCACGCGATGGTAATTTTCTTACAGCTTTATTTTATTTTTATTTTTATTTTTTACGAAATCTTGGCAAATTAGTGTAATCAACATGCTTTGCTGTTATATAAGTAATGCAGTAGCAAGTAAACATTAGCAATAGATTGACTTGTTTGTGTTGTTGTAATGCTACGCTGCCAATGTAGGTCAATAGTGTTACTTCAACGGTAGATATTAAATGCCTCGCTAAATTTCATAGCTGCTCTAGCAGAAAGCAACGTTGCGCATGCAATGAATTCGGAAATCATTTTGTTTTTTTTTCAATATTTTTATGCATAGTTAGTTAAGTTATTAATTAACAGTTTAACGAAGCAACACTGACGGTCAAAATACTATATTTGTAGTTAATTATATCTACATAAGTGCGCAGTTAAGAGAGAAAAAAACAGCGTTCCCGCACAATTTCGCTAACACCGTATGTATGTATTTACATATGTCCAATACAGTTTAACTGCCGTAATTATCACTTAAATTATTTAGTTTAACATCTGATCTTTGACGGACACCAGCGATACCAGCGCACAAATGCTTCCCACTTAAATGTTGCACGCAAACGTTTTCATTTAATCGGGCAAATTGGGCTTACAGAGGACAGCAAAGCTTCTGCCGTACACTTTCAACGAACATTAGCATTACCTAAATATTAATTTAATTATTTCAGCACGCTCTGCGCCTGCCTACGTACAAACACATTAATATCACAAACATTCACTGTGCAACACAACTTGAACCTACCTCCTCCTCCCCTCCCCACCCCTCTAGTTTGACAGTCAAACGGTTTTATTGAATTATCCGTGCAGTAGCGGCAAGCATTACAATTTAATTGACCTAAATATTCAAGTATAGGCTGCCTACCGAATTAATTGTACACACACCCGCACACACACAGACATATGTACACTCACGTAAACACATAGACTTCCGATTTAACAGAAGCTGCTTGCTGCAGCAAAACGGTAACATATAGCTGGGCGCATGAACGCATATCAATTAACAAAATCTGCCATTCAAGGTCATGTGTAGGGAGTTCTAGATAGTAGGCACTGAAACAAAAATTGCTGCTTGCCTATTTACTCTTACTATGTAAGTATATGTAGGTATGTTTGTGTGTCAATTAGGGCTGGGACTAACCGTTTATGCGGATATCCGGACATACATTCGTATATTTATGTGGATAAAGAAATGATGGGATATTATTCGGATTTCGGCGCAATGCCATCTATTTTCTGAAGCTTCGGAGACGTTTCCTAGGTATACATATAGAAGTTCCACTCCTAGATCCCAAATCCTAAAAAAGGCGTAATTATCAGGTGCTCATGAAATTTGAAATGATACCGAACTAATCCAAAATTTGTGCTGAAGAAGTCTTGAAATAGTTCTGAAAAAGTCGTGAACTTGTCTCGAAATGATCTCGAAGAAGTTTTGGAATGATTCTGGAATAGACGCTTACTAGTCCTAAAATGATTCGGAACTATCTCCAAAATACTGCAAAACTAGACCTAAAATAATACCGAACTAGTCCTAAAATGCTCTTTGAATAAGGTCGAACTAGTATCGAAATGGCTCAGCACTAGCCTCAAGATGGCTATCAAATAGTCGTGGACGAGTACTGAAATGGTTCTGAACATCTTCCGATTTGTTCCGAAATAGTACCGAAATGATTCCTGAAGAAGTACTGAAACAGTTCCGAAATGATCCCAAACTAGTCTTGAAATTGTGCTAAACTAGTCGTGAACTAGTCGCAAAATGGGCTTCAAATAGTCGTGAGTTCTTCGAGAAATGTTCATTTGTACATACAAGAGACTATTACAGATTTTCTGCTGCCTTACACAAGTAGGAGTTACAAATTTTAGCTATATCGAGAGCTAAGATATTAACATATCAAAAACCCTATAATGTGCCTGCTTTCAATTCGTGAATTTTGTTCAGAATTAATCAGTTCTGGATATGCGACTGGAATGACTTCTGGCGTTTCGATGAAAAGGAAATTCATAAAACTCAAACATTTTCCAGGAATTTTTTTCAGTTTTACTTATGAATTATTAAGAGCATTTTTTTTTAAATTCTGTGTAATTTTTTGCTAGTTTTTAGGTCGACAAAAGCCCTGAGTTATGTACGAGTGTCATAGACGGTTAAATAACACTGTTATAGCCGCAAAAAAGACATGGCTGGGCAGGACGGTTTCACCGCATTTGGGTAAGTGATATCGAACTGCGTCATTAGTTTTCTCCACGCCTTCGTATACATTTTTTTACCTCTTGCGGAAATTTTGCAGCTGTTTTCCTTATTAGCTTTCCTTTGGAGCTAAATTAAAAAAAAAAAAAAAAATTGTACGAAGATAAATTAGAGGGAAACCATCGTGGCCTGAAAAAGCTATCATAGTCCCATTATTTATGCGTTGACTATGTGATGTCATGGTGATTTGGCATCAGCGACCGCATAATAAATTATTGGATAGACCACGACTCTTTAGAAGAGAACTCTCAGAGAGCGGGTGCTAGAATCGAGTGGCGTAGATAGTATCTTCTGGCTATCGCAAAATTGTTGGATTTCTTTCTCAGTTTTCGATCAGAAGATATGCATGTGTTTTGGTGGATGTTCTATGTTCGCTTTCCGCCAAAATCGATCATATTCAGTCTATCACCTGGTGGCCTCAGAACTTCTACTCCTTATATAACTTATTTCTCAAGTCCTTTAAACGCTTTAGCTCTTTTGAATACCAAGGAAACTTGTATGGTAATTTAGCGCGTATGGGTATATATTCTTTGCATAAATTAAACTCGGTACTTCTAAACTTATCAAAACAAATAGTCACATCAACGACGCCAAAGCTTTCATCCCAATTGATATTTAAAATATATTTTTGTTAACTTATTAGTATATTTCTCAAACTGCTGGAGTAATCTTCAAAACTTTGGCATCCGTACTTATGTCATTTTATAGATCTAAAAAAAATCGTTAAGCCTCTCAGTGTTTTCCACTTCTTCATATTTTTATTGAATTTTTATTTTATGATTTTTTCGCTTTATTTACTACTTTTAAAACCTCCTTTTTCGTGCTTCCCAATTAAAGTCATTTACTTTGCAACTGCCAATTTTTTCTAAATTTACTTTTCTGCTGTATTTTCTATTTTCATGTGACCATTGCATACTTTGCAACTTGTGGCAGCGCGCACATCAGCATCAACAGCATACCAGTATTAATCAGCAGTCATTGCAGAAGTTCGCCACATGCCTGCAACACATTGCCCAATTATTGGAGTGTCCTGTTTGCCTTGAGGTAAGTTGCATGCGTTGCATATCGATGAGTTGTGTCAGTAGTTTGATGGCATTTAAGGGGAGCGCCGCTATTAACTTTGTCCGGCTGCCTGCCTAGCTGACTAACTATGACTAACTTGGCGGTGGTGAGGGCGACTGTCGGTGGTGCGGTGATTGGGGGAGCGTGCTCATGAATATTTGCACGCACACAACATAGAGAAGTTTGTGTATGTATGTACATATATTTGTATAGAATGTTTGTGTGCTCGATATGCATAGTTAGGCAATAATAACGCCAACATAGTGAATTGAGTACATGTACGAGTGTGCGTGTGTATGCCAGCCAATTTATGTAGGTTGTTAAGCCGTTCGACTGCGGGACGTGCTGAGGCGGTTAGTCGTGCGAGCAGTCGAAAAGTCAAATATGTATGTACATCTGTATGTATATATGTATCTTGAACAAGTGGTCAGGCATACATACATACATACGTTTATGTACTCGTATCATTGTGTAATTGCGCCGGGTTGCAGTTGCAATTGCTAATCACAGCCGCGCGGCGTATGAAGGCAAACTTTATATTTACTTTTGCTTGCTGCGCTTTGCAATTGTTATTAAATATTTGTTCTGCAACAAACTTCAAAAAGAAAACAAAATCGTTGCAACGAAAAAAAACGATAGGAAAAAAAATGCATTCAAAAACCATTTTAAGTAAACATTAGGAGATTTTATTTGTACGCGCGCTCACAAACAAAAGCGGCTTGCATATACACACACACACACACACGCTCGCAATGGCAATTTGGTATGCCTGCGCTAAGTAAATGTGCACAACTGCAACAAAAGTGAGTGTGAGAGTGTACGACTGAGTGGGTAACTAACAAGCGCGCATACTTAAATTAAGTTTGCTTTTGCCAAAGTTGCAAGCTTTTTGCGCACACTGCACTGTTTTCCGCGTCGATGTTTACTTAACTACATTCATACTTACATTTGTATGTATGTATGTCCATACGTATTTCCGCGTACATTTGGGTACTTTTGCAAAAAAAAACACACGAAAAAGTCTAATGTGGTTTGTCCAATCAATTTACGAAATGCTACCCGAGTCCAATGCGTTGTCGAATTGTTTGCTTGACAAACGGGGCGTATGAGTAACTTAAAAAAAAAAGAGAGAAAGCAAGTTGCTGTTTGACTATTGAGCGCAACAAAAGATTCTACTGAGTAAAAGCGTTAGGTTAGGTTAAGATCAGTATCTATTCATTCAGCTGCTTTAAGACACTAATAGAATTTTCAGCTGTGACTTCCTTTTAGAGAAGGCATGATATATAACACTGGATCACAAGTAAGCGTTTTTTTTTGTCCACCGGATGCCCTTATACAATTGCTATGTAGAATTGTTCGCTGATTCCGAAAATCGAGCTAATTGTTTTCTATGGATAAGTTTTAGAGATATTTGCAATTTGCCGTTTTTCAGCTTAAAATATTGGTTTCACTTGTTGCCGCACTCAGATTCATTTAACAATAACTTAAAGTGTTCCTCAGTAATGATTTGAAAAAATTCCCTCTCAGATTCGTTACCGGCATTTAATGGACACTAAAGTTAAGTAAAGAAAACCCTTTTCCTAAATTTTTAAAGAATGATTTTGAAGCATTTTTCATTCATCTTTTTTATTTTTTTTCTTTCATTTTCTCAAATATAAAAATAGTTTTTCGTGCTAGAAAAAAATTCCAGTTTCCTTTAGTTTTTTAGAAAACTTATTGCTAAACGATAAATATAATAACGCTATCTCCTCATTAGCAGAGCTTTCAAGATAGTTGCCGGAATATAAAGACTTTTGTCTTTCAAAAGGCTGTGGTGAGTTGAAAGACAAATGTTAGTATTTTTTTAATACAGGTACGTACAATTTGTTAACTCTTGTTTTTCAAGTTTTGGATCACTTGTGCCAATTGAAGCGGAGGCGCTGGAAATTTCATACATAACACAGGCCAAAAAAATTTATTTTGACTAAAATATTACAATCCTATATGGGATTTGTCCCGTGTGGCCCGAATCTGATCTTAAAAATTTTTAATTGGGTATAGTTTTCAAGCAATTTGAATTTAAAGGTGTCTTCCTCATCTTCATTTCCACTGCTCGTGTCAGTGTCCATCGGTATTTGGAGATTAAATCATAAAAAAAGCAATGTTGAGGTTTTCATATCCTCCCACACAGACAAATATATTGCATCAATTTATTGTTTTACAGGGGCTGAATAATGTTCAAAAACGCGTTTTTCGACATCTCTAAACATAGGTTGCTCGAAAACTAGAGCCAATCTAATATCTTTACTGTCAAATGCGGATTTTATGGGAAAAATCCTTTAAGAATCGGCTGTAATATTTTGGTCACAATAACATTGTTTAAATTAATCTAATTCTAAATAAATCTAATTTTTTCGCGTTAATTCATACGGCATACAAAAATTCTGTGCAGTATTTTTACTTTTTTTTTAAGTAGAAAAGCACCACGCAGCGCATCCATTCAAATATTTCACTTGTTTTCAAATCGTTATAACCTGTTGCGCGAGCTTCGAACTACAGAATTTACCTAAAGTGTAGCCTAAAATGTCACCTTTCAAACGCATGTCACTTTGACGCCATTGGATTAGTGTTGCCAGATATATCGTGCATGATCTTCAAAAGTGACACAACTAAAATTTTGACATTTTTGAAACTATGCATTAGAAATGTACACATAGCTTTTATTTAACTTTCAGCAAAAGCTGCAGTAAATTTTTGTTATAATTTGTTGAAAAAACCTAAGGTAAAGTCTCGCTTGCCCATATGATTAGCATGTGCTAAGAAATAGTTTTTCGCCATTTCTGACGAACGGGTAATTTTGAGTTGTGTCACCTTTGAAGATCGTGTGCGATATGGGCATTAGC
>NW_023458558.1:12809795-12813449 GCF_013731165.1 Rhagoletis pomonella | reverse complement strand
ATTGCAAATTGGATTTATATGGTTTCTTAAGAATTAACTATAATTAAAAAAAAAATTTTTTTTTAAATAAATAAAACATATAGTCAAATCTTGTAAATAAGTACTTATGTGAGTGAATTTAGTTATGATGGGAACAATATGTATGTAAATATGAGTGCGTGCATTTAATTACTCTAACTGTATGTTTAATGTGTTGTGGATTTTATGTCAATGGCACCACTGAGCTTTCAATATTACAACTAATGCTAATTAATTCATGTAATTGCGATTTGTAAATTTGTACATTCATTCATTTGTTTAGTACGTATTTAGTCTTTATATAGCTGAACATGCAAATGTATTTGAGTGTTGGAACATTTGCATGTCAGCACTGCGTGCTTACTTAATATAATTAATTTTATAATATTTGGAAATAGCAAAACAAATATACACACATATATGTACTTAAAAACAAATTCAGCAAACCACAAACAGCGCTATAAGCTTGTAAAATCTAGCTTGCATCTATAGTACAAACTAACTAAATTTGTATTTATAATATCGTTTACTCTTTCTTTCAATCTAGGTTATTCGTCCACCTGGTTGGCAATGTTGTAACGGACATGTGTTATGCAACAACTGCCGCAGCCGTTCGCTCAAATGTCCGGTGTGTCGTGTGCCATTGGGACCCAGAGGACGCTGCCTGCTCGCGGATAAATTATTCACCGTGTTAGCTGAGAGTTTTCCCTGTGATGGCGGTGAGTAGATATGTACATAGGTAGTATATTTAGTAGAAACCACAAAAACAACTCAACCCACAGCTTTTGGTTTTAGTAGAGATTTTGAAGCTGCTTGTTTTTTCTCATTTCTTTGCATCCAAATAGCACAAAAAAAGAATTTTCCTAAAAAGTTATAGTCTTCTATTTTACACTCATTAGTTTGAAGAAATGCTAAAGTTACATACATATGTATGTATATATAAAAACTTCACTGCACTTAAAGTGATTAAGGGTAGAGAAGAGTACGGAATGGAAAAAACTTTTGCAGCAGTTCGCAATATAATAATAATACCTACATATTATAATAAAATTTTACCATGGCAATAATCTATGTACGTACGCAAAAAAAGATAACAAAGTTCTAGAGGAAAGTATATTAAGATCGCCAAAGAAAATCAACTTCAGCTTGTCGCCACTAATGACCTCTCCAGCGCCCAATTACAGCCATCCTACAGCTTTATATGCAGACAACTTTTGCAACAATCATTAGAATGTGCTTATTAATTTCCGTTTAGTTGCCGTTGCCACTGACAGCGCGCTTGAGCTTATACTTTTGTCATCCGTGTCTTCGGCACGGCATCTTTCACGCCGTCAGCTCCATCCAAGCCTCATCCAAGACGCTCTCTACTATCCATTTCTATTTTTTACGCTGTTGGGGGTTATAAGTTTCATTTAACGTTTTGCAGACTTTTTTTTTATTTATTTATAGTACATATACATTAGGGTGGGCCTTAAATGTAGGGAGAAAATTTCCTAAGCCTCAACCCCTACGTCGATGCTACTATTGGAGACGGTTAAGACGTCTCGCACAGGGGGCAAAGTTCAGATTACCCTATGATGTCGTCATAGCCGACTTCAATCGGGACTAAAATTTATATGCGTTATCTTCGACTTTAGTAGTATCGATTTTGGGCATTAAATGAAAAAACACTTTCTTTAATTTGTTGAGTTCTTAGAGGCATCTGGCCTTTGACCCCTTTGCGACACGCCTTAATCGGCTCCAATCGAGATTCCGATTATGGTAGCATCGATTTCGGGTATTATGTATATGAAAAAAAAAAATATAATAATTTTAATTTTAGGAGTCTCCATAGAGGAATCTGAACTTTGCCCTCTGTCCGACATGCCTTAACCGTCTCCAATGGCGATCAAAATTTATATGTGATATCTATGACAGTGGTCTTACCGATTGAAGCGGTCCGACAGAAAAAATCGTTCCTGTGATTTTTAAGGACCACCCTAAATACTTACATACATACATAAGTTTTTTTCTCGCACTTCAACTTGTTGGCGCTTCCTCAACTTTTCTTGAATGACGTTCAAATTTGCGTTAAGATTTAGCTGATGTTTACAACCATTAATGATGTCAAATAGACCTTTGGGCGGCAGCGGCGATTGCGTACAAGTAGAAGTGCAAAAAAAGTTCGTAAAAATTACTTAGGAACTACAAGGATATCATAAACTAAAACGCAGTGCTTTTAACAGAGGAGTGTTTAGACAGCTGGCTAAGAATATTTTTTATATAAAAAAATTTTTGGTTGTTATGGCTACAAATTATTAAATACGCTCTGCGCCTTTTATTTAATAAATACCTGCGTACATTAGGGTGTCGCAGAACACAAAGGAGACTAGTGGTGTTCATATACCAATAATAAGAAGTATATAATCAAATACCTGTGCCAAGTACTGAGTAGTTCTTGTACTTCGTCTGCACGATTGAGAAAAATAGAGGTTGCGCCCATCACGGTACCGCTACTCCTCTCTCAGTGAATTTGACAGAATCGTTGTTTGTATGACGTCACACTTGTGCAACTTGTTTACGTTTTCCTTGCAACATTTTTCTACTTCTTCCATTCTTGCTGGCGTTTTGGCATTTCTCTCTTGCAATTGCACCAGTGTGACGTCACACAAAAGTTATTCTCAAAAATCCTCTCTGATGGACGCAATCTTGTATTCTATCATTCTTGCTTCGTCCGTCTTCCTTCCAGCTATATATAAGCATGCAGCGGGTTTATTTTGCATTCTAGCGTTCTTGGTTCTTCGTGAACGACTATTTCTAAAGCAGGAACTATAATTTCACAAAGAAGAAACCGTCTTTCTCCATTAATTGTTTTCATATTTATTAGACGTGTTTTATTTAACCATCACAAGCTAATAGCTAAATCTTGATCAAATGAAACCAAACTAGCGTATTTCCCGTGCTGGCCTAATTTAGAATTAGGAATCAACAATTTTATACGCCTAAGTATGATAGACATTTTATTTTATTACATTATATAATGTTTATAAATGAATTATATTTTTACAAATCATATGCTTTGAGTCATAGATATGGTTTTGAGAACAAAATACACCGTAGTAATTTGAAAATTTCAAAATTACATTTCTCGACTGGAAAATACGATATTTTGATATAAAACAAAATGGCTTTGAAACCAAATGTAATTGCCTTTCATGGAGCCACAATTACTCCTTGACCTTAAAGAAATTGGTCAAAAATAGTGTTCTTCGAAAAAAAATGCAAATCCAACGGATATACATTAGAGTGGTTTTCAATTTTTTTTTTTTTTTTGTAAATTCATGAACGCTACCTCAAATTATTGTTATTTGTGATAAAAAATGAGATACGTGTTTTTTTATTAAAAAAAAAAAAGTTTTCTTAGAGGTCGCGCTGGTCGGTTTTTTATAAAAACGCTGATGTTCTCAATTTTTTTATTTTCTTGACATGTTAAAATGCAGCTAAAAATTTGTTTTTTACATATACTTACTCTGGTGTTATTGGGGAACATTCCTTTAATTACATACCTGTCTTGGGCAGTTAGAATGGGTCTAGTGCCCGAAAATATGCTCTCGAAAAGAGACTAGTAAATTTAAAACGTTGATACTGAACGATTTA
>NW_023458558.1:12802728-12809695 GCF_013731165.1 Rhagoletis pomonella | reverse complement strand
CGAACGACATGGCCAAGCCAGCGGAGCCGCTGAATTTTAATTCGCTGAACTATGTCTATATAAAGCTCATACAGCTCATCGTTAAATCGTCTGCGTCCGGGATTTTGGGGTTTGTAATTTATACTGGTGGCAATAATCGAAACGCTTTATGTTGACCAGTTTTGGCTATATTTCTTTTGTTTATTTAATATTTAAAATTTTTTTTTATAAATGTGTAGCTCAATATACGTACATATAAAACCTTGCGACAGGTAGTTTTTCACACACAAAAAAAACAAAATATATTCGCCAAACCAAGGGCCAAATGTAGTAAATTTGCGTTCTTAAAATTTCTCTCTGACGTCAGGATTTTTTAAAAGAACTTTGAAATTTGAAAGACAAATAATTCAAAAAATGGTTTAAATATTTCCAAAATCCCGAAAATCCCGGTATGGTAAAAATCGAAAAAATTAACATCCCTATGTATGTAGATATGTATGTAGATCGCACTCGTGCACTGTGTAAAGTTGGACACAATGCTTATTTGCATATTTCTGCTGCAGAATGCGAATATTGCATTTATAAATATTTATTTTTATTATACGAGTGTATGCGTGAGTGGGTAAATACTTGAGTTGTGCATATGTAAACAATCAAAGGACTCTAAGTTGTGTACAAAGTAAATACGTATGCACATATATGTACATATCAAATTTAATTCCAGTGTAAACGAAAGCAAACGAAAAGTGGGTCACACAGCATATGTACATACATACATATACACCTGCAAATATTTTGATGCGTAGCCTGCAGAGACCACTGCACCAAACAAAAACAAGTAAGAGCGGTACTGCAACCGGCTATGCCCGAAGGCTTCATACCTTTCATGAACATCCGACAATTTTAATTTAAATGATTATTGCATAGAAGGGGTTACTTACATATATCGCAAAAACTTTTACTTGAACAATCGGTAGTATAGGATAAATTGCTTATCCAACACCGATCTTGAAAATTTTCTTAGCGGACTTTGTATGATTATTTAGAAAACAGCTCGCGAAATTTCACGACTTTTAAATAAAACGCTCATCGAAAATAAGTGGCAACATTACACTAATATTCTAAGGGATAACGCTTACTATATAAGCGAAGTACTGCTTAAGAGCTTTAAATAGTAATATTGTAACTTAATTTTCTAAACAAGCAACTAATAAATAGACGATGACAAATAGGTGGCAACTCTACTCAAAAATATCTCTAGACTGAGAATCTTTAATTACTTTGCATTACATATGAATTTTATCGGTGATGCTGGCTGTCCAAATAACCTTACAATGCCAAACATTATCTGCATACAAAATTTTATTAAAACCGTTAGAGCCATCTTCGAGAAACTTATGGATATATACATAGCATAGCTAAATCGACTCAGTTCGACGGCAAAACCAAAATTATAATCCACTTCATGTTCATGAGGGGTATAAAAAAAAACATACATATTTTAATTTGTAAGAATTCTTATACATAAATATGTATGCACACATATCGAAAGAAGTGTGCCAATTTTATCCACAAAAGCGTTTGTATTAGTGCGCATGTGCGCATGTGAACCAAATGAACATCATAATAAATTTTATGGAATTACTGCTATCACAAAAAATAATGCAACACGTAACAATACTTTTACTTAGGTGCAACCCCTGTATGTACTTACTCATTAAATACACTGTAGTTCTGCTGGAGTTTGGCTGGTTAATGGTGCTGGTGATTCCATGCATTACCGATTCTTAAGCAATTCGCAGCTGAACTACAGGGTATTGTTTCTTTGTGTACATAAATATGTATGTATGTAAGTGTAAGTTTGTAAGTGTTTGTGAATGTGCATAAATAAATAGAATTTGCATAAGTTTCCCGCCATCATTCGTTATGTGGTGGACTATGCTATATAGAGCAGTTGTGTGACTGCCTGCTGACAATGAAATATTAATTTGCAATGATAATAAAATGCTTTGGAACAACAAAAATAGTAAACATACTGCTTACTTATGTATGTATGTATGTATGTAAGTAGATACAGTTAGGACGAAACGTGATTTTTGTTAGGTAACCATACATTTGTAGGTATGTAAGCAGATATTTACGTACAATGTACATAGATCACTGATGGGCACTGCCTTGCCCGCGGGCAAAGCTCTTTTAAGCTTTCTATACATTTTCTATAGGCGCGAGCAGAGTAAAAGCCCCCTCTCCACCCAATGCTGACATAGATAGAGACATAGAAGAGAGTTAGTCGCAACAGACAGGAGCTGGCTATAAATCAGATATCATACAGACTTGCCGGCATCGTTGATTATAAATTTTATAATATACAACACTGCGAGCAGTCGGAATACCAAATATCATTATTCAAGCTAAAATTACCAAAGAATCGAATCGCTCAGAGAAATTCGTCGGAAAAAAGTTTGCTGCCAAAATTGAAACACACTGCGATTGCACACAACCAAAGCGACGACGAAGTTCGTCTGACGAAATTCGGCAAGAATTTTGCCGCTGCCGCCGGTTATAAAATCAGCTCTCAGTGGAAAAGTAGCCAAGTATCAGATTGGGAAATTTGGTGATTCATCTTTTCGCTTTTGTATTTTTATATTTTTTATTTGTCATTCAAATGTTGCGAATTTCATTTCTGTTCTGTTATACTAAGCGAAATAATGCAGCGAATATCACCCGACGGCAGCGCACCGGCCGATGGAATTCGCGCAGCGATTTGGTTCTGTTTATACTTTAACTTTATGGCATGCCGCGTCATGTAAAAGGAAGACAGATATATTTTAAGATGCTGTGCATATTTTTCAGAGATGAATTCAGCGAAAAAATCTATTAGAAATGGCCAGCTTTATCAGAAAAAAATTTCATTTCAGGGGAATATGTGCAGAAGATGAAAAACAATTTTAGTTACGGAATTTTTAAACCAACTGCAGGTAGTGGCGAAGTTAGGCGTACGGCAACTACTCACTGATTTGCCGAACTGGTTCAGTCTACTCCTCGTAGATGCTTTGGCATCACTATGGTATAACAAGCAAAATTGCGGCAAAAGAAACTTAACTATTATTTAGAATGCCACTATGGTTTAAAAATAAGATTAAAAAAAATATTAGATACTATTAACTTGCCTAAGTGGCAGTTCTAGCAAAAATCCGTTGATTACTTACTTACATACTTGCAGATGTTATCGTAAACAATATTATTGTGAAATTGATTACTTATGCATGCACTGCTTAACTAAATAAATAAACTGTTGCCGAAAGCAAAAATTATAATCAACACCAAGCATGCGCCTACAAGTATGCAATGCTTTCAAAACACTACACTTCAACGCCTCTTTTATGCAAGATTGGTTTGGCTCGAGGAGTCTCTCTTATGAATGCCGGATGCTAAAACATCAGATATTATTCATATTAACTGTTTCGGTAAACACATACAAACATTTTCATTTATGTATGTATGCATGTATATGCACACAAATAACTGTGTATGCCTAAAATCTGCTTTCTGCTTATCCATTCATTGGCACTTGAATTAAGCCAGAGCTAAATATTGTATTGCATTTGCTATTCAATTTTATTGCATCCAATAAACACAAGTGTATGTACACACATATCTATAAATGTATATACTTAAATGCATTTATGGTCTATTCTAATCGCATACAATTTCCCATCCCTTTTTCCATTTTGCCTAATCAGTAGTAAAAGTGTTTTATTTCGATTTTAGATGCTGTTTAGATTAGATGCTCGTTACTGTCGTACATACATAGTTGGTTAGTTTCGTAATTTCCTTAATAAATTTAACAGTTAGGTAATCTTGAAATTCAAAATTTCACAATTAACACTGTCAATTTATTGCTGCACAATTTATTGGTTTAATTTCATTGTCCACTTGATTCAAATGGAATTGAGTGTTCGAACTCGCAGGCATAATGCTACAGTCGCATTTCTATGAGTTTTCATGCATCCACGTGTATACATACGTATGTACGTGCAAACGTACGTACTTGGAAACGCATTTTGGCATTCCTGCTGTCGCTCTTGCTGTCTGTCGCCAATTCAAAATTCAAATAACTTTAATTGCTATTTAATTCTGCAGCAATTCATTTCATGTATAATCACAGAGCAATAATGAACGCTATGAGTACCTGAAACCTGAGGTGACAGCAGTACGAGGGTAAGCCTGAATGTATTGGAAAACGACCGCTAGATGGCGTTTATTGGGACACCATACTATTATTTTCGAAAACCTAATATTTTTTTAAGTAAACAGCACCGACAGATAAAAACTCGGCCCAGTCGTTTCGATTCAACAGCATCCCAAAGAAAGCAATTTTGTGAAAAGAAATAGAAGTTTCTCGATAATTTTGGCTTATAAGAGGGCCAAGCAGCGAGCCGGACCTCTGTCTTTCTGCAGCCAAGCCACGCACCAGCCTCTGTGCAGCAAAATATTTGCGTCCAACAACTTAAGGAAAGCTTAACGTCTTAAAGCTGCAATCGCAACAAACAGCCAGTTTATTCGCCATCCGACTCTCGTCCTTACTCTCAGAGATCACTCTTCAACAAACCTACAAATGCGAGTAGGTCAACCACATCACCTCATGATGGTGTCGATGTCCCATCACCTGACTATGATGGGGTACGAATACCAATTACGTGGCCAAAAAATAATAAGCTGCTACTTCAAGTACGGCCGAGAGTAGTTGATAAACTGGGCAACAGGAATTGAAGTTGCTCTACCTAATCCGCAAGAAAAGTGACCCCGACATACGCAAGGTATTACACAAGGTAGTACACAAGGTATTTTTGAGCGTTTTGTGTGAAAGCTGATTGCACCTTATGTGGCTTTAGACCTGTCAAATCCACCATAGACCAGGTATTCACAATACGCCAAATCTTGGAAAAAAACTTGCAAGAATAGGATCGGCACACACCATTTATTTGTCGATTTCAAAGCCGATTTCGACAGCACGAAAGGAAGTTATCTTAATTACGCGATTTCTGAATTTGGTATCGAACCGTAACTAATACGGCTGTGTAAAATGGAGTTGGCAAATTTACCAGCACCATCAGAATTGAGAACGTAAAATTCGTATGTTTTTATTGTTTTTTTTTTTTAGAAACTTTCAGAGTTACCCTCGCATTAAAGTTACTACATTTGTACGTGACAATATTTCCAACTTTTCCACGCAATTCCCTGTCAAATGGAGAAGGCGAAAGACCCTAATGTTACGTTTCGGAAATCAGTTTCAGAAATAAAAGTTTCAAGATGTTTCTGCAATTAAAAGAGAAAAAATCGTTGCCATATGTCACTGATCGCGAGTTAGTGAAAAATAAAAACCCACAATTTTGAATAATAAAATTCAGAAATATTTTAAATTAATTATCTCTCGGAACTCAGTTGTCCAGTTATGAATAATAAATTAATCTTCAAACTGAAAATAACGTTTATTAAAAAGAAGAGAAGTAACAAACAACCGGCAAAGCGGCTCAGGGTTGCATTTCATTATCGAGCAGGATTTCTAGAAATTCATTCGCTATGTGAACAGCCACAAACCTTCAGAAATTTCGTCTGCTCATGCAACTGGTTTCAGAGATTTTTCAATTTGACAGCCATTCCGAAATATGTACATGCATTGCATTGATTGCATTGCTATGCCTGAAAGCCTCATAAGTGTGGTTTTCTCAGAACGCCAATGGCCCATCTTACTATGTACAGTTGCATAAATCATTAATGGGTTTTGTTATTGTCACATGCAGTTATCATAACTAAATAGTAATGGTAAATTTTGCAAATTGTACACATACATCTGCGCATACATACAAACGAAACCACTTATGAAATGCATGAGCCGAAATAGCTGGAAATTACAAATATGAATTAAGGAATTTATTAAAAATTTATATTTATTTTCATGTGCTTGTTGCTTTCAGGTTTTATTGTCTTCAATACAATTTAAATTTAGAGCTACCTTTGGGGAGCTAAGCTTCCATCCCTAGTCCAATTCATTCCTTAATTTAAATGTATGCGGTTATTCCAAATTAAACGCAACAAGCTACTGCGAAGTGTGCGTAAATAGCACAAAGCTTGATTTTATACAAAAATTGGCTTGAAGTGCTTTCTAAGTTTTTTCTTTGTCATTTAGAACTTGTCAAAATTAAAAAAAAAGGTGAAGCTGGGTCAGCAAAAGTTAAGAAATCATGGGCAGCTACCACGTCTGCTTGACGGCGAAAGTTTTCTGAAAACATGTTTTTTCGTTGTTTAATCAAATTATGTTTACGGTTATACCTTAAATATGTGTATTTGCGCTGTTATGTTGCGCCATTTCAAAAGTATCAGCAGATTTTTGTCACTACCCTGCAGGAAATGGGACAAGTTTGTAGCTAACTATTAACTAGCTAGCAGTCGACTAGTGGCAACTAATTATTAACAATTCTGGGAACTGGTTTCCTCTGCATTAGATGTCAACTAACTTCTGGCTAACTTCTTTTGGACAAAAAAAAAAATTAATAAGAAAAACAAAATATTTTTTTGTTTTTACTTTTTATTTATTTATTTTATTTTATTACATCTCATATTTCTTTACATATTCTGCTGCAGGTAGTCCCATATTCGAACACCGTCAGACATTACTTCAAAATGATAATATAAAATTTCAATCTTCCTTCTTTTTAACCTGAATTCGAAAAAGAATTTATGAAGTGCACAAAAAAATGTATTCAAAGTAATTTTTGTATGAGGATTTTTAAATAGAAACTTGTAAAGTAAACAAACTCCCGATTGCGTCTACATGACTCCTGCACGACTTTAGTTATTTATCGAACTCCCGCAAAAAAAACCTAACTAGAAGTTGGTTATTTTAATCAATTAATAATTTTTCCTGCAGGGTATGTGGCGCTAATGCCCATATCGCACACGATCTTCAAAGGTGACACAACTCAAA
>NW_023458558.1:12797160-12802628 GCF_013731165.1 Rhagoletis pomonella | reverse complement strand
GAACTACAGGGTATTGTTTCTTTGAGTACATAAATATGTATGTATGTATGTACCTTTTCTAAGTGTTTGTGAATGTGCATAAATAAATAGAATTTGCATAAGTTTCCCGCCACCATTCGTTATGTGGTGGACTATGCTATATAGAGCAGTTGTGTGACTGCCTGCTGACAATGAAATATTAATTTGCAATGATAATAAAATGCTTTGGAACAACAAAAATAGTAAACATACTGCTTACTTATGTATGTATGTATGTATGTATGTATGTAGATACAGTTAGGACGAAACGTGATTTTTGTTATGTAATACATAACAACATAAATGGCAGATATTTACGTACAATGTACATAGATCACTGATGGGCACTGCCTTGCCCGCGGGCAAAGCTCTTTTAAGCTTTCTATACATTTTCTATAGGCGCGAGCAGAGTAAAACCCCCCTCTCCACCCAACGCTGACATAGATGAATCGCATAATGTGCACTATTTTCCTGACCCAAGAGAGTTAATCGCAACAGACAGGAGCTGGCGATAAATCAGATATCATGCAGACTTGCCAGCATCGTTGATTATAAATTTTATAATATACAACACTGGGAGCAGTCGGAATACCAAATATCTTTATTCAAGCTAAAAGTACCAAAGAATCAAATCGCTCAGAGAAATTCGTCGGAAGAAAGTTTGCTGCCAAAATTGAAACACACTGCGATTGCACACAACCAAAGCGACGACGAAGTTCGTCTGACGAAATTCGGCAAGAATTTTGCCGCTGCCGCCGGTTATAAAATCAGCTCTCAGTGGAAAAGTAGCCAAGTATCAGATTGGGAAATTTGGTGATTCATCTTTTCGCTTTTGTATTTTTATATTTTTTATTTGGTATTCAATTGATGCGAATTTCGTTTCTGTTCTGTTTTTAATATCACCCGACGGCATCGCTCCGACCGACGAAATTCGCACAGCGATTTGGTTCTGTTTATACTTTAAGTCTACGGCATGCCGCGTCATGTAAACGGACGACAGATATATTTTTTTAAATGATGTGCATATTTTTCAGATATGGGTTCAGCGACAACATCTATTAGAAATGGCCAGCTTTATCTCAGAAAAAAATTTCATTTCAGGGGAATATGTGCAGAAGATGAAAAACAATTTTAGTTACGGAATTTTTAAACCAACTGCAGGTAGTGGCGAAGTTAGGCGTACGGCAACTACTCACTGATTTCCCGAACTGGTTCAGTCTACTCCTCGTAGATGCTTTGGCATCTCTATGGTATAACAACGAGCAAAATTGCGGCAAAAGAAACTTAACTATTATTTAGAATGCCAGTATGGTTTAAAAATAAGATTAAAAAAAAAAATATTAGATACTATTTTAATTCCCCGGTTAACTTGCCTAAGTGGCAGTTCTAGCAATAATCCGTTGATTACTTACTTACATACTTGCAGATGTTATCGTAAACAATATTATTGTGGAATTGATTACTTATGCATGCACTGCTTAACTAAATAAATAAACTGTTGCCGAAAGCAAAAATTATAATCAACACCAAGCATGCGCCTACAAGTATGCAATGCTTTCAAAACACTACACTTCAACGCCTCTTTTATGCAAGATTGGTTTGGTTCGAGGAGTCTCTCTTATGAATGCCGGATGCTAAAACATCAGATATTATTCATATTAACTGTTTCGGTAAACACATACAAACATTTTCATTTATGTATGTATGCATGTATATGCACACAAATAACTGTGTATGCCTAAAATCTGCTTTCTGCTTATCCATTCATTGGCACTTGAATTAAGTCAGAGCTAAATATTGTATTGCATTTGCTATTCAATTTTATTGCATCCAATAAACACAAGTGTATCTAGATATGTATGTATATACTTAAATGCATTTATAGTCCATTCTACTCGCATACAATTTCCCATCCCTTTTTCCATTTTGCCTAATCAGTAGTAAAAGTGTTTTATTTCGATTTTAGATGCTGTTTAGATTAGATGCTCGTTACTGGCATACATACAAACATAGTTGGTTATTTAGTTTCGTAATTTCCTTAATAAATTTAACAGTTAGGTAATCTTGAAATTCAAAATTTCACAATTAACACTGTCAATTTATTGCTGCACAATTTATTGGTTTAGGGTGGTATTATCACTTGCCAAGCGAATGATTTTGGCGAAGCGAACGGTTTGGCGAAGCGAATTAAAAGGCAGAGAAGGTATTGAAAGTGTTTGCGATGCAAAGAACTTGCACAAGCTGGTAAAAGCGAACACTCTTAATGCATATTTAAGTTGCGTTCGCCAATCCATTCGCTTCGCCAAACCGTTCGCTTCGCCAAATTCATTCGCTTCGCAAGTGATAATACCGGCCTTAATTTCATTGTCCACTTGATTCAAATGGAATTGAGTGTTCGAACTCGCAGGCACTATGAATTTTCATGCATCCACGTGTATACATATGTATGTACGTGCAAACGTACGTACTTGGAAACGCATTTTGGCATTCCTGCTGTCGCTCTTGCTGTCTGTCGCCAATTCAAAATTCAAATAACTTTAATTGCTATTTAATTCTGCAGCAATTCATTTCATGTATAATCGCAGAACAATAATGGACGCTATGAGTACCTGAAACCTGACGTGACAGCAGTACGAGGGTAAGCCTGAAAGTATTGTAAAACGACCGCTAGATGGCGTTTATTGGGACACCATACTATTATTTTCGAAAACCTAATATTTTTTTTAAGTAAACAGCACCAACAGATAAAAACCCGGCCCCTTGGTTTGATTCAACAGCATCCCAAAGAAAGCAATTTTGTGAAAAGAAATAGAAGTTTCTCGATAATTTTGGCTTATAAGAGGGCCAAGCAACGAGCCGGACCTCTGTCTTTCTGCAGCCAAGCCACGCACTAGCCTCTGTGCAGCAAAATATTTGCGTCCAACAACTTAAGGAAAGCTTAACGTCGTAAAGCTGCAGTCGCAACAAACAGCCAGTTTATGCGCCATCCAACTCACGTACTAACTCTCAGAGATCACTCTTCAACAAACCTACAAATGCGAGCAGTGCAACCACATCACCTGATGATGGTGTCGATGTCCCATCACCTGATTGTGATGGGTTACAAATACCAAGTACGGCCGAGAGTAGTTGATAAACTGGACAACTGGAATTGAAGTTGCTCTCTGCCTAGTCCGCAAGAAAAGTGACCTCGACATAGGCGCCAACTGCCGTGCGACCATTCTTTTAAATATAGTGTATCTACAAGGTATTTTTGAGCGTTTTGCGTGAAAGACTGAAGCCCACCTCCAACAAGCTGATTGCACCTTATCAGTGTGTCTTTAGACCTGTCAAATCCACCAAAGACCAGGTATTCACAATACGCAAAATCTTGGAAATGACTTGCAAGAATAGGACGGCACAGACCATTTATTTGTCGATTTAAAAGCCGCTTTCGACAGCACGTAAGGAAGTTATCTTAGTTACGCGATTTCTGAATTTGGTATCGAAGCGTAACTAATACGGCTGTGTAAAATGGACCTGGCAAATTTACCAACACCGTCAGAATTGAGAACGTAAAATTCATATGTTTTCATTGTTTTTTTTTTGTTTTGGAAACATTCAGAGTTACCCTCGCATTAAAGTTACTACATTTGTACGTGACAATATTTCCAACTTTTCCACGCAATTCCCTGTCAAATTGAAAATGAGAAAAACCCTTCTATCACGTTTCGGAAATCAGTTTCAGAAATAAAAGTTTCAAGATGTTTCTGCAATTAAAAGAGCAAAAATCGTTGCCATATATCACTGATCGCGAGTTAGTGAGAAATAAAAACCCACAATTTTGAATAACAAAATTCAGAAATATTTTTAATTAATTATTTCTCGGACCTCAGTTGCCCAGTTATGAGTAATAAATTAATCTTCAAACTGAAAATAACGTTTATTAAAAGGAAGAGAAGTAACAAACAACCGGCAAAGCGGCTCAGGGTTGCATTTCATTATCGAACAGGATTTCTAGAAATTCATTCGCTGTGTGAACAGCCACAAACCTTCAGAAATTTCGTCTGCTCATGCAACTGCTTTCAGAGATTTTTTTTTCAATTTGACAGCCATTCCGAAATATGTCAATGCATTGCATTGATTGCATTGCTATGCCTGAAAGCCTCATAAGTGTGGTTTTCTCAGAACGCCAATAGCCAATCTTACTATGTAAAGTTGCATAAATCATTAATGCTTTTTGTTATTGTCACATGCAGTTATCATAACTAAATAGTAATGGTAAATTTTGCAAATTGTACACATACATCTGCGCATACACACAAACAAAACCATTAATGCAATGCATGAGCCGAAATAGCTGGAAATTACAAATATGAATAAAGCAATTTATTAAAAATTTATATTTATTTTCATGTGCTTGTTGCTTTCAGGTCTGATTGTCTTCAATTAAAGTTGTATTCATGGTACCAATTAAAAATGCAATTTAAATGTGGAGCTACCTTTGGGGAGCTAAGCTTCCATCCCAAGTCCAATTCATTCCTTAATTTAAATGTATGCGGTCATTCCAAATTAAACGCAACAAGCTACTGCGAAGTGTTCGTAAATAGCACAAAGCTTGATTTTATACAAAAATTGGCAAGTGCTTTCTAAGTTTTTTCTTTGTCATTTAGAACTTGTCAAAATTAAAAAAAAAGGTCAAGCTGGGTCAGCAAAAATTAAGAAATCCTGGGCAGCTACCACGTCTGCTTCACGGCGAAAGTTTTCTGAAAACATGTTTTTTCATTGTTTAATCAAATTTTGTTTACGGTTATAGCTTAAATATGTGTATTTGCGCGGTTATGTTGCGCCATTTCAAAAGTATCAGCGGATTTTTGTCACTACCCTGCAGGAAATGGGACTAGTTTGTAGCTAACTATTAACTAGCTAGCAGTCGACTAGTGGCAACTATTTATTAACAATTCTGGGAACTAGTTTCCTCTGCATTAGATGTCAACTAACTTGTGGCTAACTACTTTTGGACAAAAAAAATATTAATAAGAAAAACAAAATATTTTTTTGTTTTTACTTTTTATTTATTTACTTTATTTCATTACATCTCATATTTGTTTACATATTCTGCTGCAGGTAGTCCCATATTTGAACACCGTCAGACATAACTTCAAAATGATAATATAAAATTACGATGTTCCTTCTATTTAACCTGAATTCGAAAAAGAATTTGTGAAGTGCACACAAAAATATACTCAAAATAATTTTTTTATGAGGATTTTTAAATAGAAACTTGTAAAGTAAACAAACTCCCGATTGCGTCTACATGACTCCTGCACGACTTTAGTTATTTATCGAACTCCCGCAAAAAAAAACCTAACTAGAAGTTGGTTATTTTAATCAACTGATAATTTTTCCCGCAGTGTATGTGGTGCTAATGCCCATATCGCACACGATCTTCAAAGGTGACACAACTCAAA
>NW_023458558.1:12795608-12797060 GCF_013731165.1 Rhagoletis pomonella | reverse complement strand
AGTCCCTATGGTAGAGAGAAATTCTCAATGACTTATAGCAGCGTGGATTGACTGACGGTATCAAGCGCATTTGACAGATCCAACGCTACTAGGACTGTTCGCTCGCACGGGTGGTTTCGGTTTAGGCCACGTGTTATCTAAGTGTCTATGGTGTTAAGTGCTGTTGTTGTACTGTGCACTTTACGGAATTCATGCTGATGCCTCGCTGAGGTCAGACGGTTCGTAAAGTGCGGGATTAGCAAGGCCTCAAATGACTTATCTACCGGGTAGCCGATAAGACCCTGCACTGTTGGCCACTTCCTCCAGATGTTCCGAACTATGGGAGTAGCCATGCCCCGATTGAAGACCTTGACGAGATAATCTGCTATCGTCGAGACCGATGGCTTTGGAGGCTTTCGCCCACTCGACGACTACCCGAACCTCACCGCTGGTGAACGCAAGATGCGCAATGGCTGTTGGCGACTGGTTTGTTTTTGACGATACAAATCTAGTATGGGGTTTCCCTGCAAGGTATGTATAAGCTTTGGCCTGTAAAGTAGTGGAAGCATCCAACAGAATGTGGCAAGTAGTCAGCCAGCAGGCGAAAACTTTTTTATGATGTGCACTAACGAGGCCAAGGGACACTTTCAACTATAATAAAGTTAAAATTGTGT
Organism: Rhagoletis pomonella; assembly: GCF_013731165.1. Lineage (NCBI taxonomy): Eukaryota > Metazoa > Arthropoda > Insecta > Diptera > Tephritidae > Rhagoletis > Rhagoletis pomonella. The sequence continues at coordinate 12,796,407 of NW_023458558.1, read as the reverse complement.
AAACATTGACTGTGAAAGCATATTGTTGTAATCTTTGAAAGTATCCATTACAACAACAAGAAAACAAGCAACAACAAAGGCGAGAAAAACATAATCGTCAGTACATGAATGAGCAAGGCGAAGAATGCAATGTGCATACATACATACATACATAGATTTGTACTATCAAAGTTTTATAACGGGTATTAGCAAAGAGTTGTTTTCTTTGCTTGCAAACTTACATACTTACTTGCTTTACAACATGTAAACACACTTGCATATATACACATGCACAGATATGCTATAAATGCTGTACTTCAAAGTATAATAGTTCACTCATCTCTCAAATGAGGTTTTCATTAAAATGGATTAATGTGAAAGGGTTAAAACAGTTTTGTTGTAAGTTCATTTAGCTAGTTATGCCTTAAAAAATTTAGCTGGAAAAACTGGAGAAAACGAGAAGGAATGATAAAATTAAGTAGTTTTATACTATTGATTGATTTTTTATGGAATTAATGGATTAAAATATTTTTTTTTAAGAACTCGATCATTTCCGAGCACAAAACTTTACCGAATGTAATAATTGAAAGCTTTTATATTGTGCCTGCTTTTAGAGGTTTTACGCGGGTGCTATACATATATACATGGTTACATCCAAAGACAATTAGCCGCCATGAGAAATCGTAAGATAAGACATCATTTGGTTAACTAAACGCCGAATTTAAAAAAAGGCTTTGACAGAGACAAGACTTTATCATCGCGGAACATGGGTCCCGGATTCCATTAGATGTGTTCTCCAGAGATGACAAATCTAAATCAA
>NW_023458558.1:12794057-12795508 GCF_013731165.1 Rhagoletis pomonella | reverse complement strand
AGTCCCTATGGTAGAGAGAAATTCTCAATGACTTATAGCAGCGTGGAGTGATTGTCGGTATCAAGCGCATTTGACAGATCCAACGCTACTAGGACTGTTCGCTCGCACGGGTGGTTTCGGTTTAGGCCACGTGTTATCTAAGTGTCTATGGTGTTAAGTGCTGTTGTTGTACTGTGCACTTTACGGAATTCATGCTGATGCCTAGCTGAGGTCAGACGGTTCGTAAAGTGCGGGATTAGCAAGGCCTCAAATGACTTATCTACCGGGTAGCCGATAAGACCCTGCACTGTTGGCCACTTCCTCCAGATGTTCCGAACTATGGGAGTAGCCATGCACCGATTGAAGACCTTGACGAGATAATCTGCTATCGTCGAGACCGATGGCTTTGGAGGCTTTCGCCCACTCGACGACTACCCGAACCTCACCGCTGGTGAAAGCAAGATGCGCAATGGCTGTTGGCGACTGGTTTGTTTTTGACGATACAAATCTAGTATGGGGTTTCCCTGCAAGGTATGTACAAGCTTTCGCTTGTAAAGTAGTGGAAGCATCCAACAGAATGTGGCAAGTAGTCAGCCAGCAGGCGAAAACTTTTTTATGATGTGCACTAACGAGGCCAAGGGACACTTTCAACTATAATAAAGTTAAAATTGTGTAAACATTGACTGTGAAAGCATATTGTTGTAATCTTTGAAAGTATCCATTACAACAACAAGAAAACAAGCAACAACAAAGGCGAGAAATACATAATCGTCAGTACATGAATGAGCAAGGCGAAGAATGCAATGTACATACATACATACATACATAGATTTGTACTATCAAAGTTTTATAACGGGTATTAGCAAAGAGTTGGTTTCTTTGCTTGCAAACTTACATACTTACATGCTTTACAACATGTAAACACACTTGCATTTATACACATGCACAGATATGCTATAAATACTGTACTTCATAGTATAATAGTTCACTCATCTCTCAAATGAGGTTTTAAGTACAATGGATTAATGTGAAAGGGTTAAAACAGTTTTGTTGTAAGTTCATTTAGCTAGTTATGCCTTAAAAAATTTAGCTGGAAAAACTGGAGAAAACGAGAAGGAATGATAAAATTAAGTAGTTTTATACTATTGATTGATTTTTTATGGAATTAATGGATTCAAATATTTTTTTTTAAGAACTCGATCATTTCCGAGCACAAAACTTTAAAAAATGTAATTATTGAAAGCTTTTTTATTGTGCCTGCTTTTAGAGGTTTTACGCGGGTGCTATACATATATACATGGTTACATCCAAAGACAATTAGTCGCAATGAGATCGCGTAAGATAAGACATCATATGGTTAACTAAGCGCCGAATTTAAAAAAGGCTTTGACAGAGACAAGACTTTATCATCGCGGAACATGGATACCGGATTCCATTAGATGTGTTCTCCAGAGATGACAAATCTAAATCAA
>NW_023458558.1:12788602-12793957 GCF_013731165.1 Rhagoletis pomonella | reverse complement strand
CCGGATTCCATTAGATGTGTTCTCCAGAGATGACAAATCTAAATCAATAGTATTTGCATGGAATTTAATATTAGAGCTTCTCAGCAAGGCCAATTGGAGTACTTCCTCTATAAAGAGACATACATATAAAACCTGCGGTATGCAGATGACTCCAAAACCACACACACATCTGCAGCCAAGGCTCTAGGTGCCCATAGGAGCATAACCAAGTATCTTTCAGGTGTAGGTATATGCTATTAGTCTGCGTGCAGAGATTAATCCACATAGAAATTACCGTAGTGAGAAAATCCTTGTAATGAGTGATAGTCAAGCTGAACTCAAGGTCCTGCCATCATTTGAGGTTAAATACTCCTTGGTCCTAGTGTACATTAGTAAGCTTAACGCCTGGTGGAGCACAATGTTATCCAACTAATTTGGGAACCATCTAGCTAGAACAATGGCCGCCTCGTTTCTTATAGAGCTTTCCTTGCAATCGGATCCAACAAGTCAATCAAGCAAGTGCTCAGGTAGTAGAGAAACAAACTCAGAGAACAATACTGTCATAACACCGTAGGTAGATCTACGCCAGGATAAATGCCTAAAGGTTACCTGCTAAGCTAGGGATCTGGTCGAACGACCTATGTCGCTGATGTGATTCGATAGAGGAGACTCTACTAGTACATTCTATTACATTTGCTTTGCGGGTGCCAGGCGGTTCTCAGAACACAGGAAAGGTACCTACGTGCCAACTCTGACCAAGTGTTGAATTCATACAATCACTAACCCCTGGAGCGCTCTTCAAATTTCTGGGGAAGTCTATGTTTGGCTGTGGTACTGTGAATAATTGAGCTCACAATGTATCGCTTGTTCGCTGTGCATACCTACTCATCAATCTGTTTATCCATTTACGCATCTCTGCTTGATTTGGGGGGCATGGTGCCCATTTGCAGCGAGGTTTTGAAATTGAGCTCAAATTTACCAGCATCGGTTTTAATAGTTTTAAATTTTGATACGCCTGTGTGCCAATCCTCCGCATTAGGTTTAAAATATACGTTTTGTGGTAGATTACTTTTGTAAGTACTTGTCTTCGGAGTCCCTACAGATCACGCAATTTCATCTGCGTAATGGTTTTTGACCAATATTTAGTATTCTAAAGGCGTTCATATTTAGGTAGACAAAGTAAATGCTGCCTGTTTTAAATAATTTCTACGCCTTTCGTCCAAAGGAAATCTGTAAATGTTTGTCTAATTAAGCAAAGTCGTTAAATTTGTGTGTTTTGTATCAAAGAACTTTCTCATTAGCAAAGTAATTAAATTGACCTTGATGTGGCTATTTTACTATGTTAAAGGGCTGACTGAAGAAAATATCAAATATTTACTTTACTATAATTTCAAATAATAATGATTTTCTACAAAGAAATATTGCGACGACGTCGGTCACTGTAATTAAATTAGGCCATACAGCGGCGCTTCATTTCTCAAATGATGTAAATGTGTACATTTGTATGTATGTAGAACTTTAAATATATATATACGTATGTCCATATATTGCAGTTACAAAAAAAAACATTAACTCTGACAAATTTAGCTGATGAGTAAAACTCTGAGGCAGAAAAGCTTGCCGGCCAGCAGTGCAAAGTGTGAGCATTAATTATGTGCTGGCTGTAGGGTGATTGACTCCCGGTTTTAAACGGTTTTTTTTCGGATATCTGTAGGCGATTTTTTGAGACCTCGATTTTTTGAATATCGAAGAAACCGTTTTTTTTCAATCGAACAGAATTTTTTTTAGAATAGAATCAGAAAAAATGCAATAAAGTGTTGAAAAAAGTTAAAACTGATTTTAGTTTGTTTTATTTTTAATCTAAAAAAAGTTGTAATTATTTTGTTTTGCTCTTTTCTAAATGAAAGCTATCTTTACTATAAATAGTTTTATTGTACTTTTTGGGCATGACTTCAAATCAAAATAAGTATTTTCACTGTATGAACACTATGTAAAATAAAACCCGTTTATCCGTTTTTTTCCTAACCTCAAAATCGGAAACTTTTTTTTTTTTGAATTTGCAACCAAATACTTTTCGAATAACTCGAAAATCGGTTTTGGAAAAAAGGCAAATAATCAAACACCCTAGTTGGCTGCTGATGAGTAGCGCGTGCTAATCGTTTAAAATGTCTTCAATTAATTAAAAAAGATTAACTCAATTAACGCTGAAAGCGAAAAACTGTGCTCGGCAAGATGTGAGATGAGAAAATTGATAAATATTGCCTGTGCAGGCGGTGAAGATGACTGCGACAGGCTGTTTAGTCTAAATAAACAAAACGGCGAGTGCGGTTCGTAGAAACGGTAAACAGCAAACGAAATCGAAATAATTCATTGAGGCAATATATATATATATCTACATATAATTTCCTAATCGCCTAAGGACAGCGGCGAAAAATGAGCGCGCTTTCTCATATTCGAGCACTAATAACGGCACTTGTGCTCCTGGCATGCCTTTCAGCATCGCAGCAACATGCACTTGCGCAAAACTATAGCAGCGGCATCTTGCGTATAGCCAAGGCCGCGCAGATGCGTGCCTACATCGACCCGGATAGGGATTACTGTGCTGACTTTTATGAGTTTGCTTGCGGCAGATGGCGCAGACTACAGCCCACCTCCGCAATCAAACAAAAGACCTCATATCTGGATCAACTGCAGGATCTATACGTCCGCAAGAGTGCCGATATGCTGCAAAGCGGGCGTGAGTTGGACAACTCAGCCGATCGCAAACTAACACAATTTTTCGAGTCCTGTCGCAATGAAGCGGCCGTACAGAAGTTGGGCGTGCAACCAATTTTAAAGGAGGTTGACTTTCGTGGTGGTTGGCCAGCGATTATGTCAAACAGTTGGTATGAGTACGAGTATGATTGGTTGAAGGTAGTTGCTGAGTTGCGTCGTCGCTTGGGTGTGGACATACTGATTGGCTTGGAGGTGGTGCCAGACTTCGGTGAGGAGGATATGAACCGGCTGAGAGTGGGAGCGCCAAAGCTGACACTGGGCGGAAAGCCATTGTACTTGGACGATAGTTATGATGACGAGCGTGACGATTACAAAGATAATATAGCCGAAAAATTGCATACAAACTTCCCGAATATGGGCGAACGTTGGGCCGAGGAAGTTGCGCAGCAAGTGCTCGATATTGAAAGGCATTTAGCCAAGGGACTGCCAGACAATCAGATGTTGACGCTGCTGCAGAGAACGCGTCAACGCTTCGTGAGTGAACTGAAAACCGCTTATGGCAGATATGTCGATCTTAATCGCTATCTAACGATTGTGCTAAACCAGACTATTTACTCAAAGGTCTACGAGGCACCTGAAGAGTACCTGTCTAACCTGGTTGAGGTGATAAGGGATACGCCTAAATTACACATAGCCAACTACACAATGTGGCGCGTGCTAGAGCATCTAGATTTTGGTGGTGAAATCAATGTGGCGGACAACGATAACTGGTGTGTGCGCAAGATTATATCTTTCTTCCCAGTGCAGCTGCAGAGCATGTTCAATCGCAACTACAACAGCGTAACGCTAGTCAATGAGCTACAATCCACTTGGGCTGATATCAAACGCACTTTTCACGACGATCTCACGTCAACGCAATTCGAATGGCTTTCCGAGAGCACACGCCGAAACGCCATACAGAAGTTGGAGAAGATACGTCTACAATTGATATCGCACCAGGACGTGGAGCTCGCAGATGAGTTGCGCGACTTAAATATACTCCAAGGTCAGTACTACAGCAATTTGATTAACACGCTTGAATGGCAGACAAAACATAATCTGCAAACACTGTTCGCCAAGCCACAGTCAGTGCAACCGGAAGTGAGTTTGCCAAACTACAACCCGTCCAATAACAACATCGAGATACCCATAACCTTTCTGCAGTCACGTTTCTTCTGGGATCCTGAGTACCCGCACGCATTGCGCTATGCCACACTTGGCTTCCTGTTGGCACACGAAATGTTGCGCGGCTTCGATGCAGCCGGACGGCGTTACGATCAGCAGGGATACCAGCGCTCCTGGTGGGATGCGCCATCAGCGCAGGCGTACGATAAACGCGCCACTTGCTTCTATGCAAATTTCTACAAAGAATTCTATCATCGCGATCACTATGTTGTTTTGTATAAAAAACCAGAGGCGGAGAGTGTTTTGGATAGTGGTGCTTTGGCTATTGCAAAACGCGCCTATCAACGGTGGTGGGAGAATGTGGCCGATCGGGAGGATGTGTTGAGCAAAGAAACGCTGCCGTTGCTGGACCGTACGCCACAACAATTGTTCTTCATTGGCTATGCGCAGTTGTGGTGTGTGGACTACCATGAATCGGTGAAGCAGTTCGATGGTACACCGGAGTCGATACGTGTGAACACTGCCTTAGCTAATCTCGGTGAATTCGCGCGTGAGCTAAAGTGCGAGTTGGGCAGCAAAATGCATCCGGCAAAGAAGTGTGTGTTGTTCTAAATGGAAATAATAACAATTACGAGAAAAAAGAAATTAACACGAAATATATGTAACTTTACTTATCAAACAATTAGCTGAGTAATGCGAAAAGTAATAAACAAAAACTAATTCAAATTTATTTCTTTAAATTTTAAAATAAACTTTACACAGTTAATTTAAAAATATGATATGCTTTTCAAACGATTAAGATTTTTATGAATGTATTCATTTTCAATTATTCGCTTCTTTTTATATGAAACACGCCTTTGAAAACTGAAATAAATACACAACAAAAAAAACTTTTTCTGGATCGTTGTTAATGGGAATTGCTCATCTGGTGATAATAGCCTCAATGATTATTTTTTGTCATTTTTTTTTTGTCTGTTTTTCATTGAGAACTACGATTCTTGAACCGAAAACAATCAACTGATAACGCCGTGCCAATCTGTGCTCTGTTGTTCATACATTTCAGAAACAAATATACAGTTGCGTTCTACAAAGCTGTTTCATTTCTTTAAGCTCTCAGACTTAGAATGCCAAGTTCAAACGATTTTGGCTCATAGCTTTTTAAAGCGAGTGCTTCTCGTCTAGAAATATTTATTAACCCTTTCGGGACCGTTATCTTATCATCAAAAATATACACGAAGAAATGAGAAGTCGTTAAAAGACCGGCCTTTTTTTAAGCAGGGATAAGGAACAAATATTTTCTACATTTCCCCAAAATTGTTTCCCTACATTTTTTCCACACAAAATATTTTTTTCTATTTGTATAACTTTATTTTTAAGATTCCTTGGTAAAATATATTTGTAAAGTTACTCCTTTTTCTTAAAAATTCCTTTTTATTTAATTTTTGCAGCAAGTGTATATTGTTTCTTAAATTTTTATTCTGAAAATGCGATTTTTCT
>NW_023458558.1:12786924-12788502 GCF_013731165.1 Rhagoletis pomonella | reverse complement strand
AAAAAAAGAGGTTGCATATTTTCTACTGGGTTAACGCAAAATTTACCAATACTCAGAGCTAAGATGTTTGCACATCAAAAAGAAAAACATCACGGTCTCTGCTGACGAGTGGTAAGAGGTGCGTATTACCACTGGGCAGAACCTGGGTTAGATTCCTGTTGCAAGAAACTGGAAACAATTCTGCGACCTCTTTCAAAAAATAAAAAATTTAAAAAATTATCAGCCGTTCGTAGGTTCTTTTAGTTGTGTGACACGACCAAAGTAGACACCGAAAATTGTTTCGCTACACTAGGCCTTACACTCAGGAAGCAAAAGAACCAAGAGGCAAACATATATTTATTACAAAATGATATCGCTCTCCCCTCATAACCGGCATGTCATCAGAAAGTAAATGGACATTGAACAACCTGCCCTAAGGGTGCCAGGTCACACCGGATTTCTGCTAGAGAGGTATTTACTTTCATTATGCAGCCGCGACTACAAAAAAACTTCGAAAATTGCTGCCTGGCCATTTCTACATTTTGGCATTCTGTTTTATTGAGGTGAATTCGTGAATTCTTGAGAACACCACTCTGAGAACGCCAAATGTACCAATTGTGTGAATTGGCTTTTACGGTTTTGGGTATGAATTTCTTGGCAACGAAATGCTAGCGCAGGTATATTGCGAGCTAATCCAACGGTAGTAACATCAGATCAGACTGGTCGCAAAGGCGAGATACAATTGGCAAAGTTTTTTGCCTAGCTAATTTGCGTTCAAATGGTCGAACAGGCGGACAAGGTTAAATCGACTCAGCTCAAGCTGATCAATCGCATCAGTTTGGTATAATTTTTAGTGGCTCTACATCTTCTTCGTGTTCATGAAATGATTGCAAAAAATTATGTGACACATAACACTTTTGTACCTTGAAATTTTCTTACTTGGTCTTATCTCAAAGGCCGCTCGTAATGGCCCCCATATGGATTGATAAGAAAATATATATGTATATAGTTATTTATTGTTTTTAGTTCACTTACTTTGAAATTAACACTTTCACGACCAAGGGAACAATCTTCCCAAAAAGTTTTTCCACTCATAAGAAAACTGTGAGCATCATTTTATGTTTTTGATAACGTGCCTCCTGTATATTTAACTAGCTCTTTTTATTATAAAATTTTAGAAATAAATATTTATATTTAGAAGTGCTTTTAGAAAAAAAAATTGAGTTTTTAGAAATATCCAACTTTTAGAAAATAGCTTAAAGAAAAAATATACATTTGGGAGAAAAATTAAAAAACGAACTTTTAAGAAAAAACTGTACCTGCAAAAAATATTTTTTAGGAAGAAATCTTTAAATAAAAAATATTTTTACCAAAAGCAGAAAAAATTTACAAATCAATAAAAAAAATTTGTTGGGAAAAGATGTAGTGTGTGAATTATAAAGTTTTCTGTTTTTTTTCATAATGTGCCTCCTTTTATTTAACTAGCTCTTTTTATTACAAAATTTTAGAAATAAATACATAATCCAAACTTTAAAATAAAAATTACCACAAACCAGAAAAAAATAATTTACAGAAAAAAGGTAGTGATAGAAAAAAAAA
>NW_023458558.1:12784359-12786824 GCF_013731165.1 Rhagoletis pomonella | reverse complement strand
ATGAAGATGAAGATGAAGATGAAGATGAAGATGAAGATGAAGATGAAAATGAAGATGAAGATAAGGATAAACTTTAACTCATCTTAACTTAAAAACTTACGCCACCTGAGCTCACCACACATTAATTCACCACACTTTAACTCCCCACACCTAAATTCACCACACCTCAACTCGCCACACCTTAACCCCCGCACCTAAATCCACCACACCTAAATCCACCACCCTTAATTCACCAGACCTCAACTTTCTCACCACACCTTAACTCTCCTCAACTCACCACACCAAAATTCACCATACCTCAACTTTCTCACCATAACTTAACTCACCGCACCTGAATCCACCACACCTAAATTCACCACACCGTAACTCCTACACCCAATTCCACCACACCGCAGCTCACCACACCCAATTTCACCACATGACATGATATCACTTGATGTGGCATCAAAGGCAACATCATTTGGCATAAAATGAACCAAAATAAATAAGATTTAGATAGAGGTGAAAAAAGGGATAAAAAGGAAATACAACTGAAGAGTGTGCGATGTTATATTGTGGTGTGTTATGCTTCATATGTTATGTTATTTATTCTCATGTTATGGTTATGTTATGTTATGCCAAGTACTAAGCTAAACTCCCCTCCACTTAACCCATTCCAACTAATGTTATTTTAGCTCTCTCAACTTACATAAACTATCCTTAATTTTATCGGTTGAATTTCAACCACTGGGCGAACACTAGTACAATTAAATTCATAAAAGCAAAACGTTAAAAATTATTGAAATCGGACTAAAGTCACTCCCACTTTCATATAACGGTAAATTTCAGAAATGCTTGAACCTTCGATACTTCGAAATTAAAGGTCACTAATTTACTCAAAATTGATACTAACAACAATCCGAACTTAGACTTTTTTCCTTGTTTTCCTTCATATTCGATGTTCAATAGCCAACATAAATTAGGTACCCAAGAACAAACGTATGTATTAGGGTGATCCAAAATAACTAACCTAACGAATTTGTGGTCTTAAACGAATCTATTTTCAGAGAAGAAAATTCTCCAATTTGCAAAAATTTTAAAAGGTGTCGGTGGCCATTTGAAATTTTCCATGTAAATGACATGTGAAAAAATTGTTTTCATTAAAAATGTTATAACTATTGAATCATTTGAGATAAAAATTGTGTCTATGCATATTTTTAAAAGGCATTAAATTTAAAAAAAAAAAACGACACTAAACTTGATTGTCTTGGAGACGAGTAACAGTACTAAATATGTATATTAATGATATTGCTGAACGAGGTATAGCGTTGATACAAAATTATAATCAAACTTTGGCGAAATAACATCGAAAGGAATTTTTCCTTTTTGGTTGTTGTTGTTTCCGACAGGGTGGGTGTATGATGTATTATGGAACGAATTTCCGTCATCCCTTGTCAAATTTGATTTGGAGACAAACCGGTTTCGGCGTTGTGCCATCTTCAGTGTCATTTTTCGTTCTGCATAATTTTTGTTGGTTGCTCGTATTTATACTCCTTGTTAACTACCTCTTTCTTTTGTTAGGTACGTCTTTTTAGTTTTGCAGTGTTTGCGGTACTCAATAGGTAGTTGAAATGTTTTGGCTCGTTTTTGATAGCAGGGATGACGGAAATTCGTTCCATAATACATCATCGAAAGGAATCTTCGAATTACAATAAACTGAATTTTATTAATAATTTAAAAAAATATATTTATATTTATAACAAACCTAGTTCAAAATCAACATTTTCTACACATTTTATATCATTGCAATGTACCATTTTTTATTTAGCATTAATTCAAATTCCAATCATGTTTTCGAATTTCACAAGTAAGTATATACATTTTCGAGTTTAGACAATGAATTTAAAATTATTTTTTTGAGAATTTAATGCCCTATAAGAATATGCCTTAATACAATTTTAATCTCAAACGGTTCAATAGTTATAGTATTTTTAATGAAGACAAATTTTTTTACGTCGAAAACTTCGATTGCCCAATATGTATGTATGTACATTAGACCGTACCAGAAAGAAACTTCGCTGTACACCCCTGAATGTAAAGTATTTCTGAAAGGCAATTTCGATAAAAATTGCTCTTTTTGTCCGTACCTATTGTAATGGTCGTATTTTTAAATGTTTTGTCATCTCTTCGACATTTACAGTCGAATCCTATCAGTAATTAAATTTAGCTAAAAATCAATAAACGTTTGCAAAGGAAGTAGTAACTCGATTATTCGAGTATAACTATTTAAAAAAAAATTTACTTTATATAGATGTCACCGGAAAAAATAAGCCTTCTTTAGCTTCGGTAAAAAAAAAATGTTTTACGAAATTGCTTAGTAAAATTATTAGAGGTGCACTGCAAAATTTTTTTGTTTGCTTGTAAGCTGGTACGGTCTACTGTACATACATTTGCATAATATGTACTTACAAAAGCAATGTCAACTA
>NW_023458558.1:12783401-12784259 GCF_013731165.1 Rhagoletis pomonella | reverse complement strand
CGATAATGATGTTTAACCGGCAAGTAGTGATAACCAGACATTGAAAAACCAGCCCTTAGTCTGCTTCATTTGCGTGTACATTTTTAGTTTTGTTGAAAAGGCTGGCCTTTTTTTAACCTTTTTTTGGGGCCATTTAGATTTTTTTTATTGGACCGAGTTAGCTTTTTTATTTTTGAAGTTCTGGCAACACTGGCAACAAGTCATGGTTCTAAATGCACTAGAAGCGAACCAATTGAAAGCCTACATGAAAAGTACGATGGTACAACTTTGTATAAACGTATATGTTCTGCATTTTGGCAGCTGCCCTGACACGTTTGTCAGGAAATGCCGAACGAAAGTGTTGATGAGTTGTTGAGTGTCAAAACCGCAAAATGGAAAATCGATGGCTAAAATTTACGATATTCTACTTAAAAGTCAGCACAAGTTGATAAATACATATGCACATATGCATGGTTGCCACTTGTTAAAAAAATATAATCAACCAAAATCTGAAGAAAAAAAACCAAATTGAAAAAATATAACCAAATTTGTTATATATTACAAAAAACAAAATTTATTAAAAAAAACAAAAATTCAAGTTATAGCTGCTATATCGGGAAATAAAGATTATTGAAATACTTGTGCGTTAAATCACATATTTACTTTAAAATATAAGAAAAAAAACAAAAATTCTACAATTTTATTGAGCCGTATTTTTTTTTTTTGAATGAAAATATTGTGGAAAAACAACATTAATTTACATTTTGGTAGAAGTTATAGCAGCTATTTCGGAAAATAAAAATTATTGATATACTTGTGCGTTAAATCACATATGTACTTGTTGTACTTACATTAAAACCATAATTTTGAAAAATTCAT
>NW_023458558.1:12642657-12713401 GCF_013731165.1 Rhagoletis pomonella | reverse complement strand
AGCAATTTTTGCACATCTTTACAAGTAACAAATCTATTTCCAGAGAAAACTTAACAATTTTAAATTCAAAACATTTTATTTCTACATCAATACTTATTTGTTTTTTTTTTTCATTCTTTGCAGTGCGAAGCAGCCGAGATTCCCCAAAGGATACTCGCAAATGCTCACCTGAATTAAAAGCACGTCCCACGGCGAGTGCGACAGCACGAGAACAACAAACGCAAAGAAATCAGCAGGAGCAACAACAACAACAACAACAACTACAACAAATTAAAGCCAAAGAAATGCAACAGCAAGATAAAAAGAAGAAGGTCAAAACTGCTGCTGGTAGCCAAAAGAATGTGACGAATGGAAAAGTTGCTGCAAAGGAATGCACAGCAACAGCAACAGCAGCGATAGGCGAAGAAGTACAACAAGTAAACAGCACGACTGACAATAGCAACAGCAGTAAACAGGCAGATGGCAGGAAGAATTCGCAAAAGATTGCGGGAGCTATAGGTGGCAATTTGTTGCATGGCTGCCACTGGCAATGGCGGCGAAGTCGAACGCGTGTGAACAAGGAAGAACAGCAACAACAACAACAACAACAACAGTCAAGCGAACTACTACAAGTTTATAAAGACTACGCAGATGAGCAATTGTCCATTTCGGTGTCCAAGGCGGCACCGCACACGACGAGGATGACAAATGTCAGCAGTTGAATAGTTGTAGAACTCGTTGCTTGGAATGGGGGCGGGATGCATTGGGGATATTGCATGGCGTAGGGTGCGCTCGTTCGTACGTGGCAGTAGCTGCTGGCCAGTTGTTAGTTGTTAGTTGATTGTGAGTGGCATTGTGTGTGTGACGGAAGGAAATGCGTTGGTCAACAATGTCCTCGTTAAACTTAAGTTGAAGTCAAGTAAGAAATCAGTAGATAACATAAAATAAGGTGGGAAAGTCACGAAATGTTTGGTAACAAAAAAAAAAACACACTTTCATACATGCATAGGTATGTATGTATGTATGCACGTAGTTATAAGAGCAACAATTTGTGCGCAAAAATAAAAAAAAATTAAATCGAAATCGACAGAGCAATGCTGGCAAAAATGTGAAGCTGCAAGCAAAAAAATAACGTCTTGTAAAAGATAACTGTCGCAACAACAGCAGCAACATTTATAATGCTCAGATTAGCAATTGTTGCTGCTGCTGTTGGTACTTATGTATGTATGTATGTAGGTATTAGCTCAGTAGAGGCGCGGCGGCGTGTTGTGTTGCCGCTAGCTACTGCTAGGGGATTAGCAACAATATCAAAATTATCATTGCTCAACTGGGAAATCATGTAGCATTCGGAACGTGCAACATTCTGCACACGAAGTGTGGCAACAACAAGCAAGTAGAACAAATAAGTTCTGTTGCACAGAAAGAGTTTAAACAGGCAGCAAAAAGAAAAAAAAAATCAACTGGTAAATATTTACAACAAAGAGCATGCAGTAGCGATGAGTTACATACATATGTGTGCTACAAACAAACAACATACTGTATAAGTAAAACTGCTATCAAAATGTTGGCTAATAAGTGAGCTAATAACCTTAGGTGCACAGTATAGGAAAATTTTTAAGATTTGACTGCACAGCACAGAACAGGCAAGCAGATTGCGTTGAGATGACTGGGAGTTAGATATTTTTCGCTTTAATCAGCACTGCAAAGACCTGGCCTGGAACTGATATACATATATATTCCGAAGCAGTTTAGGGGAAAGTAAGGCTCTCCCTGACCAATTTTGTGTGCATCATTATTGGGTTCAGCGCCAGAATTTTAGAGTATCCGGATTACCTACTACATTACCTACTATTTTGGTCCGTATATCTGCTGCTTCTTAAAGAACCGCCGCTTCTACCTTAAAAACATTAGAACAGTCTGGACGTCTAAGCTCAACATTGATGGCGATCTCTTGACCACCATCACTTTCCTTAAGCTTACCCGTGAAAAAGTTTACTGCTCCCTCACGCTATTTAGTCATCTTGCTCTACACTATCAGCCTTTGAGGAAATGTGTGGTGAGAAAATAATAAAGGTCAAAATCTGGGCCAACAAAAATTTTAGAATGTCTGTTGGCATTGTATTCAGCATGGCGATTAGCACCAAAAGTGAATTTCTCTGCAATGTAACGCTTGTAACGCTACCGATCTAGTTTTTAAATCTGTGAAAAATTTTCAGACAAACACCACTTATTGAGGTAGGAGTTGAGCATTTCCTGCTTTTCGGCTTTTTCATTTGTTAAATGTGATTTTTTTTTAACTTTAAAGACGCAAATATATTTAGGTCGTTTCGTATGTATACTACGGCGTATACGTTACTATCATGCTTGGTACATAGTACATATGTACATATCTAAATAGTAGATATCATGTGCTTCATAGTGCATATCATTGTGAAGTTTTAATTATTTGGTATTTGCGAGCTTTGAGGCTTATTTCTATACACAGTTGTTTATTGATTGCATTTTATTGACTTTAGAAATTTTCAATTTTTAAATTAGAGTGGCTTATATATGCGCCAGCAAGAGTTTGAATCCATACACTTGGATACATATAAGACTCATACATTGATATATAATTTCACGTAATAAACAAAACTCAGTATAAACAAATATATTTTTATGTTTAAGCATGACACGAATATTTGTAAAATTTATAGAAAAGTTGCAATTATACTTGTATGTACATAGGCATGTAAGTGAAATAAAAGATAGTAAATTATAAAAAATATCTTGCATTAAAAATGGATTATAAAGCGTAAGTATTCTCCTTAAGTTTTAAGTCTGAAAGCAATAAAATCAATGTTTTTAAACACGGATGGAAAATACTTATTACCTTTTAAATTTTAACCAAAAAATCAACGAGCTGTAATCATCGTAAACCAATTTTAGCTATGCTCACGTATTTGTGTTCATACGTTCTACTGTAATTTACAATCATTTTTATTTTTCGAGTTTATCCAATAAAGATTAAAGATACTAATTAATATTTGAGTTTTAGTTTCTCGCTCAGAGGAAATTATTATTACCTGATTTTTATTTATTTATTTATTTTTTGATGAAAAATAATAGTTATAATTTTTTCGCCCAAAGACAATATTTATAATTGAGTTTTTTTTTTGAGAATAACAATTATTCAAAAACTCAAAAGCTATACCAATGTGATTTCCGTCGATACATTTTCAAAAGTAATTACAGCTTTATAAAGCGAATAAGTCCCAACATTTTCAGGTCAAAATTTCAGTTGGTTTAGTCTGTACGACCTTTTTAATTTTGTAGCTAATCATTGTTTTTAAGTGGAAGAATAACACCCAATAATAAATATAATCTCTGAGCGAAAAAAAAATAAAAATCATAAAATAATGATTCAATGCTGATTGAAATTATTTTACTCATAATTATTACCATAGCTTTTAAATGACGGTAGTGCTTGCGCTGCACAGTGGGTCAAAACTGGCATTTGATGTTCAAAATTCACGGGAGATTTCATTTTTCAGTCAATTTGATTATTATTTTTTAATGAAAGCTAATAAAATTTGCAGGAGACTAGTTGAGCCTGATTTTTGAATTTTCGTTTGTTTGTTTTAAATTTTTTAGTGCAAAGTACAGAAAAAGTATCAATTTTGAAGAAAATCAATTCTCCTGTTCCAGTATTGCGTCGTAATTAAGACGCGGAGTCATGTTGACTTTATCACCTACAATTTTCATGCCTAATGAGTAATGTCCGAAGGTTCTTTGCCTACCGCCGCGGCCAACTTAACAGCTTAGAGATACCCTAACTAGAGGTAAATTGGTGGTAAGTTGAATATTTTTTCTACAGCATCCGCCCATTTGCGCTGTATTGGTAAGCTTGCCTCTTTGGTAAGCTTGACCTTACTCTGCAGCACTCTTTTTTTCCGCAGCCTAGTAGGTTTTTTATTCACCAGCAAAGAGCGGGTTCTCCATTGCTGGAATGTAAATAATTATTGACTGACGACATTCACCCGCCTTTCAATTTATGTATGTAAAGGGTGTTCTTTTAGACACGTGGTTTTCAAGAAGAAATAAAACGCATATAGTTTAATGTTATGGCCAAGAATTTAGCTTTATTATAAAGATAAGGGTTTGCCATTATGTCTTAAAAATGATTTCGGGAAAGTGACCGCCGCGGCCGGATCGAATAAATTCCAGCCGAGAGGCCCAATTTTCGACCACTTTTTGCAGCAATTGGGTCCGTATGTCAGCAATAACGCGCCGAATATTCTCTTCCAAGGCGTCGATCGTCTCGAGCTTATCTGCGTAGACAAGGGACTTAAAATAACCCCACAAAAGATAGTCCCGCGGTGTTAAATCGCACCGCACGGTCCTGGAGGTCACACCACAGGGCCTCGACGCGAGATAATGCGCTCACCAAAAGTTTCCTTAAATAAATCAATTGTTTCGTTGGCTTTATGGCATGTAGCGCCGTCTCTTTGGAACCAAAGGTCGTCCACATTAACATCCTCCAATTCAAGCACGAAGAAGTCATTAATCATGGCCGGATTCATTTTTGAAGAAATATTGACCAGTGATTCCCTCTTCTCATAGAGCACACCAAACAGTCACTCTTTGAGGATGGAACGGCGTCTTAATAATGGCTTGTGGATTATCAGCACTCTAAATGTGACAATTATTTTTATTAACGTACCCATTCAACCAAAAGTGAGCTTCATCGCTGAACAAAACTTTCTAGTGAAAATCCGGATCGGTGGCTATCTCGTTATGGGCCCATTCACCGAACGTGCGACGCGGTTTCAATTCTTCCTTACGCAAAATCTTCCATAAAGTGGATGGAGGGCACAGCTCCAATTGTTGCGCGCGATAGCGGATGGACTCATTCCGGTCTTCTTCGATACTCTGCTCCACAGCAGCAATAGCGTCTTCGGTGCGCACCGTACGGCATCTCTGGGGACGCGCATTATCCATTAGAGTAAGCTTGGTGCGAAAACGATCCATGGTTGCTCGAATTACCGACTCTGCTGGGCGAATATTGAACGCAGCGCGCGTTGCGTCGCGAGAACCGAACCATTATTTTGGTAATAGATTTGCACGATTTGCAAACGTTGTTCCGGAAATGGCAAACCAAACTGAGTATAAATCAAGTAACAGCTGTCAAGAAGGCCAACTACGAAAAAGTATTGTAACTTGTTTTTGGAAAAGTGAAGAAAATTAAGGTTTTGGTTAACTCGGATAGAAGTGCTTAAAGGGTTATTTTTTTAAGAATTCGAAGATAGAAAGTGCAACAGAAGCAAGGAACTAGCAGTCCTCTGATTCTCCAAACTGAGTTACTTGATTCTGACCTATCAAAGGAGAGAAGTTGTTCAACCATTTTACGTACAATTGCCGATCATCGTTTGACTGACTCAGATGGCCTTAAATTCTGAAAAAGTCGTTTCGACTTTATCGCAGCCACAATCATTACTAGAAATACACAACCGTTTAAGTAATGAAATACATTTGTTAAAACGTGTAGCTGACATCTTTGAAAATGCCAAGAGTTATTGTGAATATTTTTGAAATCCAATGCTATGGCAGAAAAACGGAAAGGTCGTACATACACACATTAAAGACAAGCAAGAAAGAGTACATAAAAGAAGGAAATAGCAAAAATGCAGAAATGCTTTTGTGATTTTTCGAGAGATGCGAAATGTTAAAAGAAAACTTCGAAAAATGAAAGTAATGAAAATAAGTAAATATTTAAGTGCAGTATTTTCACGATTGCCACAACAAATTGGCGTCTTGGTTTCCGTTCAAGTGCCTGTCATGCAATTCGTTGACTGGCGGCTGGTTGTTTCTGTTGCTGCACTTTTTGCTGCTTATTTTCGATGTGACAGTTAGGTGGAAGTGCCACTGGGCGATTGTGCTAAGCATAAAAGTACATACATATGTACGTATGTAGTATGCATCTCTGTTTGCACTGCTTTAAGAAAACCAATAACGCCTAGCAACTACACAGAAGTGAAATTAAAACGCTTGGGCGTTTTGTCTGGAACTGTAGGAGAGATACATAGATTAAAATGTTCAAATGTACGTAAGCCAAGAAAAAGCCAATTCGTATTTTGTTGTTTTTTTTTTTGGCCGGCAATCGAGGTAATTGAGAGGAAAAGTGAAATAAATTGACAGTTGAAATGGTATGGAATTTACAGAATTTTATTTTTATACAAAAACCAGCTAGAGCTTTGCTTTCATTACAAATATTCGCTTGCATGTGTTTGTGTGAAAGATGCCAATGAGAAATTCTATAAAAAGCTTGCTGTAAGAACACTTTCATATAGCTATAGCAATTTGAAACTTCACTCAGCTCGGGAAAAAAAATATTTGAATGGCTCTTTTTACTTTTTATTCTATGGTTAAGTAGATCTCCTAATGGACTTCCCAAAAAGTAGTAGAAATGTATTTATAGAAATACTCAAACTCAATTGATACTCGAATTTTCACAACATTTAACCACAATCGAAATATACTTAAATATTTTAAGAAATTGAACTTTAACATTGACAAATTTTTAACTTTTAAGTACTTGGTGCAACGCCAAACAAAATCATTTCGCACGGGTACGTAGGCGAAAGTAAAATAAAGACAAAAGCAGTATACGACGATGGAGATGTCAAGCAAATTATTTTGTGGCAAATTGACACTTTTAATGTCTCCAATTGAAATTTCGAGCAGTAATTTATTTGTAGCCCAGAAAAAAAGATATCGGAATTGGGTCAGTGTAGTAACTGCATATGTACATAAATAATAAATCGATAAGTAAAATGAAGTGCTGTGCGGACCTTTTTTTCTCAAAATTCAACATAGCTACATAAATTTTTCGCAAATGCAAAATAACAAAAATGTACTCGCTACAAAAAATGTTTAAAGTAAATAAGTACTTATACATATACCTACATACACACCATTAACTACATATAGAAAGCCCCTATCTACATACATACCAGGGTTGTTGCGAATATTATTCCGAAATAAAAGTCCTTTCCGGTTAATAAACAAACCGCCAGTCCAAATTAAACAAATTTGATAACATATGAAAGAGGACAAAACAACAATAACAAAAAGGAGTTAGGTCTTTTTCTATATATTAAGATAACGTTATAAAATAAGTATGTATTTCCATCACTTTCCGCAAAATTCACTTAATAAACCAGTGCTGCATATCCATTCTCTGGCACAACGACAAGTGTTCTTACATAGTATGTACATAAATTTCATATGCATTGAAAAAATTTTAATTTACATAATTTTAAAAATGACATCGTTTGCAGTTTTGCGTTGAAAAATAAAAAGAAAAAGTAAAGTGAAAAAATTCAATGTAGAACAAAGTAAGCGCGGCATAGCATTCAACGCATTGGTGCCTATGAATTGTTTATTAGTACGTTTTCAATTTATTACTTTTTCCTGCTCTTGCTAGCTATTTACATGCCAAAAAATATTTATCTCACAACATATTTTACACTACCTCTCGTACTCATTCAATTATCAGTGATTACATAGAAAACCGATTGCAAAAAAACCGCCGCGTTCCGCTCCATGCTTTGCACTCAATTTTTTGCATTTTATTTTTTAATCAATATTCTGCTTGATCAGCGAAATATTGTTGTGGATATTCGTTACTGTTAGTGGTGGCGCACTACTCATCACATCACTATGAAACGCTTTATTTATGATTAACGTATGCACATTAGGGTGGTCCAAAACAAAGTAAAGTCCGAATTTAATTGCCCTCACCCCCTAGGATTATTCTATGCTAAAAAAAATTAAACCACTTTTTTATTTTGAAACCGAAAAATATTTAGAAGTCGCTCAAAGTATCCCATTTATATGAAAAAAAAACTTTTCGTAGAAAAGGTATGGAATTCTTGAAAATCAATATTTTTCGATTGGAATACTCTGATTCTCTTGAGAAGATACTTCGAATGATAATACGCAATGGTTTATTTTACATTTTTTTTGATACTAACGATTTTTTATTAGTGCGTAATTGCATTTTTTGGGGTATTTGGCCGACGTATAAACTGCAGTTACAAAAAATAGCTAAATAAACAATTGGGTATTATTATAGGGAATCTCCTGCAGATAAGCAGAGTTTTTCGATCGAAAAATATTGATTTTTAAGGTGTATATTTTTGGAGTGAAACTTCTTTCTGTGAACCATGTTGGGACTCTCGGGACTTATCGATATAACAATAGATATTTTTATCGCTTTTGTTATCGATTTTGCTATCGAAATTTTATCGAATTTGTCATCGATTTTGTTATCGATATATTTAATGGTTTTGTTATCGGTATTTTGTTGGATGTTACTATCGAGTTTGTTATCGATAGTGTATAAAGGTAAAAATGAAAGTAAAGGAAAACAGAATAACATACATAAATGTAATTAGAAGGAACAGGGGTAGAGGTAGGGGTCTAGATGGAAGAAAGACAAAAAATATGACCTTAAGCAAATGCCGAGGCGCACTTACTTTTTTTTTGGTGGCGGTGAGCGCATGCAAATTCTGACTTTACTTTTCCTCATGCATTTTTGTACCACCCTAATGTAGATATGTTCCCGTATATGAATATATGTGTATATGTACATCTGTTTGCAGGCAAATGAATTTATGCTGGTGTGAATTGGCAGGGTAGGCGGTAGGTGGTGGATAGTGGCTGGTCACCACATTTGTGGTGTTGTGGGTGCGAAAATTAATAGAAGCGGCTTTTAAATTTTAATATACATATATGTATTTCGGAAATTCCGTTTTGTATGTGTGTATTAAAATACATATGTACATACTCGTATACTCTTATGTGGACTTTAAAGCATTTAATGGAGTTTTGAAATAAGGAGTTCAACAGAGCGTCTGTGATTCTTTAACTCCCATGTACACATGTATAAACTTTACTTTTCGTACTCAGGAAAAGTGTCAGTTTTGATTTGATGAAAATTGGAGACGGCTGCGATTTGTTCGTAATTCGCATGGATTACCAACAAATGAGGTAATATGCTTGCAAAATTTTTTATGGCGAATTACGTAATTCGACGGGTAATTGGAGTGCGAATAACGAATGAGAGCCGTATTAGTCTGCCCAAGTGGAGATTATATCCAAAAAAAAAGGCACGTCTTATCATCACTAAATTTGAGATTTTGGTTCCGTTTATATATATATAATAGAAAAGGTTGGAAAAAATATTCTCTAGGCATTTTCAGTTCAGTTTCGTAAGTAAAGTACGTCCGAAAGTGAAACGTATTACATAAATCCTTTCACCTTAAAAATACTTTATATCAATTTTATTGCGAATCAGGCGTTCTCTTGATAATTTGAAGAAAAGTCAGGATTAATATCAGCAGAATGGTAGATTGGAAATGGCTTTGGCATTATTACAGATTTATTTTCATGCGTCGAATAGTAGAATGAATCACAGAACTAGGTGGACAATATGCTAAAAAGTGAAGTAAAAAAAATCGGTCCCAGTTCTCAATACCATTACTCCAGAATGCCTACTGATTTTGCCGCTCCAATCTGGAACTTATTCGTTCGCTGTATGTAATGTACTTGCGAAGGCTGGTCAATAAAATAAAAAAAATAAAATTTTAACTTCAACCGCGTGAACTAATCTAACCCAGTCCTATGCGACGGAGTCCGTGGACAAATGAAGTTCACTGCCAACGAATTGAATGGGCCTTAACAATAGATTGCTAAGTCCATCATAGTTCAGGTATTCACCATACGCCAAATATTAGCAAAATACCACGAGAGGAAAATCGACTCCATCTAAATATTTTTTCGATTTCAAAGCCGCTAATGCCATAATTGGGAAATATCTCTCCGAGGCTTATCATACCACACGGGCTTAGAGATAGGGTGATTCCCCGTCATGGGATCTGATGTTGGAGAAGATAATTGCCGGTGCATAAATGATCAACACATACATACATAATTATATATATGGCCCCTTATGAATTTGTGACGGAGCTGACCACATATTTTTTTGTTAAAAAAATAAGTAAACAGTATCAAAGATGACGCACACAATTAGAGGTTTAGCAGGCTCTAAATCGCTTTATAACATGAAAAAAAAAAATCCTTTTTATTATTGATTTCTATGAGAAATGCCCTGATATTACGATTAAGATGACCAAACAAATTTTAATAATTACCACCCTTATGAAAATTAAAAAAAAATATTTGTTTCGAATTTTCGCAATGAAAATGGGAAATTTTTCGAAAACGTATAGCACCATCGGATAGCTCGTACAAAAATCTATTGAAGTCATAGTTTTAGAATTTTGTCCACCATTTTCTCTCTGCTTCCCAGCTAGGCGAAAAGGAGCTTGTTTGGCACCGCTCAGCGCGCTTGGGACATTTGACGTGAATTGACCCATAAGCTTGAATAAGACGTCCGCCTAATTGTATGCAACGAAATATTTAGCGGCAACGAATGATCTTTATGCGTATTTGAGTAATTTGTCTGCTTATGAGTGCAAACTTTGAGTGTTTTATCATAAAGAGTTCGCAGCCAGTGCTAATAGCCAGTGCGTTCTAATAAAAAACTTGTTGACCGAATGTCGAATATTATGTTTTTAAAAACAACCTTGTATAAAATGTTGAAAATTTGTGCATCTTGTTCACAAAAAAATATATTCAAAACTTTCAATTATTGATCTAAGAGATTTTTCCAAACAAATTAAACTACTACTGCATATAGTATACATGTATGCGTGAACGTACTTTAAATTCCACCCAATTTACTCGTTTCTAGTGATAGAACGATACGAGCACAAAGTACAGAATATTGATTCTTTTCATGGGTTCTGAGTAAATATCGTGAACACCAAAAAAAATCGACATGTTATAAACTTTTTTTTGTAAGTAAAAACATTTTAAAAAGTACATACAAAATTTCGTTCGTTCAATTACATTGAAAATTGTTTAAAAATTACCCAACAAACATTGTGGCGAACGTTCGAAAATAATCTGTCATGTAAATGTAAAAACCAGGGACCGTAACAGTTACAGCTTTTATTAAAACAATCGCTCTTTAACAGTTATTCTTTTACTTTTATTTAATTACTCCTCAAATAAGAGTTATTTATAATTTTTGTTTTATAAATCTAAAATAACAATTACTTGTGATGTCTTAGGTAACAGTTAATCAGTCAGTAACTTTTAAAAGTCATCAATATAAATCAGTCACTGACTTTTATTTTTTAAATCATACTTATAAAAGTCACTTGTATAAGCCTTAGTAAACGTTTGTTCACGAAAACATTCTTAACTGCGAAAAATGATACATGACTTTTATAGGTATGACTTAAAAAAGTAAAAGTCGGTGATTGATGACTTTTAAAATTAAAAGTCACTGACTGATTTTTATTGATGACTTTTAAAAGTTACTGACTGAACAACTGTTATCTAATACTATTTATTTTTTCATACACCGAAGAAAATTGATCCAAATTGAACATTTGAAGACAAATTTTTAGAGTGGTGGTGGCTGAGTTTGCAGAGATGCTTGTTGTTATTTGCTAACTTTCAGAAGGTGCGTGTTTAAACCCGGTTAGAGGCAATATGTCAAAATGATAATAGAAATTATTGTTTTGTATCTCCGAATTCGTAGTGTAGAACTTAAGCACATTCAACAAAAAAATCGGCAGCGTTTGCCTTAAAAATATTTGGTCGTACGAGTATTATCGATACTTTTTTGCGAATATGAGTACTGGCATCGGTTCTTCTTTGAACTATTCTAAATGAGTTCTAGTAACGGTACTTTTCTAAAAAGTGTATTAACTCAAAATGTTTCATGTGTTCCAAAAAATCGATTTCCAAGCTCATGTTCGTCATATAAGGAAGGAAGGTTTTTCTAAGAAATTATCACACAATATTACCTAAGCTTTTGCTGTAAGTTAAGTATACTATATTATAGCCTTTAAATAGTTTTAGCGAATAATATTTTATAATTTCGATTTTTGAATTAATACACTTTTGAGGAACTTGGGCTACATGCAGATAACCGCACTCACTGCGACCGATAGGTATGTAGATGCATACATATAAATACGTATGAGGCATTCTTCGTCGACTGAAGCTCCCTCTCTCAAAATTTGTTAAGTAAAAGAAGTCGATTATAGTCTTCAAAATTCGGTAAAAATTTTTACTTCGAAATGCAATACGCTGGACAAATTAAAAAAAAAAAAGAAAATTAGATTCACTTGAAATTTGTTACTCTGTGGTTTTTGGGGTCGCTGATTACGATATCTATGATCATCAAATTTTAAAATTCAAGATGACGGATAAATTTGTGAAAATTCATACATACTTCAAAATTGTTTCTTACAAAAAATCGTTACAATTTTTGAAAATTCGCTTAAAGTGTTTCGCATGTGTTTAAATTTTAAACATTCTGAAGGCCAGATCTAATATAGCGAGCTCAAAAACTGTTTTAAAATATCTCCGCTATATCTAATATGCCATTTTGAATTTTAAAATGTATGGTCAGATTCATAATCAGCGATACCAAAAGTTTCCGAGTAACAAGTTTCAAGTGAATCCAGCAAAATTTTAGTCCGCCATTTTGGATCCCATACCTTGAAGAATTTTAAAAAATGCCACTCTTCCTTTAAAAGTTAAAATTTGTATCGAATCTTCTGGAATTAAAGCGATCGGATTTTCCCCAAAAACCAATTTTTTTTTAAAGAGAAGGGAGCTTCAGTTGATGAAGAATGCCCCATACATATCGCACACCTTCTTCAAAAGAGGCACAACTCAAATATCAGAACCGGAAATATAACTGCTTGTGGATCGAACAGATTCAAAGCAATTGACACAAAACCCAATATGAGAGTAGTTTTCTAGTTAGAGAATATAATCATGAAAAAAAAATATTTGCATTAATTTGAGCAAAATCCTTCAAATGATTTATGCCGTAAACTCGATTAAAAGTTTTTTTTGAGTTGTGCCTCTATTGAAGGAGGTGTGCGATATAAATCACGAAAATATACTCAATATTAGAAAATTTCTACTCGCAAATATTTTTTTATTATACGTTGATGAGTGGAAATCGTTTTATGAAACATCGAATGCTAGAAAGCTAAGAGCAAAACAAGGAAATGCTCATATAATTTCTGCTTGCGAGCGAAGCCGGCGCGGCGCGGCGCTTTCATTCACAAGAGTTCAGTGTTACTTTGGCCGATTGCTTGCATATAAATATACATTAGTACATACATACACACATAAATGCAAATACTTTTTTATATAAACGAATAATTTCAATATCAGCTGATTAAAATAAATACATAAATGTATATACATGTTTTGTGATTTCGCTTCTGATTAACGAGTTGCTGCCGCCAATTAAAGCCAATGAAAAGGCATACGCATTGCAGCCCGCATGAATTTTGTGCATTCCACGCGAGTCAATTGTGATATAAAATGGGATTTGATGAGAATACGTTAAAAAGTGTTTAGGAGCGAGTGACAGTGATCGAAATTATATACATACATTAATTTGTATATACAAATATTAAATACAGTGATTTACGAAATAAGTTTCATGAAATTACTTGTTAGTGTTTTTTTAAATTGGCATTTTTTCTGAGTCTACACTAATTTGTATTTATGTCTATTTACATATTTGCAACTGGATCGGTTATATGGCCAATACGTGCATATACATATTAGGGATGTTACGAATATTTGCATTGCCATTCGTTATGCGAATGATTCGCAACATTTTCATCAAATGATACGAATGTTTTGCGAATGCGAATGTGTGCATGGGCAGAGAGTCCACTCTAATATTTTTTAAATGGCTTTAAGTCTGTCTAAACAGGGTGCACACAATAATCGACTTTTAGCTTCAGGCGCTAAACGGCTAAGTAGTATTGATATCAAGCAACACTGATGGGCCTTCAACAAGTACTGCTAAAAATCTTATAAGCAGGGATCAGTTTTTTAGGACCTAAAAATTAAAAAAAAAGGCTAAATAAAATAACGAAATAGCCTGGAAAAGGCAAAATAAAATAGCTATAAAGGCAGGATAAGGCACTAGAAATAGCAAAAAAGGCAAAAGAAGGCATTAAAGAAGGCGAAAACTGTAAAATAACACTGGTTTACAAGAAAAATGTTCAACGGACGCCGTTGTCATATGACCATTTTTTACTTGTTTATTTATGCATCGATTTTTTTTTATTATCAACTTGATTGTTTTTTTTAATAGAACAGGCTTTAACACAGACTTGAATGTGCTAAACGTGCACTCGACGTGACTTGATACAAGTGGCGCCCAATTTAAATACGAACTCCGTAAATTCGCTTTCGCGAATGTGAAATATATGGCATTCGAAACATCTCTAATACATATATATGTGCATACATACATATATAGTTGGTTGTGTATACTTGTGCTAGTGTCTAGTTTCTGTGACAGCCAATGCAGCACTCAAAGTTTACTGAGTGACATTTGACGTGTTGACGCTAGCCAACTCTTCAGACTGCATTAAGCTATTTTTTTATTTTTTGCTTTTGTTTACTTTTTTAATATTTATGTATGTAGTTTAATTAGGTTTTCTTTGCTTTTATGTGCCACTGTACGTATTCCAGTAGAAATTCAAAATCCTAAAGGTATGTATCGAAGTGTTAGTGTTATTTCTATTATTATTTTATAATATCTTACAGCCGGTTTCACGGTTTAAATTAAAAAATACTAACAAAAAATCA
The DNA here is from genome assembly GCF_013731165.1 of Rhagoletis pomonella. Lineage (NCBI taxonomy): Eukaryota > Metazoa > Arthropoda > Insecta > Diptera > Tephritidae > Rhagoletis > Rhagoletis pomonella. Next base: position 12,698,668 of record NW_023458558.1, on the reverse strand, counting down.
AAAAGAATATGGCTGAATTTTTGAACTCTGGCATTGAAAGACCTATTTTTTTTTTTTGATAAATACTTGTTGATTTTTATGTTCTAAACGAAGGAGGACATCTCACTAGTTGTATTGATTGCCGGACATAGTTCCGATTAAGGAAAAATTACACAACGTCGAAACCAGTTTTTCTCCAAACCATGTTTGCCATTGGGTGTCGGAAAAACATTTCGCAATACTTAAAAAAAAGAGAAATGTCCACTGCTGTAATCACTATCCCAGCGTCACAATAGCCTTTAAGAAAGTGTGCTGCATAATCTCTTCTAATCCGCTTGTCGATCACTTCATATACGCAGATGACGTTTTGGTGTTTACTAAAATAACAGATCGGAACAAAGTCAAAAACTAATTCCTATAAACTTTACTTGATATTAATGTATGGTCTCAAAGTTCTGGCGCCAAAATTTCAGCAAGAAAATTCCCCATTCTAATACTTTAAAGATATGAGGCAAATATTAATAAGACTCTCACATACAAAGAACACTGTACATCCCTTTAGTTAAGCTTATTCTCTAGACTTAAGATTATAGAATTTTTACCTTCCAAACATTGTTTGGGTCATACGAATTCACTTGTAAATGTTACAAAAGCCTTATTGCTATCAAAAAATAGATTATGGACTTTCGATATACGGATATTGAGCTAGGACCCATTATTAAGCTGCTCCATGCTCCATACCACATCGCAGCTAAAAGAAGTATTCGTACTTTCCCAACAAAAGTGGCGGATTACCTGATATTTCCTCTAGAACTACACGTAACACTATGATGCTAATTCCAAAGTTGTTTCACGTCAGAAATGAGTTATTGCTTGCAACAGTTAAGACCGCCACTGAAAAATAGCAATAGCAATTCCATTATTGATTGAAACAGCAATATGCCCGACGTGTTCTTCGCTCAAAGTAAAACAAAGAAAACCCAAACCCTATTCGAACTCACTGATAGCATCTGCGAAGATTTCACGAAAATTCGAACTACGACGGATTCAGTGATAGCCCTTTTTTATGTAGCGATACTAAATCAGCCATCGAAGCTGGCGTTAGAGGTATCGTCAAGTCGAGGTATTTTCCGGCGGCCGCTTTGTTTGATTGGTAAGAGATGCATACTACCACTTCGCAAGACCTGGGTCCGTTGCCTAGTACAATCACCATCTATACAGCTGTCGCAACCTCGGCAGGCATTGGCAAACCTCAGAGTAAATTTTCAGCATGAAAATGCTTCTCATAAAATCAATTTGTCGCTCGGCATAAAACTGTAAGTCCCTCCATTTCTGTAGCATACAAAGACGAGCACCACAAATTAGAGGAGAAACTTGGCAAAACACTTAGAAAAAGTGTAAGCGTCAAAATAAAATTATTATAATTCTTATAATTATTTTAAATGGGTCGAGTTGACGCAAATTTTAACATTTGTCCGAAATATTTTGGCGATAGGCTTTTAATATAATACAATTTTTAAATGCCAGTGGAATAAAGCGGCTTTTTTGAGTGAGGCACCCTAACGTATTCATTATTATATATTTAAAAATTCTAAAAATTGAACGCGGTGCAGCTATTCTAATGAAAGGTTTTATATAAAAATCACTTTATCCTTAGCATTAAAAGCAAATATTAAAACAACACCTTAATTTGAGTATTTCTTACATAACAACCCTTTATCCTTTCGCTTCAGTGAAATGAATTCAAAACGTTTTGAGTATACCACACCACAGTCCCTTCACTCAATTCAAGGCTCAAGACATTATTCAACAGAGCAAGAGGAGCCACTTGCACAATTTAAAAATACCGAAGAAAAATTACAACAGCTGAAGCAAGCGATGGATAATTTAGAAGATGGAGTTTGCGATGACGAGGACGCGCATTTGCTCGAAAATAATCAGCGCTCACAATTTAAGCAACATCAAGGCAAAGAACTTAAACAAAAGCTCAAAGATAATGTTGGACAAGAACAACAAGAAGAATTTGGAGGTCTAGAGCTTGAGATGACTGCTGCACATGACGTCTTATGTAGGTACTTTTTACAACATAAGTATTTAATATAGAAATTTTTCGATAGCTGGTAAATACTCATTTGGGAACATTCTATATTCTAGAATATAGATTTTTACGCTGTAGAATAAACTGGCTTCACTTTCGTCAAACAGTCAGAGAATGCACGAGGCAACGATTTATTTTTTATGTAGCTCGAGAAGTGGCTTATGTACGTATATAGCTAATTAGCCACGATCATGGGTACATGAACCTATGGAGAACTACCGTATACCAGATTTTGTCTGTAAATACTTACCTTTTTGAGTTTTAGGTAAAACTATGTTCACATATCAATATTACCTCAATCAAAGCTCGTTTTTTAATCGCCCCGTTCACACAGGCAAATCTCAGATTATTAGCCGTCAAATTTGTTGTGCTTGTTATTCTCACATCTCAAGGAAAAGTTTTTTTTTCTCTGTGCCACCGTGATCACGTTTTTCTGCTATATTGAGCAATATAGATATATTTTAACTTAACATTTTATTAAAAAAATACCTTGAGAACCCTCTTTTCCTTGCCAGCGTCCATTTTTGTTTACTTTTACATTTGCTATTTCTCCTCTTCTTCACAAAAACAATCGATAAAACTAGGATGGACACCGAAAAGTTATCGGTTAAATCTGAGATTATTTTATAATTACAGATTAACAAGGGAGGAATTTTATATGGCTAATCTGATTTTCTAATTACAGATTAGGAAGTTAAGCTCGAAAATGAAGATAATCTACTTATATGTGAACCTAGTATAACGCATGGAAAATCCGATTAATCGCAGGAAAATTGCATTAACCGATGTTTTAAAGTCTTCATTGAGAAAGGAGGAATACAATCAAATTATGAAAAACTTAAAATTTTTCGCAGTGAATCCATTATTTTGAATGCTTTAGGATTCGTGACAAGACTTGATTTGCGAGCTCCTGAGGCTTAGGTTTTAGAATTTTCCTTACCTTGATTACAAGGGTTATCAAATTTATTCAAACTTGGTGTCTGCAATAATTCTTTAGCAAAAAATACGTTTATGATACAATTTTGGAAAATGGGCGTGTCACCACTCACTTATGACGAGGTATATATATCTCGGTAACCGTTCTACCAATTTGTAACAAACTCGGTATGGTTATTGTGCTTGCCACATAAAAGAAAAATGTTGAAAATTATTGAAATCGGACTAAAATCACTCCCACTTTTCATATAACGGTAAATTTCAGAAGTATTTGAAACTTCGATATTTCGAAATTTAAGGTCACAAATTTACTCAAAATTGAAACTAATAACAATCCGAACTTATACTTTTTTACTTGTTTTCCTTCATATTCGATGCTCATTAGCCTACATAAATTAGGTACCGTGAACAAACATATGTATTAGGGTGATCCAAAATAACTAATCTAACGAATTTGTGGCCTTAAACGGATTTATTTTCACAGAAGAAAATTCTCTAATTTGGAAAAATTTGTATTCCAATTTTAAAAGGTGTCGGTGGCTATTAGAAATTTTCCATGTAAAAAAAATTGTTTTCACTAAAAATGTTAAAGTTTTGAGTTGTTTGAGATACAAAGTTTTTCTATGTATATTCTGGAAGGGCATTCAATTTTCTAAAAAACTACCCTAAACTTGATTGTCTTGGAGACGATTAAGAGTACTAAATATGTATATTAATCATATTGCTGAACGAGGTATAGCGTTGATACAAAACCTAGTTCAAAACCTAGATCAAAATCAACATTTTCTACACATTTTGTATCATTTCAATGTACCATTTTTTTATTTAGCATTAATATTTCCAATCATGTCAAGTAAGTATATACATTATCGAGTTTAGACAATCAATTTAAAATTATTTTTTAGAGAATTTAATGCCCTAGAAGAATATGTCTTAAAACAATTTTAATCTCAAACAGTTCAATAGTTATAGTATTTTTAATGAAGACAATTTTTTTTACGTGGAAAATTTCAATTGCCCAATATGTATGTATGTACATTAGACCGTACCAGAAAGAAAGTTCGCTGTACACCCCTGAATGTAAAGTATTTCTGAAGGGCAATTTCGATAAAAATTGCTCTTTTTGTCCGTACCTATTGTAATGGTCGTATTTTTAAATGTTGTGTCATCTCTTCGACATTTACATTCGGATCCTATCAGTAATTAAATTTAGCTTAAAATCTATAAACGTTTGCAAAGGAAGTAGTAACTCGATTATTCGAGTATAACTATTTAAAAAAAAATTTACTTTATATAGATGTCACCGGAAAAAATAAGCCTTCTTTAGCTTCGGTAAAAAAAATGTTCTACAAAATTGCTTTGTAAAATTATTAGAGGTGCACTGCAACATTTTTTTGTTTGCTTGTAAGCTGGTACGGTCTAATGTACATACATTTGCATAATATGTACTTACAAAAGCAATGTCAACTAACTGAGGGCAGTTCTGTGTGAAACTGTGGCGAAAAAATCCATTCATGTTAAATAATGCGAAACGCATGAAAACTGGCATTCAACAAATTGTATGGAACATTCTAAAAAAAAATCGAGAAGGAAAATATATTTGCAAAAAAATAGGGAAAACGTGCATTTCAAGCGAACGGGAAGTGGGAAAATTGTGCAAAAAACTACTGGAGTTCGAAAATATTTTTCACATTTGCGAGCTAAACAAAAGCATATTTGGCTTTCAGACGTTTCTTGGCTTTGCGTGGCTGTGTGCGCACCATAAAACTCAAGTGTAAATTGTGGCAGGAACGAATTGCCTTTGGAAGCAAATATAAGCAGCAGTCGCACAGATGCAAACTGCATATTCACACTTGCACATGCACATATGTATGTATGTATGTGCGAATGCATATATTTCTGAGCAAATACTCTTATGCCAACAAAATGGCTTATAAACAGTTGCAACTAAATCCACAACTCCTTATTCTATTGCTTGCACTTCCGTACGATTGCTTTGGCGGTCGTCATGGCGTCAGCATGAAGATGCAATCACAGTCAATTCACGCGCACAAACATATTAACGTGCATACATATGTACATCTATATATTTGCACCACTACTTAAACAGGTGTTTTCACCGCTTTAACATTGTGTATGCCCGGATGAGAGTGGGGAATCCTTGCCAAACAAATCTGCATCGCTGACAACATGCCTTCCTCTTCCTCAACTCGTTCGCTCGTTTAGTTGCATATCTACCGTTGCATTGGAATGTAGCTACGGCTTTCGACTTCACTTTCATCATTGTAATCGTATATCCTTACATTGCTTGTCTGTTGGAAGTTAACACGCATTTGCTCTAGCCACTATACCGCCCATTCTCTCTCTTTATCTCTGAATACTTGAGAGGCAGCTGCTTAGGCTTCACACGCCAAAATAATTATTGTGCTATGTAAAAGTAAGCACTGCTCGACACACATTGTGTTCGTTGCATTAGATGCTGTCAGTTGTGGCAGTCAGTAAAGGGTTAAAACTTTTGCCTTTCTGCCACTCTTGCCATGACGGCAGCATACAAAGATGTTTATATGTAAACGGAATGCCGTAGGGCGAAAAGGGCTGGGTAGGTTATGTGTGTGTTGCAAATTCTTAGCAGAACATACTACTTATGTATATATGTTTATTAGGGTGGTCCAAAAAAAAGGTTAACATGTTAAGCTCTCACCCCTAGGAGTATTCTGAATGGAAAAAAGTATACCCGTATTTTTGTTTTTGTTAAAAAAAAGATAGATATTTAGCCCATGAAGGTTTTCATGCATTCTGTATGGGGAAAAACACTTCTTCGTAAAATGGTATAGTATTTTTGAAAACTAATATTTTTCTATCATAAGGCTCTGTTTCTCTTCAGGAGACTTCCATTCATAATACCCAGTCATAATACCCAGTCAAATAAACAACTAGGTATTATTATTGGAAGTCTCCCGAAGATAAACGGAGTTTTCCGATCGAAAAATATTAATTTTAAAGAATTCTATACTTTTCCTTTGAGGAATTTATAAATATCTTATTTTTATTTTTTTAAATACAGAGTTTTTTTCTTTTTCCATTTAGAAAAATTGTAGGGGGTGATAACTTAATATTTTAAACTTTTTTGTATACCGCATGTATTCTCGATCACCCTATTGTACTTACATGCCGCTACCTAGTAGCAGAAAGTCCCTATCTGACAAGTCTCTCCTTCACTGAGTTTAAAAAAATATTATAGAAAGTCAAATTATTTTAAAATATTTTAAATTAAATACTGGATTAATTAAGCATGGCGAACCCAAATATCTAGGGATGCAAGACAATGCTCAGTAGTTGGTATATGATCATGAGCTTCTGAAAAATGGTTGGACGTTCGATGGCACCTTCTACAGACAACCTCTGATGCGATTGAAGCGAGTGAATGCGGAAAAATGGCAGTGCTCGGCCGCATATCAAACAAGTCGTCAAAAACTATCTCGATAGTATCGTATGGGAAGCCTTAACCCACCCGCCTTTTAGCCTAGACCTTGCATTGATACCTTCTTGGTCTCCAAAGACGAGCAGTTTTATTGGCGTGGAATTCGTGCATTGCCAAAAAAGTGGGAAAAATTCATAGCAAGCGATGGAGAATACTTCCAATAAAATATATTTTACCAATTTTTCACAAAAAAAGTTTAAAGTCAAGAAAAGCTAGAGCACGACTTATTCTATTGTTTTCGTGAGTTGCTGATTACGGATCTGAAATCATTAGAAATAGTGGACCCAATACGGTGCCCAAAAAATCAAAATCAATTTGATTCGCTAGATACTTTACAATGGGGAGACTCTTAAGCTCACTGATTATGAAATCAGATTTTTAAAATGCATGGATATTGAATCTACAATTTATTACGGAAAAGTAAACATTGAACTTTACGTACATGATGGCGTATGAGTATCATTCCCACCGCGTCCGGGTAACTCATACGCCATGTATGTACGTACGTACATATGCATGCGAGTTAAAAATAACGGGCTACTTCAGGCCAATGAACTTTAAAAAAAAATCCTCGAGGTAAAAAATACCTTAAGATTCGACTGTAAATTTCGAACATAAATATGAAAAAAATGTAAAAATGCGAGCCCTACATTCGGACAATTATTATTTTTTTATTGCCTTTCAAAAATTGTTTAGACTCAGAGGAGCCTCTTTGTCAGAAATTGCATGATTTACCCCAAGAATTTTTGTTGGTAAAATCTGATAAATTATTAAACCAAATCAGCCAAATTAATTTAAAAGCTAAAAAAGGGAAGGGGCACATCTGAATCTCCATCCTGTTCAAAATATCGTAACGAAGTAATATCAAGTTTTGTTTATTTGCGTGTATATTGGCGCATAATTTCGCAACAACTAAGTAAATAAAAGTTGACGTTTACGTTTTATGTGACAACGTTAACAGTTTTTACACAAAAAGTGTTCCCGTATTATATTGCGTTTCTCTCCTTTTCTGTGAGCAATTTTATTTTTTAACAGTTTAGCTAATTTTTTTCTAGAAAAGTTGAGGAACGCAAATATTTTTTATATTCCTTATTTCACCTTATCAGTAAATGTTCTTAAAATTACATTAATGTATGTAAAAATGCTCTAACTCATGTTATTGAAAAAGGCAGTTTTGTACAAATGGCCGGTCGATTGCACAGTTAAAACTTAATAGGATTTGAACATTATTGCTACTGCATCTAATTAACTAAAGTACTGAATACAAAGGGGCATTTTAAATAAATCCGCCACGAAATAACATTAATTCTTATTGAAGCTCTCAAACACTCAGTAAATAAATACAAATTGTATATAGGGCATTGTTGCTGTATGTTTCGCAAAGTGTCATCAAATTTAATGCAAAAGCCGGATGCCTTTTTGAAGCGGGCGTCATATTGTCTACAATTTTACACGCATAAAGTGTGGTACTGTGGCGATGCAACAGCCAAGTTGCCAAATATATTCAATGAGTGCTTATTGCAATGAAGCAAGGAAGTTGGGCGCCACGCCAGGAACTAAGTCTGTCAATCGGTTAGAAATATTTTGTTTGCATTCCGTAGCATTTGTGTTTATATTAAGCGTTATTAATATGTTTACGCAGCACTGATAGAAGTTGCACATTCATATGCGAATGCATGTGCGCGAGTAGATATGTGCGAAGGAAAATTTATACTAAATATAATGCGAAATCACAACTTTAAAAACAAAAAAACTTAAAATTTCTGTAAACACATACATTCATATGCCTGCGCACATGCGGAGCTTTTGAATGCATTTTTCTGCAGGAGTCACTTGTATTCCATTTCAATGTGAGATTTCTCTCTTTTTCCATTGCATTAGCGGTATTTCCGTCAGCGGTTTGTCGTTTTTTTGTACTGCTCTACGAGCATCTGCCTTTGCAGTTTTGTAAAAGTATTTTGATTTACATATATTTGCATTCGTAGCGGTTTGTGTTGACTCACAAGTTGCTGAGTTTCTCAGTAGTTTGGCAACACAATCAAATCAAAATAGTTATTATTTCAACAAAAGTTTGCTCTCTTAAATGTGCATATGTTATATTTGAAGCGCATAATGAGCCACGCAAACAAATTTGATTCGTATCAGAGTTTTTAATGCAAAATGCTGATGAAATCAAATCACTCCTGTTGAGTGAAATGTCAGACAAAAAGTTAGTTTCAATGCAAATTATGTACTTGTACACATTTCAATATACATATAATGATAATGTTGCAGTAATGTTTTCGTATTTAACATTAGTTTTTGCAATAAAGGCAATAAAACTAATGCGATATTTTTATTAATGTTACCTGTCGAATCTGTGCAAGCGTGGAACGGGGTATGGTCTTCTGAGTATGCAGTTGAGGGCCCATACGAAAATGCGATTCTTGCGTCTCCTTTGGTACAATGTGAGCGGGAAATGTGAGAAACCTACGTACCCTACGTACGAAATATGGTAACCAACTCGCCCTGATTCGCGGCAGGAAGAAAATGGAGTTTTAGTTTAGTCTACAGCGTATTTTCACCATTAGGGTGTCTCTATTTCGAAGAAAAGCTCTCAAAGTACTATCACGGAAAACGTTTAAAGGACAATAATGTGATGGTATGCAGTTAAAGTAAGCGGATCCTTAAAGGACATTAGGGTTAACACACCGCCATATAAGAAATGCGATGTACGGGTTAAAGCCACGAAGGACCTTGTGCCATATATTACCATAATTCTATGTTGCATCTGTTGTGGGAGAGAGACTACATCGCCAAGTAAATACTGTCACGAAGAAGCGCCTCACCATAAATCGCATTAACACGATATCTATGAACAACTTGCACGATTGCGACCACCCCTCGATGTAAGGAAGGACGAGGCATCTAAATATTTCTTTCGCAAATCAAAGGACCTCTACGAACCGTTTGATACTAAATGGGGTTTCAGAAAAGACGACTTCGTGTCGCATGACATCTGCAATATGAAGCTTAAGAGAGGAGCAAAAGCTCCAGATAATTTCGATTTCATTGGCTAGAGTTGGATATGGAAGCAAAAATAATGGATCGGGTGGGAGAAGTACACTCATTTCTCTCCGTTAAAAAAATCACACTCATACTGTTGCAAGAATATGGCTTAGAAGAATAGAGCAAGTGCCCTTTGAATGCTACTGGTATGTATGTACAGGTATATCTGGGGTCTAGTCAACCACTTAGTTGGCTATTTCGAGACATTTCGAAACTAAAAAAAGATTAATTTTGATGACAGTTTGCTTATTTGGTTTTGTATTTATTGGCGTCTTTTATCTTTTTGCTCATTTATCATTCACAATTAGTAAGCTGCAGGGTTGTATTCGCGAAGTTGAGTCAATTTTGTCTTATTTCACACCAGTTATATTTAGGTGAGAAATTTGTGTAAGTCCAAATTGAGAATCTCATGGCAATTTCAGCTGAAATTGAAAAAAATGCTGAAATCGCGCAATTTTTGCTTCGTGGAAATTTCCTATTAAGGCTGCCATTAATTTCATTGCGAATGTTTACACGCCTTGAATTTTTCCTGCGTAATTCTTAATTTTATAAAATATTTTCCGATATTTCGTTTCAGTAAAGCTAAAAGAAATTTGACCTCAATTTTTTTCTTTTGAGCCTCACTCAACGCTCGAAATTAAACCCGACATAAAGTGAATTACAAAGTGCACAAAACGATTAAAGCATTCCTCTCAAAGACATTTACAATTGTATAAACATCAATGTGATTCAATTTTATTTTTTATTTGCGTAAATTCAAACAGTATGCTCGCGTGAGCTTATGCAAGTGCTCCTATAAATGTAGTAGAGTTGCATTTTCTCTGAACAAGCAGATGACTTCTAATTTGCCAACAGTTCCCTCTACACTCAAACCAAATGTATACAATTTTACACAACTCAATGCAGCACAGCTGCACTCGATCTCACTTCTTAAGTCCGGCCGATTGCTAATTCACTGAAAGCACTAGCCTCTTTTTCTTCTAAACTCAAGCCTCACTCAGTTGCCTTGTTGAATGTAATGTACTGAAATGTGGCATTCAACTTTAGAATTGGAAAACTCAAAAGCAAAGTTGAGCGCTGAAACAAGAATGATGTACTGCGGCAATTTGACTGACCGAGTCTCTGCCATTACAAATGTTGCACACACGTAACTCTCAATACTGTAGTCTGTTGCTTAGTTTTTGTTGAAAGCTTCAGAGATAATCAACATTATATGATCTTATTTTCGAACTCAATTTCACATACATACATACATACATACATATACTCATACAACGAATGCATTTCATATTTGCGGATTTAGAGAGTAAATGTTGCTGCATTTATTCAAAAGTATAATCGGACATGCACAGGACATGCACAAAGGGCGAAAGTATATAGCCATGCGCATTTTAAACGGATGTCCAATGCAAATCCCAAACCATTGGTGTAATCCATGCTCAGTGGCGCAGCGCCTGAAGCGATTCAAATGACTGAATTTCTTTGCAAAACCAGTTAATTATCAAGCACAGCTCATCAAGTGGCTTTTTCTCCAGCACATTTTCATTTGCACACAAGCATTTGCATTCACACAAGCGGCGTGCACTGATGTTATTCGTATGTAGCATACTTTTAGGTCGAGTCAGAGTGTGGCAACATTTGAGGTTATGTGTAATTGAGTAGTGAAGTAGGTACGTACATATGTATGAAGGCAGTTTTAATGCTAAATTGCTTTCGAATGCATGCAGTTGAATACTTGCTAATGCCTATGGCAATGTAGAGGTCGGAAACTATCGATAGTCGGCACCATCGATAGTGTGCGATAGCTTTCTTTTGAATTGCAAGCGTATTTCTTTTAATCGTTCACCGTTTAATAAATCTATGACGTTGAAGGCATAAAAATTTAATTTTATTTATTAAATATTTCCTCATTTATTAAAATTTTGTTTTCGTTTAAAAGACAAGCGGTTTACTTGTTTCACTCATAACAATTACACCGGTCTACAAAATTTTTTTCTCTCGGGTCTCTGTTCTCTTGCTTAGATCCTCATTCCAAACATTAAAAAACAGTTGAATTTCAATTTTCAGTTCTTAAAGTTTGCTTTTGTCTAATTTACGTCGATAAGTCTAAGAAATACGAAATACAATTCTTAAATACAAAAGACTCTGATATCCAGCAAAAACTTTTCTAATCGTAATTTAAAGTAAAAATCTTAAGTTTTAAGTTCACAAAACAGGTATATTTAATTTTTAAAATTGTCTTAAACAAATAAAGAATATATAAGAAACTTAAATACAGGTATTTTTATATGCAGAAGTTTTAAGAAAAGGTGAAAAAACTAATATCGGGAAAAGAATTTTTTTCATTTAAAAACGCGCAAGCTCGAAACTCAATTCCGACCTATAGTTTCTTCTATACTTTCTCTTAGAATTATCTGCAGAATCAGGAAATACCATGCGATTTAATAAAAATAAAATCAAAATTAACCCAGCCTAATCTGCAGCCATATAAAACCCTTTTAGAATAGATGGTCTTTATTCGAGCTTTATACAACTCTTATAAGAGCACAGCCTACGAGTAGAGCCTTATAGAATCAACTGTTCTTCAAACTGACTATAAGGTTATCCGGGCATTCTAAAAAACCAGAAAAACGGAGACCTTTGAACGCTAGTTGAAGGAGTAACTGAAGGATCCTCAAATGCAATGCTATGTTTTACGCATATCTGCTTCGACCTACCTTCTACTATTTTGGCAGCTGCTGGCATACTGTGATTGAATTTGAATTCATCCTTTCTAAAGCGCTATTCTTGTTATTGTTCGGTGTTCGGATTGTATAACCTTTGCTCCAGCCCACCTATTAAAACATCACAGAAATCGCTACCCTCGTTAGTTCTCACTGTTATCTTCAGATTCACTAACTTCTCGTACATATCAAAAGCTAATGAGAATTTAATGAGCGTAGATTTTCGAATTTCATTCTGACTCGAGCGCTATCGACACTATCGATAGTTTCCTACCTCTACAATCTCAACAACCTAAATGACAGCCAAAAAAGATGACAGATGTATAGAAGGGCAGTCAAATGGAGCAGCAGATAAGCCCAACGAGAAGTATGAATTGACTGTGATTGCAAAGTGTGTATGTATGTACATACATATGTACTTATACTCATATGAAATTGAACCTATGTATGTATGACCACTTTCATATGCATTTATGTGTGTAAGCTGCATTGCCATAATATTTGTGCAAAAGTGTTGTAAGAGAATTCTTCTCTGTTTTGCGGGTTGTGCCTTTTTATAGCTCAGCGCTTAACACTTAATTTGGTCGAAACTGCTGGGGCTCCTACAAATTATATTTACTTGCTTCATCTAAATGGGTTTCAAATGCGTTTTATTTTCGTTTTCACCATAAGCGCGTTTTTCCTGAATATTGAATTCTTTTTCCCTTTAACTTTTTATTAAGCTTTCGCTTTAGTTATGGTGAAGAGTTTCGTTTTTATTTAAATGCGATAAGATTTTTAATGAACAATTTGTTAAGAATTTCTTTTACATAGAGCAGATTTTATATCTTTTAATGAGGATGTTGTATTTTGAATGCGGATTGGCATATATCGTATGTGTGGATACATACCTACATTCAGATTAGGTCATTGTGTCCGCGGGAATATGATCATAAATGAACCATTGGATTGGATGGCGTTCCTAACCAGCATTTCACCTGCAAAAAGTAAGCAAATATTCAGAGATGTGTACGAAAAATGAGACAAGTTGGGTTTAATCCGGCAGCAAAAAACGAGGCGACTTACCCCTTTGTACTGAAACGGGTATGAATATTTGACTAGTAGCTTTTTCAAGATTAATAATGGCATTGTAAATGTGAAATGTGAGTATTTATATTTGTTGCTCTTTCACGCTGAGACGTCTGGATATAGGTACTTCAATGAATTTTTTCACACAGATAGGCTATACAGAAATCTGATATATAAAAATCTCGTGTCACGGTGTTTGTGGTCGAAATCATCTAAAATAGCTTGACCGATTTTTACGAAATTTTTGTGTATATTTGGTAGATATGAGAATAGGGCGTAAAGCATACTTCATACCGGCAAGGTGAAGGGGGCGTGTAACCTTGCTCACAAAATTAATTTTTCATACATACTACATATCTCTGGTAGTGTTCTTACTTAAATAAAATATACCAACAATGTATATGCCAAAGAAAAGAGGTTCCAACAGTTTTTAATTTTTGAGTGGGTTGCCACCTGTTGAAAAATATAACGTCAATTAATTAGTACGCTGAAAAAATTTCACAACAGTGCGATTGTCAAGGGTGCTCGAAAACGATTTATTTCAAACATTTAGTTTTAGGGGGTTGTCACCTATTTGGAAGGCTAAAATCAATTTAAAGAACAAGTCAATAGACAAGTTTTTAATGTGGGTATAAAGATAGGAAGATTTCAGAAAGCTTTATTTCGAAAATGGTTTGAAAGGGGGCTGCCACCTGTTCAGAAATTCAAAATCAATTTAGTTAACAATTCAAAAGAAATATTTTGGTATGGGTGTGCATCGACAGAGTTGTAACAAAACTTTATTGCTAATATATATTTGAAAATTGTTGCTACCTGTTCAAAATGGTAATATAAATTTAAATAAAATGTTAGATAAAGTATTTAAATGAAGTAATTTGGTATGGGTGTACAACAACAGAGTTGGAACAAAATTTGTTTCCAAAATATTTTTAAAAGATTGTTGCCATCTGCTGAAAAAGGTAAAGCAAATATAAATAACAAGTAAGATGTTTTAAGAAAGCTGCGTATATTTCGAGAATCTTCTTCACGATAATTAAATTTAAATTATAAGTTCAGCGAAATTTCACAATATAGTAGATGCGAAAGGAACAAGATTTAAAGAAGCTTTTTTTACGAAAATATATTTAACAAAATTCAAAAAAGCTGTTTTTCAAAAAAAAACTTTTTAAGAAAATTGCCGCTAATTTAAAAATTTTAATTCAATTTTACAAACAAGTTGAATGAAGTTTTAGAATATGCAAAATGTTTACGAGAGCTGTAAGTTTTTTGGAAATATTTTGAAGAGCGTTTCCACCTGTTTAAAAGTCAAATCCCATTTTTGAGAAGTTTTAAGAAATTGTTGTTAAAACTTTTTATTTTTATTTTTATTTTTATTTTTATTTTTATTTTTATTTTTATTTTGAACATATTTATAAAAGGGGTGCCACCTTTCTAAACGTCTTATTAACTTTAATCAATATTGATGTCAAACGATGTTTGGAAATGGGTTTCTTTTGAAAATATTTCGAAATTATTTTTAATGAAATATTGTAATACGGATGATAAACGAAAGAGGTTTAAGAAAGCTTTACCACAACATTGAAGAAGGTGCCACCTCTTTACAAAATCAAATTCAATTTTTACGAATATTTTTTATTTTAAGGCATATCAAAGCAAAACGATGCTCATATTCTGTCTCGTACTGAGCATCGTTAAGCTTTCTAAGTGAAAACAGTATCAGCTGATTGCCAAAAAATGCCTACACTTGTCCACAAAAAAGTGAATTGCTATGTATTAGCCGAAGCGGATGTAACGAGATACGTATGTATGTACTTGAGGGCAATATTGAAAATTCGAGTGCACTTAAAAATGAAAAGCAATAAAAAAGCCAAATAAAATTTGCACAATAAAAGCTGCAACTAAAAATATAAGTACGAAATTCTAACAATGCAAATAAATAAAATATCTAAGTCACCAAAATAGGTAACCCAATGAAAGAATAATGCTGTAACGTACTAAAGAGCAGAAGAAATATAACAATAGCATACAGATAACAAAAATTCATATGCACACATAAATACTAAATACGTATCTTGTACATGGCTAGAGGTATGCATCCAAATACAAGTACATACATACATATGTATGTATGTACTTAAAGGAAGGTCGCTGGGGGACACACCGCGACTACAGCTTCAGATGATGGTAATGTCGACAATACGGTGAATGCTAATGGCATTGCTGTTGCAGGGCATTTATTTTTGCATTCCATTTAACGTTTTTTATTTATTTATGTTTTTTTTTTAATTTTGCGAGTATAGCATTTTCGCTTTGCTTGTTGACATTCTTCATACCTTTATGACTTCATGGCGGTTTTGTGGCTGCTTATGTAAATAGTAATACAAATCATAGAAATCAAATATAAACATGCCATAAGCAACAAACAAAAAAAAAAAAAACTTGAATGCAAAATATGCGAAAGTATGCAAATGAATAAATGGAAAAGGAAGTACGCATGCGGAATGAGTGGAAAACGAAGGGTGAATGTAAGTAACATTTTGAATAAAGAATTGTGAGTAATGGCGTGCTGGGCGGTGCCTAGAGCGCTTCTTTTTACCTTCGCACGCTAATGAGTTCGGCAAAATGACATAAAGATGCAGATTTTTTTTAGGTATGCACTCTAAGTACTTACATTATGTTTAGTAAAAGGTGAGGTGGAGGTGTTAGGACAAGTACTTTTTGGGTTAAGTTTTAACATTAGTGTGGAATGTACCTTAGAGTGGTCCAATTTTTGTATGAAAAAAAATCATCCTAGAAACCACCTCAGTTTTTTCCATTTTATTATTTGTGATAGCTATACCAAAATTGGCAAAAATATTGGTAATTTTTGTAGAATGCTACTGTTGCTATGACAAAAGACAATTTAAATTTGAAATGTTTTTAGGTTACTTAACCAATTGTTTGATTAATAAATCTACACAACATTTCTAGAGTAAAATATGTACGTAAGGTTTGGTACCAGCACCTCTTTCGGTAAGAGCAAAAGTTTTGGAAGGTACCCCAAACCCTATCTGGGGAAAAATTTTTTTGGAGCACTCTAAGGTAAATTGTGGTCAGCTGATTAAGTTAAGTGATATTTTGACCAGGTTTGGTTATTTCACTTTTGTCTATTTAATGTTTATAAATTTTTTTTAAAAATTGTGGCAAATTACATAACCAGCACAACATGAACCCACATATTAAAAATTTTGGGAAAAATTTTAGGTATGTAGTTTTGTAACCCACTAGATTTTATTAGGTTGAAGTGCAAATTTTAAAACGCTAAAAAATCGCGTTAATTTTTTATATTTTTATATAAAGTATGCTCGACAAAGATTATTCGAAATCAGTGCGATTTTCTAGAGTTTTGAAATTTGGCGGACTCTAAACACGCATACCCTAAATTTTTCCAAAAATTAAAACAAAAAGTTTAAAATTTTTGCGTGTTATTGTTAAAGTTTCCTGAATTTTTATAATTTTTGTAAGAAGTTCAAAATCTGGATTTATGTGTAGACAAAAGAGAACTAACCAAAACTGATCAAAATGTCACTTAAATTAATCAGCTGACTTCAAGTGTATGTTCAAATGTTTAGGTATAAATAAGTACATATTTACGTATGTGGGTACATGTGTATATACATACATACTTATCAGTGAGACAGCCAAAGAAATACGAACGTCCATACATTTTACGTGCAAGACATATCTGATCATTTTACACTAAACATAATATTTTGACAATTTCAAAACTACTTTGGCTACTAGAAACTTCACATACAATGTAAATCTAAAACTGCATGTAAATTATTGGTAATTTTACAACTAAGCACTCATTTTTTTTTTGGTAATTCTAACTCCGGAATATGCTTAGAGTGGACATTAATGGACATACATTTTTTAAAGGTTATGGCAGGTTAGGTTGAAGTGGCTGCCGGTGAACCCACTAGCACTTAGGTTGCGGGCCCTTTGTGATACCACGCGGATCATTAGAACCCATAAACCTTTGTCTTCTTCTACAAAGTGCGGCGCATACACATAACAGGTGCCGCAAGGTTTCTGGCTCTTCTTCATTTCTGCAGCTTCCGCACATTATGGGGGACCCCTAACCTCTCCGCGTGCCTTCCAATGGCAACATGGCCGGTTAGTAGACCCACAGCGATGGCTAGGTCCCAAGTTCGTCTGCCTTTTCATAGCCTGGTATTTCCCGGTGTCCGGAACGCATACTAAGTGAAGCGGAGACTCGTCAGCCATCTTGTTTAGAGATCTGCGACAGTCCGATACGGTTTTTGAACTGCATGTGACCGTGTGTCTGAGTAGAAGAAGACACCGTTACCTATGAATTCTCTTAAACGTAAGTGTTAACTGCTTCCTGTATAGTAGTGACCTCAGCTTGAAAGATGCTGCATTGATGGGGGAATCGAAAATATATTTCCAGTTCAGAGTCATCGATGAGCAGCACGCACATAGCCTCCGATGGAGCGCAGAGCCCCACATACGCAGATCATCGCAGTTCTTTGCACCTTTTGGAGTACTTCAGTTGTACATTTCCTGTTGAGACTTGGCCATCATACCAAGACCACATGTCATAGAATAAGCCTAACAACCACCGTGTATAGCCAGTAAATGATGCTAGGGGATAGCCCCCAGCTACGCCCAATCGCCCCCTTACAGCTATAGAGGGCTACCATTTTTTGAAAAGTCGTCGTAGCTCTTACTCTGCATGACTTACACAATTTTTACTCATAGGTTTTTGAATAGATTTTTTCTGTTCTTTTAAATGATGCAAATTTTTTCAGAAAACCCAAAATTTAAAAAATTTTTGTAAATAAAAATATTTGATCTTTTTTTTTTAAACTGCACATAATTTTTAGTAGTTTGGGAATACGTTTTGATAATTTGAAAGATAGAAATAAATTTTGGCAATTCAAAAACTGAATGTATCTGTATAGATACACTTTTGGCCATTTGAGGACCTGTCATACATTTCTTGAAATTTTAAAGCTAGAAATATGTGGACATATATTTTTGGTTACTTCAAAGTTTTTATTTCACTTTTTTTTTTTCGTAAATTTTTGAAAGCTGGATATAAATTTTGGTCATTTGAAAATTAGACTGGACAGCACTTTTGGTCACTTGAAAGTAGCCATAACAAAGCCAGTCTAGATATCGTACATAAGTTTTTGATATAACTATTGCTTACTTTACAACTTGAAATACAATTTTGGCAAGTTAACAGGAGGATGTAAGTGTTTGGTAATCAACAGATTCCCGCCCCATAGTACTTGGCCAGTAAGATCGAAAAGTCACTCAAGAAGCGGCTTTTAATCCGATGAGGTCTCAACGCTGTCTATCTAGAGAGCTTTGATTTCTCTGGAGGGTTCATCTCTATTGTCCGGTGGTATTATACATCTCCTCGCGAGGTTCCTTCTCAATGCATGCTTTAAAAAGGTCTTTAGCCAAATGGAGATTTATTACAGCAGATCCTTTGAGGTCGCGGTAACTAAGGACCTGTTCTGAATAAATATATATATAATTGTCTATACCTAAAGGTAAATATGTATGTGCGTATAGGCAAAATGAGCAGTTTTGTGTGTGAATATAGTATGCCCCGCAACTTGCAAATCGACATCTGTCGTCTGTCGTGGCGTATGAGTGATATTTTTGTACGCCTATGAATGCTTTTGAAATTCTATTACTACCAACCTCCTACGGCAAGCCATGTACTATACATACATACGTTTTACAAGAAGAAAGAATGGATAAGTAAAAGGCGTGGCACAAGCACTAATTCTTGTACCCATTGCTCATATTTATTCAACAAAATTCTCTAGAACAAGTGCATAATTTACATCTAGTTATTATGTGCTCTTGGTCGCGAGTGGATATGCGCACACATATGCATATTTGGAGCACAATTCCCATGCACATATGATTGTACAGGAATTTTTATGTAGCAAAGGACTGCCATGTGTTTCGTATGCATGTATGTATGTATGCATTAGGCTGGATCTAGTTTTTTGTATGGGGGAAAATAAAGGTTATTTGATTGTATTGTAATTGTAATATTAAGTTGTTTTAGGACTAGGAAAATAATATTTGGCCACAAAAGATTGCTAATATTTTTAGGTTATTTTTAGTATTATAGAAAATTTTTCGTTGAAGAAAACTATGGATGTATTTAACTTTTCCGTCATATCTTTTTCAATTTTTACTTGATCGATTTTAATAACGCTATGATAGAGTCCGATCATATTACAGCCAAAAATAGTTTAGTAAAATTAACAAAAATTAAATTAATATAAAAATTTCGACCCGCCCTAGTATGCATGTATGTATGTATGCATGCACATATGCATGTGTGCGTGGAGGCAACTATGAGTCTGTATTCGGTTTAAGTGGCGCTTTTATTAAAATGCATTTAATTAGCGGCCTCAAAATTGCATGAAAACGCTGCTGGTGCTGCAGCTCGTTTTGACTTTTGTTTTTACACTTTTCTTGGCATATGCGCTTCACACTTCTTTTAAAATGAGCTGAGTATGAGTGTACTGCTTTCTTTGCAGTCTGCCTTGCCAGAATGCCTACCAGTACTTATGCAGTACATATCCATATAGGTACTTAAATGTATATGTAGCTTCTCACCCACTTTATGACGTACACACATATGTATGTACAAACCCACACATGTTCAAATGAGTGCACAAAGAAGATTTTATGCCAATTTACACATTAAATCATTGAATAGCATTAACTTCCAACACTCCGTTATTTTTTGGCCTCAAGGGTTGGAGTGCGCTTAAGAAATGCAGTTGAGCTGCTTCACCATTTTTGTGTACTTCGTATTAAAACACGGCGAGTGTGCCGAAGTGTGATGCGGAAAAAATTAGCAAATCAGGCATAAAATACTTAAGCGCACATGCCCCATCGTACGCCACAGAATTTACCGGTAAGGCAATTAAGCGAAAAAAAAGAGAAAAAAGATTTTTGTTCATTAGCTCAATACTTCAATTACACGCTTGGTAGCAGACATAACACGCTCATGTGCTCCAATTAAGCTGAATAGTTTTTCCTTGAGTATTTATAAAATTACCAACGGGTCACTTGGCATGGAGAATGTGTGGAAAATAATTGAATACGGAATTTTCGGAGAACGTTTTAAAAAACAATATTAATACGCATATAAAAATGGCTTGGTTTGAGATGCTGCATTCAATGCATAGTTGGGGTTTTCTAGCCTTATGGATGAAGTACTATTTATGTACATGTATGTGCGATATGTCTTGTAAGTGTTCTATTCATGCAAACATTGGGCGAAGTATTAGATATTATTTTTTAAAAACTGCAAAAATCCTTTTACGACAGGATTCGTAAGGGGTGCGGGAAGAGCGAGACTGACGGCGCCCATCTCATGCCGTTCTTCCGCTCTCAGTGAATTCGAGAATCGAGAATCGCTCTTTGTATGACGTCACACATATGCAACTTGTAAACTTGCAAGCTGGCAGGGTAGGTACACCAAATTTCATCAAAATAGATTTTTTTTTAAATTTGCGTCTATTTTCCTAGAATTAGTGGACGATAATGTAAAACAATTTTGACGTTCTTTCAGATGTACGCTTATACTTTGAATTTCATCAAAATCGGATAAAATCTATCATTTCCCTCCACAAGAGTTGTATGCCCAGCACGCCGACTTTGACCATTTTCCGCGTTTCTTTATTCCGAAGTACAGAGTAGCGTATATACGAAATTTCCGTGAATTTGTGGTACGGTTACTAGTTTTTGGCCGCAGTTTATATGGGGACGTCCCACTGTGCGTTGCTATAATGCAGCGAATTCTTAGGGCTCATTCCATCTAAAATCACCCAGGCCGGGGGAAAGTGAATTTAAGTTTGCGATAAAACTCACAGGGATTGTTGCTTGAACAATTTAAGGAGATACTTATTTTTTCTTTTTATTCAGAAATGCGAAGTTTTCGAATAATGAATTTTTTTCTTTTTGAGTACGAACGCTTCTCTTTTCCTCTCAAAATAGCAACTTTTGATGAAATCATTTATAACTGCCGCAAAAAAGCAAGGATTTTAACGATTTTTTTTTTTAAATTACAGATATTGATCTACTGAATCGATCTAGTGAACTAAACATCAGTAATTGTTTTTTAATAATTAATTTTTGTTTATAAACAAAAAAAAATTTTTTTTTTCAAATAGATTTTTTCAAATTGCCACATCTTTTTTTTCTCTCAAACTTTTTTGTCTATTAGAAAATAGTATAAACTATTTTCAGTACGAGTAGCATTATGCTAAAATTCGTCATTTTCGAGTTATGATTTTTTTTCTGAAAATGCACGTATATGATGCTAGCAGATTTTCGTGCCAGTTGAGGACACAAAAAGTGTTGGCCATTATGACAAAATTTCCTTGCTGGTTGCCCGATCAGAGCCAAAAGTTTTTCCCAATTGAGCCCAATTAGCGATTTGCTCAATCTACCGAAGATTTCCCCAACCAGTGCTCACAATTTGCTCAAAGTGAACATGCATACGCAATTAAAACGTTTTTATCGATAAAATCACACATACACACATAAAAATTCCCTACAAAAAAAAATATTTTTTAATTTTTTTTCTTGAAAAATTTTCCACATACAAATTTTTTGATAAAAAAATTAGTTTTGGAAAATATGCCATCTCAAAAAAAAATTGGAAAAAATCACAATGGTAGCTCTGAGTATTGCGCAGTATTTAGGTATAGTATTATGGGGTGCACTCTACAATAATTTGAGTTATGAATTTTTTTTACACCGAAGTTGAGTAAAATGAGTGCATATTGATATTGATCTACTGAATCGATCTAGTGAACTAAACATCAGTAATTGTTTATTAATAATTAATTATTGTTTATTAATTATTAATAAACAATTACTGATGTTTAGTTCACTAGATCGATTCAGTAGATCAATATCTGTGATTTAAAAAAAAAATATCGTTAAAATCCTTGCTTTTTTGCGGCAGTTATAAATGATTTCATCAAAAGTTGCTATTTAGAGAGGAAAAAAGAAGCGTTCGTACTCAAAAAGAAAAAAATTCATTATTCGAAAAATTCGCATTTCTGAGAAAAAAGAAAAAATACGTGTGTCCTTAAATTGTTCAAGGAACAATCCCTGTGAGTTTTATCGCAAACTTAAATGCACTTTCCCCCGGCCTGGGTGATTTGAGATGGAATGAGCCTTAGGCATAGTGCACGTTAGAGCGATACGATACGCGATGTCACATGCGCACAGTGGGAGAAATGGCCAAAATAACAAACTTTAGGTGTAATATTTTTCTTACTATATTTTTGTATTTGTATGTTTTGAGGGATCAATAATATTAGAAAATAAACATATGATTTTCTACAACCAACAATTTTTTTGTTGGTACTGGTTTAAAGTATCAAACTAAAAAAGGCACCCTTTTGAGTCTGACATTGTACCTAAAAAACGCAA
Source organism: Rhagoletis pomonella (assembly GCF_013731165.1). Classification (NCBI taxonomy): domain Eukaryota; kingdom Metazoa; phylum Arthropoda; class Insecta; order Diptera; family Tephritidae; genus Rhagoletis; species Rhagoletis pomonella. The sequence continues at coordinate 12,675,840 of NW_023458558.1, read as the reverse complement.
AAGTAAAAAAATTGCAAAAACCGAATTCTTCAGAACGATTATTTAGCCGGAAATGTTCCTGACAACTTTAAAGAGGTTTTTGGTCTATGTGAGGTCTTTACTGGCCAGCCAGCATAGCTTTAACTAACCTTGCAAAGTCAAAGCTGCTTATGGGTTTAAAAAATCGACAAAACCAAAGCTTGTTTAAAATTATTTAATTCTATAATAAATGTGTTTCTTGAATATGGGTTTATTTTGGCGCAATCAGTCTTAAAGGGTTAAGTGAAGCTGTGTTAACTTTCTGTTCTTTGCAATTTAATATCAAATAAGTTTTTAAGTCCTTCAATGAACGTACCAACAGATGTTATAAATTTGACTAAATATTCTATGCTTACACATTTTATTATGTTCCATTAGTTAGCAGCTAATAAATGGCAATTGGAAAAACTAACTTCAAAGTCTTTGTCAGCGCATAAGAACTATGTATATACAATAGTATATGTACGTAGAAAATATTAGTATTAAAATTCGCAAACTGGCAAAAGTTTTTTCATTACATATCTCATAGCGAAAACTAAATTAACACCTGCATGCCCACTCACATTTGCATCCACGCCCTTATGGCTGGTGTGGCTATTTGAATTTGTTTCGAACGCTTGCTTGACCAGCCACCTATTTCCTTAAACTTACAGACGCTTCTTAGCGTCAAATATTTGCAACCGCTGCGCATGTGCAAGATGCACTTTTCGCTTCAATGAGCTCCACCTCATATGCTGTGAAAATTTGATAACGACTATGCAAGAAATAATTTTCATTACTTCCACCGGAATTTTTTTCATATTTTTCTTTTGACTGACACAAAACTTGGCCTAAATTATTGTGCAAACTTTCAAGTAACAATTGAAAAACTCTGGTAATTTATTTCACTTGCAACCGCACATGCGGACAGTTGCAGAAGCATACACATTCATGCTAAAACAAACTGAGCGCTGATGCCCATTGCAAACACTTCAGCAGCAAAAAAAAAAAAAAAAAAAAAAAAAAATTAAATAAAAAATTTAAGTTGAAGCCCTTTGAAAAAAATTCAAAAGAAAAAAAAAAAAAAAAAAAAAAAAAAATTGATTTCAAAATTTACATTGAAGCGTTGAGAGTAAAAAGTGCAAGGAAAAAATACAAAAAGAAAAAAAAAACATCTCATAACTGCCACATTACGTTTTCGTATGCGCTTGAAATTCATATTCAAATTGTAAATTTCATACAGAGACTAGCAGTTTGACAAGACAAAGTACCAAAGTGTGCCGAAGCGCGCCGAGTTCTTAAACGCGTAGCAAATGAAGCATTTCGAAGAAGTCGAAAAAAGTATTAAGTGCGAAAATAATTCAGCAGGCGGTAAAAGTGCAGTAAGGATTGTCGAAATGGACTTCGTAAAAGAAGAAGAGCGTATAAGCTCAACTTGCAATATTAGTTCAAGGAGTGTATTTTCATACATACATACATACTGGTATATAAGTACATAGTTGCGCGAGAAGCAGATGGAGAACGCAGCGCAAGAAGTTTATTTTCCTACAACACTCCAGTCATATCTCATCAACTTGCATTCTGCATTAAAATAACTTTTCAAGACATTTTCTATGTGTAAAAAGTTACAAAATTTATTTGGGTTGGAGAAAATGATTTAAATTAATGTAGCTGGGCAGCACTGGACTGATTTAGAGTTGGAAAACTTTGAGTTATTTATTTTGGCGATAGCTTTGTTTTCCCAAAATATTAAGTTGTGGCTGATTGTTTTTGTTACTTGTACTTGATCTTATTACTGGGTTTATGTACGGCATACTGGCGGTGCAGTGCCACAAAAAAATAAGTGCCAATAAAAATTGTTTAAGGAGCGACAGATTTTCAAAGATTTATTTCAAAAGAATCCGAACTCATCTGCGAGTCTAGTAGCAGAGTGTGAAACTTTTATGTCCAGAGCTGAAGAATGAAATAGCGACCTAGCTATGCCAAAAAGTCATGGAATGCCCATACTACTACTACTTTCCAGAGGAGTCGTGGTGGCCGTTTAATGGACATTTTGTTCCATACATAAATGCCTTGATGGCTGCAACGCTTTTCCAGCTCTAATCTGGCATAAGTGAAAACTAGGCCAGAAAGGCCGCTGACCATCTTCCTATTAAATACAATAGAAAGTCAGTTCAACGTGGGTGGACCGTGGTCTAAAGTTTTTTGCTATGTAGATTTCTTTTAGTATAGAGTTAAGTGTGAAATGCCGCATCTTTCAAACTGCATCTTTTTTCGAGACCGGTGATGCTTGGAAGGGATTCGATCCTGGAATAAAGTCTAGAGCCGCGTTTAAATATTGTAAATATTGTACGGACTCGACTTTGACATACTAGACAAATGCCCGATTTTCGAAGATTCTCCCTAAGACAGCAACCACCACTTCACCTGGCCTCTGAAAATCACTTAGCTAACTACCTTCTCCCCCTGCCTCAAAATAGAACGGTTGCTAGAGCTATCGTTATTTAAGCTCGATGACAACGATTGATGTACTAAACAACTTAGGCGGCACCACAATAGCATACATTTACAGTTCAGACATCACTTCCGACCAAACGGTATTCTGCATGCCCCCATGATACCGGTGGCTTTACTGAGAGTTTTGAATTACCAGGGTAATTCCAATTCGTCAAGGTATTCAGGGGTAGACCCTTTAAGGATACCTGAACCAAGATTCTGCTTAAACTTTCTTATGAAAGGTACATATATATGTAGCTTCTCGCAGGTCCATGCCGAGGCCTTCATAGGCAGAAACACACATATTTGAAAAAAATGAATTTTTAGTTTTCTTGGATATGGTTGGTCAATCTAAAATATCTTTTCCCGTTAGTGAAACTTATTTAAGAGAAGCTATTTAAAAGTGCTCTCGATGTTTAGGATGTTGCACAGATACTCATGGGCCCTTACAATATTATTAACCAGATGCGATAGGGCCACTGTAGCCAAATGGTTGGTAGAGGTATGTCTTTCCACTCCATTGGACCGGGGTTGGATCCTTAGTTCATAAAACCTCTGATAGAGAAAACAATTGTTTTCAACTACTTTTTGTTACGCAGCATTTATTAATTGGAACAGGAGCATATATTTTCTCTATATTGTCCACTTTTTCTGCATTTTGCACTAAAAAATTTAATACAAATAAACAAAAATTCCAGAATCGGCCTAGTCCCTTGCTCGTTGATTAATCCAATTGGTTGATAAATCAGTGAACTATGAACAGTAAATTCCAGTTTTGAACTACTGTGCAGTGATCGCCCCTTGTCGTACAATGGCAAACCTCCGAGTGTATTTCTGCCTTAAGAAAGATTATCTTTAAAAGTATTTGCCGTTCGGAGGTGGCGTAAAATTATAGGCTGTTAAATTTGGGCTATAACATCAGGACGTACAGTGGAAATTGAAGGAGAAGCTCGGCTAAATAATTAGCGAAAGTGTTAACGCCAAATATTTATGTATATATTTTTTTTGTTTTTTTTTGCAAGGCCGAATACGTCGTATGGTGTGGGAGATTTGAAAACATATGTTTTGATCGAATATATATATGTTAATATTAAAAACTTATACTAAAAGGGTGGGTTGCCTGGCATATTAACGCCGCTTAAGGAATAAAAACAACCACAAAGGGGTCGTTGAAATCATCATAACTCCTCTGAATTTTCACTGGTACGTTATTGGCACAGTTTGGAGCTTTAAAGAAGGAACTGGTTCCAAATATTTATGTATGTACTGTGCATAGAGTAAATTGTACGATATTGTTCACAATCAAACAAGCGTTGAATTACTCAAGCGAATAAAGCAAAGCTATATTTGCCAATTGTTTTGTACTGCAAATGGAATTTAACTGGAACCCATACCCACTAGCAAAATTCAGTATCGAAATTATTTCTGATCTAGTAAAATGTCGGGCAGGTGTTCTTGTCTCAACAGCAAGGTGAATTGAACGTTTGTTTGTTAAATAATCAAACTAATCTTCTAATATCTTAATTGTAAAAAAAATCTATTTATTTATCAATCTTGACTTATTATGTTTTCTGGCTATTTCCTAAGCAAGCAAATAAGATAAGTTGCTTACTTGAACTCAATAACAGCAACAAATTAATGAGTTACTTATACACTTAACTACGAGTATAATAAGCTTGCTTACATCTGCTTAGCAGCGTAAAGGAAAATATTTGTACTTACAAAATTTTCATAAATTTAGCAATGTGAACAAAAACAACAGGAACTGCTGCTACGCGTGAAATATAAACAAATATTTGCATAAAAATATCGCTTGTCGTGAAATTCTAATTAAACGTACACAACACAGACCTACGAGACAGGAAATTAATTGGAGCACTTTTGCGAGCTTTTGGATGTAACGGTGCAATAGGTATTTTATCTAAAACAATTCATACGAACTTTTGAAAGGCTGATTTTTAGTGGCCTAATAGTTCATTTCCACCAAGCCTTAACTGCAGTTTATGCCTATTGGAAAAGGGAGATTTCAGCTCCAAGAGGGTAATTGCTTATATTAAGTAATAGTAATCGAAACCAAAAAAGCGAAAAGAAAGAAATAAACTTTGCTGATCACCCCATGTTAACGTTATTTGCATTTACACGGGCTCTTAACTGCAGTTAAGCGCTTGGTGGAAATGGGCTATGAAGCCGACGGCCGGAATATTTCAGTTCCAGCTGCACCATTTATTGAATCGCTAATATTTGTAGGCAAAAATATTTACTTTCTTATCTTGTTTACACTTAAGACGGTAGCTGCGCATATAATTTAGTTAGAAGAATGGCATTTATGTTACATACTTATATATGCACCTAACCCACACCTACCTCAAAAATTTACGGCGATTTTTTTTTGCATAAATTAATTTGCAGGATTTGTTTCGAATTAATAAAAATATATTTTGTCAATGTTATTGTGGCTTATTAACATTTTATTTTTAATATTTTGATTGAGCTTTGTACCACGATTGTTTATTAGGAAAAATTGACATGGGTCGTTATTACAGAGAATTTAGCTTAAAGCTTAGCTTCCAGCTCTTAAGAAAACGGTAAAAAAATTCCATTATTTCGTGCGTGAGTCTAAGGAACTTTGACATCTGATCTGCTGTCTCCCTCTTTCCTCACGAAATAATTCAACGGGCATATATTTCTGTTGCACTCTTTTTTCACAAAAAAAAAAAAGTTTAGAAAACCTTGGTAAAAAGCGTAGCAAATTTCTTAAGAACTGCATACTGCCTTAAGGAAATTTGACACAAGAAAATTTCCTCGCCATTTCTTGTGCTTTTTTTATGTGGAGCTTTTGCTTTTCTTCATAGCTGGCTACTAAGCTTAATAAAGGTATGTACCAGCATTATAAAATATTTAGTTCACAAAATTAACTGTATCACCAATTTGTATTTGTAAAATATTTGTGTAATCAAATCTATAGCTAAAACATATTTTGGTAAAAAAAAAAAAAAAAAAAATGCGTTGAATCTGTACGATCCACAAACAGCTTCATTACCAGATCTGAGTTGACTTGCCTAAGCGAAGAATTTTCCTGCAGTGCATGCTTACAAAAGTATCTGTATGTATATGTGAATCATCGCTTGCCAACAAAATTTACCGCAAATTAGTTTTGTTGACAATTTTCGATTTGACGGAATAATCATCCGTCGATCGGTGGCTGTTAATTTACTTATTCCATTAACGGTGTAGCAAATGTGGTTCGATAATGTGTGAAATGTGGAGCAAATATTAAAAATTCATGAATATAGTAAGTAACATTACATTCTTAACTGCACAAATTCATGTGAGTGTGCAGACTGAGGGACAGCAGTGATAGCGGTGAGAAATTTTAGAAGAGTAACTACGAGTGTTATCAGTTTTACTAGCTAAATAAATATCATCTTCCGCAAATTGTCTCCCTTCATATCTGAGCATCTTATTTGTAGTAATTTGCTCACTGCTACATATTAAATTCCTCTCTTATACTACGTGTAGCGTATGCCGCTTATCAGTTGTTTGTTTTGTTGTTTTGTATATATTGTTTGGATTACTAATAAGTGCATTCGAGTAATCTATAACACATTTTTTTATTTTTATTTAGCATTTTTTGTTTATACATATTTCGTCTGAACTAATAACAGTAATATGTAGAGCATCTTTTTGCACAAATTGCGACATTTGGGCAGTTGTCTCATAGATCTCTGTCTGGTAGCAGGGACTTCTCGTTGCTTTAGCCCGGTCCGAAGCGGTCGCGTTTATGTCGGAAGTAGACGCGGTAGTTGTTTTAGTGTTGCGTTGATTTTTGTTTCTTGCAACGTTCTTATAAATTCTTTGGAGTCAATAATTTGTGTTAGGTAATTCTAAATTCAGACTTATTTAAATCGTGAACAATGTGTCGTGAGTGAAACTGTGAATGTAAATGTTTACCCTTGCGTAGAATTCAACAATTTCGTACTACACTGCTGGGTTTAATAAGTCAGCTTTTGGTAACCTGGTTACTTTATGGCTTCTCAGTATAAATAATCCTTTTGTATGTATTTACTTAGTTTGAGGTATTTAGTGGAGTATATACTCTCTGGAGTTTTGTCCGCATAGCCTCCGTAGTTCACGGCTCCCTATAAAGACGTTAAACGGCGTCAATTCGCAGCTCGGAGGTGGTTAATTGACATCTCCGAGACGGCTGTTAACGTGATTACCGCGCTTAGCGTACAAAAAAATCGATTGTGACATAGGCTGTGCGGCATGACGCGCCATCCTGCTGAAACCCAAGATCATTAATGTCCGTGTCATCAAAATCTGGTAAAAAAAATTGTTTTAATGCCTGCATAATGCAAAAGCAGTCACAAAAAGCAATGGGATTTTTAAGCCAGTTCAAACTTCCACTTCATCTGACTAAATTGTATTCTGCCTACCCAAAAATGTTCTAAAAATTCTTATTATAAAGCTTGAGGTTTTGACGCAAATTCATACATATATAGTTTTGGCTTGGATAATATTTTTATAGAAAAAATAAATAAAAAATTTAACTTCAAAATCATTTATTTGAGCCACTGTATGTATGTATGAGGTATGTGTAAGATGCAATTTTTATAAACAATATTAATGTGGGAGACGTGGCGGCCGCTGTGGCTGACTAGTAGGAGATGCGTACTACCACTCCCTGGGCATGGGTTCGATCCCTGGTCCGGGCGACATCTATATTAGGAAACGATTTTTCTATTAGCGGCAGAAAATCACTAACTTACTAGTGCATTTCTGCTATGAAAAATCTTCTCATAAAATTTATTTGCCATTCGGCAGCAGCGTAAAACTGTAAGTCGCTCCTTTTGTGTAACAACATCAAGACGCACACTACTAATTGGAGGAGAAGCTCGGTCAAACATCTAGCACAATTGTTAGCATCAAAATATTATTTTAATGTGGGGCTGGGAAATTTATAAAGGCCAACTCTGAAACGTATATGTGTTTAGTTCTGGTGATCTTACCAGACTCTAAATAGTAATTAAATAATAATAGTTTAAAGTGTTCGAGGAACACATACATATGTGTATATATGTGTGCCAACAAGTTTTTGGGAAGTTAATTGGATATGCATTTAGAAAAACTCTGGAACTTCAAAATATATTTAAACAGCTTGTCAATGCAGTTAGAGAAGGATGTTTGATATTCATGCGGCTCACACATCCATACGAATTTACTTTTTAGATAGCTAGATGAAAAATGGGCTTACGTTTTTAGGTATGTAAGCGCCTCTTTGTCTCACGCAGCCATATCCTCTAAACGCAATCTGGCATCTGCATACCTCCGCTTGATCGAATTTCCCGGCGGGCCCGTTATTGCAGCTGCAGGACTCGATGAAGTCAGTTCATAAATTAAAATAATCTGAGGCAATTCAGCTATCCAAGGCAGATCAACGGGCCACAGGTGTATCAGGAAGAAGTTTTTACCATCTAAGAGACAGCACAGAAGAGACCTGTGTAAGAATGAGGCTATGCTATGCGTAAGCCCGAGAAATTGCAAAAGTTATGAATTAGCAAGGACAGTTTCGACCACGTCATTCCATGAAAAAACACGGCGGGAATATCAAAAACCTCATTTAAACGATATTTAGGAGATCAATTGACAATTGAATGGAGATAACTCTTCCGTACTTTTGGGCTTTTGTTACTCCTTCACGCATTAAACCAATATTGTAGTTGCAATCCCTTCGAGCGGCTGGCGACAAAACTTTTATTTAAACATATTGTCGCATGAATGAATTATTGTCGTAAGCGCCATTTTGACGATTTTTAGTTTTAGATATAGTTGTATAAATAAAAATAAAATCTTAGGGTTGCTGTTTTGGTTTCCGAGATACCTACTCTCTTACATTTTTTGGTATGCCTCCCCTTCACAAAGGAGGGAAGACATTGGAAAAGTTGCCCACACGAGAAAACGTGCTGAAATGTCATTACCTAAATTGGTAAGCGTCTACCGAATACACCTTGAAATCATAAATGGCTGAAAACATTACAACACTTGTTGTTGTCTTAACTGAGAAAATTTACTTACTGCATTTTCGATATACGTACGTATTTAGCAATTTTCTAGTTATATTTAATACCGCTCCTGTTTTTCATATCTAAAAAACCAACATTCAAATTTGAGGCTGCCTTATCAAAGACGTCTCCAATTTAAAATCTGTAAATTCATAATTTCTGTATATGTAAGTATTTGTAATTTTTCCACCCTGTTACTCTAAGAACGTGAATAAACATATAAAAAAGTGAGTGGGCGCACAAAAATATGTAGACAAATTTTATAAGTTTATTAATCAATATGCAAATTCATATAATTCGCACCTCATCAAAGCTATTTGTTGAAAATTATTTGCTCGCAGTCATAAAAACACGCAACCACTAACGCGCTTCAACGCAACACTCGTGCACACGTTCATGTAAGTAAGTAAGTATATATCTATGGCAGTTTATTAAAACAACTTATCTCGAGATATATCGTTTCGCATGTGAAGCAATATTTAATTGGGTACCCAAACAATATTTTAACGATTAGCTAGGCGTAGGTGTAAAGCATTCTAATCTTTTAATAGAAGCTAATTAAAATATGAAATTTTTTATGGGAAACTTATTATTTTTAAATTCAAAGTCAAACCTTCCAAAGTCACTTAAGTTGTTTTAATGCGATGCTACAGATATGTAACTACATATGTGCATACATATATTTGTACGTAACGGGCATGAGTGTTTGTGCGTTCGTTAGCATGTATTGATCCATTAAATTTCAATAAGTCAAGATATTTTTTTTATTTCTACACTTTTCGCACAGAAGTAAAAAAGAAGAACTGTTAATTGCAAAATTAAATTTGCTTGCAAAATGTATAGACAGGTTTGGAAAAAAAAACATTCGCAAAGGCCTTAAGTAATCAAATGACTCTGAAGCGGGAAATCGGTGTTGCGACATTTGACACGGGGCACTTCCGACGCCGTACCGCAAATGCTTGCGGCGACAGCGACAGCGACGATGACAGTAACATCGACAATGAGATTCAATTTAAATTATTAAAAGCGCGAAAATGCGCTACAAGGAAGCAAAATGAAGCCAATTAAGAGGCTAAAGTTGAGGCGCTCATTGAAGGTGGCGAAAAGGTTGGCGATGGATGGAAGTGCAGGTAGCCAGGATTGGCTTTGCTTATTGCTGTTGTTGTTGTTGACTTGCTGGCGTCAGCTTGTTAATGCTTGCTGGCCTCACCTTGATTGTTGGCTGTTGCCGATGACTCGGAGTGGCAGGTGCGAAAATTGGCAACCGGGTAATCAGTGCTTATCAGCAGCTGACTATCTGTTTACGCCAGTCTCAGTCATGTTGAAGCGCCAGCGGGTTGAAGAGCGAGTTGAGAGCGAAAATAATGAAAGGTTACAAGGCTATAGAAAGCAAGTAAATAGTAGGTGAAAGCAGCTCCATTTAAAGGCATATAGCGCTTAGAGCAGTGGTGTGTTGATTTTCAAGCGCAGTGTTGCAGATGCAGTTGCAGTTGGGGAATAGTGGCGCAATTGCAGACGCGAAAGCAAGTGAGTGCTGTGAACTGCTGCTTGCCCCTTGCTGCTTGTTAACAACACTTATAAGCTATTTTAATAATGGCCAAGGGCGACAACAGCGCACAACACTTCCGAGTTGTCCTGTCGCAAAACACCATAGAACACACAATGCGCTAAGGACTCGGCGCGCGCTATGATGGCACACACTGCAATGCAAATGTGCTCCCAATGAAATGTTAAGCTTTTCTTGCCTGTCATTTTTGTTAACATAAAATAAAATTAGTGTTTTTATTTCTTCTTTTTGCAGCATCGGGGACAGCTGTGGAGCGGCGCTTGAATCAGGAATCTCTTCCAACCGAAATGGCACAATATGGCAATACAATGCCTGGCCACACGTTACATGCACAGAAGGTACCAGACCGCAGTCAAAACTACACAACGGAGGAAATGGGCGAGCCAACCTCATTAAGCGCAACAACTGTTGGCGACGTGAGTGTGGCAGGTGTGACAGCATTTGGCGTTGGAGGTGACGATAGTCCTGGCGGCGATGGAGGACAATCGCATCATGACTACAAAGGCCCCAAAATGTAAGTGTATTTTGTATGCAAATATTACAAAGAGTTTTCTGCTGTGCAATTAACAGTTGTGGCACGCATACACACACATTCATACATACTTTTAAGCATTCAATTCATGGAACTCTATCCGGCTTCAGCGTTTTCATTCAACACTGCTGTTATATGAAGAGCTTTTTGCCTTCTGTTGCATTGCACTTTTATTGTTCGCGTATCTTTAGACGTTTTCCGGTAACCTTTGCCTTTATTGTATATATATTTTCTTTGCACTGCATTCGTTTGAAAAATGCAAGCCATGCCAATGTACACAGTTTTCTATGGACCATTTGTTGCATTCAGATGTACTTGAATTTTTCATCTCATTACGAATGCAAAATCAAGTAAACACAATGTTAATGTACGCTTAACTTTTTGTTGTTATATTCTGTAAAAATTTAACTTTCTTTCATGTCTATGAAAATGGAATTAAAAATTCATCTGCTTTCGTTTCTTCGTATGTTTTAAACTTAAGTACATATGTATGAGTATGTGCTTATATATTTCTTGAGTTATTTTCAAAAAATTTTAAATTTGAACCAAGTAATTGCGGACTAAGGAAAAAAAATAAAATTTTATTCGCTTACTCCTATCAAAACGGGTCTTATGATGTAATTTTTAAAAGAAAGGCAGTTAGAGGGTTCAAATGTTCTACAAACATATCAAAAACCTAGAAACAAAGCTCCACATACTTAAACTTAGGTTAATAACCTAGGAGATCTTCAGATTTTTTTTAGCCCCCTTAAAAATATTTTCAAACTAAAACTTTCTTCAACCTCTTTCTTTTGACACATTTTCTATTAACTTATACCCTGAACTCATGCCACTTTCAGTTTTAAACAGGTGGCAACCCCCTACATTTAGTGTTTAGAAACTAAGCCGCTTGAAAAACATTTCGTTTGATACCCATATTGTAATAATCCAATAAAATTATTAAATAGTATGAATTTAACTTTTTAAATAGGTGGCAACCTGCTTAAACCTTTTTCGTCTGACACTTATGTAATACACATGTACATGTGTATCTATGTATGAATTTGAATTACCTAATTGACATAATGTAAGTTGAATTTGATTTTTCAAACAGGTGGCAACCCTGCTGGCTGTGACACATAAATAAAGTCTTTTCAAAACTATTTCGATGCATACCCATAATATAATAATTTAATTAAGCAGCCTCTTTCAAACACCTCAGAGAAATAAGTAATTTAATCGAATGCGAGTTTTCAGACTGGTGGCAGCCTTCTTAAAAATATTTTCAAAATACAACCTTATTAGACATCTTTCGTCGGACACCCAAAGTTTGATATGTATTACCTAATTCTCTTAATTTATGTAAAATTTGATATTTCAAATGTAGGTTTTACTTTTTGTGTATCTTTTCAGTTTTAACCTTTTGTTTTAAGATGAAGAATTTTTTTTTGAATTTAATTTTTAGGAACTGGTTTGATTTTTTCTTTTTTAATATTTTCTCTGTCTTTTTTTAGTTTCATTTTCTTTTAATTTTAGTTTTTATTCTTTAAAAAGGAAAATATTTTTTTCATTTAGTTAAATTTTTAGGAACTCATTTAATTTAATTTAATTTAATTTATTATTCATTTGTTTCAGTAGTACAGAGTAAGACTTATGCCTTAACTGATTTTATTTATCTGTTATTTTTATAATTTAAATTCGTTTTCTTTTGTTAATTTAATTAACCTTTAATTTTTGGATTTTATTGTTTTAGCAAGTAATTTTTTAAGCAAAATATAAAACCCATTTCAATTCTCATATAAAAGTTTAGATGTACGGTTAATTTCTTCATGATTATTTATTTTATTTCTTTGAATATTTAGATTTGGTTTTAAAATTAAAGTTTTTATTTGAATTTTATATAATTTTTAAATAATATTTTCTTCTTTTTTGATTTAATTTTTCCTTCTTTTAGTTTAATTTTTAGATTTAGTATTTTTAAGACGATTTTTTTTTATAATTTTATTTAATTTTAAAAATATTTTTTTATTCATTTCCGCTTCATCTTTATTTATTTAAATTTTTTTATTTTTTAAATTAATTTTCTGGGATTTATTGGATTTTATTGTTTTAAAAAAGAAAATATATAATTTTTTAATTTAATATGATTTTCGAAAGACTTATTGCTAAAATACGAATGCCAAGACCTCTTCTTTAACAGGTCTTTCAACAGTCATTCGAATCGGCAATTGTCTCACGAAAGACTTTTATCTTTCGAAAGACTGCGGTGAGTTCAAAGATAGTTGCCAGAACTGTCCTGTAAATGTTGAGCCTTTAGTTTGGCGACCAGAATCACAGGCGGTTAGTAATATGTTTAAAGCAATAGTTTTGAGTTCGTGGAACCTGTTGTGAAAAGGTTTCTCTCAAAGATTAGACTGCCCTGTAGGAGAATTATTTGACTAAACCGTGTGCCGAAATATTAGTTTTATTTTGGAAAACCTATGTGTACTGGAATGCAAATCGGGGTAAATAGTGCGTAAAAGATACTTACCAATTTAGGGCAGTGAAAATAGAAAAGAGGTTATGGGAATGTTTCTGTGCTGGCCACACCTGCATATTTATAAAGGCAGGTCTATGTGATGTCCTGCTTCGAAAGTAATTCATCTATAAAAACGTATGAATAAGTTTTAAGGCTACTTCTGGGTTGATCTGTTTGATCCTAATCTTGGAGTTAGAAATTATGGGCTATAGCAAAGTTGAACTTAGATTAATGTATTACTTAGGAAATTCTAACTCGAAGCTTGGCTGTATTAATTTGGATAAGAAAGAAAATAGGAAGCACATGTACATATATTCGGTTCTACCTTGGAATTAAATGTGGTAAGAAAAAAGTTCTTTGAGTGGAACAGTTTGTTTCATATTTGTATAAAATAATCTGGTTCAAAGAAACTTCAAAGGCCTGGCTCTCTCCAACTTTTTTACTAGCTTATTTATGTAGCAACTTGCGCCAGGAATGTCTCTAAAGTTAATATAAGGCAAGACACCGACCATACACGACTTGGAACAGAATTCCACTAGCCTTTCGGGATCGTCCTCCCTTCGAGAGTCGACTTGAACGTTGTGTTTCATACCTCCACCTAAATACATCGTCTGTATACCGATGGGCCCCACAATGAAACACGGTGTTAGAGCTGGCATTTTCGTTTAAGTAAGAAGACCCAGCCTGACTTTGCAACCATGCAGAAGTGTTTACCCTAAATCGTAAATATTAGTACGATAAGTGAAATATGGTTTGTAAAATAAATATTTTGTCTTTATTGAGTAAAATGTGATTCTACAATTTATTTCTAAACATTTAGGTGTGCTAAATTTCATATTTATTCTTCGAAGTACCCGCTTTTGCTTTATTCATCCATATTCAAGAGTAGAGCGCACAAGCTGTACGCGTTATTCATGGTCTAAAATTAAATTTCATACAATCTAGGCGCATACAGAATTTGCGACTTTTCACTCACCTTTGAGAATATTGGCAAACCTACAATAAAGAAGTTGCCCGCCTTTAGCTTAACAGGTATTTTGAGGAACTCCATGTAGAGGATAATTAATTTGCGCGTTGACACCGAATAATCCTCCCAATTGAAACAGTACAAGGTGTCCAGAAGACGCTCCGATGCCAAAGTCAATTGGTTGCCATAGTAGCAGGGCAAGAATATTTGCAAAGTCGTGACATTAATGAATTGCAGCATTATGAAAAAGTGACCGGGATTGTCATTGAAGCTGAGCTGAAATTCTCAAGAATTTAATTACAAACAAACGAAGTATGTAGATATGGACGAATGTATAAAAATGCTTCAATGGGCAGCTACGCTCAAACAAAAAAAAAAAAATAAAAATAAAACATTTGTTAAACTTACGGTATGCAAGTAGTAAATGGTGAAGCACAGAACAAAAGCATTCACAATAATTTGTGATAAAACTGGCACTGAGACAAATAACTCACAATCCCTTGTCAAGCTGAAAGGAATGATGGGCATGAAAGAACGATACCCAAACAAAACGTAATCAACGAGAAATGTAACTTCAACAATGTTCACTCACTGCCTCACTCGCTGGTGCAGATGCCAAATGCTACGTAGCTGCCGCACAACGTCCGCTTCACCCAGCTGACGCATTGCCTCTATGCGTTTGCCTATCAGCTCGTACAGTATGGTCAAATGAAAGATGAAGTAGCACGTCATCATATCCATGGTAATGTTGGTTATACAAGTCAGTGGCATGCCTAGCAGCTCATAGATGTACACGAACCAGCACGTGCGTGGGTTATGCCAATCGTAAACGACATAGTAGGGAAACAAGAGTTCGTAGTTGTAGGGCCTCATCATGGAGTACAAGCATGCAGCACACACCACCCCACAACCGCCCATATACATGAGGGCAACGCGTTCAAAAATGCCATGCCTCTGTTGCCAAAAGAAACGCTCGTTGTTGCGCAAACGAAAAACTGGATTCTCGGCTAGTTCCTCGATGAAGGCGTACGTTTGTGTGCGGTAATGCCAAAATGAGTGAAATTTGAAGAGCATTGCCAACTCGGTGATCGTCATTGGTAGCTGATTGGCAGCCTGATCAAGGCTATCAACGGTTAGCAGTTGCAATGTCATAAGCGGTACGAACACAAAAGTGATGGGTCCATGCAACAGGAAAAGATGCCTGCGGCGCAGAAAACGGTAGAATGGATGTCCGTTGGTGCCACATGGCCAGTGCCAGAGGCCATCTAATTGCAAAATGCGAATTAATGAGGTAGCGGCTGCAATATTTTCGTTGTGCGGCATCGTAAAGATGGGTAGGATTTGTTGAATTTAAACTGAGGCGCAAACTTTTATACTGACTTTCATATAGAAGGGGGTGGAAGTTATGCAAAAATATGGTAAAAATGCAGTGACAGATGTTTGCAAGCTCAATTATTCGCACTGTTTTGAATGCACAACACGTGATTGCCTCATTACGATAATTTGTTTTGAAGTAATTATCATAATTTATAGCAAAATTTAGAAAATTGCAATCACCACAGGTTCCACCATTCCCGCGATCGAAAATTGCTTGTATTTTGCGAATGGGCATTTCTAAAGGAAAACTATGTACATATATGTATAATGGGCCAGTATTTTTATTCGAAAGTTTGAGTTCCTACTGTAAATCAACAAAAGGAACTTTCGACTACAAAGTGAATGTGGTCAGAGCATTCTATTATGCAGCACTGGCTCCTCAGCTTCCCGTAGTTGGAACTAACAAACCATTCTCACAAGAATAAACTAAAAATATTTCTGTCTGCAAATTAGGCGTGTAAAAGTTTATTAATTCATTATGCTGTAGACCTCGTAGATTGTCTTAGAGCTTGATGCTCCTTTTTTTGCTAAATTCTCAGATCTGTAATTTCTTTCATTACCAATGAGTTCTCAAACAAAGATAAATCAAACTCTATTGGTTAGACCTGAAATGCTTAGCTTACTAAAGCACTCCGTCGCGAGTATGTATTCATATATTATCGTGACAATGACAGCAGTAGAACTAACCCCAAAGCAGTTACCATGCACTCATTGAGCACCGTATCACCATAATTGAGAAAATATTCCGATATTACGTCGGCCATCAAAATATTTTAATACTCTGGTAAAAGCGTGGTACCCTGTCTAGCGAGTAATTTAGTAAGATGCTTACCGGCTTAGAGGGGTATCCGAGTGTCTTGGCAATATACTTGTTTATTAGGCTTAGTACAAATATTCACACAATGGACCTATAACAGTATGCCTACTGGAAGGGTAGACCGGTCGATAGCGCTCTCCGTGAAGTTATCGGTAATAAAGAAAAGTCACTGGAATATTGAAAATATACTCCAGCTAGCCTCTTGGACATTGCGGGAGCTCTGTTAACATCAAGGCAGAAGAAAACAGTACGGCGCTGGAGAGACACGGCATCCAGCGGTTCATAGTAAAATGGAGCCCACTCAATGCGCAGGAGTAGATTGCTCAACGCGTCTACAGCTGCGTCCGTGAATAAGAGAAATAGTTACACAATAGTTCACATAGAGGTCTGTTATCGCTCTTCCTGAGAGTTTTTGATTGAAATGAACTAGTAGAAAGCTTTAACCTTACGCGAGTATGTGGGGATTTGCATTTGCAGTGACGATACAAATGTTTTAGCACGAGTGGTAATTTTTACTTATTTAGTATATCTTTTCTTTTGGTTTTCATTTAAATAAAATCTTGTGATGGAATCTTTGTTCTTTAAGCAAAACGGTAGATAGTGCATTGGCTATTTTGTGTTATTTAGTTTTATGAAAATTTAATGGGTTTGTTACTAAAAATACAAATACTTCACGGGTATTGCCATTTATTTATTCATTTTTAGAAGCAGGGCGAAGAAACTGTATGCATTGTTCATTGTCTAAAGAAACAAGATACAAGAAAATTAAATATTGGGTACTTATCTAGACCAAATCTCAAATATTAAATATTTAGTAAATATTAATAATAAAATATTCAATAAAATATATATATTTGGACAGGTTAGTTAAATGATGTATTGTTGAATGATTTTCACTGATCCCTTGTCAAATTAAGTTTGGAGACAAACTGGTTTCGGCCTTGTGTCGAAAAAGGACACTGGCACAAGGGATGACGAAAAATCGTTGCACAATAGGTACATACACTGGCGGTTGTTAGAATAGAGTCGCCTTACTTTGAAGAGTTTTAGCTAGATTCCGTTGGTTTATTTTATGTTTAATATTTTTCTTTAAAAGCCTGGCTGGTTGTATAGCTACAAACACCATATAAATCCCCTTTTCAAACTTTGTACAAAAATTCAACAATTTTTCACCAAATGTTTTGAACTTTTTATTAAGAATTTTTAGAAAAATTTCTGATATGTATTTTTTTATCCCATTCAATTTTAGGATAATAAAGGGCATTTGGCTACAAAATACCGCTGATTTTTAAGAAATTTTTTTCTGGCGGTGTCACGAATTTTTTCCCATATATGTACATAAAGTGTGCCGGACAATTTTTTTATATGGAAGAGAATCGTCAACAACAAAAATTGTAAAAAATCAACGGTATTTTCTAGCCACTTGAAACTTGAACTTTATTGAGTGGGCTACAAAACTGCATACCAGAAATTTTTCTAAAAATTCTGAATAAAAAGTTTAAAAATCTGTTGAAAATTTGTCGAATTTTTATAATTTTTGTATAAAGTTTGAAGAGGGGTTTATATGATGTTTGTTGTATAGGTAGCCAGGCTTTTATAAAAAATATTAAACATAAAATATACCAGGGAAATATAGTCAAAACTCTTCAAAGTAAGACGAGTCTATTCTAGTGACCGCCAGTGTATCATAAAAAAGTTCAACTTTCAAAGTGAATAATTTCTTGCCTTTGTGAATATGGGTAGTCCAATTAGGAAAAAGTTGCCCGCTTTTAACGTAGTTGGGCGCTTTAAGAGTTCCATGTATAAAATCATAAATTTACGCGCTGGTATTTCAAAAGCAGTCCAATCTGAATTGAACATATCATTAGTCAAAGCATTCGAGTTAACCGTTACCATATTGCCATAGTAACAGGGCAAGAAAATTTGTAAAGTCATTGATGAGACGAACAGAATTGTGGCGAAGAACACGCTGACATTTTCCATTATTTGCAACTGCATAGAGATAGAGGACGTCAACATATAGAAAAATTAATTCATTAGCCATCAGTAAGATCTGTATATTATTGTTTAGACCCACGCACATGTTGTAATCGATAACCGCTAAAGCATAGTATAAAGGCGCTGAGTATGATTTGCGATAGCACAGGCACGGACACCAATGTCTCACATTGCGCAGCCAGTCTGTGAAATTTTAAGAAAGAAAATTTTCCATTTTATATACTGATATGTACCATTTCCTTAATTGTATTGCACCTATTCACACTCTCGTGCAATTGGAAAATATGGCGCATTTCATTGAGCACCTCAGCTGCGCCAGCAGCGTCTCGCCTTTGTCGCAGTGCCGCCAAACGCCAACCAATCAATTTATACAGCATCGACAAGTGTAACATGAAGTAGCAGAATATCATGTCCAGTGTAACATTGGCAACGCAAGTGAGCGAGACGCTAATACAGCAATAGCTCCACGCGTACCAGTAATTATGCGGGTCGCGCCACTCAAAGGGTACATAGTAGGCGTAGGGTAACACATAAACATCCGCTGCTGTGTACAAAGCCCCAAAGCAACTGAACACCACAATAGAACAGCTTCCAAATATGTAAGAGTAGGCGACAATTACAAATAAACGCTGCTCCCGCATCCACTGTGTCAGCTCCGCTTGCTGGCGAAACTCATATTTGGATGAATGTACCAACTCGTCCAAGTAGCGCCATGCCAGAGTGCCATGCTGCCAAATGCTGAATATTTTCACAACCAAAGCAAATTCGGTTAGCAAGATGTAAAGAACATTGCTAATTTCCTCCAGGTCGTGCGACAAAAGTGCAGCGCACACCATTAGCGTAATAAGGGTAAATGTGAGTGGCAAGTGAAGTGCGAGGCCATACACTCGCTGCAACTTTAATAAAAATTGAGTGCGTTCCCATTGAGTGCGATCCTCTGGCCACTGCCAAAGCCCGATCACTTTGAGAACTATAATTAAAGAACGCACGGATGCGATGCGGTCGCCGCGCGTAGTTGAAATGACTGTTGAGGAATTTGGAGAATTTTTCGTTAGCATTCTAAGTTTGAAATAAGACTGTCAAATCAATGAGATTTGTGATGTAAGTAAGGAACTTATATATACAATTTTTCGATAGTAATTAGCACATTCTTTTGAGTAATTAAGAAGCCAAAAATGAAGGCGAACCAATATTACATATACATAGGCCATCAATGTATGTTCATACAGCTTTGCGTAGATATACGCAACAAAAGTGAGTTTTTGTAGTTTGTAATGTTTTTACACGCTTTTGTTAACCCTCATTAGTCCTTAGGGTCAAAATTTACCCTTTTCAAGTTAAGAGTCCGATTTTATCATTTGCCTTTGGTTCGATCAATCCAATTACTTTTTACTTTTTTTCTGCTAAAAAACGAAAATTTTTGTATACTAGGAAATTTTACATTGTAATTGAAATATTTTTTTTGGCTTTTGTTACCAATTAGACCCAAGGGTCAGAAATTGCCCAATTCTCACATAACAGAGAGGAGCTTTAAATTTTCAGAGGAGCTTACTTTACGTCGCTACGCCACTTTATAGGCAAAACACGAGTTTTTTTTTCAAAATCGTAGATCTTCGGTTAGAAAAGAAATAATGCTTACCACTACACCACAGCGGCCGACAGCGGCTTGCTCTAAGGTACTCCATCAAAAAAGCTGGTGCAGAAAATCGTGCTCTAAATTGCTCTAGTGCGACTTAGGCTCATGAAACAATAAATGGAGTAAGTTAGAGCAGGAAAAATCCTCAATGGAACACAATTTTGTGAGATATCTTAACCTGGCGTTACCTAGAGCAGCTCATTAAACACAACTAATACATGAAATTCGCTGCAAAGGCATGTAAAGGAGAATTCGGCAACCCGAATTATCAAGTCGACTTTCGGACAGAAAATAAAAATCAATTTGATTCGAACAAAGAGTGTTCAGCACATTTTGGTTGCGCTCTCAGTGAGACAGAGTGGGAAAGGAACGCGTAAAATTACTAACAAATAGTGTCCGGACACGAACGGTGAATCCGTCTTTAAAATGGAATCACACATTTTTACAATTGAACATTTTATCCGGGTTTTACTTTGCCAACATTTATGCTAATAATGACAGCATTTACCTCAAAATAATTATAACAATTACTGATTATGTGCATAAGAAGGGTTCGCTGCTTTTGTTGTAGCACAATTTTCTTCTATTTATGCGTGTGTGTGTAACTACAAAATTTTCTATAGTAATTGGAGCTATTAATTTATTTTAATTTGTTGCGTTATACTTGGTTGCGTGCAATAACATTAAAATTGCTCGAAAATTATTTGAGTTAATAAGGAAATTGAATTTTAAATGATTTGTTTGCATATAAGCTCATTAAAGACTCTACATTGGGATTATATAAATGAAAATTAGATATTTTGGTTTATCATATGAAACATAATATACATATTATAGCTAAGATTTCATTCTTAAAGTGAGATATTATCTATTATATTTGGAGTAATTCTTCTCTAATGAAAATATTTTTCTATTGCAATTAAAGCAGACCTCTTCTAATGAAATTAAAAAATCGAATAATATACTTTTATTTTTTATGCAAAAGATTTAACGTTGATTTCGAGTTTATTGATGATGAGATTACGTTTAAGATCAGGATGGGTAATATGTAAGGAGGGAGAGAGCCGAGGGATCCGGCTTAACGAACCTAAGAAGATCTCTAGACCATCCCCGGTCCGCCCTCGGCCGTAGCACATAAGCGCCATGCTCTGGTTTTCCTGCAACATTCGCCGAGTTGACCTGAGGCTCAGCTTTCCAAAAGAAGTATACAAGTAGACAAGACAACTCTCACCATCTCTCTTCTTGGCGATTATTCCACAACGGCGTCGCCTCTGGCCAGTTCAGCAGCCCCACATGTTCCTGCAGTGGCTCTATATCCTAGCGCCTATACAAGTTAGGCAAAGTTATAATCTGGCGCTATCGAAAGCGAATTAAGGTATTGCCCAATAAGCTTCAAGGGTACCGTAAGTGAGCCCAGGGCACTGATTGCCGCCTGGCTGTCTGAGGAGATATTAACCTCTCTTACCGCCTTCGCGTCTAACAGCAGACAATCGACTGCTTCCTTACTCAATAGTAGCAACCTCCTCCAGAAAAACACTACAATGATCTGTAAGCCTAACTTTAAGGTTGATGGAGAACTTCCCGAAGCCTTCCGTAAACTTCGACCCATCCGTGCAAGTGTTCACCGGTGCCGCTATTCAAATACCGTCGTCCTACATCCATTAATCCCTATATGGCATATGCGTTGAGAAAGAACAAGCTAGTGCCAGGTTGGCATGCGGTTGTCCGAGTTACTCGGAAAGAAATCGAAGCCCCCGAGAATGCTAGATGTTAGGCGAATAAACAATACTTACTGGATGCTATTTTTGAATTAAAGTTTGAATTTATTTTAGTCCTTATCTTTTACCTTCCAAATTATGGATTACAATTCATTTGCTCATATTTAATAGCAGTGCCAGCAAGCTATACGCGTTATTCATAGTCTGTAGGGAAATAGAAATTATTTGTTGAAAAAATCAGCAACCACCTATATACATATGTATTTCAAAACACTTTTCAATGACCTTTGTGAAAATAGGTAGGCCCACTATGAAGAAATTTCCAGCCTTAATACGCACAGGCGTCTTCAGCAACTCCATATAGAGGTTCATTTGCTTTCGCGTGGCCGGCGATAAGTCCTCCCAACTGCTACTGTATACACACGTTGTCAGCGCGTCCGAATTTATGGTAATCTCATTGGCAAAGTAACATGGCAGGAATATCTGTAACGTCAGTACGCTGGCAAATTGCAACATGGCTAAAAATTGGCCTGGATTCTCGCTGATTTGCATCTGCAAAGGAAAGTAAAGTAAAGCAAAGCAAAGCGGCCGACAACGAGGCCAAGTTACAAAGCGAACGCGCTGCACTGTATAGCATTTCAGTTCATAAAACGAGAAGCGCAGACACACAAAAATGCTTACATATGAATGTACATACACTTACACTTTGTAGGCGATAGGCGCTAAGGCACAAAATGAAAGCACTGAGCACGATTTGCACCATAATGGGCAGCGACACCAGCGACTCACATAGCGACGTCAACCTACATTTTTGCACGGAGTAGGCAAAATGTTAGCAATTTACCCAGCAGAATGACATTAGTATCAGTGCAAATTTCCAATAAGCAGTGAGCTCAAAAGCACCTTCCACAACTTTTCCACTTACCGTTTGACCTTTTTGTGTAACTCGATGATGGCCATCAGCTCGTGCACGGCAAAAGGTTCGCTCAAATATCGCAATGACATTAGGCGCATGCCAATTAGCTTATATAGGAGTGCCACATGAAAGAGATAATAGCACAGCAACATATCCATAGTCACGTTTGAGATGCAAGTCAGCGACATGGCCACCAGCTCATAGACATAGGCGTACCAGTAATTGTGCGCCTTGTGCCAATCGAACGGCAGCCAATAGTCGTAGGGCAAGTAGTAGCCACTCAAGAGCAGAGTCGCGCCAAAAGCGGTAAACAGCACGCCAATGCCGCCGCCAATGTAGCAGCTAGCAATGCGCGCAAAAAGGCGCTGCTGCTTTTGCCACCAGCGACGCTCCATGTCCGTGCGCAACGCGTAAATAACGCCATAGCTGATCTCATGCACAAATTGGCAGGCGCAGCGCTCCATGCGCCAAAAATTCAGCGCGAGCGCCATCATGCCCACCTCCGTGATGGAGATGTAGAGTATGTGATCGGCGCGTTCCCAACGCGTCAGCGCTTCGATCCACATGAGCGTATTGTAGGTGAAGGTGAGCGGCAAGTGAAGCAAATAGCGATAGTAGCGCGCCAGTAGGTGGTGGTGCCATTGCTGTATGCCAACTTGGGATCGCTGCTGCCAGATCGGCCAGAGTCCGAGACATTGCAGCAGGCGTATTAGTATACGTGCGGCGCCGATGCGCTCCTGCAGGGCTTTGACAGGCGTTAGTGATGCCATTTGAAGATTTCTTTTGACTATGTGATGTAATGAATACTTCTGTGTGCTTTTATAAAGCGCAAGGAATAAGCAGTGTGCTTTATGTATGCATTTGTGTCTGCATTGGTGCATATGTATGCATGTAAATATATTTACATTAATTAATTGAAAATGGTGCGTTCTAGGTGCTTGACCGTCTAGCATCGATTGCAGCTAACACGTACAGACAAATGCTTTGGCGTCACTGATACTATTTTTAAACTTTGAGAAGTTGTATGCGAGAAACCAGTGCGTTGACTATAGAAAATGTGCCGAATAATTTTTATTACTGAACCAAAAATTAGATTAGAGCCCACTCACCGTGTGAGCATCCCGAAGAATTCACAAAAAGCCACATAAAGGTCTAAAATATTGAAGAAATCTCAAACAATTCCGATAACTACATAACTCAAAAAGAAAGAGTATCAAAAAGTAATCGACGAAAAATTACCCGAACAAATTCTTAAGGACCCCGCAAAATTGCGATAAACTCATGAAAAGCCTCGACAAATCTTTGAGGAATTCTGTATGAATGGCGGCCAGTTTTTCCATCTTAGGCACAGGTTTAACTAATAAATTTAGCCCTTTTGTTACATTTTTTCTTTCTTAAATTTATAAATAGGGAGGATAAGATCAAGGTATAGGAACAAGAAAGAAGCAAAAGGAAGTATCTTGCTGAGAATCCCCAATGCAAAAGCAGCAAGCGATGATTCCAACATTAGAGTCTCTATCAGCTCGTCGAAAAAGAGAGGGTGAATGCTCCCTGAAAGACCTGCTAAAGACAAAGAACAAAAGAGAGCATGTAGTAGAGACTGGAGGAAAGCTTTAAAGCGGCGTTAGGCATCAGACAACGCTTGGTGGCCGCACTAGACCGAACACATCCGGGCCGCGAGCGCTTACGCTTCGCAAAGGGGACGGTTTTGTTGGGCCGGTCATAGTTCGACAGAAAATGAAATGCTAC
The DNA here is from genome assembly GCF_013731165.1 of Rhagoletis pomonella. Classification (NCBI taxonomy): domain Eukaryota; kingdom Metazoa; phylum Arthropoda; class Insecta; order Diptera; family Tephritidae; genus Rhagoletis; species Rhagoletis pomonella. The sequence continues at coordinate 12,651,511 of NW_023458558.1, read as the reverse complement.
AAGCAACCATTTTTTCAGATGGTCAGAACCTGAGATTGAAAATTAAAATTTTTACCTCAGAAAAATGGCTATATTTAAAATGATTCGTTTACAATTTTCTCCTAAAGCTGTCCATACATATGTGTTCGACTGGTTTGTTCGTGCTTCACGTAATTTTTCTTGTATATGGCGGTGTTCGCGAACATCTCACAAGAAATTGTAAAATTTAAATTCTTGTAATATGTTCGACGTTGTTTGCAATGTTTGGGGCTTCTCGCTTTCTCGCTATTTTTACGTGCATCAGGTTGAAAAACCAGCCATTGTGACCTGCCATGAAAAACCTTTAAATCCAAAGAAATGAACAGAAAATCCTCGTAATGTTGTCGCCTAAACGTTGACAAATCCTCAAACCCATGTAGGAAAGGTGCCTCTATCAAGCTTCTGAATGCCACGAGAAACTTTCACGCTAACATCACCGCAGTTCGAGAAATACGATAGACGGGGCATGGATGTAGCGCGCTATATCTAATAAATACAGCTGCCATGAGACGGCGCCCAAATTTGGTGTCGAATTTGTGGTTGGGGGGAGGCTAAGATACCTCGTCTCCAGGTACACAATCCGCATAAACGGCAAAACTGAAAAACGTCAGCCTAATTTCTGTGCATCGCCTCAGCAGAAGAGTGGGACGATGAGACTAAGTAGGATTTTTATGAGCGCCTAGGAGAAGCGTATAAACGCTGCTCCCACCACCATGTTAAAATCGCGTTTGGCGACTTTCACGCCAGGTTGGGAAATGCAAGCATATTTGGTCCAATAGTCGGAGAATTAGCCTTCATGACAACACTTCCCACAACGGAGAGAGTCTGATCGAAATCTTGGCGGCACGTAAAATGGTAGTTAGCAGTACCAGAAACCAGCCTTGATACATCCACAAAGCCACTTCCCTATCCTCTGATCAAAGAACGCAGAACCAAATTGATCATGTTGTGATGGACGGAAGATACGATTCGAGCGTTCTCTTTACCTGCGCTCCATCCGAGGAGCCAACGTCGAGTGTTTATATAAGATTTAAAACAGTGGTCTATCTGACATTATCCACTTCTTCCTAGTCCCTACAGCTATGACGAAAATCATTTATTCGCCAGCAATATTAGTGATACTAAAGAGCGATATTGCAGACCTTGAGCTATTTTCGTTTAAAATTTCTGAGATTTAACTTATTTGCTTACTTGCCGTATTGACTTATCAACTTGCCACATATATTAAAAACAATTCAGTTGAATATTTGTCAAGCCCGATTTCTTAAATCTCTTTCACAATAAATCTTAAATTTGCCATAAACCAGAACTTTTTTCCAAGCGAAAATTAACAAAACTTCTGTTTATACATACACTTAGGTGCAAAATTGAGTCAATAGTAAAAAAATCATCACAAATTATGCGTTTTTCGGTGGTTTAATTAATTTTTTTTTGTCATATACTAGAGTATAGTTTAAAGCACTAGAATCCACCGGTGGAAAGAATCCGAAAATATTCGCGGTAGTATGACGAAAAATGAGGCGTTTAATACCGTGAGACAGAATATCTATCGCTAAAGAAGCTGTGGCGTGCGTTAGTGGAGATGCTAGAGTCTGGACCGTGATAAGAATGCTTCGAAGGGTCGACGGAGTAAAACGGGTAGCGTTGCAGCGAGTTGCAGCGTGGCAATATCTCTTAGAAATTATGTGGGTGCAAATTTGAGTCAATGTGCCAATTTAGAAAAATGTATGGAGTGCATGTCCGTTAAGCGAAATTTTGTATTTTATTGATGGATTCTAGTGCTTTGAACTGTGCCTTAATAAATGTCAAAAAATTCATTACAATTTTGCCAAAGAACTTCCCAAAAACGCATAAATTGTGATTTTTGTGCATTATTGCCTAAATTTTGCACCCAAGTGTACATATGTATGTAAATGTGTTTGTATATTTGTTGAAATAGCGAAAATCATGGAAATCCAATTAAAGTCATTAACTTTTTTAATTGACAATTAACATAATATTCTGTTTTAATGAATTGACCGCTTACTTATTTGCCGTGTGTGTGCATCTGCCACAGAATATTTAAATTACGTTGTTGTTGTGTATTTATAAATGCAGAAAACAATCACATGTATACATACATATGTATATTTGTGTTAATGTATATATGTATGTATGTTTTTATCCTTTTAAAAATGTTTGTATGTAAAGCAACGACAATTTCGTATAATTAGTTCGATAATAACAACTGCATATTTAATGACTTTTCGTCATACTCGTATGCATGTATGTACGTATCTATGTATGTATGTATGCCTGTGGTAAGTGGTAATGCGATTGCACATACATATGTAGGCGGAAAGTCGTATAAGTATTATTTGGTTCTGCAGTTTTCAAAGTTAAATACAACTCTTTAGCCAAATGGTTAAACATTGTTTATGTGGCGTGAATGGAAGCAGTTTAATTTTGTTTATTAATTAAAAGATATGCTACGAGTAAATGTATGTATGTATACGTATATTAAATCATATTTATCTGCTTATAAATATATGAACTAAAATTACTAATAATTAATATATTAAAATTTTTCTGCATTATTCTCAATTATAATATTTACGTTTGTTTTATTTTTGTTCTCGCGCAGCTGGCGCATTCTAGTCCAACACTGGCCTTTCATCTCCCAACCACTGGCTTTGGCGGCTGTCGGTATTGGCTTATGGATCATTGCATTTGTGCTGCTGCCCGATTATGCGCTTCCACATACGCCAATTATGCGCATATTCTTCCTCTTTGTGGGCGCACAGCTGACCGGTGTGCTGGTGACCTTCATCCACTTGCCGGATATGTTGGGCATGCTGTTCTTCGGCGTGTTGTACACAAATGTGGGTTTAGCTGATTTTACGGGCTATGATAAATTAGAGGCTTTTCTGAGGTAATTAAAAATAATTTACAAAAAAAAAAAAAATATGCAGCTGTGTATGTAAGTAAACTAATGCTGCTACCTACTCGGAAAATAGTTAAGCACCTTACAAGGTAATCCATGTTTCCTTCCGGCTTTTTATAACAAAAATTGTCATCACGAACAATGTCATCTACTAGTAACGCACAAAATCAACACCTCCGATGACACCTTACATTGTAAGTGGGCTTACATTATCCGTACTAAAAGCCAGGAGAAAACAGGGATTACCTCGAAAGGTGCTTACCTAAATATTTTCCCAGTGGGTATGAATGTTATACCTATAACAATAAGACGTTGTGTGTTTGAAATATTTTCAGGGAGATGGCACTGATTAACATAATGCTTTTAGCAGGTCTTGGTCTCGATGCGAACGCCTTCAAGAAGCTGTGGCTTATGATTTTACGCCTTACACTTATACCAACCATCGCTGAAGTGACGGCAATTGCCGTTGTAGCGAGATTTACTCTGGAAATGCCATGGTTCTGGGGTATTTTATTAGGGTTAGTAGCAAAAATTTGTTAAATACGTTCGAGCATAATATGTATATGTATGGTCATAAGTGGGCGGGCCACGCCCATTTTCCAAAATTTTATCATGAACGTATTTTTTGCTATAGAATTATTGCAATCGTCAATTTTGATTAAATTATCTTAGGTATTTACTGATTTATCGAAGATTTTGCATTTCTCTAAATTACCGTTATACGGGATGTGGGCGTGGTTACTGTTCGATTTTAAAAATTTTCAACTGTTTGGTACAACATACCATACACCAACAACTGTGCCAATTTTGTGAAAAATTGGTAAAGTGATCGATTGTAATAAATTGCATACAACATTCTTGTCTGTGCCCAATACCTTTAAACTTCGTTTAACCCTTCTGCAATGATTGGGTTAAAATGAGCCAATTTTCATGAAAAATTCTTTAATTACAGAGTTACGTAATTTTAAATTAGCAGCAGCGTTGCTTATTCGTTAAAGGCATAATCAGCTATGGTTTTACAAAAAATAAAAATTTTTTTTTTTTAAATTTTGTTTTCTAGAAGGTCACATAGTTTTTTTCCATACACCCACAGTGTTTCTGGATCATTTTGACCCAAATTATTATTTAAGGGCAACTTTGGACGGGTGAGCATACAGCACTTGCCGATAAAGTGTTTGCATGTCATAAATTATTAACTGAATTCAAATTGAAATACCGTTTTTTTTTTTAATTGACTAGTTTCTAGTTAAATCGGTTACGTAATTTTTACTTTAGGCGCGCTGAAGAACAGCAACAGTCCTTTTATATGAGTTTTTGTATGAATATAGATTTCAGTTGAATAGCTATTAATATTATATTATTCAATTTTGTGTTCTTAAAAAAGCAAAAAAAAGCACAGAAATAAAGTAAATCTCTTTTATGAGTCATGGCGCATTAAATAACTATCATGATATTACCCGACATTATTAGAAAATAATTAGTTAATTAAAATTAAATTCCACTCTACGAATCTGCTACGTTCATTCAGTAGCTAAGTGTAAGAAAATATTTAAGTTACGCTTAGTAATTTATAAAAGTTTCAGCAAAAATTCTTAAATATAAATATTTTACGCTTCACAAACTTTGTAGCATAACCCGTTCGCTCGCTCAGTAATGACATAAAATTACATGGAATTTTCTTTTAATCCCCTACATTGCAGTCTTGTCGTCACCGCTGTCTCTCCGAACGTTGTCGTCACTGTAATGCTGAAGCTGAAGGAAGAGCGACTGGGCCTGAATAGCGGCATACACACATTAATATACGCCATGACCAGCTGCAATGATGTCGTCGCCATTTTTCTCTTCGGTGTCATTATGAGCGTCATCTTCTCCACGGGTGAGTAAATGCAAAGTATTAATTATACTTAGTTACATAGTAAATAGCTTGCAGTGCGAAATCCAGTTTAATATGCCGTAATTGAATTTGATATTTATAGATAAATCATTGACGCAACAAATACTGCAGGGACCTATCGGCATCGGTATTGGCATCGTATTTGGCTATGTCTATGGACTGATGCTGACTATTTTGCCATCTACAAAGACGGTATGTACTATTTAGTTGTATATGTACAATATATGTACATCCATATATGATTAAGTTAGGAATGCATTGAAATGGGGTTAAATTCAAAAAAAGAAATTTAAGAGCAAGCATACAAAGCCACTTATGCCATAATAAAAATGTGTGCGTGTGTGGTGTGGTTCTTTAAACTATGTACTGTACGCGAATGGAGTTGCAAAGATAAAGCGAAAAGATTATTTTGAAATATTTTAGCATACATTTTGGCGTTGTCGGGCAAACACACACACACACACACACGCCGCGCGCGCGCATCAAAGCCATAAGCGCAACTGGCGCTATTAAATTTACAGTGAATGGTATGCACATGCGCTCAATGCACAGCGAGGTCACTGTAGTATCTCAAAATTACTGCATTTTATCGTTCATAAAATGCATCACAAACGAGCTGCAGCTGTAATCTGTGTCGCCACAATAGCGACTTGCAATAGCTGTACTACCACCCACGTTGGCATCGTCATTCTACTTCTTGACATCACTCCTCAATCGCCAAGTTCATCACATATGTACATACTCATGTATCTCAGTGTTGCCTCGATTCGAAAATAAAGCTACACACACCCTCGCAAACACACGTGTACTGTACTAGTATTGGTCCGCCAAGCCATTTGCTGCAACTTGCACCGTTAATGGCGCACATAATCAAACGTTGCCACGCCACTAGCGCACAGTGGCTCAAGTACTGCAGCCAGCGACACACGCCTTATTATGACATTACTCCTCGCAGTAGGTTCCAGTTTTGCACACAAGCCGTTCGACGCTGGCGCCGATTTTGGCACATACATTTATTGCATTGTTGTTGGTGCTATTGCTTAAGTTGCTGCACAGTTTTGCCACAGTGTGCGCAAATGGCTGCCCTTTTACAGGGTTAACCATTTTAAAGCGTAGACAACTCACTGCCAATTTCACTGAAAATATCTTCACTTCAAAAAAATACAATATATTTTTGAAATATTTTAGTTTTATTAATTTGTTTAAAGTATTTAGTTCGTCATGCATACGGCGATGGCTATTATTATTATTATAGCATTATCCCCAGGTGCAAAATTTCGTCCACGGAATCAGGGGTTAGACTATCACTCAAGTCTCCACTGCTTAAATACATGCTGGAGGGGAGTGGCTATGACTCTTCTTTAAATCCGCATCCACGATCGATTAAATTGGGAAACAGTTATTTACTAATGACCTCCCAGTTATGGCGTCAATTCCCCAAGAGAGCAGGGAATGGAGGTCAAAGCGAGCAACAATACACAAGTAGAAGGAATCCTCCTTTTTTTGTGGCTGTCAGTTTATTGCTACTGCACCTTTAAAGGCAACGACGACACTCTAATTGTTGTTATCGCTGCTACGGTGAGTGTAAGTGTAGTGGGAGTTTGTTCGGAGATGGCCGATTGCAATTTGGTGTTGATACAATGAAGGCAAACACAATAAGAGATGACCTTGCCAAAGGAGACCCAATAATTCCATCGCAAGACAAGAATAAGGTTCATTTCGTTCCTGTGGTGGTTTCCTTTTTTGGAAAATAATTCATCGGCGCAAGAATAGACGACCGTAAGAAGATTCAAGGGGTTTTTTTTGCCAAAATTGTGGCTAATTAAAGTGCTTAAACCAAGAATATTTAAATCGCTCATCAATGACTGAAAGGCGTTCGCGGTAGCCGAGTGGTTAGAGGTGCGTACTATTACTCCATTCCAAAGTTCGACCTCAGGTAAAAGCAACATCCGTAAAGACAAGAAAAAATTATATTGACAACCACTGCCCCTCGGCAGGCAATGGCAAACTAGCGAGTGTATGTCTGCCTTGAAAAATTGTTCGATAAAATCCGTTTGAGTTTCGGAGGCGGCGTTAAATTATAGACCTACATCAAGATGCATACCACAAATCAGATGAGAAGCTCGGCCAAACACTTAGCAGAAAGTATTTATTTTTGTTTTTTTGCGATAAATACTTACTTTAATTTTTTGATGTCCATCGCAACAGGTCTAGCTGGTAATTGCTTGCATTGAGCGGAATGAATCACACTTTTTTAAATACATTTTAAAAGTAAATCCCCATTTCCTCTCCCTCCCTTGAAGAGGATGAGACAGCTCTTAGATACCCAATATAAATTCATAAACCGTGAAATGAGTTTTCTTTTTTTCTACACGCGTTTTTGAGTTAATTTTGACAGAAAAAGAATGAAAACTTAAAATCAAAGAATGGGTGGCCCAAAAAAAAGTAAAGTCGGAATTTTGATGCCGCCAACTTATAGGAATTCTCTATATGTACTAAAAAAATATACACGTATTCTTTATTTTAAAATCAAAAAGTAGTTAGAGAGTGCTCAAAGCGCTCAAACTTTTCCTCCTATTTTTTTTTTGGGAAAAACAACTCTTCATAGAAATGGTAAAGATTTCTTGAAAATCGAAATTTTTCGATCGTAAAACTTTGTGCCTCTTCAGGAGATTCTCAGTAATAATACTCAATGATTTATTTAACCATTTTTAGCTGGTAATTGTGTTTTATAGGTCGCAGGTTCAAATGCCGGCACATGCAGCATTTAAATGATAGAAAAAAATTTTTTATCATACAAAATTTATAATTTTCATATGCAATTTTAATAGCATTTTCAATCTTGATAACTTATGAAGAAAAGAGCTTTTTATTTCTGTGCTAGATTTACAATTCTTGATAAATAATAAAAAATTGAAAATAGACACGATTTATGAATTTATATTTGCTATCTAAGAGCTGCATTAAAATTTCGACTTTAGTTTTTTTTTTTTGGACCAGCCTAATCGGACATGCATTTACATGCTGCTCGAAGGTCTTCGCTGATAATTCATGTTTGAAAAGAAGTCGGTCATTTTCCTCCATTGCTTCCTCTTCGGCTTTAAAAATCTGCTGCAAAAAGTCTAAACTTCGTGACACCAGCAGTTTTGGCTAAATGCTTAGACTCGCCATTTACTTTAAGCTGAACTCTCTCCTGGGGTTATCAGAAGTCAGAAAGTTATTGGTGACATGCACCGAGAATCACTAAACACTTAGGCGAGCTCTAGTCCTGCAATTGGCTCTCTAAGTTTTTTTTCTAAGTAAAAATCAAAAAAACAAAAAATAGTATACAGCCCGTAAATAAAATAGATCTGTTCTATCATTTACTGGAAATTTCTGCATTATTCCTTATTATGTGGTGCACCTGCAATTTCAAATCAAATAATATTTATAGACAGTGCCCAAAAAATCAAGGCACTTAACACCCTTTACAGAAATATTAAATGACTCTCCAGCCAACAGGAACAACTTTACAAAGCACTGCAGCAAAAAAAATTAAATTTCAGTTCACACTGTGAAGTTATGGGCATAACATTTTCTTGCCCAGCATGCATTTCTCCAACGTGCTCATCCGCGTATCTACAAATACATGGTATGAGTGCTTCCGCAGCAAAGCAACTCTGTGTTATGTAGTTTCTTGTGTGCATTTAAATTTTTTCTATGTCTTTTTTTCAATTTAGTAGCGCCCTAGTGGTACAAAGTTAGTAGAACGCAGTAGTGCCAGTGATTTTATTATAATGCGAAGTTGTAATTTCAAGTCATACCTCGTAGCAGTTGTTCGAGTGCAGTGCAAAAGAGAAAGAAGGAAAAGAGAGAAGGAAGAAGAAAGCATTCACCGCCTTTTCGCACACTTGCTTACTTTCGTGACTTTATTCCTTTTGACAATTTCTTTATAAGTGCCGCATAATGCATACTTGTCACACGTTAACACACTCACACACACACACACACACACACACACACACACACACACACACACA
>NW_023458558.1:12639736-12642647 GCF_013731165.1 Rhagoletis pomonella | reverse complement strand
CACACACACACACACACACACACACACACACACACACACACACACATTTATTTAGTGCCAGAGATGATAGCTATAATACAAATATATTTTTACGCAGACTATAGAAAGGATAATAGGAAATTAAGTGATATGGTTAGCACAAAAAAACTTCCAAGGACGATCTTAATGAGAGTGAATCTTTTTATCGCAGTTCAGAGAAATAAAGATTTCTTTTCTCGTTGTTCGCGTATGTGGAAACAAGATTTTACAATATACATAAAGCGCGCAGTGAAGCGAACAATTTTTGTTGCCGCAAAATTCGCTGTTATTAAATGAACGTTAAAACGACTGTACATATGTATGTACATACCTGTATATACTGTCGCATGCACTTAACTCATAGACATTTTGCATTTGTCTACAATATCATTTGTGGATTTAAGTTCCTTGTCTCAATAAGCCATTGTGTTCGAGAAATAGTCTATTATATACATAGGTATGTGCATTTATATTAATGTATGTACTTACCTACTTCAGCTTAGATTGATATCCATATTTGCATAAAATTCTACAGCGGTACGTACAAAAACTTTTTTTTTAATATAAACTTTATTTAAACGTATAAGAAAAAACTTGAATGGGCTGGCTTCGTATATGTGCGCTTTTGTTTCGGTTATTGTGTCGGAATGGGTAGGACAAACCTTATGATTAAAATGACTTTTTTTATTTGATATTAATTAATTCTATTAAAAATTTTTTATTGAAATACCTTAAATCGCAGGCTATGAGGCTAAATGACAAGAGTATTACAATCACTGCACGAAAGACAGTTCTGCTCGAAAATAATGTTATTTTTCAGAAGCGCGGCCGAAGTAAACATATTTAAAACAAGCGAAAACAAATGAAATCGAGCGAAAACGAGCGTAAAACTTGCGATTTTTTACCATTTTTCTAAGGACTGCCTTGTGACTCATTGAGAGCCTAAGGTGTCAGGGATTGCAGTTTTGTATTAGCCGGCTTATACTCTCACTAAAAAGTTGGACTAAAGGTATCACGCCTCATCCACCTTCGTCCACCATCCCTTTAGCCATCGCACATATATTATAGGAAAGTTTTCCCTAAATAATATACAAATTTATACTACATATAAAGGCAGTAAAGAGGGAAAAGTGAGCGAAGCAGCCTTGGTAAATGAATACATCTGTTCCAGCCCAAACTTCACATGCCCCATGATGGTTTTCTCAGTATGCTCAATGTTTAAGTAAGTCGTTATGTCCCCGCTTATATTCGTGTTAGCTCCGACGAAATTCTACTAAGCTTCAGACAGATTGACTTTGACCGCGAAAAGTTGTCTCAATGCCAATCTGAGCATGGTATGGTATACAGATCCGCCCACTTCTACCCATATATAAGTTTACGCGTATAGCCATTTAGCTTGCCGGCTGCCAGGAGGCATACAATGAATTACAGGAACCTCACTCAAGTCCGGCCTTTTAGGCGAAGAGCTTGCAAATGTCTCATCCATTCTGCTAGACGTACCTACCTGAATTGTCATTTGAAGGATATGAAAACACTGCTTAGGTTAGATAACGTGAAACAAAGAAAGCTAACCTTTGAGACTTATAAAAAGAACTACGTACATGCAAAGAAAAATTTTTCGCAGTAAAAACTCTAACCAATGACATATTCATCCCCTTGAAAACATGCATTTGTACATACATACGTGCATGGCTATGAGTACAAACGAAAATATATATTCTGCTTTTATTCATCTAGTCTACGGTACTTTGCGACAGCAAAGGGAATGATTTACCACTTGATTTGTGTGATTTACGCATTTCGCGGTATAGCAGCGAACGTTGAAAGCGATTGCGTTTATAAATTAAATTAAATTGCAGCGATTTGAGCTGGAAAAGCTCTTAGTAGTAATAGTTTGTAAATATTAAAAGTATCTGTGTAAGCTTTTCTGAAAATCCTGAAAGTCATATGATTTTTTTTGTGTTCGATTTAACTAGCGCTCATTGCAGATTGAGGGTAGTGAAAAGTGTATTTTTGTAATTATAAAGTTGTATGGTATCAACGGAATTTTCATAGAAGAACAGGGTTAAATTTTTAAATTTCTAAAAATAACTATATTAAATTTTCACGCATTTAAGAAGCGTGCATGTGAGCATTCTAGTTTAACTTAGCACAGGAAGCTTTTTAAATACCACTATGCATTTAAATCCAGTTTTTTTCTTGTACTGCACGTTTTAGTATTTACTGTTTTTTGTACAAATATATCATTTGCATTTCAGCCCTACCTAAATGGCTTACGCTTTGTTTTGACCATCTTGGGCGGCACTGTATCGGTGATGGGCAGTCGTGCCATTGGTTATCCCTCAGCTGGTGCACTCGGCTGCATGACAATCGCATTTTTTGCCGGCATCCGTTGGAAGAGCCAGCAACAACGACTCACTGCACAGCAACGTCAACGTCAGTTGGAAAATGAAAATGTAAGTTCGTAGTTATTTGGAGTGGCACCACAGTATTTGTATGTATGCATTTTCATTCTAAATATAAGAGGAAAAAAATTTCAAAGTAAACCAAATATAACAACAAACACCCACATAAACGGCGTGAGTGCGATGGTAGGCTTATAGTCACAGAGCTCCTTTGCTACCCATTGACTGCACTGACTTTTAGTTAAGCAAAGTAAAAAGGTTTTTGGGACAAATAGTGATTTCTTTAGTAGATTTTATATTTAAATCTTCCAGAGTAAATACATATGTATGTATGTGAGTGTGCGCATTTGTGCTTGCATGCATGCGCGTTCATTTGGAAAGGAGATTTCGTCAAATGACAAGTGGGTGTGTTTTTGCTGCTGCAACTGCTACTTTTCGACATCTGACATGCTGGTTGGCATACATATACATAGAACTGTATGTAAACG
>NW_023458558.1:12532574-12639726 GCF_013731165.1 Rhagoletis pomonella | reverse complement strand
AAAAAAAAAAAAAAAAAAAACGTAGAGCACTGGAGCTGTAAAGCACACATTTTCCTGAAATAAGGTACTAACTATATATGACTTGGAACTACTAAAGAGGTGGCAACTCATTTGGAAAATAGAAAATGAAAGAAATAAAACCTTCTTGAACTACTTTCGATTGACATATCGACCTCTTTGCGTGAAATGACTAACCTTTTATTTTCGACTATATAATTAGTAGTCTTTCTTCTCTTTCAATAAATATTGATTTTCGATTAATTTGTTTGAGTATTTGTACGATAGCTGAATTCATTTTAAAAACCAAAATTAAATTTGTTTTGAAATGAGATACATGTATTCTTACCTATGGGTGAAAAAATTCCAAGCCCATTTTTTTAATTGCTCAGGACAGATGAAAACTTGATGTAGTTTCGTATTACCTGCCATTCTGCATTTGAAACAAAAAAAATGGACTTAGGACCTTTTCACCTCTAGGTAGCGATATGATGTTAGAGCGGGTATTTTTTTTTTTTACTATGCGCGTTAGCATAGGAGGATTCTACATGTAATTCGAAGAACATTGTCCACAGAAACAATGGGTCTAAAATCAATTTTGAGTTTGCCAAATTGCAAAAATTGGTTTCGAAGAAAATGTGAAAATCGGTACTGTTACGCCCTGTGGTGGGAATTTATGGAAAAACTCCTTATAGAATTTTTTTTTTATTATTAATTGAAGCACTTCTGTCGTCAACACTACACAAAAATGCTAAGAAACCTATTTTCACAATTTGACAAATTCCAAATTGATTTTTGACCCATGGTTTCTTCGGAAATGTGCTAAGAATTACACTTAGAAAGCATCTGTGCTATCAGCGCATAGCCGAAAAAAGTACCTATAAAAATTGACCCGACCTAATGTATGTAATTATTAATATTCAGACGATGCTGAGCGGTTAGTCGAAAGTGAACTGAAAATGTTCAACCATCTCCTTCAAAGATCTAAGACATTCAGTAAAGAAGTTTGCGGTGCCTATATCAGATTGTTAAGCTTTCAACGCAGCCTGACTGCCAGAGTAAATGAAGACTTGAACACGAATAAAGGCGAAAAAGCACGCATTGACGAAAAAAGACGCATAAACATAGACTTATACCTAGTCAACGACCTCTTTGGGTAATGTACATACAATTACATCCGCAAACAGAGTTCACCGCGAAAGTAAGTTAACGCGTCTTTCTGCGCCGTCGATTAGGTTTAGACGCCTTTCTTCGTTGAAGTATTTTTTATGCCTCGTTTTTCGCGGTCAGCTTTTGAGCTCGCGCCTTATTCTTGTCTAGTGACGATATATTTTATTTCAACGGAAAATCACACTTATTAAATTGTTTCCAATTAATTTGGGGTTAATTAAGGCTGAGACTAACCTTATTCGAATATACAGGATAGAACTCTAGGCCCCAGTTTTAATACTTATGTCTGTATTGTTTAATATTGAGATTTGTTTATTCATTAAACTGAAATTGAATTTTTAAGCAGATGGCAACGTTCTTCAAAAATGTTTTCAAAATAAAGCATTAGTAAATGTTTTTAGTTTTACGCCCCTAGGTAATGTTTCATTAATCTTATTAAATTGAACTTGAACTTTTCCAAAGGTGGCAACTCTTATTGCAAACATTTTAGAAATAAAGCTTTTGTAAAGCTCTCTGGTTTGGCACCCACATTAAAGTTTTCTACTTAAATTATTAACTGAAGCTGAAATACGTGGCAAATTTTTTCAAAAGTTATCATTTATGTTAATCAACGCTATAAGCTGCATTGATTTTTATGCAGAAATATGTATACCTAGAGCAGAAAAAAAAATTTTGAAAAAATGTCGCTTACGTCGTTTTGGCGGTTAGAGCTCGAGTCATTAGCAGACTAGTTATACAAAGCGCTAAAATATCGACTTGCATTCCAGTATGTAGTGTATAGAGAGGATTCAATACCTATAACATGAACTTGTAAAGAATTTGTTTGCTTACAGCCGAAAACCAGAAATAACTTTGCTTTCTTGCTGACATCAGACTAGCGCTTTCGTTTAATAGACAAAAGTGGCGTGGCGTATACGCAACATGTCAGTAATGGTACTCATATAATACAAATTCGTACGTAAAATTGTCGAGAAAATACCAGAAAAAAAAATATTCTGTCTAAGCATTCCCCAAAAATGTCCATTAGAAATGCAAGCAAAAATAAGAAAAGTGCTAAATAAATCAAAGAAAAAAATATCAAGCCATAAGCGATGCTTCCTTCTTCCTTCCATCTATCCACATCAATATCCACATAACTAGATTGTGTGATTTTACATTTTGTTGACACTTCACAATGCAATGAAGCTTATGACTGTTGACTTGTTTTGCATCGCTCTTTGATATTTCTCGCTAAAAGTAAAAGTAGTAAAAAGTTCACTTGCATTGCTCACATGACTTCGGTGAAGGCGGTGGGCAGACCTACCATCATTGCCAAGCTGTGCGCATTTTGCGTTTTTTTGTATAAATCCCTTTATTTTTCCCTCACTTGCTATTTGCACTGCCAAGCCAATAGAGGTGTTAGAAAAAATTGTTTTGTTCTGGGGGGAAAAAAATTACGATTGCAATGCTTGCAGCGCATTGTTTTTACTCACAAGTTTTATGAATTTTTTTTTTTACGCCTGTCTTTTTTGTTTTCCATTGTTGTCCTTTACAGCTGCAAAAGTGGCTCTTCATTGCTGGTCATATCATATGTTTGCTTGTCGCATAGCTTACTTTGATCGCAACTAAACTCACTTGGCACGCTTGACACCATTTTTTATTCACTTTTGCAGATATTGTTTGCTGTTGTTGGTGTTGTTGTGCCTTTTAACAGACCAAGTGTGTGTTTCATGCCATTCATTAGACACTTGACGGAAGTGCAAGTGGCAGCCAACCGAAGTGTCGGTGAAGCGTATAAGAAGAAAGACAGCCAACCAGTCAGTCAAGACAGTCAGTTAGACAGTTAGTTGGGCCGGTCAGTCGGCGAGTCAGTCAGTCAGGCAGACGAGATCTGTTGTTACAAGCAAACTCTACAAGAGTGCTCAAACCAGCTAGTGTATGAAGGCGAGGAGTAGGGGCATGAGCTGTCAGGTAGGCGGTATGACACAAGCTGAGCTGAGTGGTAAACAACGAACGGAAATAGAAACAAACGGAAAATGGTCAACACTTTTAATTGTGAGGAAATGCAAATGTTTTTGTTTATTTTTAAGCCTTCCTTTTGGCTTAGTGGCATGCTTGGGGGAATGGTTGACGTTAGCTGTCGATAAAGATTGGGGAAAAAATAACTGTATTTTGCAAGTGTGTAGCAAAAGTCTTAAGCACTTTGGTAGTTGGTAAACAGTGCAAAATTAAGTGGCCGATTAACTTTGTTAGCTTTGGTAAGAAGTGGATGAGTTGCCTCTGGCACCGATGCCGCAATATACATATATTCGATTTATTGCACAAAAAAAAAAAAACAACTGCAAAAAAACTGTAATTGCTTTTTAATGTAAAATTTCAACAGACTATGCCCGGTTGCACCAATCAATTATAATTTTATAATTTTTTTCGGAAAATTTGTCTTTTTAAATTTTAGCAGTCTGATAAATTTTAAAATTGGTTGGTGTAAGTGGGGATTAGTTTTTTAGATCACAATGATATTTTTCAGCATTTCAATTATAAAAGATTTCAGCAAAACAAAGTCAACTTGTATAAGATCTTATTATGGTTGTCGACGTCGATGTAATTTTTTGGTCAAAAAATAGTGCAAGTGCAAATTAGCTACGCTTACCACAGTATTTTTGCGGAAAGGTGTTCCTCGGAAAACTAGTGTAGTCAGCGAAACCGGAGTTGTACTGATGAGGGATATTTTTTTTTACGAATATCAAAAACAGAAACGATTTACTATGAAAATCACTGATTTTTAAAATATTTTGCTAATCCGGCCGCATAAAGTTACAGCCATACACGAATTTAAGAATGCTCGGCTGCTATACCCATACATATGTAGGCGTCATTGTGGGTGTGACTGCCACGATTGGCGGATAAGATGGATGCCGTACACCAATTTATCCTCCAATAATTTTTTTTTGGAATGGCTTTACGTGAAAAAGCCCACTTACAGCGCCTCTTTTTAAATGGTAACATGTGTACCTTGGTCAATGTATAAAAAATTTGCTCGAGATTGGCAGAACCTGTGCATTCACTTTTGTGTAAAGAAAATGTGTAGAGATGGGAACCGTAGCCTTAAGCTTAATCTAATTTGTCATCTGAGGAGACTTTTTTCAAAAAGTTCTTTAAGAAACTATTTTTATTCCTAAAAAACTCCATTTTTGGAGGTATTTTTAAATCGGTCCGGCTCTATTAAATATTAATATTTTTCCGAAATATTTTAGTAGACGTCTTAAAGTATAATAGATTTTGTAATCTCGACAGAAAAACCACAATTTTTTTTTGGTGATGCAGTCTAATGCACATACACACATAATGCTAAAAAATAAACTTTTCGTTCATTTTACTTTTGAATATTTCCTGCACAATTACCGCTTAATTTTCCACACCTACAATTTTAACGAGCATCTCATTTAATTTCATACACTTTTTTTCCCAGAATCTTTTTCATCTATCTGTATAGTAAGTAGTCAATTCATCACCGTTCTTTTTGTTTACTTACAGTCGTCGGTGGCCGCGCGTCTTGACCTCTTGTGGAAATTCTTGAAACCTGTCTCATTCTCGCTCATCGGCAAAGAAATTAATTTCGCTGTGTTGGATGGCCGAGTCGTCGGCTATGGTGCACTGCTGGTGCTGCTCGGAAGTTTGGTAATTAAACTCGACTGTTTTGCAACAACTTTTGCCATTTTGCAAATTTATTTTGCGGTGCGGTTTATTTGTACAAGGCGGCGGCGGGCGTAGACTGTTGTTTGGCTACATATGGGTTTGCCCCATTGCAGCTATAAATTAAGATGTTTTTGTATGTACTATGTACTATACATACATACAGATGTACGTACTGGTGTACTACATATGTACGAGTTGGTATGGTTGCTAGCTATTGCTGCCACAGAAGCCAACAAGCGCCACGAAATGCCTTCAACAGTTGACAAGCAACTTAGTAAGCTTTTTGCTACCAAAACGACCTTAGAGAGCGCAGCGTTTAGATTTTCGTACTTATATAATTCAAAACTGTTTCTGCCTTGGATGGCAGCGAGTTGTATGCACTAATTGTTTGTTATTTCTTTACTATGATATATAGGTTTGCCAAAAAAAGTGTTAAGTCTATTTTGCTTACCGACTTATTTATTTATTTTTGCTACTTATTTCATATATCCAATTCTAAATAGCCAACTTCTATTTCTAAATTCTTTGTTGTGAAAGATAGATTCGAAGTTTTAAATTCTGTAATAAAAATTTTTGAGTTTTTTTATCTATTCTATATCTAGTATAGAATTCATATTCTATATCGTCGTGGAGAATTAAATAAACGACCATTTTTTCTTGAGAGCTCCATACGGATTAAAGAATTTTTTTGGAAGAAAATATCATTTCCATTTCGTATGCGTCTTTTTGATTGAATTTTTCGTTTTTCTTGAGAGCTCCAAACAGCCATTAAGCCGACGATTTGCTAACGGCCTTTCTAAAAATATGGCTCAAGAACGCCTTACTTAAATTTTATTTTTTTTTTTAAAATACGGCCTATCTCAGAACTTATTTTAAAAACGCTCTACCTCAACTGAAAATATATTGAAAATATTTTGGCAAACGGCGTTTTTAGAGTGGTAGCTGATATAGGGCGATCTTCAACCAAATTAAATATGCAATATTTTTATATTCTACCTTTTACATTCTATATTCTAAATTCTGTATTATATGTTCTATATTCTATATTTTATGTTCTATAATCTGTATTCTATATATTATATATTCTATATTCTACATTATATATTTTATATTCCATACTTAATATTTCATAATCTATATTCTATATTTAGTACTAAGTGTTCCCTATTCTATATTTTGTGTTCCATATTCTTTATTTTATATTCTATATTTTGTATTCTATAATCAGTATTATGCTTACTATATTTAATAGCGGATATTCCATATTATCAATTCTATATTCTATATTTTAGATTTTTTTTATGCTATATTCTATAATCTGAATCTTGCTTTCTACACTCTTTACTTTATGTATATTACGTATTTTAAATTCTATATCGTTTTGTATTCTGTACTTCGGATTCTTTATTCTATATTCTACATTTTATTCAATTTTCCATATTCTGCGTGCGTATATTCTACATTTTTCTCTATATTATATTCTATATTCTATATTCTATATTCTATATTCTATATTCTATACCCTATATTCTATATTCTATTTCCTCTATTCCTTATCATATATTCTATATTTCATATTCTATGTTCTTTATTCAATATTTCATTTTCCATATTTAATATTGCGTATTCTTTATTTCATATTTTATACTCTACATTCAATATCTCTAACTCTATCCTATTTTCTGTATTCTATATTCCTTGTTCTATATTCAATACGTCCATATTTTATATTCCATATCATATATCCTGTTTCCTAGATTTTATATTCCAATTCTACATTCTACAGAATATGGAGTATATTCTATGTTCTATGTTCTATCCTCTACTTTCCATATTCCTTATGTTATATTCCAATTCTGTATTTTATAATTCATATTCCATATTTTAAATTCTATATTTAGTATTAAAATTCTTCATTCTATATTGCACATTCTACACTCTATGTTTTATATTCCAAATTCTCTATGTATTCTTTATTCCATATTATGTATTCCATATTCGTTATTTTACATTCTATATCCTATATTCTTCTGCATTGTACGTCCTGTTTTCTTCCTTTGTTTATTCCATGATTTTCCATTATCGTAATTGCGTCCAAATTTTAATTGTCTACTAATTATTTTTTGCTTTTTGTTTTCGGCTTTTTCTTCATTTCCAGTTCCGCTTGGCGTTCGCGTACTTGTCCACCTATGGCGGCAATCTGACGCAGAAAGAGCGCCTCTACATTACAATTTCCGGTTTTCCCAAAGCAACTGTCCAAGTAAGTTTCCGTTGGCAGCGCAGCGTCGCCTCGGGTCTCCATTTCAAATGTCGCCTTTTGGGCCAATTCCCTTGGCTGTGCTTGCCGTCATTATTCAATGTTCGCTTTGCATTCATTCATACTCGTACATATGTACATACCTACTTACATACATATTTATTTAGGTATTCACATACGGTTATACGTGTATATTACTAGTGTTAGATATAGCACGTATGCATATATGTACATACACATCTGCTCATGGCTGTTTTTTTTTTGTTGGCAACATGTAGCACATTTATGTCACCGGCCGTTAACAACACGCTTTGAGACCGCTTTTAACCGCAGCAGTGTTGCAAAACACGCCACAATTCTGAGAGCAACAATATACATACATACATATGTATATATGTACCTCTGTCTCCCTTTACCGCCTCGCTCATTGCCTTCATTGACCTCGAGTGTCTCCAGTGGCCTACCCACTTGCTATTTACAACTAAAAGCTTGTTTCACTTACTGCTCATCATTGTTTGTTTGTGTGTGCGCGCGCGTGTGTTTTCGAAGTTTTTGTGGTTTTTTGTGTTTGTGGCAGATAAATTTAAATGCTACGCTTGCAAAGTTATTTTCTAACACGACCACGCTGAATAGTCTCCTGCATCCCTGCCTCAACTGGTTCGGCGTTGCGCTGCCACTATTTCCGGTTCTTTTAGTTACATTTCGAATTCAGAAATAAGCTTCCGTTTTAGTTGGTTCTTTTTCACTGTCAGGTTTTTCCATTTACTTGCTTTCTTATTTTTTTAATGTTTTTCTTTTTATTTTTTGGTGTTCCCTTCGTTTTTTTCTTTTTGCATGTTGCATTGTGGCATGTGGCGCATATGTTGCATGCTCTTGTGGTCAACTTATATTTTGTTAGGCTAAATATGCGGTTTGCTGCGATTCACATATTTCTCGCCTGTTTGGCTTTGCTTTGCTATGCTTCGCCTGGCCCATTTGTATTGGCCAGTTGGCTTTAACTTGTTGGCTGGTTTGTTGGCAACAGTTTGGTGGCGTGTTTGTTTGGTGAGTTGCGCCGCGGTTGGCCACATCGGTTGGTTACTGCTAGCTGTTTCTTGTGCTGAGCATTGCCTTTGCTCGCTAAGGGATTTGTTTAAGTGCCAGAAAAATATTCACAAAAATGTTGGCTTATTGAATTGCAAAGCTTTTTTGTATACATACATGCATACATACATACATACATACATCTGTACATTTAACAATACATATGTGTGTATGTATACATATATAGAAAGTTGAAATCAGGGAATGCCAGGTAGAATTGTCAATGACCGAGAACCCGAAGAGTGTAGAATCTATGTATCTGGTGTATATGTGTCCATTGAATGGTTTGTCAGGGGGATGCGACGCTATTTTAACAAACACACACAAAACAGTAAACCTCTGGAAGTAAGGGTGGACTTACAAAAGCACTAAACGTTTTCATTCGATCGCCGAAAGTTTCCGAATATACAGGTATATATTTTGTATAAACCTCCCATGGGAAAGGCGCTACAATTAGTCAAAATGTTGCCGTTGAATTTTGCCCCTAAAAAAACGACCGCTAGATTTATCGTGCTGGCCGTCAAACCCTCTGAGGGAATGGGATTATTCGACCGCCGCGATTACGAAATCGACCGGTAGCCAATTTAAATCTGGCCTCCGGTGTTCAGGGAATAAAAAAGAAGTTCACACCGCGCCAGCACAAAAAGAGCCGGGAAAGTATGTCTGCTTGATGATTTGAAGAATGTGGTGGTGTGTGGAGCTGGCTTCTGCTGATAAATAATGCTGTCGGCAAAGCTTAGAGTCAAGAAAACTCAGACTCGTATACCCTAAGCCCTCCAAGATATTCAAGGTTTTCAGTGTTACCGCCACAGCGTATTTAGTTCAAACGGTCGTGGAGAAAAGTTCACTGAAAGGAGCTTGAGAGGGGGAGAAACGAAGGTCCGTCTGGTGGGTATCACCTTTGGGTATATGTCCTCTCTCCATGTCCAGTCATTCGCGAAGCGAGCATATACTTGGATAGAATCAAACAGGTTTCCTGTGCCGAAAATAGGTCGGCTAGCTTGTTTAAGGGACTAATCTACGCTCTGGGGGAACTGTGGCCCGGAACTGACTTAGTGAAAGTATTTAAGCATGAGATTTCTTGTCAGCGGCAAGCCAGGTCTTGGGCCGCAAAAAAGCTTCAAAGCTTTAAATGTGATAGAAGTATCTGAAGAAGCCATTGAAATTTCCAGCGAAACACTACCAACCCTTGACTAAAAGCCTTGAGCACTGTTTCAAGAGCCTAGTAAGAGCTCTGTTTTGTTTTCGTGAAAACTTGGAAATATAAAACCCTATTTTTTTATTTAAGGGAGTAATACTAGCTAGTGGGGTATTTAATGCAACCACAGCGAGACTGATGGTAGTGAAATCTTGAGCTTTTGTTGGCAAAGGTTTTATGAATCCGCCTTTTGAGTCCGGGATTAAGAATTATTATTATGATTAAGAAAATTTTTAATAAAAAATTACTTTAATAAACTATGCTGCACCGCATTTACGGAACTGCTATCCATATTTACATTAGACCGTACTAAAAAAACAAAATAAATAAAAAGTGGTTCGCAGTACACCCCTGAGTGTAATTATTTTTACAAGATAATTTCCAAATAAGTACTTACTCACCATATCTCAGTTCTGATTACTCTAACGTAGTACCCTAATGTCAGTAAATTAAAGCTGCCCAATATCATTAAACTTTTGCTTATCCCAGTAGAACTATTTTAAACAAATTTTTTTGATTGGCGAATGTATGTGCTACCGAAAAACTTAAAAGGTGGCCCACAACATTTGGCAAAAAATAATTGTTTTTCGAAATTGTCTTGTAGAAGTACTTTAAACTCAGGGGTGTACGGCCAACTTTTTTTTTTGTTTGCTTGTAAGGTGTTTCGGTGTAATGTTCACAGAAATTGTTTCATATTAACAATTGCGAATAGGAAAAAATAAACCAGGAAATTTTGATGAAATATTCTGTTTAATGCGTCTTCAAAAAAATTTAAATTAATGAACTTTTCTTTTGAGCATACCCAGCATTACAACACACAAATGCAATACCTTTATCTTTTACCTTTTGCATAGTTCTAAACCACTATTGTGCTGCTTCTATTTTTAATTTCTGGCGCCAACTTTTTAAATTTGACAGATATGAATTGTCAAAGGGTTCATGGAAGCAGCAGAAAATTGTATATATATATATATATATACACACGTATATGTACATATGCATACAGGCGCATACATACCCTGCAGGGAAAGCTACCAGTTGCGAGCCAGAATGCTAACCGTTTGCTTTTAAGCCCAACTAGTTTACGTTGTATCCTTTTTCAATGTTAGCGACTGGTAAATATTTTTAACATGACGGTTTCATAGGAGATGTCAATTTTCGGTTCCTGCATTAGTAGAAATGCTAGTAGCATCATACCAGTTGACTGCCAATTCATCCCCCGATCTACCACATTATTAGAGTGTTCGGAGTTCGGATCTCAGTGAGGGAACATTTTTTATTTTATTTTTTTTTATTTATTAATTTTTTGTTGATCAATTTTATTGTAATATTTAAATGGTATTGTTTTAAAAAGAAAACAAAATATATGTTTACCCCTCTATTCTAAGAAAGTCACGAAACTTAGCTCATCATTGTTGTGATTTCTAGTGCGCCGCAAAATGTGCCACAAAAATTCGATTTTTAGGTTTACGACTTTGTTAGAATACAGCTGTTACTATAATTTTTTTATGATAATTGCCTTTTTAGTTTTTTTCCAAATGAAATTAAATTTACAATTTTTATTTTATTTTTAAATTGAAATAATTTACTTGCTTTATTGTAATCACCTCTAAGCGAATTCGAACCTGAGATCCCAGAATCGGTAGGCTTCACTCGACGACACAGCCGAAATTTGTGAGGAAGGAAATTAATCGCATTTTAGTTTTGGTTTTGGCAACTCAAAGACAGATGTCGCTGATCGCATAGGTTTTTAGCGAATGTCGCTTGCCAATTGCCAAAAGTGTTGCCGCTGAGAGTATGGCCGCAAGTTGCTCGAAATCGACGAAATGGTGGGCCGTCGCTTTAGCACATACTAGTTAATGAACTAGTATTTTTACTGGCTAACTGGTATAATTATAGTCCATGACGAACTGGTATGACTTTCCCATTTAATACTAGTTTTCGAACTACAATTTCTACCAACTAGTTTATTTTGTTCTATGCGCAACTAGTATAATTATAGTTCATAACGAACTAGTATGACTTTTATCCTTAAGTAACATTAATGAATTGGAATTTGTACATACTGGTTCAGCTTTTCACTGCAGGGTATGTTTGTGTAAATTTATTTATAAAATAAGAAAGGGTGTCAAAGCAACAGTGAGTGCATAAACAACGTAAACAAACGTCGAACACTCAAAGCCATCAAAGCAACCGCTTTTAGTCTTTTTTTTTGGGCATAATCACTTTGGCAAAGACATTTTGCCATTGGGATAGCACAAGGGTGACTAGAAAAATATCCTGTATATGTATGACGAAAGCTTGTAGGTTTAATTTACATTATAATTCTGATCAAAATTTAATGCTGAGCAATTTTGAACAGAAAGAGAAACTCTATGTTTTCTTTAAACTGAACTGGCTCTTACATTGGCATTCTACAATCGATCCTTCAATTGTTTTTGTACAACAAAAATCATTTCGTTTTGCATTTCGTTTTCTTTTGTACGTTTCATGTGTATGTGTACATACCGAAGCCAGCGATATCCTTGTACTATTTTTATGCATTTTTATGCAAGAGCTAACATAGGTAGTTGTTGCTGTAGTGCACTATTACCACATTCTATATAGCGTATTTCTAATGCCGGTCCCATCGGATTTCCCATTTCGAATTTTTCAAATCTAACTTCACATTCGTGATCAGTGAGCCCAAAAATCATAGAGTAACAAGTTTCAAGCCAATCCGATTACTTTTCACAATATTCTTCGCCATCTTACTTCAGACTCATAATCACCGACCCAAAAAACACCCTGTAGCAAGTTTTAAGCCGATAAGAGTTCGAATATTGGTCACTTTTTATCGTTTACTGGCCCATAGTGCGCTCGTGAAAGTAAGAGATGAACTGATTTTTTTGCATTTGTGCAGTCTTCTGATCACACGACGATCTTAACCCTATCAATGGTACAGTTCATCATATCATTTTCTTTGCACCCGTATCTCATGCAGATCGGTGGCGTTTTATGGTGTATATCTTTGCGAAGCAACGACACATTGTGCGTCCGACTCATAACTGTCATGCCATACGCTGCAATATTCGCCGGATTCTGCGTACTTCTTACAGACACGCCCTCTCTATAACCTTTTCTGTACTGCGTTTAAATCGATTTTCTATTCCCAAAGGACATCCAGCTGTTGGCATCTTCTATGTAGAGGGTTCGGACGTTCCAGGTGCATATCCATGACTCGTAGACCTTGTTTCGTCTTCAAATATAGTCAGCGTTTGAGGGTGGCTGGTCCCCCGCCGAGCATATTCAAAAAAATGTATATAGCAAGCCGCTTGCTAAAAGATAGGTAGGTGTACCTGCTGATAAATAACCAATCCCTCTCTCAGCCGTGGGACAGGACTCAACACACAGATTGGTTTTTATATCTCGTACTTGGGCTGCCAAAGTTACACAGTGTGTGCGAAGTAGAATGTAAGCATCTGAATAATAGCCGGTCAACTAGAAGAAGGACCCCTTCAGGCAAACGGTGCCCATTTGTTCCATCGTGTCAGTTGATAAAAAAATGGCAGTGAGCAAAGTAATTCCTTTTTGTTATATACGTTAACCGGCCGAAAAAGGCTGACTGAAAAAAATAGCACGCCAGCGATATTAAAAAAAAACGACGTCTTAAAAATCACGCGCAGAACTTGAGTCTTGGTCTCTCAGATTACCACAATTCTCACTTATATGGTGACAATCATAATCCTCCAATAAGTACCAACCTCATGCCAAAGTGGCCGGTTGAGTTAATACATAAGAACCGGAACTAAGATCCGTGTGTTTACTTTAGGACCAGTGATGACATATGCCAAGTACCAGTACTTTTGCTTGCAGCAACTATACACCATTGACCTTCAAACTCTAATAATATCTTAATTAAATCGATAAAGCTATACACTATCAACCTTTAGTTTTATGACGAGGTATATATCCGTGTGTATTTGTATGTATGTATGTCCGTATTCACTTCCAGCTTCTTTCCTTAAAGTTCTTTAATTGTACAAAGGTTGACAATTGAGCCAGCAATCAAGCAAAGCTTCACCGCTGCCGTCAGACTTATGTTTACGAAAGACCAATTTTCGTTTATACACAAGCGAAGATTTATTTAGACTGCCATTAGAAGCCATTGCGCTCACTTTTAATAATAAAGGTCAAAGACGCACTTACGAAAATTCACGCCTACGTAAATATTATAAAAATGAGCTCAACCAAACATCAGGCTGACTAACAATAATTCGCCCAACGGCAATGCTGTGTTAAGTCAAATTCATCGAGGTCTCCTTTGTGAAGTTGTTGTGACTTGTTGGCCATGAGGCGAATATGTATTTACATACATACATCTGTTTATAAAGAAACGAAGCTAAAGCATATTTTACGCCTCCATTCGTACAATCGCTTTGAATTTTAATTTGCGCCTTACATTCATAGGAGTCATTACACATTTTTCTTTCAATTTACTTTGGCCATCAACCACCCACATACATACATAATTTTATAGTACCTAGGTACACTTTATATATATTAAATACGCATGTTTGCCGTTTTAGCTATGGCGATTCCTCATCCACCACATATCCATCACCCATCGGCTTGATTATCCTAATGTTTTATATTTATTTTAATGATATTTTCGCCCTTAGGCCGCCCTAGGTCCGCTTGCTTTGGACATGGCCAGATCATTAAGCGTAGTCGATGAGCAAAGCATCGTCTTGGCGAACAATGTGCTTATCATTTCGGTGTTGGCCATCATTTTCACCGCACCACTGGGTGCTGTACTCATGTTGAGATTAGCGCCACTGTGGCTACAACGCAGCGACGCGAATGCAGATAGCAAGGGCAATGTAATTAATTGCAACAACAACAGCTGCGGCGACAGCTTTAGTGATTTAAAAAATGTTTCGATGAAGAACGCACACAATCCGAGCTACATTGGCGATAATATTCAAAACACCAGCAGCCACAGCCTCAATACCATCGAAGCCGCTGATGATGGCTATGTCGACGGAGGCGATGTGCGCATTCATGTTGCGGACACCATCGTTACGGATATGCCGTTGCCACAAGCGAGGGAGGAGTCTAAAGAATCTCATCACTTGGTTTGAATCCAATTAGCAATGCGGCTGTGTTGCCATGACGACGCGCTTGATGGCCAAGCCGTCAAGGAGCTGAGTAAATACATATATTTTGTTTCTCTTCATGTTTGTATTGAAGAAAGTTATCTTAAGCGGTGATTTATTTGTGTGTATGCAAATGGCGAGTGTTTAGGAGTAACATGTGTATGTAGGGGTACTTTAAAAGTAGCTTAATTTAAGACATATACTTACTTAAGCCTATTGTACTTTGGTCTTACCTTTACTGGTTGATTACACTGGATCACAAATTATAATTTTTATTTTGTTCTCCAGATGCCACTATACAATTTGTATGTAAAACCGCCCGCTGATTCCGTAAATAGAGTTAATTTATTTTTGTATGGATATGTTTTCGAGATATTTGCAATTTACCGTTATTTAGCTTAAAAAAAGAGTAGTTCCACTTAATCAGGTATATCTGAATGAAAGAAAATAAAATTGTCTATAAAACGTATATACATCACTTTTCGATAGCCCTAATAGTTTCTTAGAAATTAATTAATAATTCCAGATTTTTTTTTTTTGATGGAAAAATGCAAAAAATTCAAACTTTAACAGGAGAAAAAGTCTAAAAATAACAGTTTCTGTGTGGAAATATTTTGCACTTATGTTAAAGCCTGTTACTTTAGAAAAAACTACGCTACCAATGAAGAAAATCGATAAATAAATAACGAAATAAAGCAGAAAAGAGTGTTACTCATACGCCACGTACACCCGAGTAGATATAGTGTTTGCATCGAAAACAAGAGGCGTCAGAAATGAATAATTAATTTCTCAGATCAGGGCTATCCAAAAGTGATATATACATGGTTTATGGAGAATTTTATTTACTTTCATTTCCCGTATCTCGTATTACAATTATTCAATTGGTTCGTAAGATATATGTGATTAAGTGAATCCACTATTTTTTTAAATCTGAATAACGGTAAATTGCAAATATCTCGAAAAGTTTTATATAGAAAAAATATTACCTCGATTTTTGAAATCACCGAGGAATTCTACATGAAAATTGGATAGTGGCATCAGGAGAATATTTTTGCTGTAAAACAGTGATATTTAATTAGGCACTTAATCCTATTCGAACATTTTGTGAGTAGTTATCAAAGCAACTAATGCTTTCGTTGATTACAATAAGATTTAAACAAATTTTTGCAGTAGTTTTATTTATTAAGTTTGCTTAAAGGTAAGTTAAATATTAGCTACTAGATACTTTCCTATGCTAGTTTTTCTTTCGTATCCTATCCCTTTTTTCTTCTTCTTGTTTGGCTCTGCTACTGACATCAACTGGAAAAGCCTAGTGAAGTCAAGTCCTTTTCCACCCCTAACTTTACACCACATTATTTTTGTTATTGTTTTTATTACTAGAAGTGAAAGTTTGTGTCGAAATTCTACCCTTTCTTTAGTTTTTTGAAACCCTTGGAAAAGAAAATCTCATGCTTTGGAAATAAAACGTGAATACAATTTTTTATGTGTTTGAAGGTCTTTGGGGGACTCTGGCAGGACTTGGAATTGACCTGATATATTCCAGTTTGTCGATAAGTTTCATCAAATAAATTAAAAATAAAAACCTTAAAATCCAATGTTTTTGGATTTGAAAGCGGTTGGGTATAACCGCTAAACGAACGGTGACAAAATTTATTTCAGCGTAGACATATATATAGATTGTTATGAGCCACATGGTCTCCGACCTCCTAGTATGCGTGGTTCTCTGCCCTAAATGGGTAGACTTTTAATGTAGCCTAGCTCCGCCCAAGTGAGCTAGCCTACGCCTAGCGAGAATGTGTTCTGACGTTTCTTCGTGCAGATTAAAAAGCGAAAGACATTTGTTTCTGAAAATTAGTTTTTTGTATCCTTTCTGCCTCAATTAAGTAGTTTCTTTGAAGCTTATTTTAAAGTAAGTACAACTAGCTCATTTGGCTTTTCTCTGTCCTAAATATTTCACCCAGTTCCTGTTGAATATTTCGTCTACCCAATTATTTATGACTCCACAAAAGTCGCACCATGAAGTACTCCAGTAGATTCTTGTTTCGCTAGGTAGTCGGCCTTCTCATTGCCATAATGTCATTTATGCCCCGGTACCCATGCTAAAAAACAGTATTCTTGAACCCAAAGTTCAAGGATATTGAAGCAATAACATACTGGCTGCCAGTTTATTTAGTTAGACTTCAGAGCCAGTAGGGCTGCCTGACTGCTCGACATAAATTTCATTGCACGAATTGCTTTAGATTTTCTTAAGTTCGGCATAACACTGACGGGCGGTGCCTTGACTCCGTCATCATCGACTGGGGGCTCGGTTTCGTCTTTTCTACTACCTTCTGTGCTGAAGGCATTCAATGGAACGGAAAAGTGTTCCTCAATGATTTAAGTATATTCTGTATATCGGTACCTAGGGTACCATGTTTCTTCTTACAGGAATTCGCCCTGGTCTTGAAACCTTCTGCTTAAATGTTTAAGCAAATTTTAGGGCGTTTTTCCTGTCGGCCAGCACCTCAAGCTCTTGGCACTCATGTACTTCCTCCTTTTTCTTCTTATTGCAGTCAAGTACGTTTCACTTCCCTCTTCAGTTACCTGGGACTGTCCCACATGGCTCGATTTCCAATCGCAGCGTGGCCCTATAGGCGGCGACTTTTTTTCTGCGGCTTCTTGATACTCCTTATCGTACCAGTTGTTCTTGCAGGCTCGCTTAAATACAACTACTTCTTCGGCGGCGATACTTAATGATCGGGAAATGTGGTTCTACTGCTCGCGTATGTCGGATTGTTGAAGAGTGCTCTCAGAGAGCAAATGTGTGTGTCAAGCCGCCTGTCGTGATTGAAGCTTTTCTACGCCAAGCTTTCTTCGTATTGTTGAGTGCACATTTTTTGCTGAACAGAGCCGGGTGCGTATCTTGGCTATAACAAGATAGTGGTCGAAGTCACTGTTTGGCCCTCGGAGTGTACATACGTTTAACTCGCTGCAAGTATACCTTCTTTATATCACAACATGATCCATTTCGTTTCTCGTTTTTCGAACCGGGGTCAGCCATGTAGCTTGGTGGATATTCTTTTGCTGGAACCTAGTACTACATATTACCATGTTTCGGGCCCCGGTGAAGTCGATCAGCCTTATTCCGTTATCGGACGTTTTGTCGTGGAGGCTGAATTTTCCGACAGTGGCGCCAAAGATACCTTCCCTGCCCACCTTGGCATTAAAATCGCCGAGCACGGTTTTAACATCATGTCGCAGGCAGCGCTCATATGTATGCTCTAAGCGCTCATAGAAGAGATCCTTAGACGCCTCGTGCTTCTCTTCCGTCGGGGCATGCGCGCAGATGAGCGACATGTTGAAGAATCTCGCTTTGATGCGGATTGTGGCTAGACGTTCGTCCACCGGGGTGAACGACAGTACTCGGCGACGGAGTCTCTCTCCTACCACGAGTCCAACACCGAATTTGCACTCCTTTACGTGGCAACTGTAGAAGACGTCGCAAGGCTTCACAATTACCTTGCCTTGCCCCGTCCATCGTGTTTCTTCGATGGCGGTGATGTCAGCCTTTGTCTTCCCGACTACAACAATCAGCCGGGCAGAGGCACCTTCCCTATTAAAGGTTCGGATATTCCAGGTGTATACCCTCAAATCATAGGCCCATTACACGATTGAAGTGGTCGTCATCAAAAATACTTGGTTTAGTTGTTTGTTGTAGTTGCGGCAGAATTACTTAGGATCACTCCCTAGGGTCCTCCAAGTACCTCACTTGGAATGCTAAGCGGTACAACAATAGGAATGTAGTAAGTAATTGTTGATTGAAAAAAAACCTACTAATTTACAAATTTTTGCTATGAAATTTGAATTGGGTTTAAAATTTTTATTTTGCATTTCATAAAGGTGCAAGTTAATTTTTCTGAACAATAAAAAGTATTCATCTGTTTTTAGCAATAATAAATCGCAATTATTCCTTGAACAAAATTTTGCCAAATGTTACATTTTCAAACAATAGAACAGATATCCAATAAAAAAAAAAATTTATAAATGGCAGCAAAAATTGAAAATAAAGAAAAAGTCCAGACAAAATTGCACTGGACAAAACAATGAAATCGTAAAAAGAGTCATAAGACACCTTCACCGAAAATAAACAGCCGTAAAAAGAAACATATTTTCAGGCGTCTAGCAGTGCAGCCATTCAAATTTTGATAAATATCATCGTAAGTTCATTGCCTTCATATTCGACGTTTGTGTCGATGCGGGCTTGTCTCTTTAATGGCATTTGTAGCACTCTTAGCGCGCTCTTAACTATGTACAAAGCTACTCATCTGCTTACATACAAATTTGAAGTAAGAAACATTTGCATACATAGTATGTTAGGGTGGTCCAAAAATGCATGTGAAAAAGTAAAATCGTAATTTTAATAACGCCATCCCTAGGATTGTTCTATACCGAAAAAAAAATATTCCTATTTTTTTGCATCGGAAAGGTAGTGTCTCAGAGGTGGTTCCATACTAATTTGCAGTTTTCAAGAATTTTGTTCCATTTCTACAAAAAGTTGTTTTTCCCCAATACCAAACGCATTGAAAACTTTGAGCGCTTTGAGCACTAATAAAAGATAGGGTTATATTTCTTTCGGTATAGAACATTCCTAGAGGTTTAAAGGGGGCATTAAAATTCCAAAGTTTACTATTTTTGGACCACTCTAATAGTATTTACTCATAAATTTATGTATGTATGTATATCTACGAATTTGCAAGAGTAAACCAAGTCGAGCCGCTGCTGCAATGCACCAGTATTTTGCGAGCTTATTACTGGCACAAGTGTTTTGTTTTTCACTGCAGATTATTTATGTTCACTGGCAGCATTGTGGGCCTTTTCCTCCTTATGCCAGTTGCACCTTCCCTAATTTGCACTTATGCCAGCCACTTTTGCTTAAGTGCGTCGAAGTATTGAAAAAGTTTTGAACTTTTCATATTGTTTTTTTTTTTGTTTTTTGTTTTTATCTCTTCCAATTACCAGCATTTTTATGACAGACAAAATTACGTAATACCTTTTTATTGGCAACACATTGTTCGATTTGTATTTACTTATTACAGTTCTTATTTGTGTTACCATTCTCTGTGCTTCTGCTTTATTCACTTAGTTTTTTTTTTCTTCTCACACTTCTCTCAGATGCTCCATTCACTCAAGCGAAGTATGTAGGTATATTACGAGTATAGCATGAGAAACAAAAGAAGTAGCAACATAAAAATTAAAATGTTAATAAAATGAAAACAATAAAAATTCGGAATGTGTGCATAACAAGAATAAGAAAAAGGTGTTTTGTTAAGGTAAGGGTGAGCTCTCAAGTACGGGTACATGCTGTACTTCGGCGTACAATAATTACTTTCCATATCCTTTGTGAAGTTTTATAGCTTTTGTTGTACCAGAAATCGATTGGGGATTAAGTGCATTGGGGAAGTATGCGTGTGTATACACAGAGGGGATTTATTATTCTCTTTAAACTTTATTTTATTGTAATCCATGTTATAGACTTGTCTTTGCGTTTACCTTATTGAAAATGAATTACGTCGAGTATACGTAATCTAAATGCAGTAGGGGAAATGCAAATAGGGACGCAACATTTGAAAAAGTTTGGCTATTTTGATTTAGCATATTTAATGTTCGTTATTTCCTTATAAAATAACAGCTCTTTTTCTAACAAAACCATGTAAATCTGATTTTCAAATTTTTTAAAAAAGGAAATATTGAAAAAACTTCAGCAAAATTGCATAAAATTTTAATTTTTTTTGTAAAAATATGATATGCAGTTTAATAGCCTATTATAATTCTTGTAATCAAAAAGTCCAAGCTTGAAGTGGACACAAACTACTGTTAATTTTTTGGATTTTTTGTTCTTGTCGGTCTTATGCGCTTTTATCCTCACAAAGTATGTCGAAAACTTTTTATAAGGAGAAAATGAGCCAGACCTTTAAAAAAAAAATTAAATTGGAAAAACTTCAAACTAAAGTAATTTTTTTGATTACTTTTAAATTACTTTGAGGAATGTAAAGCAAAAAGCAAAGATTTTCAGTTTCAATTGCTTTCAACTGAATTGTAAAAATTTATTAGTATTCACATTACTGGAAGTGATTACTTCTAATTACAATATGGTATGATTTTCCTTTCACTAAATTGCCGAAATTATGCACTGTGTGTCATATATGCCTACAAAAGGGCTATAGCTAAAAAGTGGGAAATAAAATAAATAGTACACTGAATGTACAGATAAGATAAGTTTCATCATCTTATACGCGGTCACCGAACGATCGCCGGCGGTGAACAAGTCCTTGTCGATGCCCACTTCACTCACTAAACCACTGAAGGTAATTTTAATTTTTCTACCGGTGAATCTTTATGGCATGTTTCTTGCCGGCTGCAGTATTGCCAGGTTAACGCAGATATCCTGGAAACTCTGCCAGGCAATCTACCTTCAACTAGATGATATCACTCATTTAATTCATCAATAAGTTATTCCTTTTACGTCTTTAGCTTTCAGCCGGCTTGGTAGCCGCTCCTCCCAGATTAGTAGTCGGCGTAATCACCGGGCACTGCTCTTGCGCGGTGGCAGCAACTCTAACCTAATCTATCCAAGAACCCCTACGCCTAGTTGGCTTATATGATATTAGACTACAGACAGGTGCAATGCAACTACAACGTAAGAATATATCTTCAATAGAAGAAGCAGAAATTATGTCAATAACCGACTGAAGCACGCTTGGGAAACCCTTCTGTCAAGGGCTTGCCGTGATCTAACAATGGGAGTAAGAGTTTTGGTAAAATACAAAGCGTTAACATGGCATGCTTTGTTTCTAATATGTAGGCATTAAATTCGCTATTTTATTGCTATGTGGCTAAGAAAACTGTATACCGACTACGCATTTAGGACAGTTAAACTCAACTTAATCTCTTTTCCAGCAGTGGAATTAGTTAAAGCTTTTCGCCTGTTTGGTGCTAATACTAACTCACACTAACACACACAAAACTGCTACACTAATGCACAGATTTTAATTGTCAACACAAATGTCCTCAACATCAATCAAAATTTACATGAATTTAATTGAAATGTATGCGGCAATATTAACAATGCTGCAAAGCGATAACAATAGTCCACAGTAGCAGCGAATATACATATATACATATGTATATAAGCAAGAACAATACTCGTAGCAGTAGAAGCGAGCACAAATTGCATTGTCAGAATGTCGCATATAACGAGGTAGAAAGTAAAATAGGGTGCTCCATAAATGCACATGAAGTAACCTCCAAGTAATAGTGCTCTCATCTCTTGGGATAATTCTATATCTAAAAGAAAATATATCTCTGCTTTTTTTATTTAGAAATAAAAAACTACGAAAAAATTGAATTTCAAAAACTTAAAAAATATTCCAAATTTTAATCAGAGTTATAAGAGAACCGAGAGCCATATTTTATAAAATCCTTGCAGCCGTTTCTGAGTGAAAAGCAGTCTCGCTTAGTGCATGTTTTTATTTTCATCGAATTTCAAATCACCCTATACCGATGACAAAAGTTCGTAATAAAAAAAAAACTTTATCAAACATCTTCAGGCTAAGATCTCCAAGCTGACCTCTCATTCTTAAACTTCCTTTACAAAATTATTCTCAAACTAAAACCTTCTGACATTGTGATATCCATGTATTTCAATAAACTGATGAACTAATTCGAATTTGATTGTTCGAGCAAATGGTAACCCTTCTAAATAAAGGTAAAGAATAAATCACTTCCAAACCCATTTCGTTGTATGCCCATCTTTTAATAATTCTTCCAACTTACTGAATAATTTGAATGTAAATTTTAAACATGTAGAAACTCTTTTCGAACATTCGAAATATTGAAACTAAAGATTTCTTAACATTATTTCGTTTGACTACGGTATTTTTATATTTAATATACTTTTTTAATTATTTAACTGTGTTGGACTTGTCAAACAGGTGGCAACGCTCTTCCAACACCTAAAAAATATTCTCCGGGTTTAAATTAAAAATTTCTTAACTTTCCTTTGCTTGATATACATATTTTTATTCTTCATATAACTTGTGTAAGTGCAAGTAAACTAAATCCGACATTTCAAGCAGGTGGCAACCCTCTCCAATATATTTTCAAACTACTACTTTCTAAAATCCTTTTCATTTGGCACCCATATGGTGATATATATTTCTCTTCCTTAATATGATTTTTTAAAGAGGTGGCAACCCTCCTATGGTTAACTTAAGAAACAAAGCTTTTCAAAATAATTTCGATTGATACCCATTTGGTAATAATTGATTTATTTTTTTAATGATTTGAATATAATTTTTTAAAGGTGGCAACTCATTTCAAAAAGAAAACCTTATTGCACATCTACAGTCCAAGGCTTTTAGTTTGACGCCTCATTTTGGAAAATCGAACGAACCGTGTGGATTTAATGGAATTTATTATCAAATAATTTGAATTTAATTTTTCAACAGGTGGCAACTCTTTTCGAAAAAATAAAACCTGTTTGCACATCTACATATCAAGCGCTTTAATTTGACATCTCATTTTAAAAATCGGACGAACGGTTCAGATCTTTTATCGTGAACCAAAAACCCCTTCGCGTATTATATACATATATATAGATTATCTAAAGTCTCCTGCGGAGAAACTGAGTTTTTTCTATCTTTGGAAAATCTTGAGCACTTTCAGTAACCGCTAAATATTTTCTAATTTCAAATAAAACAATAGTCCTAGGGGTTGAGAGCATTAAAATTCCGACTTTTCTCCTTAGAGGACCACCCTAAAAAACATACTCCTAAGTATATATGTACCTATGTGAATGAATTGATATGTTGCAACATACCAGTAATCATGTCAACTTGTTTGCGTGCAACACAATAAAACCGAAAAATGTTGCCGTTGCATGATGTTGGATTATCAAGTTGTTAATTAGAATAATTTTTCTCATACATCACGGCGAAATTGTTGAAAGGTAAAAATTTTACTGACAAACAAAGAGGCTTACTGCATGGCGACAATAATACGATTCGAATACGATTTGCATATAAATGAGTTGCTAGCAAAATTATTTTGTTAAGTCCAGAGTGCTTACCGAATTTGTTTCGAAAGAGTGAATTTGGAAATTTGAAAAGTTTTGTTTTTTGACTTAATGCACAAGTTATTTTAATTAGATCGCAATGAAAAGAAGCGCATACATAAACCAAAAATAGATTAAGGCAGCTGCTGCAAGTTGCCAAATTAAATGACTAAAATCCCAAAAATTCAAAAGCAATATTTTGATAAGAAAAAGCTATTTGCTGGCTTTAAGTGTATCGTAGATGGCACCAGAGCTGTCAGCGAAAATTCCATAAAAATCAATTAGCAAACGCTTAAGTGGGATAATAGCTATCAAGCGCATTTGTTGAAATTTTAATTGTGAACATTTTTCGACTGTCACCCGAGTGGGCTTTAAATTAGCCTCATAAGATTTCAACTTAAGTTTTCAATTTTAATCCAGCCGCTAAGGCGTACAAATTTGAAGAAATGGAAAATGAAAAAGTTGCTTAGAGATAAAATTTTCCTTGTCTACTTAAATGGAAACAAATGCGTTCTTAACAAAACGGCAAAAAAAAATAAAAATATGTATGTATGTATTCAGCGTCGTTAATGCTCTGTCTTTTCAACTTTCTATAAACTTTGAGAGGTGTAATTTGGCGACAGATTTTTCTTGATTTTGCCCAGAGGAAGTTAGTGGTTTTTCGCCCAAACATTATCACGAAGCCGCATTGAGTATACACACAGCTGTCGTTTGTATTAAAATTACTTTTGTGAGTAGACAATTGCAAATATGTAAATTTGTAAAGCCGCACATGCAGAGTGTCACTGAAGGGAAAACAATGATTTAGCGATTTGTGGCTTTTACAAGCAATTCTCAACAAATAAATGGAACTGCTGTGCAAAAGTAATCAAAATTTATTAAAAGCTGTCTGGAAAATCAAAAAAGGAAAAGTCCAGCGCCTTCGTTTTGATCTGCGGGATGTGTAGAATACGTGATATTATTCGTACTGCAGACATTTTGTATTACTATTACAATTAACTTAGGTCCAGTATCCCCCCGTGCTCATCTTCGCATTCTTCATCTTAAGACTTGCGTTTAAGTTAGCTTAATTCAAATTTTCAAACAGATGGTAACCCTTCTAGCGTATCCTCCTACATCTGTATTTTTTGTGGCTAAAAGCTATTCAAAGCCATTTTGATTGATATACATACTGAAGTAAGTTATTTAAACCATTGTAAACAGGTGGCAACCCTCTTCAAAATATTCTCAAACTACAACCTATTTCATCTGGTACCCATATCGGGATACATGTTAAAATTTTCTAATTGCTTTAATTTAAGTTGAACTTGATTATGTAAAAAGGTGGCAACGCTCCTACATGCCGTTTAGAAATAAAATTATTTCAAATCCATTTTGATTAACATTTATTTTGTAGTAATTAATTTAACCTATACCATACATTGAATTTAATTTTGTAAGCAGATGGCAACCCTGTTTAAAATAGTTTCAAACTAAGACCTTTTTAATCCTTTTCTTATCAGACACCCATATTATGGTACGTATTTAAATTATCTAATGCCATCAATTCAATGTGCAAACTGGTTTTATTTTTTCGAAAAGAGTGGCCGCCTTTTTAATAATTAAATTCAAACTATTTAATAATCAATGGAATCATATCCGCACCGTTCGTTCGATTTTCCCTAATGAGGTGTCAAAGTAAAAGGCTGGGACTGCCACCTTTTAATAAATTATATTCAAATTATTGAATAAATAAACCAATGGGTTTCACTGAAAATGGGTTTTAAAAGCTTTGTTTCTTAGTTTACCCACAGAAGTGTTGCCACCTGTTTAAAAATCAAATTCAATTTGAATTAAGGGAAGTAGGTAGGAGAAATATGTATCACCATATGGGGTACCAAACGGAAGAGATTTTAGAAGGTAGTAGTTTGAAAAAGTTTTGAAGAGGGTTGCCACCTGCTTGATATGTAAAATTTAGTTATATTATACACCAGTTAAAAGAATTATCAAAATATGGATGTCAAACAAAAGAGTGTTAAGAAGTCTTTAGTTTGAATACTAAGAATATTTTTGAGGCTTGGAAGAGGGTTGCCACCTGTTTTAAAAGTTTAATTAAAATTAATCAGCTTAAATTATGGTAATTACCTAATTGAAATATGAAATAATTACCTTACACCAGTCACAAGGAGATGTCCCACCAGTCAAAACTTTAAATATTTTTTAATATTTCCATGATTCATATCTTGCAACACAAAAACATCGTTCGCGAATATTAAGTGTTTTGGCTAAAATTCATCATCTTTGAGTGCACAAGGGTAAAATAGAGTTCTTTTCAGTGTCTCACCAATCACATTCATTCAAATGTTAGGTACATAAAACTAAGAAATCGTTTGGTATTTTTGTTAAAGCAATTTTATAAATTAGTTATCGTTCTATGGCAAAAAATATCTTTCGCTGTTGTATAAGTTCCGACGACATAGTTAAAATTCACAATTGATCACATTCTGGAGTAAAATGTCCCACAAGTCAAAATGAAATGGCCCATCAGTCGACAGGTTCGGAATTTTTCTTTGAAAGGCCACGATTGCTTCATTAGTTGTCGTGCAATAGACGTTTTGTGAAGCTCTAAAAATTACAACTACAACATTTGAGCGTGCATAAGCTGATGCAGGCTGTTCAGAAACTTTGATTGCCTTAAGAGTCGTAGTGCTACGAGCTTCCTTTTCAAAGTCTTGTTTCAAATAGTAATTCAAAATATGCTATTTAAAATACTAGGGTAACCAATCTAAACGCGTAAATGCCTCGCAACCACATAAATTCCATAGACTTAATGAGTTTTATATAGAAACCAGTTAATTTGTGAGGTTTACGCCGTCACGAGGCATTTACGCCTTTAAATGAGTACACAAACTGTTTTTCCAATTTTCAGGCGAACGTGATGAATTTCCCTGCCAAATAAGCTTAGGTTAGAGATTAAAATACATATATACATATGTATATCAATAAAAAAATCAATTAAAAAAAACTTGTATACAGCGTCAATAGCCAAATAGCTGCTATTGAAATTAATATTTTGAAGTCTAAGCTTGCCTCATAATTAATCAAACGAATCTGTAATTCCTCTATAATTAATTAGCATTTATATATTTAAAGTCTATTTACTTAGTTTTTCATACAGGCTATTTGATCCGCTATCTATTAAGTAGTTTAACATTAAAGTGATGCATCAATTAATAATCAGCGCTAACTTGCTAGATTAGCTGCGCATGTCACAATTGTTTCTGCTGGCAGTTAATTGAATGGAAAAGTTCTCGATTATCAGCGCCGTCGAAGCTCTAAGCCACATTGTTGACAACTTGTCAAACGCTGTTTAATTGATTGTCAATTAGAAGTTTGCAGCTTGGCAGCAACAATTTTAAATTTCTCAAAGCAACAACTAACATTGGTTAAGCGCCTTCAATCAATGTAGTACATGGCTAACCTCATGCTACGAATAATCAGTTGCTACGATTTAGCAAAAAATTAAAATTCCAAAAATTGATATTGACATGCGTATCTCGAGTTAAATATATGTAAATTAGGGTGCCCATCGAAAATGCTTTTTTTTTTGAAATTTCAAGACTCTTCCCCGTAATTTTATTCGTTTTTTTTGACAAATATTATTGCCTGTCGATTTAGGTCAGAAAATAGGTTTTTTTAGATTTATGAGTTTTTAAATTATCATTTTTGATTCGATTTCAAAGAGCGAGTATGATCTGAGCAGCGAATGTATAGGCCTTTAAAATGGTATATAATAATCTATTGTAGGGTTAGGCTTGTTATCATATTTTATCGGGTAAATTAAAAAAAGGCCCATATTCCTTTTAAGTTTTTAAATTTTAACCATCCATAATTTCTACAATTTCAAAATATAGATATCACCAAAAAAAACTCCGAGACACGTAAATTTAATTATTATAGATCTGTTCATTTTCCCAAGATATGTATTTTCTCTTAAATTTGTTTTGTGAATGAAAAAAAAAAATCAAACTTCAACATGGCGTATGAGCAACATTTTTTCTGCTCACATTGCAGCCAAAAAATCATTACGCATTTTCACTTGACCACTGAAAAGTTTTCTATTTATTCAAATGAAAATAATTTTCGAAAAATCTGTGAATTTTTTCCCTGCTAAAACGTGATTTTTTTCATAAAAATACCTTGGGAAAATGACCTCATCTACAAAAATAGCTGCAGCTCAAAATAAAGTTCAAGTGATTCAAAGTTTGTTTGTGTCATTTAAAAACCTGCGATTTTCCCTGCAGTGTTGTTGCTCAAGGAAAATATTTTCTAAATTTGGTTTGTAAAGTGCTACCGTTTCCAATTTGCTTTTCAAATGAATTTAGTTTTAATTTTTTTTTACTAAAGCATTCAGCCCATTGGCGCTTATCTAAGCACTTATGTTTCCAATTTTGTGGAAAAAGCTCAACAAGTATTTTTTAATTGCTAATTTTACGCTCTTTCCTGTCTACATTTCAAAGTACCGTTCTTCACTAAAAACCAGATCAACAAAGTTGTGTATACAAATGCAACAATAAAAGACAATAACAGTGGCATTATGTAAACAGTAACAAATTTCTACTAATTGTTAGAACTCAGAAAACTATAAAAAATATATATTGTTTACAAGTACTGGGTTCAAAGTGAAAGCAAAATTTCAAACAGCTAGTACAAAATTACATTATTGTACCCGTGTTGCATGCAGTACAATAAAAGCAACTATGAAAGTGTGAGATCAGAGGCACCACAAGACTTCTCACTTTCTATGCCAAGACGTCAAGAAAACCGCCACTTGAACGACCACAGAAACCATTTAATTGTCAATTTGAGGTGAAGGAGTAAGTGGAAGGACAACAAAGTGATGAAGGCTGAGTTACGTCTGACGAATGACGACAACAGTCAACCAATAAAACGCCAAGTCACTTTCACTTCCACTTCCACTACCACTGCCACCGCCACAAACAGCAGCTATTAAGCGAAACAGTGAGTAAGAATTAAGATTTGCTGTAGTTCAAGCTAAAAAAAAAAAACAAAAAGAAAAACTTTAAAAATCTAGACGAGTCTTGCCTTTTGACAAGGTTTCGCTTCGACGCCTCCAAAGAGACTCATCCAGGCAAGTCCTCATACGGCTGTTTTATTGCCATTTTGTTGCTACACCAAATACTGACTTGCCATAAGCATTTTGGTGGCAAGCGTGTTGTTTGTTACTGTTATTGTTGGTGCATGTCAACCATCACGTGACATGTGCACATTACGTT
Source organism: Rhagoletis pomonella (assembly GCF_013731165.1). Classification (NCBI taxonomy): domain Eukaryota; kingdom Metazoa; phylum Arthropoda; class Insecta; order Diptera; family Tephritidae; genus Rhagoletis; species Rhagoletis pomonella. Next base: position 12,610,841 of record NW_023458558.1, on the reverse strand, counting down.
TTCAGCGCTCTGCTCGCTCGTTGGCATTTAGCCGTTGTGCGTGCTTTTGTTGCACGACGCACTTGCTTGCCTGCCTATTCGATACAACTGCGGTTGCTCATACGCCGTGGTTGCCTAAGGGCTGTGCTTTTAATTTCCTTCTTTTTGCTGGGTGAGTGGCTGTGTGTGTGTGTGTGTGTAAGTATGGTGTGTAGCATGCTTATGCCTTTTTGTCGCTCTAATTGCCTTAGTTGCATTTTGTTGCTGCCAGTTATATTATCGTCACCAATTGGCGTTATTTTTGTTGCTGGTTTCTTGTAATTGGCTCATTTTTATGAGCATAACTGGAAGTTAGTCACTAGTTTGTATTTATTAGATTAAGTTTTTTTTTTTTACTTTGTATTTCAGATGTGGTAATTTTATTTATATTGCTATTACGGTTTGCTTTGCTTTTCGGATTCATTTTGGTTGCAGCACTTCCTGCTGACATAAATTTGTATGTTAATCAGCGAGTTCCAGCGAATATTACTAAATTTATGTTCCAATCAAATTTAATTGATATTTGCGGTCTGAATCGTGTGTTCAGTAGTAACGGGAAAAACAAATTATTATTTTTTTTATTCCCTGAATTGCTGTTATTAGTTTATTGTTGCGTTTTGTAGGTGGGAGTTATGTCTTCATCACAATGAGTATGGTGATGAATGATGTAAGTGTGGACTGTATTCGCACTTTTTTATATTAGAAAACTGAATTTATTTTTGGCTGAAATTATGCATTAATACTTAGCTCGAATTTCTATTTTTGAGCACAAGCAAACATTTACATATACAGGGTGTTCTAGACCTCCCGTCCACCCTCTCTAAAATGGAGGGAAATGGTATTTATTGAAAAAACGCTAAGATGTAGCATACCAGATCGAGGATCCTATACCTTTCGGTGGTATTACTGACTTTCGTCTCTACCGGAACTAGGTTAAACTGACCGGATACCATTTTTTTTTTAATTAGGCATACTTTTTTTACTACAGATTCGGATGTTGAGTATAAAAATATGTAGCTTTTATTTGAAACTTTTTCTCGGAATTGCCTTTTCCAACCTCTAAATGATCGTCGAACCTCAACTCAACCTGGATTTCTTGCGGAACGAAAAACGAAATAGTATGATTCTCTATTTTTTGCCGTATTACTCACTTTCGGTTTTAAACGGAAGTGGGTTAGCCAGACCGGAAGTGCATTCAAAAGAAAATTGCGTGATCATCGCAATATCTTCTTTTGAGAGGCTGAACAGTTCTTTCCTACTTTTGTTATCTATTTGTGGCCATATTAGCGTAGCTTTTCTGCAAGCCCGCCATGACCTGTTGGGCTCTTCATTCATATTATTTTGCTTCGGGGCTTTGTTGTTTCAAAGCCGCATTCACCTCGTATTAATCAAGTGGAAGGGAGGGACGCACACTAGTTTTAAACGGGAGTTTACTGTTGAAAGTTCAGCAAAGAGTCCTATCTTCAGGCCTGTATTCAACAGGTCTAATTCGGTTTAAAAATCGGTACAAAATCCCTACCAGCACTTCGCCGTCAGTTTTGAACAGCTCAGTCGCTAACCCTTTGCTTCAAGGGCTTTGTTGGTTCTAATAACTGATTTCCACCAAATCTTAACTGCAGTTTATACCTTTTGGCAAAACGAGATTACAACTCAAATGAGGTAATTCCTCCCATTAAGTAGAAGCAAACGAGAGGAAAAAAAGCAAAAATTAAATAATAATCCTTGCCTATCACCCCATGTTAGAATTCTTGAAACTTATTTGAGCTCTTAACTTCAGTTAAGCCTTTGGTGGAAATGGGCTATGAGTCGCATTCGCCTCGTCTTGGTCAAGCGGAGGGACGCACAGTGGTTTGAAACTGAAATTTCCTGTTCACAAACCTCCAGAGCTTTCAATTTACCAACAAAAAATTACAAGACATCCGTTGAGCCCAATTTTTGCAATCATTTTAACGGTTTTGGTATAAGTACCCAAACTAAATATATACATATTTCGCTACGATATGAATTTCAACCTTTTTTTCCAAACCTCCTAAAAGCACTCAGGTAAAAAATTAAAAACCTATGCCGAATTTTCACTAGGCATTTTAATGATAAAAAACTGGTGCCATTTAAAAAATGCCACGTGGAAATGAATTTAATGACTATTTTTTTTTTTAAGGTAATGACACGAATATTTCTTAATGCCCAATGTTATCATTACAATTTTTGTCAGTTAATGCCTAGTGAAAATCCAGCATTACTATGGCCATACAAAAAAATGGAGAAAGCAAAAACAATTGGAGGTTTACTATGTAGGGTTTAGGTCTTTCATCCTAAGTTGCAATAACTTCACCCCAAAAAGTTTTTTTGCACTGTGTTATCATTAAAAAATAGTAAAAGTTATAACACTTCTTGAACCACCGTTGCCTGTGAAAAGTACTCTAGGTAAGAGTGGATTGGCATGTCATTGTTTGATAAAATATTTAGTGTATTACATATTTATATACTCGTACTCAACGCATACAAATGAAATTTTGCAAATTACCTTCACTTAAATCTTAAATCATTACAATTTTAAAGAATCCGATAATAAATTAGAATTTACCATTGTTAACAATAGGCCATTGTAATTTCTATGCAACAATTTCAATTCCACTAATACACATTTATTACGTAACTACTTGCCGTTAGGCCATACTACCACGCCACACGCCCTCATCCGGAAAATCCGGAAAACTCTTCATTCATTCGCTATTCACAAGCAGGAAAAACTATCAACAAAAGCAGTAACAATACGTATGACAACAAAAATAAGAGCAAAAAAATATAAATAAAAAATGCAAAACTAAAGCAAGTTCATGGCAGGTGGGTGCTGGCAGCGATTGAAAAGCCGGCGGTTTCCGAATGGCAAAGTGCAAAAAGGGATAATAACTAAAAATGCCAGTGTTAATCGCTTTTAAAATATGCGCACAAACTCGACTACGGAAGACGGCAGTGGAAAGCTGTTAAGTAAATGCGCAGCAAGCACTCTTGGGGGGGCAAATAGTATGAACCTAGGTATACAGAAAAATTAAAAGGAGGAAAAGAGGGAGGCGGGTACAGCAAGAGCCAACGAAGAAAGCTAGTTTATGATTCTGGTGCCTTGACGACATAACTAACCCAGCAGTGGTGACTATGTTCTAATCTGAGCTTTAAAATAAGTTGACAACGAATCTTTAATGGAAATGGCAGCAGAAAGTAAGCTCAGCAGCAACAATAGCAAAACACCACTACAATCAATGGCTGTGCTTGGAAAAGGGCGAGGCTCAGTGCGAAGAAATTGCTAGCTGAAGCGTGTCACAATCAGATTCCAATTAAATTCCAATTTTTTATAACGAATATAAAAATGCAGAGTAAAAAAATTGAAAATGCAGAACAAATAAATAGGATAAACTAAAGTAAAATTAAGTAAATTAATGCGAAGATTGACAACAATGTTGATAGGAAAAAGGAGATATGTGTAGTTGTTATAACCTTTGATAAAATTAATGGCATCAGTAAAATTATCTACAATAAATATTATCATAACTCAGTAGGAAGAAAATAGAGTGGAGATAAAAATTTCACCACGGAACTATCAGAATCTCTTTCATATAGGCGGCCTTGAGTGTCAGGGTAGCCTAACTGACGTTTCAAAAAATTTTAGGTGCACCTTAAAATGCATGATTAGAATCGAAACGGTAATAGCTCGAGGTAAGCCTTTTCAGTTTTCTTTTACTATAATATGTTGCATCACGTAGGTGCAAAGAACTTTTTTTATAGAAGACCGCATTTATTTTTGATAAATCCCTCTTTCTCATATTACAAATTTTTTTTTTTTGTAGACAGGCTCCTCTGGCCTCATACAATTTCAACAATTCCCTGGTCAAACACGACATTGACTCATAAAACCATTTCACCAGCAGTACTTTGAAAATAAATTTTCCTTTGCACACACACACAAATATTTCATATTGCGAAAACTAGATGCTTTTTGAAGTTTTCTCAAAATATTGAAAGAAAAAACTACATATTTTGCCTCTTTTGCTACTCGAAGACTCTGATGTCCTTATGTCATTATTTTTCTATTTTTCTGGTTTTTGATTGCAACAATATGCGCTAGTAAAGAAAGCAAAGCTTCGTTCGTTGCTAGCCTGAGAGAAAAAAAAGTGATTGAAAGAACGGTTGACTGTTGACTGAGCGAAGCATTAACGACGCAACATTATTGCAGTGGTTTGATGGGTAAATGCAGCAGAGCAGAAGCAGTTTTAATGGACCTAATTTATGCTGATGACTTTTGTAGCAGGAAGTAAATCGAAAAATAGTCGCATACAATGGCACATTATTCATTTCTTCAGGATGAAAATGGATTTGCTGGAAAGAGATGCATTTTGTGCATTTTAAGTAAATGGAAATGATTTAAATTGTCATTTCAATCAACGGCTTTAAATTTTCGGTCTTAAAAAGTCTTGTACGTATGAGTTTGGTATCTACATTCATACATGTGTGTATAGTAGCGTGGGCCGAAAATCTGCGAGCCTAAGATATTGACCAAAAATTTGTATCTTTCACGCAGATTGGTTTTAGACCATAGTGAAACATATGTTTGCTATTACCAGTCAAAAAAAAAAAAAATCAGATTTTCAGCCCACACTAATGTATAGTATATGAGGCATTCTTTTTCTATCGTACACCAAATTTGGTGGCACACCTTCGATTGGCTCTTTTTCCTCCGGGATATGATTTGTCACAGTTCGGATTTTTTAGTGTTTCTGACTAATAATATATGTACTTCTTCAAATCGTTATATCTCGGGTTCTGCTTATCATAGGGTGAATAATAAAAAGAAAAAAAAACATTCAAATCATTCAAACTAATTTTGGTTATAGTTTTTTTTCGTTAGAAAACTAGCTGTTCTATACACATGAATGCCTGGTACTGGGAGCTAAAGAATCATTTATAGCAAATTACAACTGTGAATATAAAATTGACTACGAGAAAAGTGGACTATTGACAGCCAAAACTATGCGTCGCTTTAGTCAACTTTTCTATGGTGAATTGCAAAATATTAGATGAGATTCTTACGGGACACTGTCTCACACCATCTCACGCGTTCAAAATAGGACTTACATAAAGTAAATAATGCATGGCAGATTTTGGAAGATCAGGACTGAGCTACAAAATTCTTTTTACTTTTGATAATTGCAACAAAAATAGCAGACCAACAAATTGCTAAAACTCGCTAAAATATGAATCAAGACTATAGGCCTAAATTTTATAGGTAACACTAAACTATTTGTCTGTGTGAGATCGTACTGATCAGCCAAGCTAATCTAACCGGCATTTCTCATCCAAAAATCTAAGCTTTATTGTGCGGGGCTATATACCAAGGCAGCGTAAATAGAATTACATTTATGCGCTAAACTAATTGAAACCAATTCCATTTTTACCCAATTGTCTGTCTTTGATATATTGATTAGAAATAACTTTATGAAGTGGGAAGCTTAAGAAACATATTCATATACTGCCGACAAAAAGTATTGGCCCAGCAGCTTTTTAAAATATATGCAACAATTTTTATTGTAACATTTTTCCGATATGTTTTTTTTTGTAAAAATTTGGTTTTTTCTATAAAAAAAAGCATAAAAATATAATTTCTTAACTTTGTGCAAAAGTCTCGAAAATTCAGCAAATTTTTATGCCATTTTTCAATTTTGGTTAGGTTTTGTCGACCAGGCAAAGCCAAGATTTTCTGAAGATGCTTTTAAATCAAAGGCGAAATATCGACAGTAATAAACAAAAAGGAATGTAAGACTTCCAATTGTTTTATTTACCCTCGGCCTAGAGCTCAAAAAACAACAAAAAAAAATTTTCAACTTTTAATCAGATCTTTTAGAATTTTTTGAGTATGTAGCCCAATCAGTTGTATTGTCACAAAGTGGAAGTTCTAAGTAGCTAGGAATTACCGTTGATTTTTCGCAATTTTTTTTTACGCAATCTTTTCCATACACAAAAATGTTTTCGAAAATACTTTATTTGGAAAAAATGCAAACCACCCTGAACGAAAGAAAATCTTAAAAATCAATGCGATGTTTGACTAGCTCCGAGCTTGCAGTTATCGAATTTAATGGGCTACAAAACTGCATACTCAAGAAAATTCGAAAAAACTCGGATTAAAAAGTTCGCGAGTTTTGCACAAAGTTTAGAAATTATACTTTTGTGTTTTTTGTTGCAGAAGGCACCATATTTTTATAAAAAATTTGCGGAAACATATTAGAATAGAAATTGTTGCATATATTGTGCAAAAGTAGCTGTACCTTTTCCGGTAGTGCATTCATAAAAAAAATTTTTCATTTATATTCTTTCAATTTGTTTTACAACGTTTGAGCGTTGCTATATTCAAAGCTAGAATTCCAAGCCAAACACATTCATTCAATTAGAATATGAATGATTCAATTGTCGTTTTTAATTGATTCATTCAGACGTCTAATACACATACATACATACAAACATATTAAGTACGTATTAAGGCACGCAGTTTAGGGTCAAGCAACCTCACTAGCGTATCTGTAACATCAACCTTAAATTGCATATGAGTATGTATATATGTATGTATGCACGTTTTATGTACATACGTACACGTAGTTGCTCTACGAATACTACACTGCTCTGTTCACCATGTCCGACAGAGGAGCTGCTACTATTTACCTTCCTTATATTTCTTCGCCCCGAGTCTGGGTCTGCACACAACCATTAATAGCTTATTTCTGCATTTGTTTCCCAGCTGCTCCCATAAAGTCCATTTGATGTATGTGTAAACCCAGATGAGCATACATACTTACACACACATTTAATGTGTGTACATTCCCGTATGTATGTACATACATATGTATGTGCATACGTCCTTTTCAACAAACTTGTATAAGCTGATTTGGGCTCATTATGCAATAGCTGCTTGCAGATGTTAAGCATGCAGCATGTACAGTCAGTCAATAAAGTTTAGGTACAGCGAATTTTTTACAATACGGGCAACTATTTTTTATATCTTTTATTTTTCGATAATTTTTTATAAAAATATGGTCAATTCTACAACAAAAAACCCAAAAATCATGGTTCCGAACCTTGTGCAAATTTAAAGAAAATTCCGCAAAATTTCATTCAAATATTGTACTTTTTATTTACGCTCTCTAGAAAGAAGTTGGGTATGCAGTTTTTTAGCCCATTCAATTTTAGTATAACAAAGTGAAAGTTTGTGGTGGCTAGGACTTACCATTGATTTTTAGGAATTTTTTTTGTTGAAGGTGTCGCTCATTTTCTCCATATAAAATAATGTTTGATAGTTTTTTCATATGGAATAAATGTGCGACACCTTCAACAAAACAATTTCCCAAAAATCAATGGTAAGTCCTAGCTTCCTGATACTTGCACTTTATTATAGTAAAATTGAATGGGATAAAAAACTGAATACTCAAATTTTTTCTAGAGAGCGTAAATAAAAAGTGCAATATTTGAATGAAATTTTGCAGAATTTTCTTTAATTTTGCACAAGGTTTGGAACTTTTCTTTTTGGGGTATTTGTTGTAGAATTAACCATATTTTTATAAAAAATTTGCGAAAAATAAAATATTTAAAAAATAGTTGCCCGTATTGTAAAAAATTCGCTGTACCTAAACTTTATTGACTGACTGTATGTACATATCGCACACCTAAATCTAAAGTGCTATCAATTAAAAAAAAAAAAAGTAATGCGTTTTCTTTTTGCATAAATCAATTCATAGGAGTTACATCCAATTAAAGAAAGTATTTTTTTCTTCATGATTATATACATTAACTAAAAAAACTACTGTTATACCTGTTTTTGTATTAATTGCCTTGAATCTGTACGATCAACAAGCTGTTGAAATTCTCTCTATGAATTTTGAGTTAGCTAATTTTAGATCTACATAGGTGTGCGATATGTTTACATATAAACTTAAGCTCATGTTAGCGCAACTAGGGGATGTCAACTTAAAATATATTAAAATAAATTAATGCAAATTAATTGGTGCTATTTGGTGATAAATTGTGTGCCCTACATAATATTACTCCATGCGTGATTTTATCTTATATTTATGTATTGGAGGAGCCTACAAAGGAATTTTTACGAAAATAAATTTAATTATTAAGAATTTGTGTTATTATTAAGCAATAACTTCAACGTACAAATATAATAATATTTTAGATTCAAAACGCTCTGTTCTCTAATCGGTATACAAGGGAAAATCGGATTACAAACTCCTGTTGATCATACTAAGCTAGATCTTCGCAAATTGATTGTTGAGCGAAATATCAAAAATTTTCCTGACGGTGACTTACGGTGCTATAGCCACATGCGGGCCGAGATATTATTATTGTTATTTTTAGCAACACAATTGGTACACGGTTAAAAATTTTGCTTTTAATTTTACACTTTTTGGACTCCATACAGACCAAACTAAATTTAGTTTCAAACCGGAATATAGTAAAGTTTGCTTAAAACTATTCTATTCCAACTGACACCGATTGGAAATGCCAAGTGAATCGAAATAGTTCTCCATTTGGTCTTTTCATCGCAGTGGAGGCCTATCTCTTTCTCTGCTACCCCCAGTGGGTTCTGAGTTGAATTATTTCATAAGTGGAACGTCGGTGTCCATTTGAACGATATGCTTGGCGAGTACTTCTGAAATTTACCATTTTGTCAAAAGTGTGCGCAATTTTAGTCCGATTTCGAGGTTTTCTACATACGTACATTCTGCATTTGGAGTGGACTTTGGAGGCTTATAGCTTATTTTGACAAGTTGATTAGTTTAAAAGGTACAGCGGTTTAAAGGTCGATGGTGGTACAAATGTATCCGGGTATGCATCCTAGGGTTAAATAGTCTGTGGTATGCACCATCGCAAATGCGTAAAAGCTCGTAAATCTTTCGCAGAACTCCAAGAGCCGCTTCATCAGCAGTGTTGCCAGAACTTTTTGGGCCGACCGGCTAGATTGGCAAAAAAAAAGCGGCTAAAAACGGCTAAAATGTTTTAGTGAAAATCCACATGCTTTATTTAAATAAATCGCAAGAAACGAAAGACTAGTTAACACCATTAATTTATATGGAGTGTATATTCCTCATCATCAAATAAATCACTATTGTATATATCACCTGAATTCATTAATTTTAAGAGATCGTCATCTACAGTAAAATTATGGCAGCATTTTTCTTCACGTTTTAAACCGTATCTTATATATAAAATAGCGTTTAACGTTTTAACGCACATTGGATTTCTTTGCTTAGTTTTTATTATATTCATTGAACTAAATATTCGCTCTACTTCTGCATTACTTATAGGCAAAACAAGAAAACTAAAAACTAGGTTGCAAAGGTCAGCAAAAGGGTTTTCTCCTAAGGCATTTCGAAATTGATAAACTTCGGCCCACAATTTTACAGTTGAGTCTAAATTACTCCAGGTATGTAACGTTAACCGTTGCCATTGCATCTCTATGGATGTTATTTCGTCGGCATTATATTTGTGTTTTTGTTGCTGTAGTTGGACAAATACTTTTGGTTTAATTACTCTTAATGCATTTCCAACCGAAAAAAGTCAATTTTTTTTAGTGTGGCAATATTTGTAGGGAGGCGTTGGCGTAATTCCTTTATTAAAGTGATAATAAAATAGCGACCATTTTCTCGAATTATTTTCTCGGCTTCGTGGTCAAAAGCGTTTGTGCTTACTTTTGTTTTTAAATACTCTTCAAAACTGTGATAAAACTGAGGAAATGGAGCAAGGTATGGTTCCAACGGGGAGCATATAGGATCAAATGTGTCCGCGCTAATAACCACTAGGGATCATAGATGCGAAAGTAAAACATTGGACTTTAAAGTTAGTTGCAGCTTTTTTGACAGATATCCCATTGAAAATTATGTCAAAAAGCTGCAACTAACTTTAAAGTCGACTTTATTTTGACTATGACTACGGGCCATTGAGTTCATTAAAAATCTTCATTGGGGCTGCATTATTGCTTTCGAACAACTTGTTTACTTTTTGCTCCTTAAAATTAGGCAAATAGTAAAATCGGCTAAAAACGGCTAACTTTTTTTTACAAACCGGCTAACAAATCGGCTGCCGGCTAGATCGAATTTTCTCCGGCTAGTTGCTATCATAACCGGCTAAATCTAGCCGGAAAACGGCTAAAATGGCAACGCTGTTCATCAGATGTTTTCATTGTCCATGCCTCTGCGCCATGATGAGTGACTTATAGAGGGAGAACTTCACTTCTTAATTGCCTACTCAGTCCAAAGTAGCATTTGTTGTCAAGAGTGATTCTCCGTTGGATTTGAAGTCTGATATTATTATTGGTGTTAATGCTGGTTCTCAAATTAACGAAGTCGTCTACCGTAACGTACTACTCGTCTCATAATTCGATATTATGATAGTAAGGAATGAGCGACTGACTATGTAGTTTGTTCTAGCGAGTAATCGATCACAAAAGGTCAATCAAATGCATTCGAAATCTGAAAATATTTAAAAGAAGAAAGAAATCAGGAAATTATTCAGTTTTGTGTTGATTCTGCATTGTTCATTTGAGTTTTTTTTCAATAAATTAAACCTCGATTTAATGTACTAAACTCAGCATTTTACAAAGTTGCAAAAAATTCTCTTTATGAAATTAAGCCTCCAGCGCATAGAAAAGATTATTAAAACTAAAATTCATTTGGAAATGCACTTAAAATTTGACACCAAACCTATAAATTGCTACCCCCGCTGTGCTATGTTGCCAACTATAAGAAAAATTTAATTAATTTGTTCAGACGAGTGACGAACCACTTAATTTATCGCCACTCGTTCACGTCTATCACGATTCGACCCCAGATATATGTTGGCAGAATAGTTGTCTTATAGCAAAAAAACGAAAGTGTTTCTTGAGCTTTGACACCCTTTCTCACCCTTTTAGATGCAGTTTCACCTCACTCAGTTACACTGCAGCAGAGTAACACCGGCCTGAGAGCAGTAATTTATAGCTCTGCAAGGGCTGCCTAATGACGTTCAGTGAGGGCATACAAAAAATCCAATTTGCCAGCATGGAATAGCCTCTATGTGCAAGAGCTGAGTTGCTAACGGATTAAAAGTTGGTGGAATCAAAAGCGCCCCAAATTTTAACAAAAGCAGTTTTCTAAACATTTATTTAAGTGTTTAAAGTTTACGACATACAAAAATACGACACTTACGACACCATTGTGAATCCCCCAAATACTTTTTTATTTCTTACTTAGCCTACCCTACAAGCATTCTTTCCTCATCATATATATTGTCCAACTAATCTTCTATGGACTGCTTCACCCACTCATGTGGTTTTATAGTAACTAATTTTCAAACCAAATTATTCCCTAATTACTCACACAGTGTCATTCAGCGTAGTCAATGATGTCCTGCAGCTTTTATTGTACTGATAATTTCTCATTACCTCACTGATTTACTGCACTACCTACCTGCGCTATACTAACTTTTCAACGCGCTATTGCTTGCAGCCCTCTAGCTATTTGTCACTCACTTATTGCCACTTTTACAACTTCAACGAAAAGTTTTCGCTCTTTTATGGCCCTATGAGCTTTAAGCCACTCAAAGTTTGCCGAATTTCCTCGAATGCTATATGACAAAAATTGCCACAATTGATGCGAGGCAATGAAATGCTTTTGTTTTGCGGGATGTACAAGCTGGTCATTGAAATAGAAAATCAGATATGTATATATTTACGTTGTCAAATTTACTTACATATATACACACATACATACTCATAAATATGTATATATGAAGAATGACAAACATCGTTATATATTTAAGATCCAAGTAGTTATTGTGCGTTGGTTGTTGGAAGGCAGGAAATTCCAACGTACATAGTTTGCTATCGCATTGGAACATCAGAATTATGTCGCTAATTGCAAAATATTGATACATAACCAACGGAAATGACCTGAAATATTTTTGATGACTTCAGTGCTCCTGGCATTTTAGTCGCAATCACGAGCGAACAGCACGATGTGGACTCTAGATGAGAGTGAATTTTCACTGCTAATTATTTGCTTGTTACTTTACTTTAATCGCTCATAGATTTCGTGAAAAGTAGCGCATTGAAGTGTTTTCAAAGTTTTACGTACCTACACTTCAGGTTTTTAAGTAGCTGGGAGTTGAGTGGTAAGCTTTTACGCATACATATTTGCAGGTAAGTAAAAATTCAGTTGAAGAGTGTACGCATAGAGCGTCACAGTGAAGTGTTTTATTTTGTACTTGAATTGTTTTCATGTAGTTACTCTAAGTATGCCATTATTTGCTTGCTATTCGAAGTAGGTATGTTGATAGATCGAAATTTTAAGCACATATTTAATCAATTTAACTAAGAAGTACCTAAAATGAACTATGGTAATAGGGATGTTAAACGAGAGAAGTTACAGTAGGTTTTATTTTCAAAATATTTTTGAAAAGGGTTGCCACCTGTTTGGGAAGTCGAAACTAGTTTAATTAATACGAAATTTCAAAATAAGTTTAATTAACAAGTTTCACAAGTTAAATATTTTAGCGTTGATATAAAATGAGAGATGTTAAAGGATGGTTTATTTCGAAAATACTTTTGAAGAAGTTAGCCTTCTGTTTAAAAATTCTAAACCAATGTAATTAAAGAGTTAATTTTAGGATATTTATTATTAATTCAAATGATGTAGTTAAATGAAATATTTTATTATAGCTCACAAATATTGACCATGTAATGAGAGTTAATTTGTATACCAGAATCCCAAGAAATGCGGATATCTAGACTTGTCCAATTAAGATAACCGTCTGAATAACACACCAGAATGATCAACAGAGTTTTTAGTATTCAGTACAACAGATTTAGCGTTAGTATCATACAAGCTAACGAACTAGCTAACTTTCATAGCACTGTTTTGGCAGTCAATCTAGCCAGCAGCTAGTTAATCTATCTTTTAGGTTGTTTGTTGACTAGTTTATCTTCTCACTGTCAGGAATTTATATACTGCAACATTAGTATGCCTATGCGCAGTACATTCAACCAATCGAAATGAAACATAAATTTAGATGTCGTAAAAATCAAGTCGAAGCGATGGCAATGCACTGAAGCTTTGTGTTGCTGTGCAGATGAACTGAGTTGAGTTGAAGCTAAAATATGTGTCTGAAAGTGACTAAACTCGACAGAAGTTCTCACTAATGCAAAGTCGTTAAGCAACATGCTTGTATGTATGTATTCATGCACACGCTTGTTGTTGTAAGAGCATTTATAGCGAAAAATATGGCAAGCCAGTAAGTAATGTTGCCAAGGATGTACAAAGAAAAAAAAAAAACAAAAACAAAAATGTACCAATGCCAAGTGTAATGTTGCCAATTCTTTCTAACAACCGCTACTTGTACGGCAATGAAACAAGTACTAATGTCCTTCCACACACTTGTGCGTACACTCACTGACTTACACATAACTTACATATGCATAACGCCGTTCATAGTACAAAAGTGCGTATGAAAATAATGTAAAACCGCGTATGTGAGGTTGCCCAAATTTTACACTAAAGCATAGGAGCTTTTCTTATTTCAAAATGATTCTCCCCTTTATAATGCAAACACCATTTAGGCTAGCTTTATAAATCGATTGTTTGGTAGGAATGGCTAAATAATGAAGCCATGAGCTCCCGGTCTAATTTCATCAAATCAATTTTCTAATGTCACTTACGCGGTTTTGCAGAACGACGAAACGCAGTTTTGTACTTGAAATGACGATGTGTTTGTATGTGCATTGCCATTGCCTTACTTAGTTGAGCGTATCAATTTATTTGGCATTGAAAAATGGTGGCAACGTTACTCGCTTCCTCTAATGTGAGATTTACGCACACTTCAGCGTAATTTACGCCATAAAAGTAACGAGCGCATAAAAAAAAAAACAAAAAACAAAAAAATACGTAAAGAGATCCGCTATAAGGTAAGAAAAAATAGGCGCCCAGAAGGCCATGATTCTACACGTAAATGCATACCTGTGTGTGTTGAATGGTATATTTGTGCGTATTCATTTTACTTCGTTTTTACGATTCTCATAGTTTGTTGGCAACATTGGCTTTTCGCCATTTTAGCGGATATTTCGCGTATGTACACTTATTAATCGTATGCATACACTATAAATTAAGTACACTCTGCATATGTATATGCTAACCTTAAAAAAATTAAATAGATAAGACATAAAAAGATAAAGATTTCTCAAATTATCTTAAACCTTTGAAGCCAGCGGTTGAAATTGAACCACTAAAATGAAGGGAAGTTTAGGGGAGTTCAGTTGAGGTAGGGTTGAGGTAAGGTTGAGGTGAGTTCAGGTGAGATGAACTACATTAATAAGGTTGAGGTGAGTTAAGGTCAGTTGAGATGAGATGAGGTGAGTTCAGGTACAGATGCTTCATATTTATCTTTGAATCTTTTTCTTCGTCTCTACTTATTTGTATCGTTTTCTTTATTTTTATGTGTATGTATGGCTTAATCTTCATTTTTGCCAGTTCTTTAATAATATTTATCTTGAGATTTGTGTTAGTCTCTGTTGTCAAATAAATTTTTTCTTTTTCTTTGTCTTTGTCTTTGGCTTCGGCTTTGTCTATGAATTTTTGTTAGTTCTAATGGCTTCCTTTATCTAAACTTTCATCTTAAACTAAATTTTCATCTTAATTTCCATCTTATTCTCTATCTAAATAACATCTAAATATTATCTGCTATTAGCATAAAATGAAAATTGTTACACATGTTAAGTTTTATCGTTCACTGCACACTCACTTTTGCAGTGGGCAAATAAATTTCTATCATTGCAGTAGCGATAGCTAGCTGTCGAAAGCGCATAGCAAATGTAAAACCATTTGCGCAGCCCTCTAATTCGTACATATATAATTTAAATTAGATATAGAAAAAGAAGTTGAGACTAATATATGGTGATTATAAAATATGGTCTTAATATTTCTTGAACATTTCTGTTTTAACTCTAATTCCTAAATTAAATAACCTTAAAGCCATTAGTTTTTCCTTCAAACTTTTTTGCAATATATTTCTTTACAAGTTTTCAATGACTTGCCTTATTCTCTTCTTATACTAAGAGTGTCAACAACTATTTTTTGTTTTCTTTTCATATACTACAAGCACAATACCATTTCCACATTTGCAATTGCTAGTGTTTACTATCACATCAGGCGTCTCAGCATCCGGACGTATCAAGAGTTTCCTTGTTTTTCCAGGCGGTTTGCTTTCTTTCTGCGCAAATGTTGTCATTGCGATTTTTTACTGCCTTCACTTGGATTCGACTCTTCTACACAATTTCGTCTACGCTGTCTTTTATACATCAGCGCTATAGTTTGTGCAATACAATCACTACAACTACACTCATTTCCGCAAATTTATTTGTTCTAACTACATACCTATATCTGTATGTACACTAGGGCGGTTCAGAAAAAAATACAGGTCTCAGATTTTCTTGTGTATTTTTCGAACACCCGAGTGAACACACATTCATACCTATAGTAGTATTGGCGCGCAAATAAACACACATCCACACATAAATAAACACTCTTTCTCAATCGTTGTTCTTTTTCATTGAGTTTGTTTTTTTATTGTTTTCTTAGTTGGCTGTGAAAACAAAAGTTCAAACACTTGCAACCTTTTATTTTCTCACACTGATGTACATACATATGTACATGCATAACAAGAATGTACTATATGCATGAATGTGTGCGTATGTTGGTACAAAGTTTAAAATGATGTTATTTCCATTTTATCTATCAACAAAATCGTTGTGGAGTGGGTAAGAGTGGATGCCATGCGCTAGTTTCGGAGGAAGCCTATATTGCTTGTATGTACATATGTATGTATCTAATGAATGACTGGGTTGATCTAATACAAAAATAAAGTTTGCTACTACAAACTTTCTCTGAGAGGATTTTGCTGTCATTAAATGGTTCTTCCTTGGTGAGTTTAAGGTCCCAAAATCGAAATTTCTTCCTAACTGTTTTATTTGTGAGTATTATAGATGGCTGGCATAAGTCAACGGTGCATAAATGTTGATGTTGATTGATAATTCATACGCCATGGCAGACAGATAAACAAGCAGACCTTTGTTACTCTATACGACTCCTCTCAAAGTATGCTTTCAAAGTAGTAGCAATTTTTTTTTTGCGACCCAGTCTAATGTACATACATACATTTGTATGTGTTTATGTGTGGTAAATAAAAATACTAAAACAAGTAGTAGGATTTCAAATTTCAAAGCGTGTTTATATGAACTATGTAAATAAAGTGGCACGTGAGCTGCTAGTAAGACGTTGAATGTGTGGTGTAAAGCCGCAATGGTTCGGAGTACCTTTTTGGTACTCAAATAATTATATTAAATATTAAATCGGTTTTTTATTTATCACTTCAAAATTGAATATTTTTTCTTTCTACAGCTCGTTTTTAATAGTATTTATTATTATAATAAATTTGTATTACTGTCGGCTTCTATTTAGGTCTACCGCGCAAATTTATTATTAATTAAATGTCGAATAAAACTAACGGAGATTGTTTACCTTTTAATACAGTTTAATGCTCTATAAAGACTGAGAAATAAACCCTAGAAATAAAAAACAGTGTTGATTCAAATCGGTTTTTATTAATGCGGTTTTTTCGTAGATATAAACAAGATATTTGACGCAGACGTATTACTGCATCAAAAAAAAATAAAATGTTTAAAAAAAATTTCGCATCCTTTATTTTCGAGCTTTTAATTTCAGAGTTTTTTTTACGAAACACGGTTCCGAAATTAATAAATATTCATAACGAATCTTTGCAATCTCTGAAATTACAAATAAATTAGTTGAAACCTAAAAAAAACCGCATAAAACCTTTTCAATAAATATTTTTGGTTGAAGTTTTAAAAGTACAATTTTTTTTTATTATTTACAGTATGATTGAGAAAATTTTGCAGCATCCACTGATTACTGATCACTTAAATAATAATACAAAGTCTACTGAGAAAATCGTAAAATTCAATGCTGTGTAAGCTTTATCTCTTATAACACTGATAGTTCAGATACCAGTTTTTGCGATATAATTCCTTTATGTGAGGAGTTAGACCCATTAAACTGTGTTACCGGTTTACCTGCCGATCACACAGCAGTGAAAATCACTTAGATTGGTGCCATATAAGGTATATCTTCCGTACCTCTGATTGTTTAGATATGATTTTTTATATATGTATCTCCTCTATCTATGCATGCTGTGAATAATTTTTCCATAAAATATTCCGACCAACTGATAACCTTCTCCTTTTTTGGGCGTCGGTCAAAAACAAAGAGAAGCAACAAGATGCCGTTTGAATGGAAGATTATACATATACATATGTATGTAATTAAGAGGCTAAGAAAACCCAGCGGCAACCGCCTGAGTGAATTAAATGCTGCAGGCATTGAGAATTTTTGATTTTACCACGAATATTGGAGAATACTGCAGCTTCCCTGTTTTCCTGTAAATAATTTTGCTTTCATACAAAATTCAATATTGCGCACAAATATTTTTCCTGGTATTTATCCATGCCGTTCTATTTGTTCTCTTTACATTATTTGTTGGCTTTGAGCAAGCAAGCTTTCCCTGTAAATGAATTCTACCATGTTGTTTGATAAACTCCAAATTTGGCTGTAGGCATATTTTCTTGGAAAAGCATACAACATACCTTACATACATAGTTATGTGCCTATATATCTATGTATATACATAAATACAGTCAGCGTCAAAACTACGTTTTGGCGATTTTATTTACTAATATTTTCCAAATTTTTCTTATTTTATTTTTATAAAAATATAGTTCATTCACTGGCAAAACCACAAGATTATTTGTTTTTTTTTTTTAATTCCATCGATAACTCGGGAAAATGCAGGGAAATCGAACTGAAAAATTGGAAATTTGAATTAAAGTTTTTTGGTGTTTCTTGTATGAAATTAAAAAATTTATTCTTGTAGTGTTTGCTATGGAACTATTATGTTTTTTAACCGACTTCAAAGAAAGGAGCAGGTTATCAGTTCGTCGAAATACTTTTTTTTATGTATGTTACCGCATAACTTTGGACCACGTCGACTGATTTCAATAATTATTATTTTAACGGAAAGGTGGTACCTCCAAGGTGGAATTCGGTTTTGTTTTTTTTTGCTTAAAAATTAATTGTTTTATAAAAAGTAAGAAAAATTTTGCATGGAATATATAAATAAATAAAATCGTCAGAATGTCAGTCTATGATTTTTTTTTGACGCTGACTGTATATGTACATACATATGTATGTATGTGTAATGTACAACGAAAGCTTTATGAGAAAGCAAAATGAAGACAATAAGCTTCTAGAAAATAATAATAAAGCCTGTAGTTGGACATTACAACTGGCATGCAGAAGGTACTTTTCACCCCAGTTCGGCTATCCTGCGTATCTTTTGTTATGAGTTTAGCCACACCCCAAGCTATTAAATTTTTTAAAGTTTTATTAGTCTTTCTGTCACGGCTGGCAAAAGACTAAGAGCATTTATTGTTTTCGTTGTTCAGGTGATAATATTGAGAGCGAATTTTATACATAATCGTTTTTGTTTGCCGTGAAAATGTATCCATGCGGAGGGCACTAACCAAAGTTCTGCTAAAGGAAAAGAATTAAAACTTTTCGAAAGTAATAAGAAATTCAAAATTTCCTAGCTTTTGAAAGATTATTGGGACAGTATAGAAAAAATATGTTAAAAAAAATGTTTAAATAAAAAAATTACAGAATTTCGAAATTGAGGATATGGTGAAAGCAAAAATTTAAATACATTTTTGACTCTATTCTTTTTTTTATAAAATACCTCAAATTGGTCTTAAAATTTTCTGATCTTTTCAAGTGTTTTTTGTTTTTAAAGGGCAGAGACATTTTAAAACCTAGTTTATAATTCGGCCCTCAATAAAGTTATGTTAAGGCCATTTCAACATGACGGGCGGGACATTTTAACGCGTTTTGGTCAAATCTTAGTTAATTTCTCTTTAACCATTAATTTTAAAATTTTTAAATTGTGAACACTTATCGGATATTAGATTAGTACGAAATTAATAAAATATAGAACTTAATTTTATAATTTTGAAAGAAAATTTACCATTTCTCTTTGAGTTTATGGATTCGTTTCCCTATTTTAGACAATCTAAAAATAATTCGTGCAAAGCGCTTTTCTCGTTTGTAGGTAATTATATGCCTTCATGGCATTACGATATTAAAAACAAAAAACGCCATTTAGCTTGTGACGGGTGGGACGGGTGGTTATTGAGGACACACTGTTCGTACGTAAAATGAACATTACTGGCTTGATATGAATATTTATTATGGTTTTTATAAAGAAACCTTATTTGAAGAATAGAAAGCTTAACTATTTATATTTTACGCTAAAAACAGACATACTCTCTTTGAACGCTGATAACTTCTCACCCATAAATTTATTTTTTAGTAACTCAGTATTGTCTTAAAGTATTGTACACGGGGAATGACAACTTGATAAAAGATTTTTCATATAAATCAATAGAAATCGATTTTTAAAGATTTAATTGATTTGCTTAATTGTTGTCACAGATTGAAACGCGATCTATGAAATTTATATATTTTTTTATCTGTGGTGTCACCTCCTCTGAAATGACCACTAGCCAAACAGGGCTGCAAACCAGTTTTTGAACCGAACCATCGCATTTTTGGTCTTTGAGCCGAACCACGAACCGAACCGTTTTTATTTTGAAGTGCTAAAGCCGAACCTGAAAGCCACTCCAAGAAATGGTTCGGTTCGGTTCGGTTCAAATGAAAATCCTCTATAGCATTTTTCCTGTTTCGTAATACACAGCTTTGCCTAAAAATGATACCCGTATGTTAAAACTGCAAAAATTTTTTGGTTGTGGTCAATTCCGTGAGCTCCAGCAAAAAAAAATTAAAAACTAATGCGAATTTTAAGATAAGATTTTTTTAGTTCTGATTCAAAAATTTGATGCCTTGATGCAATTTTGTTGAAAACTGTAGATTTTTTCTAATTTTCTTAAACAAATTTTAATTGAAAGATATGGTTGTTTTTATAGAACGAGCTATACTTTTATAAAAAATGAGTGAACATTAAACCAACAAAAGAAAAATTTTCAAATGTGGCACCCCTTTTTTTTTTGACCACAGGTATACTTGTACATGTGAAGTTAAGGCCTAATGTAAGCTCAATCCCACTGAAAATGGGGGTTTTAACATTAAGCCAAAATTTTGAGTTTCAGTTAAGAATCCTGAGTACGCTGTGTTTGTCTGCTCGACTAGACTCACGACTTGTTCAACTCTTAAAAAAGCTTATATTAATTTTTTTTGATTTGGCCTTAATCGCGTTGATTTTAAATAATTTTTAATTATTAAAGGAAGGATAGAAGCTGGACTCGCAGTTCCTGGCGGCTGGAACTAATTGAGATATAACTCGAATATTTAAGTTTACTTGTCCTAAGTATAATTTAACTCGCTTCCTAGGTCCTTTTTAAATATCCATTTTTAAATTAAGCACTAGAAAAATTTTTACTCGCAAAATTATGTAAAATTTCAAAATAAACTAATTAATATATTTCAAAAGGTTTATAAAAATTTAAAGCAATGCTTGACCACATACATATTCAAAAACTGCTCATCAATCAGATTGGCTTTTCAAATATGCGCACAAGTGGAAAAATTAATTTAAAATACTTGCGACAAAATCAAAATTTTTTCTTACAAATTTATTTTTTCGCATTGTTCCTAATTTAAGCACGTGTGATGATTGCAAATATGCATTTTTATCAAAAATTCTTTTTGGTTTAGATGAGCTGGGTATTTTGCTATATATCTGCGTAATTACTTTTTCAGAATTCGCTAACCCGTTTTTACTACTTTTGGCCGCTATAGTCCCATTGTGCGATGTAGGTATTGAAAGTAAAAGTTTATTTGGTTCATTGTAAAAACACGCTGTAAGATATTGTATACTTAGAACATATGTACATATTTCCTAAATATACCTACATAAATAGATTTAGGCCAAAGATGCGAATATGCTAAATTTGTTGAGATTTTATCTACAAAAATGGCGGGTGGAATTTCGAAAGGCGAAAGTGCAAAAAGTAGGATTTTGTGAATACAGAATTTTTTCCAACAGAATTTTTATAAATTTTGCAGAAGTTTTCGATGAAGAATTTTGTAATGCAGCGTAATCAGACGCTTCCTAGTAGTGTCTGATGAGTCAGATAAAGTTGTACTCCTAAACGGTTCCCATAACTGAGCTTATATACATCATTTTTTAAGTGTTCTCCAAATATATCATATTAGGAAATAAGTATGTAGTAGCGAATTTCCTTAAACATTTCCAGTTACGAATGTTTTGCCTATTTTGAGAAATTCTTTGAAATTGTTTGCTGTACTATGAATATTTTACACGTATTTATTATGTCCATAAAGAGTTCAGAAATATCGAATATTTTTTTTAAGGAGAGGTAGAGTTTCTATTTTTGATATTTCGACTTTCAAGATGTCAGTTCCAGCTTAAGCCCAAAAACCTTTGCCAATGCCAATGTTTAAGAATTAACTTGTGTTTAAGTGTTTTAGTATAAGATTAAACTATCTATATACTTTTTTTTTAAGGTGCAATAATTTATAAACATTTGTATGTGTAGCTGTGTGTAGTACGCTTAAAGCGCTTTTGTATTTGCACCAAAGCGAATCCACACTTACAAACTCACACATTTTTTTACTAGATATGCAAATGCACCTATTTGAATTACTGCTTAATCTCTCAAATCACTGAACTGGTTGAGTGACTGCAGTCAAAGAGCACTGAGTGGCATTCGAAATTTGCGAATGCAATTTACTAACTTTGCTGGCGAACAAGTTGAGTTTTTTTCGAGAGTTGCATGTTGCAAGCTTATTATCTATGCAACACGCATATGCAAATAAATATATACATACATACATACCTTGCATATGTATATGTATGTATGTAAATAAAGGCAATGCATAGAAAAAATAATAAAAAAAAGTGTAAGAGGTATGGGAATAAAATTTGAGAAAAACGTAACAACAAGAATGAAATGCGAAAAATCCCAAAAAAAAAAAAAAAATTACCTAAGTCTGTTATTCACTGTGCGCTGGCCATTGGGCACTTCGAATAATGTAAATGCATCCATTTTGACTACCAGCAAGCGCGTGTGCGTGTATGTGTAAGTAGATGCATTTGCGTGCTTACATACACATATGTACATACGTCTGTGTGTGCAACGGAAGTGTCTTTCATATGCATGTAGTATGCTATTGCAGTGGCGATTTTGTTGCAAAAGCAAACGACTTCCGCCAACCCCTAGTAAGTATGAGTGCACAAGCCAAATGCCACATATTGTACGAGTTGAGTTGATATTTTGCTTTATTGTATTTGTGTTAGAATGTTAGAGGAGCTCATAGACAGCTATGAGGGCAATTGCAATGTTCAAATGAAAAAAAAACTCGGCACACAAAAGACCCGTTACAGTCGACCAGCTGAAATCTGACTTCTCTTCTACTCCATATATATTTCTGATTTTTTCTCTTACCTCTTCATTTGTTTTATATGTATGTATGTACATGCAACGATGTGCATTCACAATGACACGCCGACAGACGAATTGTTCGTTCGCCCGAAAACATCCACCAAATGGCACAAGTTATTACTAATAATGCTTGTTGGCTTTTTTTCATTTCTTGTTTTTCAATTTAACAGCAGCGTTTGTTGGTTGAATGCAGCTATTTTGTGGGCTTATTACTTTTGTTTCCGGTCGAAAGTTTGTTCGGATTAATGTTCGGATTTTGCAAATTTTAAAATCTAAAAGCATAAAATTTGATAAGGGTGAGTGAATTTTCTGCTTTAAGAGTGCAAAGAGTGGAGTGTTTAGAAATGCATACAAAAAATTAAGGGATCATTTTGAAAATTTTATGCTGAAACCAGAAATGCAGTTAGAATTGTCATATAGTTCTTGTGTATGGCGAAAAGGCTTCAAAATAAATTTTTCTTGAAAAAGTAATTTATCAAAATTCAATAAGCAAAAAAATATCCGTCACTTCTCGTTTTTTTCACAATTAGGGATGTCAATTTTTTTAAAAAACATCGAAGCAGCGTTCACAATTTATACATCGATTTACATTTATATATTGATTCGCAAAAATTCTTCTTAAATGTCTGACCTTACCATTTCGGCATTTATTCCGAACCTCGGAAGCAAAAAACGACGACGGCGAGTGTTTTCAACAAATTTCCTCATTAAATTCGAATTTCGCATGCCAACGAATCGACCATAAACAAAACGAGCCCGTGCTCGATACTTGAGGAACTTTTGTCAGAATAACAACAACATTGTAGTGAAGCGATAATATGCAAATGAATGCAAGAAAGAATGCAAATAAAATAATGCCAGAGCACAACGACGAGACGAACTTGGTGTGAAAGCAATCGAAATGCAAACTTTAATAAGAAAGCGAACAACTTTAAAGCATGGCAATAGAAAGTGTGGTAATTAATGTGGCAGAATAAATCATATTAATGAAAAATCAGTAGGAAAATGGTATGAAAAGAATCTAAAAGGTATTAATTTGTATTAAAAAAACGCAATTTAAATGGATTGTATTTGCTTTGTCCAAATTTATCGGGTTTATGCGCTTGCTGTATTCTGTCTGACTTCTTAAAATTTCATTGTTGAAGCGAAATTTCCTTAGTAGCAGTGAGGAATTGAAAACTCGAAATGTCGAGAGCAGCCGAAATGGTTGAGGTCGAAAATTCCGCTCAAATGTAAGATTTTATGTTGAGTTAAAGAAGCGCGTAAAGCAACAGTTTAAGTTTCAGATTTAGTTTGATATTAATACAAGCTTGAATGTAAAGATTAATATGTAGTTTAACCCTTAACCAGCTGAGCCCAATTATGGCTGCGTAACGATTTTAAAATAAAAAAGTTTCTTCAATATTTTTACAAAAATTGTAAAGGGTAAAAACATAAAATTTTTCATGACAAATTTTGAAAAATTTGTTTGAACATTCTAGGCAGCTTAGTTTCTCGTATAGACGGGCATTTTTTACATTTTTTCTTGGGGTCGCAAGTTGAACACGTTTTACGTATCTCTAGGGTATAGCAGATATTGAAATGATAGACATTTATTTTCTGTTTCGATCTACCTTCCGACCATTATGCCGTAATTGTAACCCTAAGCAATGAGCTTCTTGTCTCAACTTCTCAATGTTACCATCATAACAGGAAAGATTGACTGAAATATCATCCAAAGCTTATTATCTTCAACACTTACTTTATGCTGCTTGAAGATCTACACCTTTAAGCAAAGAACAGTGTACAAGAATCTCTTTCCTTTGTAAAATAAAATCTTGCCAAAAACGCCAGTATAGAAAGAAGTGGCAGCAGACTAGACATTCCGATGACGAAACAATATTAAATACGCTTACAAGAGAACTCTAAGAATTCTGTCAAAAAGAACGCGCCTACCAACTTCATCGATAACAAAATCGATAAATTTCGATAAAAATATTGATAACTAAATCGATAAAAAAATCGCTAAAAATATCTATAAAAATGTCCATAACAAAATCGATAAAAATATCGATAACAAAGTCGTTAAAAATATCCATAAAAAGATCGATAAATATCTATAAAGAAACCGATAAATATCGATAAAGAAATCGATAACGATAACAGAATCGAAAAATATCGACAACAAAAGCGATAAATATGGATAACAAAATCGATACAAAATACCGACAGCAAAATCGATAAACAGTATCGCTAACAAAATAGTTAAAAATATCGATTAAAAAATTGATAACAAAATCGATAAAAATATCTATAACGAAATCGATAAAATATCCATTATGATATCGATAAGTTCCGAAAATATCGATAGCAGAATTGATAACAATATCGGTCAAAATCTCGATAAAAAATCCATAAAAAGATCGACAACAAAACCGATAAAAATATCGATCATTTTATCGATAAGTCCCGAGAATCCCGAAAATCTCTAAAATCCCAAAATAGTTTCCAGATTAAGTCTCTGTGTCTCTCTCTATATCCTTACCTCTTTAATTACCTTTATTTTAATCTTTCTTCCTCTATCTTCATCTTTACTTTTATCGGTATCCTCACCCTCCTCTTTGTCTTTATTTTTGTGTTTATCATTTTCTTCATCTACATATTTCCCTTCACTTTTGCCCTTATATATATAAGTAATGTGTTCACATTTACCTTGATCTTCATTTTTGCCTTTAGCTTTACGGCACTTTCTTTTTGTTTTTATTTTTACCTTTGTTGTTGTATAAATTAACTTCTAGAGAGTAAAAACACTCATATTTCGAAATGCTAATCTTTTTTTATAAAGCAATCGCATTTCTGCTAGTTTATTTCAGGACGATTGGATAAGGGATTGAGCCAAGAGCTTGTATGAGGAAATCCAATTTTTGGCAAAAAATGTCAGTTGCGCGGTTTTGCAGAACGAGGTTACGAGGTTTCGTACTTTAAACGACGTTATGTAAAGGACAGGGAAACAATTTTTTCATAATTGCAGTGAAAAATTGGAAAAGAACCTAAACTATGCGAACACGCATTCCGCATATAAACATATGTACATATTTACGTAGATATATGTATGCCAAGCATTCGTAAACTTGCACATTATAATGAAAAGTTACGTATACGCAATGGACTGTCACGGCTAGCAAAGGTTGTAAAGTGTTCAAATGCAAATGGCTGCTACCCAAAGGACTGCATGAATTTCACTATGCAAATGCAGCTGCACCCACATTCACAATCACAATCACAAAGGTGTGCAAAGTGAGCAAATATGTAGTGAAGTACTAACAACAAAAATGTACGAGTAGGTAGCAGCTGAAAAGAACTAAATTTAAGACTACATACATACGTACAGATAAACGTGTTTGGCTACACGCACGTACAATCTCTATACATGCATGATTGTACATGAACTCTACTTCTCTACGCCTTTTCTGCGCTAGCGTATTGCCCAACGCTCCCTGCTGCAAAGTCTTTCAAGTTCAGTGCAGTCTTCGACGTTTGGTTGCTCATCGTCGACGTTCTCTTTTTATTAAATTTTATGCACCAAAACTTTGTCATGCCATACTTTGTAAAATGTGGAAATTCCATAAAGTTTTCTTAATTCCACCTGAAACGTGCCTTAGTAACTTTTTCGCAAATGACAGTAGTCTAAACGACAGGAACAGTAACAGGAATGAGTGTGGCTATCGCAAATGGCACTGCATGTGAAATTGTGAAAGTGCATTGTGGCAAAGGAGATATTAGGTGGCATACGATTTTACTCTATATTTTTCTTTTTGAATGAGAAGTGAATGCTTTTGGGCTTCAAAATAGAACTTAATATTTATTGAGAATAAAGATGATTTTATTTTTTTTTGTTGTATTGGAATAGTTAACCTCGACACAATTACTGTGCCAGATAATTTGACTTAAGTATATAGAATTATCTATAACAAGTTTTCGGAAATGTATTTCCTAAGTTTTTTTTTGTTTGTACTATGTAAAATAATTGTAAAATTTATGAGAGTAGACTAGTATTTTTATACTACCTCTATCGACGGTGTAATTCATATATATAAAAGTATGCTTCCCCAACGTAGCCTACAGAAGGAGCTCCAACACTGATCATAGTTCAGTTCTACCATTCAGGCCGACTTGTATGTCATAAATTTACGCATTTGGAAGGTAGTTAGTAAGTTAGTAAAAGGTACGGGCATGTGAGAAGAAGATACACTGTGACCTGAAAGGCCTTTGGATATCTACCCTGGAACGACCATGACGGGATCCATAATGAATTCTAAAAGGACTTTGTTAATCGAATTCCTGACAACAACTGATTTGATCATTAGAGCTTTAAAATAAATAAGGCTTCGTCTAGCCAAAGCCGGACTGCCACGAATAATATGTTCGGCAGGTTCTTTGGAAGAGTCGGCATTCTGACTCTCCGCCAAAGGGCCTGATCTGCCCATGACAACTACCGCCTCCCAGTACTTATTGCGTTCAGAGTGTATCCACTTAGTGGCTATGGTATTTGAAGAGCACAAATTGAGATCACAAAATAGTTCCAGTTTTAGAAATGCAGTTAAGGATCCTGTTCACGCTAACTCGTGAGGGACCTCGTTGTCTTGTGGCGGCCTACCTCAATTTGAATTAACTCGCTTCGTGTTTAACAAGTTTGGATTTCATCATCCTTTTTGAGATGGCCCATATGACTGCTGGATATCTATCTGAAAACATGACTACAAAATTGCTTTTTAACCTCTTTTCAATAGGGCAATTCATATAAACGCGTAAATGCCTCGTAACTACATAAGCCTCGTAAAATTACTTAATTTTGTATGAAAAAGCGGTTTATTTACAAGATTCACACAGTTACGAGGAATTTACGCGTTAAGATGAATACCCTGAATGTTTAATTGAGCGCAGCTTAAGATTACCAGAAAATAAGCGTGAAACACCGTGGCACATCTGCTAACGGGAATTGTGAGTTTGGTACCGGGTCCATATATGTACATGCACAAGGTCTTCTCTCCTTCCGTAAACTAGGTGTAGAAAGTAGGGCAACTAACCAACTACATATACTTTGACAGCAGATTGTTTTCCCTCACACTGACAGCACGTGAGGTTACCTCAAAGCTGGTATCCAGAAACAAGGTTTACCTTATTTGGGTACCTGAACATAATGGAGTCATGACCCTCATGGATTATTCTATACCGAAAAAAGTATACCCCTCTTTTTTTCTTATGAAAGGAAAAAATATTTAGAGGTCGCTCAAAGTTTTTCAAGTATTTTACAAGGGGAAAAAATAAGTTTTCGTAGAAATCGTATAGAATTCTTGAAAATCAGTATTTTTCAATCGGAAAACTTTGTTTCTCTGCAAGAGACTTTCAGTAACAACACCCGATTTCCTATTACATACTTACTATTTTTTAGAGGACCCGTTAATATGTTATAAATGGTATTATAAACAATTGGGTATAGATATTGGAAGTCTGCTGAAAAGAAGCAAAATTTTCCGATGGATAAATATTAATTTTAATAGGTTCAATGACATACAATCGAGCGTCTATGGCAGTGTAACCTTTATTTTGGATCATACACCAGCCGTCGGGAAAGTTTTCGCCTAACTATCTTGCAGATAAGCAGTGATCCGTACACATTAACTATTGACTCCCCGCCTCCGTACTTGAATAGCTGAGCTGTCAGGCCATCAGCTATAGCCGCTGTTGTTGCTTTAGGCATCTACCCCATTAGGGTGCTGACCATTCCACAAGCATGTTCTTAAATCACACGCAAACAAAATTCAACAAAAGTTGCCAGTTGTTGTCTTTTATACCTTCTTCATTTAGACACAGAATCGTTTACTACAATGCAGCTAAATGAACAAAGGCATTTATGCAAATCTATTGCATGCGAAAAAACCGAAACAACGGTAGAAGAAACATTTGCAAAAAACTAACATAACAGAAATAATCCTCAACAAAAATGGTATTGACAGCAGATTGAGTAGTGGAAGAAATGGGAAAGGCTGTTGCGCAGTAAAGGAATTTACGAGGAGTGCTCAAAAAGTAAGGTGACTTTTCAAATTTCGCGGGCTACGTACATGCATTCAAATTTTAAAATTTTTTCGTTGCATTTTAACTATGTAGAGCTCTTCGTTATGAGCTCTCTGTAATTTTTTTTTTCCTGTATACAAAACTGAAAAGATCCATGAAAGGACAGAGATTTGCTAACAGTAACTGGATAAAAGCTTCATCGCTGGAAGAACACAAGGCTATACCAAAATGTTCTTATCAGAAGTGCTTTGAGGATTGTAAGAAACATTGGCATAACTGTACTATATCTGAGGTACTGTGAAGGGACAACAGTAATATTCACCAATAAAAAAAAGTGGTTGATAAAAATTAAAAGGCACACCCTAGTAAAAGTTACTACCACTAACAGATCCTAGAGTAGATAGAAGGAGACTTGCAGTGCTGATGCGTATAAATAAAAAGCAAAAAAAAAAAGTTTTTGATTAAAGTGAAAAGTCAACTCATTTTTTTGAACACACCTCGTAAAGCTGACTGCCACCAAAAGATTGCAGAATGGGTAGAGCTGAAGTTTCTATGTCTATGCTGACACGCATAAATAAATAGCAAAAATCCTAGCCGACGCACCAAGAAATCAATGAAGCACAAAATTTGCATGGTATAGGATTGCCTTTATCAGGTGTCTTTCATGTTTTCCTTAGCAGATAGCTACACACGTTTAACCGAACATAAAAGTGTATGCATGGCAAGCACTTCGCTTGCAGGAGGAATGAAACAATTTCAAAACGAGCTAATGGTTACACATACGCCACGTACAACTAAATGTATAACTATGTATGTATGTATGTGCTACATAGTTGCCTGATTTCGAAGAGCTGCTGCTGAACTTGCTGGCTGCGGTAGTCTTTCTACAAGTTTCTACAAGTCTACGTTTAAAAATTCACCTACATATTCTTTTAGTTTTCGAATTTTTCTCGCCAATAAATTATGCAAATAAGAAGAAATGTACAAAGCCTATTAAACTAAATGCCAATGGCAGCGAGCTAACCGTGTGCTTAGCCGTGTAGACCCATTCGACGAACTTTCTTTTGACAGTCACAGCAAATCATATATCATGACCTAAATTTATATAGCCATTATTTTTCTTAACATTTGAAACAAAAAAAAAATAAAAAATATCAGTGTGAATGAGGGAGCAGCATTATGAAGGATACAAAATGAAAGGACTTACGAAAATTGCTCTCGTATAAATTAGCCCAGGGCTTAGGTCGAGAAACACATAAAGTTTTCTATTGTTTCAGCTTAGGTAAGCACTTCATGCTTCACCCTTTCGCTATCTAGGCAGCTATTTTAAATAGTAGAAGATTCATATATATATATATATATGTATGTGCTTTTATATATATTTACATATATACATATGTGGATTCATACATACATATTTATGTATAATGTATGTATTGTTTGTATGTAAATTCCCCCACATTTTGCTTACATAAACGAACCGCAGGCTGCTCAAAAACTTTAGTTTATTTTTGCTGTATTCATTGTTCTCTAAAATTGCGTGCGGCTGTTGGTTTTCACTGTGAATCGCGCGAATCAAAAAAAAAAAAAAAAACTTAACTAAATCGCCCATTTTTTTAAGTTCACCCAATTGGTTTTTATGTATTTAACTTCCTTTTATTTTATTTTTTCAATTTATTTGCGCAATTTTCCCACTTTTTATTGCCATATTTCACATAATTTTATAGGCAAATTTTATTGTGTTAAATGTTGACGCAATTAGGGTGATTTGTTTTGTTATCCGTTTTTTTTTATTTTGTTTTGTCGGGTAGGAGGAATGATTTGTGTACGCGGCGTTAGATATGGTTTAAAGGATTAACCGCTTTAAAACAATTCTGTTGAATTTTTTTGTATGAAACTAAATATGAGGATATACTAACAATAGAGGCAGTAGTGAGAATTTCAATAAACGTAAGACCAAAACTAAATTGAAGTTTATAAACAGGTGGCATTTCTTTTAAAGAACTTAAAAAATATTCCACATATTAGATTGATGAACTTCACAATAAATATACTTGTACATACATAGCTAGTTAGATATGAGTTTTCGAATAGGTGGCAACCTTAATCAAAAATATTTTCATACTAAAGCTGAAGAGTTATTTCGTTATGCATTCGTATTTTAATATTTAATATAAATAATGTATAAGTTTAGCTTAAATCAACTTTTCAAATAGGGTATTTTAAAACCAAAATCATCTTAAATCTAGGTCGTCTGATATTGTAAGACATATTTCAATTACTTGATGAATTAAGTTGAACCTGGTGGCAACAATACCCATCTTTTAATAATTGATTTTTCTTAAATAGCATCTCTGCCCACCAAGTCCTTTAATTTGACATCTAATGTTTTGAAATCGTTTGAACTGTGCCGATCTGTTGACACTGACAAAAAATGTCTTCGCGTAGTATAATATTTAGTGCGATTTGAAATGTCAGTGACTTTTTGAATTGCTTCCGCCAACAGTCATCGATTAGTAGACTCTGTGTGAAATTTTTAGCAAACTGCGCCATTTGGTTTGTGTTTGACAGCCATTGAAACCGCACAATCTCGTGATGGGTATCAAAAGTAGAAAAAAGTAAATTTAATCCAGTATTAATTTTGCGTAAAAAATTGATGGATTTTCATTATGATCATATCAGCCAAAGTGCTGCCTAAGCATTCGAGGTCACCCAAAAGAGGTCGCCAAGCCATAAATTGTTGACAAAGTCGATGAAATGATATTGGATGAACGGAGAAGAAAAGTGTGGGGCGGCTGGGTAAATCACATTTACCGTGAATATTTGGATGTGAAAAAGCTATCCGCGACAATTATTTGGCGATGTTCAGCCGCGATCCGAACGAGTTTTTGCACCGTTTCGTAATCGCTGACGAAACATGGACCATCACAATACACCTGAGATCTGAAAAAGCACGAAAGAAGCCAAAGTGGATGTTTCGGCCAACGATGTCTAGTGAATATTATTCAGAGATTTTGGAGCTATTCGATTTTGAACCAAAAACGACTCTACATTCTGCCAAGAAAAATGTGCGGTTCCACCAATCCATCAACTGGACTACAAACTCCGTCCCCATACACCATATTCCCCAGATTTAGCCCCCAGCGAATATTTCTTGCTTTCAACTAAAACAGAAATGGTGCAGATAAAAGGAGACTATGTTGAGAAATTAAACGCTTTTTTGCGAAAAATACATCTCAGTCAAAAAGTCACTGACTTTTCAAATTAAGTTATTATAAAAATTTCTTAAGTTTTCCGCCGAAATATTTCGTAAAACCATTTAGATCGAGTTTTTATAAATAAAATTAATTTTTGAAAATAATTTTCCAAAAAAATTAAATAGTATCTAAGGTTCTGATGGTATCCATATCTGGCACCCTCCTCCATTAGGAATCCATGCAAGGCGACCCAATAACGACTTGGATCATATTTTCTTAGCTGCTTGCATGACGACGAGGTAAAATCGTCTCAGTATTTTCTTCTATTAAATCTTATAACATATCGGCTGTCACCTTAACCGGCCATCTGAGTCAACAGTCAGTCGCGAAGAGACTGGGCGGTGCAAGATTTGACAACACCTGAAGACGATATTACCTAGCTGATTTGACGGCCATCTTTCCAGAACCCGATAAAATATGTGTATGTCTTTAGCTGGCGAAAACTAGAAATGTGTACCCCATGTATCTCCCCATGTATACGTATGAGCTTCGTAGGTCGTGAGGCATGCTAACCGAGCTTTTTAGAATATACCCTCAGAGGCTTCATTGCGTCCTACTTATCGCAATACCAAGATGGAACAGAATCATCTAGGGATATGATTGGACACGGTTTGTTTGAGACCCTTTTAAATAAAAAAGTCATAACATAAATTGAAAAACATTTATTTTTTGCGAAGCTTGAATTTTTTATTGCCACTATATCAGTAATGTCTTCATACAACTCGTATAATGCTTTTACAATATGAAATTCCTCATTTTCAAAATCTACACTTTTCGCCTCTCTGCTTTGTTCACTTAAAGAACGCCCACATTTTCGAAATTGCATGGCCACACGTCTTTGGGTCTACTGCAGCGTGAAATCGAATTAATTTCCATCAAACTTTTTGATTCATTCAAATATGCACAAAATTGTAATTATAAAAGTTTCAACTCATCTTGCGCACGCATCGCAGACACCATTTGACACACTCACTTCACTTAACGGCTTCGCTTTGCCTTCGTTGCCTTGTCGAAGTGCCACTGGCTTATTTGCTATTAATACATATCTATTTCGCTGGCTTTTAATTAGCTCGTTAGTTAGACGGTTGGGGCTGATGGCATCACTCAGTAACTTTTGCACAATTCATTTTCATTATTCTCTTTATTTATTCAATTTTCAAAATTTCTAACAAAGGTTTGAATTAATTAATATGTTTTGCCGTTTTTCTTTTTTGTGAAATTATGAAGTGCGTAGAGATAGGGGTATTTTCTGACCATTGTGCACTAGGGTGGTTCAAAAATGCATGTGAAAAAATAAATTCGGAATTTTTTGTGCTCTCACCCCGAGGATTATTCTATGCCGTAAAAAATATACCCGTATTTTTTATTTTGAAATCTAAAAAATATTTATTGGTCGCTCAAAGCGCTCAAAGTTTTCCATGTATTTTATATGCGAAAAAAACACGTTTCATAGAAAGGGTTTGGCGGTGATTCCCAATGATAATACACATTCATTTATTTAACTATTTTTTTATAGTAACTTTATTTTACAGGTCCGCCAAAACGCCAGAAAATGCAACGGGGGATAAATAAAAAATCTTTGGTATTAAAAAATGGTTAAATAAAGTATTGGATATTGCTGTGGGAAGTTCCCTGAAGAGAGTAAGAGTTTTCCGTACCATTTCTACAAAAAATTGTTTTTTCCCCATATAAAATACCTGGAAAACTATGAGCTCTTTGGGCGACCTGTAAATATTTTTTGATTTTAAAAGGTAAGTTTAATCCTAAAGGGTGAACACACCAAAACTGCGACACTTAGAAATTACTACCAGAAACAAACTAGAAGGCTTTGAAATTATTTTTTTTTTGTATTATATAACTTGGAAGTTTTGATATTATTAAATTGTTAAAATATTAGTTATTATTTGCTCCATATTTTCATCGCACACGCGCCGTCATGCACGTCTGCACGACTGCATCATCGACATTACGCGATGCGCACAACAACTTTGTTTTGCACTATTTAATAATTTTCACTCTTTCACCTGTTTTCTTCAAGATTCCTTTGACAATTGACCAATATTCCCCAATAGGACGTGGCTCTGGGCTATGGGGTGGATTGCAGTCGCGAGGTACAAAATTGATGTTATTTGCATTATACCACGGCAATGTGTCCTTGGCATAGTGGCAGGTTGCCATGTCCGCCTAGAATGATGTCCTACTCCTTATCTGTTGATAAATGACAGAAGACGCGTTTTGAGGCACTCATCCCGATAAACTTGATCATTCATTGTCCCGGATGGGAAAAAAGGGCTGCTCTTACGGCCGCAGGAAGAAATAGCTTGCCAAACCATGTGGTTTTTGGAAATTTGGACTTCATTTTCATCTTAAAACTTTCAGGGGCATCTTGACGACTTGCAGCAGTATAAAAAATCTTGACCTGCAATATATTTTGAATTTTTATAGCAGTAGGTTTCGCAGTCCATAACAATGCAGTTGTATTTTTATACCCGAGCGCACTTGTGCACAAGGGTATTATAACTTTGTTCACATAACGGTTGTTTGTAACAGGCAAAACGAATCGAGATAGATATAGACAAATGTATACATAAATGATCAGAATGAAAAGAGAAATCGATTAAGCGGTGACTGTCTGTCCGTCCGTCCGTCCGTCCGTCCGTCCGTCCGTCCGTCCGTCTGTCCGTCTGTGCACACGATAACTCGAGTAAAAAATGAGATATCTTAACGAAACTTGGTACGTGAACTTATTTTGGGCGTAGCACGGATGGTATTGAAAATGGGCGAAATCGGACAATAACCACGCCTACCTCCCATATAACGGTAATTTTAAGAAATACGAAAACTGCGATATTTTAGTAACTACTGCAGATAATTCACTCAAAATTGACACTTACAATGAGTTTCAGACGGAAAACATGAAAATTATAAATTTTTGGAAAATGGGCGTAGCCACGCCCACTTATGGTTACATGTGTATATCTTGGTAACCGCTGCACCAATTTCTTCCAAACTTGGCACAGTTGTTGGCCTTAGTACAGCATACTAAATGGCTGAAAATTTTAAAAATCGGACCATAACCACGCCCACCTCCCATATAACGGTAATTTTCAGAAAAACGAAAACTGCGATATTTTAGTAACTACCGAAGATAATTCACTCAAAATTGATATTTGCAATGAGTTTTAGACGAAAAATAAGAATATTACAAAAATTTGCCAAATGGGCGTAGCCACGCCCACTTATGGTTACATGTGTATATCTTGGTAACCGCTACACCAATTTCTTCCAAACTTGGCACAATTGTTGGTCCTGGTACAGCATACCAAATGGCCGAAAATTTCTAAAATCGGACAATAACTACAACCACATCCCATATAACGGTAATTTCGAGAAATACAAAATCTTCGATAAATCAGTAAATATTATTCCAAATTGATGGTTGCAACAATTCTTTACCAGGAAAAACGTTTATGACAAAATTTTGGAAAATGGGCGTAGCACCGCCCACTTGTGATCACATATATGTATCTCGCTAACCGTTCTAGCAATTTGTACCAAGCTCGGTATGGTTATTGTGCTTGCCACATAAAAGCAAACCGTTGAAAATTGTTGAAATCGGACTAAAATTGAGGCCGCTTTTCATATAACGGTAAATTTCAGAAATGCTTGAAATTTCAATATTTCGAAATTTAAGGACGCTAATTTACTTAAAATGTATACACCCCGGCTTATCATGTAGCGGTAGCTTTCGGAAAGGTGGAAAACATATATTTAATACTTGCGCCGGGTATTTAATGTTCGGCTCCGCCCGAACTTAGACTTTCTTACTTGTTTAATTTAGAATTCATACAACTTCCGAATGCGGGATTTCGCTGTAACATTCTACTTTGCGCCTCGGCCTGGCGCTGTTTGAGCTGTAGAACATCTCAATGAAGCTTTCCGCTTTACCTTTTGTACGAAAAACTGCGATCTCCGTACGGATTTTGCAACATAACGCGACAAAATCTTCGGATCTCGCGAAAACGCACAGAGGACCTTCCGAGCACTGTTTTTATCACTTTGACCATGCTAACCCCCGCTCCCTGGGTTTCTCGTAACTGTCAGGCCTTATTTGTACCGATTAAAACCCTGCAAACTGTCGAATAGTGCACTCTTTAATTTTTACCAATTTTACGTGTACTTAAGGCCGGATCATTTATAAACTCGTGCAAAATGGTTTGTCTCATTTCTAACTCGGCTGCCATTTTTAACTCAACTAGGAATCAAATTCAAATGAAATTTCTTCTACGTTCAACTAAGGTCATGGTCAACTTATGGTATTTGAAATTCAAAATATTTAATTCGTTTTGGGTAAGTTATAAGCTTCCCAAAGTGTCGCAGTTTTGGTGTGTTCACCCTCTAGAGGGTAAGAGGATTATAATTTCGTCTTTACTCATTTTGGACCACCCTATTTTGCAAGCAAAGAATGTTCTTCCTCTGCCTAGAAAATCATTGGAAAATATGCTGTCAAAATCTAAAAATATCTAGGCAGTTGATTTGTTGAAAATGATCAAAGTGATTAACATATATCTAACTATTTTAAATTATAAATTCATTTTAATCAATTTCGGTGTTTAAAACATTAAATATTTTAATTTGTGTTGGCCAATAAACAGCCCATACTCTTAGTACAATATTTTCTGCTTTTTTCGTGAGGGTCGTTTAAATATTGTTTAGATTTTGAGTGTAAACCTGTAGTAATTAATAACAGGTGACCTCAGCTGTGAGGCATTTGCGGAAAACAGATGATTATTTTTGTACTTGTTGCTATGCGCAAATAATGATGTTTCGATGCCACTACTTAGAAATATACAGCGTGGCGACGAATAATTGTTACCCAGGTTTTTTTGAGAAATAAAAGAGTCCTTTATAGTTCTTGCGTAAAAAGTACTTTATTGTTAATTTTACACAGATTCTACTTTAGTTGTATTAATTAGTTTTTAAATTTTAATCCTTATTTACATTTTCCAGCAGTGTAACTCCTTCTAAAGGTTAGATTTTTATCGCTGGAAAGACTCCTAGCATTACAGATCTGCAAAGAGAGAGAGTTCCTCTCCTATTTGCGAAACGGTACGGTGTTGCTCACCCATTGGTGGATATTATAGTTCAATCCATCTACATATGGGGTCAGCCTCCAACTTGTATCTCAAGAAATGTAGAAGGAGCGTACCTAGTTGATTGATTTACTCACTCTGTTGATGCATAGGGATTTTAACTTTGCTCCAGACACGGCATTGTTTTATTATTTTTTTCTTTATATGCTTGTCTGTCTTAAAATGATAAGGCTATTGATATATCTTCTACTGGTAGGCAGTCATTATTTTTTTTTTACATATATTATCGTTAGCACAGGAAAGGGAATTGCTTTTTATAAAAAGCCATACTGTAGTAAACAATCAACAGTTAAAGTCTACGAATATCTATATATACAAATGAATATTCGATTGAGTTTGAGACATAAAGTGTTAAGAGTAATTGCTGTTTTTGAAAAACCTACCCCTACTTGTGAGTAATGGGAGCGTGCCTTCTCTTTTGCTCAAATACGTTTCTACTCACACTCGCTACAATTATAACATGTGGTCCCATCTTACTGACTACGTTTTGTGGTATAATGTAGCATTATTTTGCAAAAATTGTCACTGTTTATATGCGTTGTTTAACTAAGTGGCATATTTTTTTCTTTCAGACGAGTATTAAGAATAAACTGCTTTCAAATTTTTTTAATAAAACTAAAAATTTAAAAGTGACACCTTTTGACCTCTAGGCCGTCAAGGTTTATACATTTTTTCGTCTTACAAAATTGTTGAAAATTTCATAACGACCAATAAAAACACATGTTTTTTTTTAAATCATCTGCTTATTTAGCCGTAATTAGTTTTGGCCAGAAAAACAGGCATTCAGACCATAGTGCAGCGGAAAAGTGTTTTGAGGTAAAATTTTTTTTATTATATTTATGTTTTCAAAGCAAAGTTTCGAATGCGAACCAAATGTACTTTTCATTGAAGTATAAGTTTTCAAAAACCATCTCTGCTTTCGTATTCTTTCTAAGTTTAAATTAAAAAATACATATTTGTGGCTCACTCGTTTAATTAGATGCTTGTAGATTTTTGAAATTCAAATCAAACTCAATACTTCCAGCATTTAATTTGCAATGTGCTAGTTACCGCGCTCAGTGAATGGCCGGAAAATTTTAAATTCCTAAAAAAAAAATAAAAATAAAAAATAAAAAGACAAGTTGAGAAATTTTCTAAAAATATTCCTTTTGTAATGGGTATACAAATTTTTACCTATTACCTTTCAACATTTTTCGCTTTCCTCCTTTGTTCGCTACTGCTCAAATATTTTTTTTTATTCTACAGCCACCGCATTATTGCTGACTATTTTAAATTTCCAAGTTCTTGAATAGGAGTAAGAAACAAATTGTGAGAAATCTTATAAAAATGGCTTTACGGTTGAGAAATTCTTCTAATTGCCTTGACGCTGAAGACAATGCACGAAGTACTTAACTTTCCTAGAAATCGTTTTTAAAAAAAATACTGCAGCTTTGAATGAAATTTTTATTTACACTTTTCGCGCCATTTATTGTTCTACTATCGCCAAGACTTTTTTCATGAAGAAAAGCGTATACCCGCATGCGCAATTGCGAAGCATAAAAAATAAAATAAAAGCTTATTTATTTTAAAATATGCCAAAGTTCAGCGAAATAAAGGTTTACCTCAACTCATTGTTGGCATACAACACGCTGTCGCGAGTGATTTAGAAAGAAAACAAAAAAAAATACATATAAGTATATAGAACTTTTACACAAATTAAAATGCAGCGCAAGAAATCTGTGCTGAAGCCCTCCAAGGTTGTTGAATATCAGCCAGCCAAGCAAGTTATCTAAACCAGTGTTAACGGTAAGCCAACGCAAATTTTCGCATAGCATATTGTTCAAAAGTTGCTCCAATCATCTTATTTGCATGGCTTTTGTTGTTCGTTTTTGTTTTTGATTGCACTTTCATTTAAGCCGCTTTCGTCAAATGCGGCTTTCGTCGTCGTGCTTGCCTCATTTGTGCAACAACGTTGGCCTGTACAAAATTCATCTACTTCACTCACCGTCAATAGGTAGTTCTTTGGCATTTCTCTCGTCTTTCTTTCAGCAGCGAATTCCACTGCACTCTACTAGATCATTATATACATATATAATACTCTGCGAACTTTCCAATTGGAGTTGTATTGTTGAGTTTCACCGCAAAGTTTCGCCAAAGCGGGAATAACAATAAAGATAATAACCATAATTGTGACACGAAATGGGTGCGCACAATAAGTTAAAATAGCATAAAAATTGAAATGAATTAATATCTTGCGTATAGTTAAATTTTCTTTACTTCTTCTTATTAATTGTCTATTATTTGCTTTTGTCTACACTTGTTCACAGTGAAAGTCGGCGAAGACAAGCACAAAGGTAATTAAAATGCAACTGGTTATTCTCCTTGTTAAGGATGTTGGTGCGATGCTAATTTTAAGATCTTAAATTTTGTGCAAATATTAAATGAACTTAAAGAAAAGCGTATTTTGATGGCGCTGGTAGGAACTCTTAATGCATATTTATTTAATGTCAATAATTTCTCAATCTTTTTTTGTTAAACCTTGGTCATAAGGAGTTGAAATTTCACAGTCGGCACATCTCCGAAGCTAGACTCCGACGTTATGATTTCCAACCGAACTATTTTTCGTGGCTGCCCGAAGTAGGTTAGGCGACAACCTCGTCCTCTTATTCTGATTTAAAATCTAAACAAAAAGGTAATATGCGTGGATAAATTTATCGAAGGGC
The DNA here is from genome assembly GCF_013731165.1 of Rhagoletis pomonella. Classification (NCBI taxonomy): domain Eukaryota; kingdom Metazoa; phylum Arthropoda; class Insecta; order Diptera; family Tephritidae; genus Rhagoletis; species Rhagoletis pomonella. The sequence goes on along the minus strand of NW_023458558.1, from coordinate 12,571,036 downwards.
TTTTCCACACACTCAAAATCTGTTCAATGTTGACTCTTTGAAGTTCAAAAATCAAATCAGTTGGTTCGTCAACAGTTTCAGAACCTCAAAGGCAATGTTTAGACGATAATTGATGTTAATTAGTGTGGTCCTCTTTCTGGTGGATTGGGCAAAGTTCACTGAGGTTACGATCTTGGTGCACGTATTTACCAGACTAAATTCTACTTAACAGTAGGTTTGGGTGCCTAACCTGCTCCTCGTTGCCAGCTTGTTTACCGTGTTTCTACGCACACACAGCTTTACAAAAATGACGTTCACTTACAAACTCTTCGAAAGAATTTAAATGGTCAATGTCCTTCGGACCAAAGTCGTGTCAAATTGTTTACAAACAATAATTACATTACAAGCGCTGTGAAGCTAACCAATCATGAACACGCAAACGGAGCCGCAGTAGTTTGCAGTTAAGCATTAGTTTATTCTGTTACCGCAAATTAAAAAAAAAAACGAGTACAGAAATCGCAACCGTATTCGCCTATTTAAGTGGCTAATAACTGGCTGTAATGCAACGCGTGAATTTTCACTTTTCCAACACAACAACACGACACCAAGAAACCATAAATTAAAAAGTCACTACATTGTGACAACCCCTTTGAGCAAATGGGATACGTGTGTATGTTAAACGCTGTTGTAGTTGGCGTTAGCTCAAATTGTTGTGTGTAGTGCAAATTTATAACGAATTTACAAATTCTCTTCCTTACTCGCTCAAACAGTTATCGATAGTAGGGAGATTTTGAAATTTACCACAGTCATGGCAATAATTTTTCTCACTTTATGTTATACTTGTGCGTGTTTTATTTGGAAGTCTTCGTAAATTCAGATTTCTGTAAACAAAAAAAAAAAAAAATACCTTTCTGAATGAAATGTGCATAATAGTATATTTTTTCTCCTCGTCGCATGGACAAATCACACATATCACATTCAGTTGCTTAAGCCTATTTTCATCGCCTGCTTCTGACTCATTTGTCGTGAATGAGTGGTATTTTCAGGCTTTAATGTAGGCTAAACAACCCATACGAGTGCAAACATACACACATATGAATGTGCATGCGAGCATAAATTTGTGTAGCTGAGTGCGTGTGCGAAATTGTTAGCTTATGCGCGTCATGTTGCATGCGTTGCATCGTGTTGTTCAACAAAGTTCGCTTATCAGGCGAGAACATGAACTGCTGGAATTTCATTAGGCTCAGGTCATGTCAGCCCAGTCGAATGGTCATGTGTCATGTTCAATTCTATCAGCTACCTACATACATATGTACATTCTCGTGCATATGTATGTATGTGTATATATGCACTTAGCTGTCTCGTATGGGGCTATCAAATGAAAACGAAAAATATAAATTGTTTGAATTGAACGTTGTATTGCCAAGGCGTGGCGATTTTGCTAAAATATTGTTTTGAAGGTAGTTTATGCGACTTGAAATGCGCATAAGAAATGGGCGGCAAGGAGTCTCCAGTGTGTTTTTTTGATTGTTCTCTGAATGAAGAAGTATCTGGTAATGCCCAAAATCCGGACTTTCTAACTTCATGTTAAGCGAAACGTCAAAAACGGAAGTCTGGTCATATGGATTCCCAAAGTTTTCCATATATGAAACTCCGTTTATCTGCAGGAGATTCCCAACAATAACACCCAATTGTTTATTTAACCATTTTTACATCAAAACTATAATTTATAGGTCCGCTAAAAACCCACAAAAATCCCGTAAGAGGCAATGGGGCGACCAATAAAAAATCGTTAGTATTAAAGGGTGGTTAAATAAACAATTGGACATTATTATTGAAAGACTCCTGAAGAGAACCAGAGTCTTCCGATCGAAAAATATTGATTTTCAAGAATTCTATACCATTTCTACGAAACATTTTTTTTCCATATAAAATACATTTAAAACTTTGAGCGTTTTGAGCGACCTCTAAATATTTTTTGATTTCAAAATAAAAAATTGGGGTATAGTTTTTTCGATATAGAACAATCCTAGGGGGTGAGAGCGTTTCAATTCCGACTTTACTGTTTTTGGACCACCCTAATGAACACACTTATACATTGGTAAGCATACATGTAGGCCAAAAATTGATTAGTGGACTGGTGTAGCTATTTATGTTTAGCAAATTTCCAATTGTAATGAAAAAATTGCCAAGGTGTTTCAATTGTTTATTCGTGAGGTTGATTATTTCAAACAAGCCAAGTATTATGGCATGAAAAATCTTGGCGGCCAAAAGATAAGCAACAGTGTGTTGTCACGGGGCATCGAAAGGGACAAGGTCGCCGACAAGCTAGCGGTAGAAGCCGGTCATACTTGTTCTAGCACTCGTGGTGAAAAGCTATTTTGAGAGAAAGCACTCGTATATTACATAGCTCGGATCGCTCCAACTGTCGCAAAGGCCGAGTGAGCAAAGCACAGGCGGGCCATTCGAAAGATCCAAGTTCGAATCTCGGGCAATGGACACTTTTATTTTTTCATATAAATCTCTTTTTTAATTAAAATTATTTTTCTTTTTTTAACTAATATATTTTATTTAGTTTTTAAAAGGTAAAATATATATCTTTTATTTAATTGATTTCTAGAAGCTTATTTTTTTTTCCTTCGACTAATTATTTGTTTGCCCTAATTTTCTTCTAATTATTAAATTTTATAGTTTGAAAATGAAAAAAATATATATTTTTAGATTTTATTTAATTTTTAAAATTTTATTTTAATTATTTCTTCTTTTTAATTTAATTTGTTTTTCTTTTGTTAATTTCATTCTCTTATACTTTTTGTATTGTATTGTTCTAAAGGGATATTTTATTTAATTGAATTAAAATTTAATTAACCTTATTTGATTTCAGGTAATTTTTTATTCAATTTCTTTTTTAATAACCTCTTTTATTTTTTTAGTTAAATTTTCTTTTAATTTTTATTATTGTAATTTGAATTTAACACTTGAAATTTATCAAACTCATACGTTACCATACTCTTAAAAGAATTTAGAGCGTAGACGTAATTATAGTTTACGCTTCATAGTCTAAAGTCCGTTTTCTAGGCCGCTTCTTAAAGCTAACGGGCGCCTTAACTGCCCATAAAATTTGTCGATGGCATTCATATGAATAACAAGGAGTCGCTAAAAGAGTCGATTTGTTTGATCAGAAGTTAAATTTAACAAGCGGTCGAAAAAACGGCCCTAACGGAAACTTTTGTAAATGCGTGCTAATTTTATGCTTAACTCATCCTATTAACCGCAAACAATTTATACTCGTATACATACCTCCATTATTAAAACCACAAAATTAAAAAAAAAGCCACAAACTAGCCTCTTTGTTAGCATTTCTGCATATATTATACACACAGGAATACAATACTTTATTTTTATGTATGTATTTATGTACGCATAACAAATGTTTGGGGAGCTTTTGTGAACATAACGGCAATGCAACAAAATTGCTTATACTGTACATATAAACATAAGTTTGTTTGTGCAATGTAATCACTCAAGTTTAAATTAACATTTCCCGCCGACGATTATTTTAATTGCGGAATAACAAAGTGGTGCCACAAATACTCGCAGTCCAAAAAAAAATACTACATGCAAAATGTGGGCATTGAATTGCAAAAAAATTTCAATTGTACAATTACATACATACATACATTCGTCCATACAAATTTGTATGCGTGCAACATTTCCAAGTAGGTATTTAATAAATGCAATTTTTCTTAGTCCACCATTGGGGGAAAAAGTAATATTCAGAGTAAAACGTAATAAATGAACAGCCTAGCAAATGAATCTTATAAGCGTCTACATTTGCGCTGACAGGCAGTTGAGCTGGTAACGTGTTCTCAGGGGATTTGGTATTCTTAAAATTAGCATTTCACGAAAACAACAAAAAGTTTAGATTTTTATGAAAACAATTTGTTAGGCGAAAATAAAAGCCAAGTGGTAAGTGAAAAAAAAAATGTATATGTATGTACAGCCCGCGACAAAAGATAGCACATCAAAATTTTTACCATTTTTGACAAATTTTCTTTCGTTTTTTTTTGAAGGTTCGTTAATTTTTTTTTAAACTTTTTTGATTTTAATTTCTAGAATAATTTTTGGTATGCAGTTTTATAGCGTATTAAATTCTAGTGAAATAGGTGCAAGTTTGAAGTTGCTAAAAAATTGCATTGATTTTTGATTATTTTTTTTTGCCGCGTTATGCACTTTTCTCCATATAGAAAATTATGTACTTTGTATGGAAAAAAATGCGTTTTACTTGAATTCAATAGGCCATAAAATTGCATACCAAATATAATACTAGAAATTAAAATTAAAACGTTTGGAACTGGTATGAAAAGTTTGCGGAATTTTTATAATTTTTTTACAAAGTTTGAAATTTGGATTTATATGGTATTTGTTAGACAAAGAGCCATGCTTTTATTTAAAAATGATTAACATTGAACAAACAAAAGATAAATAGTCAAAAATGTTCAAAACGTTGAGGAGCTATCGTTCTGTCGCGGGCTGTATGTACATACATATGTATATTAAAATGCTCCGTCTTAGTGTCTCGCGTGCAACCCAACGTTTGTCTTATATGTATGTAAATTGGTAAAAGTGTAGTACGTATACCTTTACCATGTCTAGCTATGCCAAAAAAATACTTCATGTCGCAGCTGGCAGACGCATGCAACCTGATGTACATAGTTGGGACACGAGCAAAATAATGCGCCATTAATCACCGCAGCGGCCTTCAGTCACCAAGCTACTGCCGAACGGTCCGGCATTAGAAATGGGCAAGAGCGGTGCTTAACAGCACAGCTGTGCGCTTACAAACAGTGAATTATTTAAACTTTTAACTGTTGGAAAATTAAGGAGGCATCCGCCATTAAATATTTCGCTTGGCCTTGGCGACTTAAATGAAGCACATTCATCTCCAGTAAGTCCCAGATGCCAACCGTCAGCTGCTGCTTGCTTGCCAAGCAACAGGCGCGCATACATACTCACAAACATACATATGTACATACACAAGCACAATTAGAATGCAGGGGGAAATGTTCTATGCACACATTTGATTCACATGACAATTACTCGTTTCAAATGCCGGTATTTTGCCACCTTCCGCGCTCTGGCACTAAATTGCGCTTAAATGAAATTAAAATTAACTGTGTACATCGCAATTGCCAATATAAAAATCTGCAGTGTGCATCAATTGGGCTACAAGGAATGAGTAAAAAACATAAAATAATTACAATATTTATACAAGGGAGTACTAAATAGTGTTTTGTTTTAAAAAGTTATCCTCAATCTACTTAAAGATTTCTAACAATTTAGCAGAGTTTCTTCACTCAAAAATTTACTTTTGATTGCATGTGTTTGCATCTGTTTAAATAGATATCAGTCGCCCTTTTTAAAGCTTTGCACATAAAAGATAGATTAATCCTTCCTCAATAAAGGGGATACAGAAAATTGTGGAATGCAAACTTGTGGAGAAGTTTGGCCAAATATTTAAAACAAAAACTTTACTTAATGTCTGGTTAACACTAATCTCCGCTAAACATGGTTGTTAACGTTTTTGACTCCATGCATATAACAGGGAGTTGGTAACGTCGATAACTATGTTTGAGGAATCGGACCACGCATCACACTTTATAAGATTTTTTTAGGATTTGTGATTTTGTGTGTACTTTTCTACGATTTTTTTTTAGCTTTTAGTTTTTAAGATGTTCCAGAATTATGCGGTGTTTCTTAAACTTTTTGTGGTTTTATGTAAGATTTGCAAAATTTTTGTTATTCCTGAGAAATTTTCAGCTTCAATGGTACATTTTAACTTAAAATTGCTAAATATGGATAATCTCTGATCATGGAGCCCACTTTGCTAAGTGTATGTGATATTCTTCTACGATAAAGATGTCCCCTAGAAGTCCTTATAAGTAGACTTCGGAAGACAGATATGTGTTTTTTGTTGTAGGTGATCCATGAATACTTGGTGTTTCACAGGTCGAAAGAGTTTTCTTTCTCTTAAATAATGTCCAAAGGGGACCATGGATATATTACCTCTTGGAAAAGTGTTAGACATTGTTGCCTTCCTTTCTAATTTTTATTTTTTTCTATTCCTCCTATTATCCAGGCAATTATTTGCATAGCTTATATTCAATGATGCTGGGCTACCTCGCTCACAATTGTACGTCATTTAGTAAGTGACATTGTATTGCCTAAGCGTCAGCTAAAATCGCCGCCTGACCATTACAGAATATAAAGACTCGTTTGTTTTTTTGTTGTAGCTTTCTAAGCTAAATTCCGTGCAACCCCCTGGATGGCAAGCACTTCTTCTTAATATCCGTTGACGTGCCTAGTATGGTCGAATTACGTGAGATTCTCTTGATCCATTAACCGGCCTCTTTAAGTCTTACTACTGCAATGGCGCCGCACTGCGAAGGGGAAATTACACAATTCTGCGCTTCTTTGTATGCATACTTTACCTAATCTTTGATTTTGCTAGTAGGGACGCAACTGCAGCGGCATCGTGCAGGTATTTTTGTTGCAGAAGTATTTCCTTACTTGCTATCCAAATACATTGTGAATATGCAGCAAATCAGACCATAAATACACTTTTTAGAAATAACTCGACTTAATAGGTGCCCCCTTCTGATATTTGATTCGAATATGAACTAGATCGGATCATAAGTAGATGCGCTACATACTACCAAGTAATAAATTTATTCCAGTGGGTACAAAATTTGCAGCAATTTTTTCCTCAGGCACCATATATTGAATATATTTTTTGCGCAATTATTTCTTTTCATGAAATTAATAACTATTTTGAGTACCAGCTAGATTGAACTACACATAGGGATTTTCTATGTAATAGTATCATCCAGTTGTCGAAATTCGACCTCTTTTTTCATACAATTTTTAATTTTGCTTGCCGCCTTTATGCGGATGACGATTTTGAAGTCCACCAGCCCATATACCTCGCTAATAGTGTTAGGTGATATACATACTATATATGTACGTCCTTTTAAAAATAACTTAATAATTCTAAGCATACATATTTTAAATTTCATGAAAATTGACAGAAAATAAACCGGAATCCTCTCTTTTTATTTGGGACAATTGTATGAGGTGCAAAAAAACCTCAATAACTTTAACTTAAATTGTAGCTGTTGTCAGGAATATCATATGCCAAAAATGAGTAAAATAAACCACCTACAGTGATAAAATGTATAGCAACTTTCAAAATGAAATTACGCAGGTCAATAACAACTTGGATAATGTTAGTTCTAAGTACCAAGTCTCTTCCAAATTTCTTCAGTTTCCTCTTTAGGAGATGAACATATCTTGGGAAAATAACTCTAAAAAAAACGGTATATTGGTCCGTCATCTACGAGCTAAGTTCACGTGTTTCGGCAATTATTTTGTGTCATTTACGTGTATGGTCGCCTACATGGCGTATGAGTAACATTCTTTCATCACAACAATTATTGCACATTTTCATTATACGGTGTACACATGAGGCGATTTTACAGGCAACTTTTAACCACACTGTCGCAATGTACTGTTGTGATTGGTTGCCTTTAAATTAGAAACTATGATAAAAGGGGTAAAGTTATGAAATTACTTTCTATTTACATTTCTATATAAATAGAAATAAGTTTTATTAAAAAAGACAAGCAATGACACAGTTTGGTTGACTATTGATAGACGGAACAAAGAAATGGCTCGTCTGAGAAGTAAACAGCATACCCAGATTCTACCGCAATATTAGGGTGGTCCTCAAAATATTACCGTGATGAAGTTATGCGTACAAAATAGAAACATACTCGAAAAATTCCAAATTAACAAAAAATTGAGTGGTCGTTACCAGGGACCGAAGAAATTAAATTTTTGTAATAGCAAAAATTCTACGAAATTTTGATTTTGACCAGCTAAAACTCATTCATTTAAGAATTTATTTGAATAAGTTTCAACAACGTGTCAAATATACTAAATTTCAAGTTACATTTCCGTCGATTTTTTGCTATTAAAAAAAAAAAGTTCCAAGCCCTGTTAGCGAACACTTAAATTTTTGAAAGTTTAGAAATTTTCATGGGTGTCTTTATTTTGTACGTACAAAAAATAAAGGGGTGCTACATTAAAAATTTAGATTTTGATATTTTAAGGACCACCCTCGGACAAAAAATCGCTTGTAATTGTCTAAGAAAAATGCGGTTTGATGTTATAATCAAATTTGATTGGTATGTATATAAAAATATACATCCTATTTCGCTTTGTGTGGGTACCTTGGCCTTATTTAAAAACTAACTTCGGGCGATAAAATGTTAAGAGTGTAAAAAAATTATTTTCATACATACACATGTGCTTTAAGTCATTGTTTCATATAATTTATAATGTTTACTTTTTAAAGTGTATGCACACAAACCGCGGGAGTCGTGTAATTGAAAAGCAAAAACCTCTTCACACATACAAACTAACTACAGTTAAAAACTCGAAACCAAATAAAGCAAACAAAACAACAATTCACATGTTTTTGTGCACAACAAGGAAAGCAATAAATTTTGTTTTCGGGTTGAAAAAGCCAACAATTTCAGCCGTAAAGATTAACATGCCATGAAAGGTCCAAAGAGAGCAAAAAACCAAATATTTTACCATAAGATAAATGAAAAATTCTAATTATTTTCTTGTACGTTCACTTTATAGTTAAATTTTTGTTTTGCTCGACTTTGACATGAATGAACCATGGGCCATTTCGGCCAGCTTATTATCGGGCAGCAGTAAGCAGCAGAAAGGCGAAAACATTTTTCAAATTCCACTTAAAAAATCAGAAATCCAAACAAAGCGAAAGGGCGTACATCGCTACACCCACTGTATAGAAGGATCCAAAAAGAAAATTTTAAGGTCCGAAAAAATTCTAACAAGAAGCAATAGCGGCAACAATAGAGCAATACAAGAGCAACAACATGCCAACATCCGGATACAAAACAACTCAGCGAGCCATATACATATGTATAGCGGGTGTAGACGACAGTGACAGCGACAACGACTATAACAGCAACTTGTCATGTTAAGTGGAAATTATGTGACTAAGCACATGCGAGGCGGAGTGACTGAGAAGAGTGCGCTTGGGCGGGGTCATTGGTAGGCAGCTGCTGACAATAAAACGGGTCACAAAACAACAAAAAAAAAAAGCAAGCGAGTGCGCAAAGAACATGGCGGCGAGTGACCCGGTAAATTAAAATTTTAGCAGTGCACAATGCGCCGAAATGTGTGCAAGCCTGTGCAGTAAGCGAGCGAGCTTCGAGCATATGACACAATATACATACATACACGCACATGCAGACAAAGGCGAACTGACCTTTCTAGAGGCTGAAAAGAAGATGGAGCGCCGTTAGCTACACACACACGCACCGACACTTAAAAACATGCGATATTCCAAATTTTTCTTTGTGGCACTGAATTTAAGGCTTTTCGCACACAAAAGCTGTGCTTAACTTTGTACTTTCATACATACATATGTCTATGACTAGAGGTATGTATGTGTGAAACAGCACGCATGCCAACACATCAACGCACACAAACACAGATGTGGTAAAGTAGGGAGTTGTCTCAAACGAAGTAAGAAGGAGATGCGTTATCCCGTAGGAATTAGCGGCCGTGTGTCAAGCGCTTGTGTGCTCCTCAGCTAGCGGCGACAAAAGCAACACAATAATGTCCACCTATTCACACTCACTCGCTGCGAATGCGTATGTTGAATTAGAATTCGGATTATTTGGGCGTTCTCATGCAGATTTATGTTCGCATTTATGCTGGAATATATGTGCCTGTATGTGTGTGTGATCAAGTATGCTACTTAAACACATTTAAATGCGTATTTACGAGTATGTCTTTGTATATATGTACAGAAGTATATTCGTGGGTTTCATGTAGCTTATGACATTATTGTCCTGCCTACGCATTTTGGCATAAGTGGCTGTGGCGACAGTGACAAGAGGCAAACGGCTTTAGCGCCAGCCAACAATCGGTTATGACAGTGAAAAATTGTCCACGTAATGCTGTGATTGCTCTTGCAACTGTAGGTTTGTAAAGCCGCTTTTGGATCAGTTTGTAAGCGGCGGTAAATGCGTACCCGTACATTAAGAGAGGGGAAGAGAGGAGTGTTAAGAGCGCAAAATTACAGTGATTGACATAATTATTCCTGAAAATGTAGGCTTTGACCGAAACCTAATTTTTATTTTATTTTTCAACAGATAAAATACCATACTTTTGATTTATGGAATAAAAAAAACATGAACTTTTTAGTTTTGCACCATTAAACTTTAGTAATATTTTTATTTTCAACAAAAAAAAAATTGCATTTAATATATAGCGAATCTAAAATACAGAGTTAAATTTTTTTTTTAATAAAGAATTTAACATTATACCTTATAAATTGTATTTTTGAGAATTTTTTCCGTGTAAAGCCTAAAACTGATGTGGATCTGACTAAAATATTTGGTTTAAAATTCGTAAAAATCAAGGGCTTTTTTTTCTGTATAGGTCTTTTCATTTTATACAAAATTTGGGAACGGAGTCTTGGTAATGGATTACAATAATACCAATTAGTCTAAATTTGGGACAAAATTTTTGATTTTTGCCCGCTCGCACAGCACTGTCAGATATTTCTTGTTAACAGTTTTTCAGTTTCGAAGTTTCAGCATTTCTCAAATTTTCATTGTACCTAAATGTCAATTTCAGTTACTAAAATATCGCCGTATTTCTAAAAACTAACATTATATGGGTTGGTTATTGTCGATTTTGCCCATCTTTGATTGGCTCAGTACAAAAGTACACGACCCAAATTTTCGTTAAGATATCTCAATTTTTATCCTAACTTTTCGGTTTTGTTAATATTTTAGTTTTAAGAAATTATGCTGTAAGGCACTGTATTAACCTCTGCTTGTACATAAACATAAATACATATGTATGTACATGCCGTAGTGAAAATACGCTTCCTTCCTATAACGCTCGCCACTACATCCTCGTTTCCTTCCTTCCGCGTAGCGACACGACCATGCCATCGCGTCATCGTCATCACAGTTGCCATTGCCGTATAAATGTGGATTAATATGATTTATGGAAATTGTCAGATTAACATATTTAAACATGAAAGTGAATGCACACATTTAACTACACACATACAAATATGCTCACTTTAAATGAGTATGTATGTATGTATTTATTTTTGTGTCTCATAATTCGTACACTGGGTGTGTACACACATACATATGTATGTATGTATGGCCACTTTGTCATGCCACACGCTTTCTCGAGTGTCACAAGCATTGGCTCATTTGTCCATCAACACGATGCGTTCGTTTAAAGTTGGTTATGTTTAATGGATGAGAAAAGGAAGGATGGTAGGCATTACGTTTTGTATATATGTAAATACATACAAAGGTAGCTACATACGTACATATATGCTACATTGCGGTTGTGTGAGCAGCGTGGAAGCGTGTGGGCTTTGATTTGTGCTGCAACACAAAAGCCACTTAACGTAAATGCGCCAAGCACACGGATTTACTCACTTACACATTTACACAACCACATTTAGACTGTAGAGTTTTGCTCAGCTCATTTATGGCCCGTGCCACTTTTGTAAGTGAATAAATTTTTTTTCCACCTTTTATTTAGGTTTGACAGTCTCTCAATCTTTCCATTCACATAGCTACATACATATGTACCTAGTATGTGTAGGTATATTTTGATTTCTATTTATGTAAAAACTTAACCTAATTTTTCTCACAATAATCAAAAGTCGCAGACCTGAGGCTTACATTATTCATTTTGAACTCGCATCGCTTTTTATCTGCCCACGCCATAGTAAACTCCACATGAGACACATGTTCGTACTTGCAAGTGTGGCATAAAAAGCCACTAATTTTCTATTCATTCAAATCGGTAGGAATGAGTGCCTGTTTAAATACATACAATTTGTTTTATGTTAGAACAGTTGTGTTTGCAACAATTTATAGGTACATATATTTGTATGTACATTAGGTTGGTCAAAAAAAAAAAAAGGGAAAGTGGAATTGTTCTACATATATCGAAAAAATATACCCCTATTTTTTTTATTTGGAAATCAAAAAATATTTAGAGAGCGCTCAAAGTTTTCCATGTATTCTAAATGAAGGTGTAGGCTTTTAAATTCCAGCTTTATATATTTTTCTTAGTACCACCCTAATGTGCATGTACAAAAATTTGTATACATATTTGTTTTTTGATTGCTCTTTTTTGGCCTGTGCAAATACTGAAAAGTCAGCTTAAGCAAAAAGCTGAAAGCTTAATGTAAATAAATGCTGAGGTATTTTTAATCACATATTCATGAGTGTTTAAACACATTTACCGCTGTAGGTTTGTTACATACGTACATACATGTAAATTTAAATGTCCTAATGCTCGTTTAAGTTTATTTGTTTGTTGCGTCCAACTCGCACGTCTCACATTTCACTTAGTTACATTTTATTTTACATTTTAAAATTTGTTTACATTTTATGTTTGATGTGTCGCTTAGCCAAAATATTTTATTAACCTGGATGCTTATCAAAGTATGACGTCAGGTTTTGGTTAAATAAATAGTTCCAATTAAAGGTTCTAAGTTATTAAATAGAGATGTACGTAAACAATTGGTTGTAGCGTGTGGTTGTCACTAAAATGTGTAAGTGACTTTTATAAACAACTTTCAACAGCAAAAAATAAAAAATAAAAAAATAAAAAATAAAAAAAAAGTTTTCACGAATGGCATGTACATCCACACGGAGGCAAACTTTCCCAATGTGAATGCCAGGAGGAGACACATCCTTCTAATCGAGATTAATCCATACTGTCAGCATAGAATCTGTCAAACGATTTACTATCCCGGATGAAACCGTAGATGGCCGATATTCTCACCACCGCAATTGGATAAGTGTGATCCCGAATGCTTGAAACACCTTGTATGGAGAGCTGGGAATTGACATCAGAAGTGGTGACTGGATTTCTCTACATTCTCATTCGGATAACTTCTGTAGAGTGAGCTTGCTGGTGTGCGCCATCGATGGAGCATTCGTGCTATAGCACAGTTCCCTGAGGCTCGGCCACAAGGCTCTTGAGACCTCACAGTCGTCTGGATTGATCCAAGAGTCATTACGGCTGTGGAGTACACTGCAATCTCCCTTTGCGGAAAATAAATCGGTGGCGGTAGGGAGTTATCCGCTTTCCTAATTTACATTTCCGAGCCGTTCCTAGTCACCATATCGGCTATTTCGTTCCCTTTTTTATTGCTATGTTCACGAACCCAGCAGAGAAAGTTTATGGCGTGACTCAGTGAAGCTATCGTGGCACGACATTTCCGTGCTGATTTCGACTATATCACACTGGAGCCCAATGTTTTCAATGCCGCTTGGCTATCAGCGAATATATTGACGTTCCCTGATGGGGACTTACTATCCCATATGAGACAAGCCGCCTTATCTATGGCAAATATCTCAGCCTTAAAACACTGCGGTTATCAGGTAGGCGGTATGATGGACTCGAGCCGAATCTTTTTCCATCTTCGAGCCATCGGTGTAGGCCACCTTCTTAATCTTCCCGGATGAGAAAGTGTATGGGTATCTTAAAACTAAAATTCAAGGATGACGTGAATCTAAGTTGGTCTTGATTCCGTAACGCCGCCCACTATTAATTATCTTCAAAACTGGTGCGTGCCCGTAGGTGGTCTGCTTCCACAATTTTGATTCCCTCAGGCTAAGGGCCCCTTTGCCGCTGCACATGTTACGAACACTTGTGGTAGCTTCAAGTAAAATATCATGTTCAGCCCTTCTTGTGTAGTAGGGCATAAGTTAGTGAAAACATTTAAGAACTTACAAACAAGAACTCGAGCAACCTGCGCCAAGTTTAGCCACGAGTTGGTCTACTACTGCAGTACAAAGGATCATTTTGTAAGTACTTCAATATGGCACAAATGTACCACGTGGTACAAAGATTTTTGCAGGACATATTTGAAGTCTATTTGCCTATAAATAATCATTAGCATATCTTCGATAAGGACAATAAATCAACGGTCCAATTGAGAGAAGTGAACGCAACTTTCCCAGATATCAAAGAAAAATCCTACAAGCTCTTACGCAAATTTCCATTACATAATGAATTTACCAACAACCTTGTTTGGTTTATTAAATTTAGTAACTAAATTTTTACACCTGTAAGCCGAAATAAAAGCAAATGTCCAACAGAATGAAAGCTAAATATCACATGTTGGGGATGTCTGCATGCATTAAAATATATCTTCTGTTTGAGCAAAGATTATGCGTAAGGACCTGTATGTTGAGCTATTGTGCGCATAGGTGTTTGCATACATATGTATGTAAAGCCTTATATTAGATACATTTATGCCTACATCCATGTGTGTGTGTAAGCACTTTGTGTATATTCCTTGCATATTTGAACTTAAACATGGCCTTCATGGCAAAATGTATAATCTAACAAAGGCCAAAACATATACTCAGCCTAAGTGCAGAAACATGACAAACGGCTCGACTGGCACGTTGTCGACAGTTAAGCTTTGCACGATTTTCACCTCCGTTCTTATCACACACTTGACTGGCCTCGGTGACATGAGATAAAAGGAGAACCTTAACGAATATTTATAACAAATAAAAGATAGTGCGGATTGGGGTCTTACTAGTGTGCATTGGCGGGATAAGAAATGTACGGTTGTAGGTTTTGAAGGTATACAGATACAGACTTAAGGCAAACAGTTGCAAAATAAAACCAAAATATTTCCACATTTGTATGTATGTATGTACATAGTTTAGCTGTGAACACACAAAGGGCCTGTCTAAATAAAATGCGTATAAACCATATGAACTGAACACAATTCACAACCCAAGCCCAGGCTGTCGTTTGATTGCATGCCAAGTTGTAGCCGAACAATTTCTATTTTCTAATTTGACAGGTGTGTTTATATTTCGCATCAGTGTTGGGACATGCTAATGTTCCTTCAGTACGAAATTTGTAAAAAACTATACTGTACACGTTTTCAGGTAAAATTCCTAACCGAAAGCATTTTTAAGCCATTATTATTGGAAAATAGCATCTTCTTTGGATTCGGTACTAAAACTGCTCATAGCATTTCTTTAGTAATAGTAATACTGTGGCAATATTCCTAGCTATAGTGTTTATCAAATATTTACGATACCTACAGATCGACAATATTTGACCATTGATCTTAGTATTATTTAATTTTAATTATTTGTTTGTAAAAGTACAGTTTATAATTAGAAAAAAAACCGTATAAATCCAGGGTCCAACTTTTGGGCAGCTTTAAAAAGAATCAACAAACTTTTGTATAAAGGTTATGAGCTGTTTTTAAATATTTTTGAAATATTTTGAGTATTCAGTTTTGTAACCCCTTCGATAGGCTTCCTAGTTTTGAGAAATTAATTATGTAATTTTTCCAGGCACAAAGATCTTTTGTATAAAATATGAGCAGGAAAGAATACTACTCATACGCCGTGTACACATGTGTAAACTCTATTTTGCTCATTTTTCATACAAAAAATCCTCGCGCATTTTCATTTCACCACTCATTCCTTTCTTATTTATCCATCGATGTTCTTCATTGGTAGCTGCATTTTTTTGTATAAAACAGGCTTTCATATAAAATAAAAAAAAAAACGTATAGAAAAATCCTAATATTTTTTATTATTCCTCTGTTAAAATTTGAGTTACATATTTAAATTTTTTCAGCAAAAAAAAACGAAGCAATAATTAGGAATTATTAATTAGTATTTCAGATACTATCAGGTGTGTCGACGAGTGGTATATATATATATACGGTTTATTCATAATTTGATTAGCTTTACTTCGTATTACGATTGTTCAATTGGTTCGAAAGATATACGTGATTAAGTGGAAACACTCTTTTCTAAGCTGAATAACGGTAAATGGCAAAAATATCAGAAAGTTAACCGTAGAGAAAAAAATAGCTGGATTTTCGGAATCACTGAGCATTTCCACATAGGAATTGGATAGTGGCATCAGGTGAACAAAAATTTCGACATTTTGTTTTAAGATTTAGTATAGAAAATTGAATGGGAAGCTGATAGCACACCTTGGGGTATGTTACAATAGTTCGTTCACCACTTTTTCAAAGCTTAAAATGCAGATTCGAAAAGGCCAAAACAAATTTCCAGCTGTGAATTTTCAGAGCTATATATTTTTGGTATTCATCACAAAATCGTACTAAAAAGATTTACGTAGTAGTAAAGTATATTGTGAAAGAAATTGTATAAAAAAATACAATTGTACAAAGAATGCCAACACCGTTTCGCCCGCTTTGCCGCCCTCATTAAAAAATTACAAGCCGTGCCTGATAGGGTTGTGGAACACAACTGCAAATATTGCCACACACCACAAGCCCTTTATTTGTTTACAGCTCTATGCTGGTATGGAAATATTTTAATTTTATCATATTTTTTGCTTTCTTTGGCTTTTGTACATGACATTTCTTAACTAAAAAAAGTATTCACAACACAGCTCAAGCTCTATTGTACTTGGTCCTTTGCTTCTGTTTACTACTCTGCTAAATACTTTGCCTCGCTACTTACAAATTTGCGCTCGGCATTGCTATGGCCACCAAATGAAAGCATAACCATATTGCTGCTTTATTTTATTACAAACAAACAATGATTGGTTGCAATTATTTTTTGATTGCTATTATAATAACTGCAGTAATCTCCAAGTAATTTATGAACATTTATCATTTTCTCAAACTTATCAGAATCTTTTAGATTCTGAAGTTTAATCTGACTACGCGATTTGGCATTACATTATTTGTTTTTAATTTACAAGAGATTAATTGCATTTTAATGATTTGCAATTTTTATTGCACGTCAAGTGGCA
Source organism: Rhagoletis pomonella (assembly GCF_013731165.1). Classification (NCBI taxonomy): domain Eukaryota; kingdom Metazoa; phylum Arthropoda; class Insecta; order Diptera; family Tephritidae; genus Rhagoletis; species Rhagoletis pomonella. The sequence continues at coordinate 12,554,128 of NW_023458558.1, read as the reverse complement.
TTGCTTAATTAGCAGCTAAGGTTATTTGTTTAATTAGCATACGAATCAGCTGTAAGTCTAGTTCGATATTTATGCCTTAAGAGTAAATACATATGTAGCTATGTATGTATATATCTGGGTATTAGAGGTTTACGCCGACAGAGCGCGAGCACGCTCAAAGCATTCCAAACCATTTTTTATTTATTTTTTTCAACTTGAAAAGGCCCCCATGCGCCTAATTAAGGGATTAATTTAAATATTGAATTAAGATGTTGAGTGCCTGTCGCTGGGGGATGGGCGAACAGTGGAGGTTCTGAGCTATATACTTATCGTCGTTTAAAGTACTAAGCTGCGTATCGTCGTTCTGCAAAACCGCGTAACTGACATTTTTTGCGAAAAATTGGATTTGCTCACACAAGCTCTTGGCTCAAGCCTTATGCATTAGTCCTGAAATATACTAGCCAGAAATGCGATTGCTTTATAAAAAAAGAGCACTATTTTGAAATATGAGTGTTTTTACACTAGAAAATAATTTATGCAATCTCAGATACGCGGTTTTGTACTTTAAACGACCCTGTGTAGAACTTATTGCGATGCGATGGAGCAAAACATTCCTGAGGTTTGACTACCACTTATGTATGCCAGCGTTTTTGTTCTGTTTAAAAAATATTCAATTCTTTGCTAGAGAAAACACATACAAGAAAATCAACTTGTTTTTGTTTTTTTCTCTAATAGTTGAGGAGTTAGATGCAATAAGGGCACTTCTGTTAAAACTGCTTTCTTAGATAACTTTATTGTTGTTGTAGTATATAAAAAAAAGTATTGTTTTGGTATTGAAAAATTGGCTAAGTACTGCGGATAAAAAATCATCAGATTACCAGTGTTCGACCCAAGGCACATTGAACAGGTAGTATCAGTAGAGTAGATTAAATTTTGTTTTTTTTTTTGTAGTAGATTAAATTTGTTTTTTCAAATTATTTGGTCTTCAAAACGGCAATTCTTTAAACTTTTTCTCACAATATTTCTAAATTGCTAAAATCTAATTGCATGTGAAACCTTTTTCCAAGCTAAACAAGAGATTGAATTGCTCCTTTTGGAACGTTTGCCCAACGCAGCAGCACAACCGTTGATTACTGTGCCTTGAAAAGGCTAGATTAATGCTTCGGGAAGCGAACAAATTTACTAAGAATGAAAGTTGCAACAATTTATATTTTTTTCAAATTTAATTTCTTTAATTAAAAAAAAATCAGAACAGGTTTTTACATTTTTGACACTAGAAGCAACAACAAAATACACACAAATGTGGTTTTTTCTCTAATGCTACTTCCTGTTTATATGCCTTGGTTCGACCCTAATTTAACTGTAACATGTAAGCGCTCTCGATCAAAAAACGTCTATGTTCATTTCGTAAAACAATTCTAGGGTGTGAGAGCATAAAAATTGCGACTTTACTTTATCTTATGCATTTTTGGACCACCCTAATCTACATACGTATATACATTTACATGCACCACTCTTATTATCATGTTTTAACAAATTTTACGCCTGCAGGCGCTATGTACATACATAAATATCTACGTCTACATTTGTATTGAATTATTAATTAGTCATGCTTTGAAATTTTTTGCTAACATAATTTCCATTACTAAGTATAACGATATCAGTGATGAATATGCCATATCTGTTTGTATGTGGAGCTCTTTTTGCACAAATTTCTTATTCATTTACTTGGTTCTATTCATAACTCTTTATAAATGTATTTTTTTATACATACATAGTAGAGGGCTGCATGAATTCATTCAAACGTTTAGCCAGAGTACAGTAGATTTGAATATTTTACTTTAAATTGTCTACCTTCAAATGGAAGAATGTGAATGAATGAATGGAAAGCAATCAAATCATTCAAGCTCATTGTGGTAAAAGTTTTTTTCTACAAGCAAGTTTGTTCGTATTGTAATAGGAACCATCGACCACCTATTTCGCCGGTATAGAAAACATGAGATTTGGTAACCCTGAACTCCAAGCATCGAGATTTATGCATAAAAATCGTTAATTCGGTATTAAAACAAAAGATTTGTAAAATAATAGCTAGAGAAAATATCGCCTATCAAGGCAATGCCTTCACGGAATAAACCGTTTTTCGCACTCCTTTAAGATTTGAGTGCCGTAAGATAGGCGTGAAAAATTTTTGGATGCATACAAAAAATTGTCATTTATTTCAATTCAATTTATTTTTATTTTGTTTAAACATTGTAATGTCGACACACCCTGCAGGAAATGTATCTAACTATAACCTAACTTAAAGTTGATTAGGAAGGAGCTAAAAGTCACTTATTATCTGTATATTTTCTTTGACGAAAGCTAACTATATTTCTATGGCGATGGCCGCGAAATAGTCAAGTGTGGTTTACCTCTGCATTAGATATAGTCAAATGCCTTTGCATTTGATGTAACTAACTTTCAGCTAACTACTTTTGGAAATAAAATATCGATAGGAAAAACAAAATATTTTTCTTATTTTTTTATTTTTATATAAATTATTTATTTTATTACTTTTCATATTTGTTTCCTTATTCTGCTGTAGGTGGTCCCATATTCGAACTCTGTCAGACATAACTTAAATATGATAATATGAAAATTCGATCTTCATTTTATTTGCCCTCAATTCGACAAAGTAACAGTAAAAACATTCTCTTTCATTATTACTCCTGCATTACCTTTCAACTAGTTTCAAGTTAGCATTTTGTAGCTAACTATAAGTTATATATTTTATAGAAATCCCTCAGAAAATCTAACTAAAAGTGGGTTATCTTTTATCAATTGATAACTTTTTTCTGCGGGGCATATATCAGAACAGGTATTCATTAAAATTCAAAAACATTGTAAGCCAAAATCATTCATTCGTTTTGTATATGAATAATTCTTAAGCCGTTTTGAATGAATTCATGCAGCCCTCTAATACATAGTTCTCTTGATTCAGCCATTTTTATTTTATTTTGATTTTGCATGCGCACAATATCTAGCAGGTTAAGGTCCAGAAAAAACGACTCATTCAATTCATACAAATTGCCTTTGGCTATTTTACACAAGCCGCATACGCATTTTTTTGTGTTTAAAAGATTTTATAAATAATGGTCAACATGGTAGTTTTACGCTTTCGATTAAAATTTACCTATTTCAATTTGATAGTTATTTGCAAAAGTGCAAAAGAAGATAGATAGGTAGTCATTCAATGCGTATTCAAGTAAGCCGAAAACTAAAATTGCAAACACTTTATGGAAAATGTAAAATTTTTTACTCTTTAACAATATATGTATGTAGTAAATGTAGCCGTCTGCGCCGCTTTTGTCCATGCAGCATGAAAATTGAATTTCACATGGTAAATGGAAATTTGCCGACCAACGCCACCAACCAACAACACAATGACGCCACAGGCAGCGTGTCACCGACGCGCCGCGTCAGGTCAGAACGGTCAGCACTCGTACGCACAGGCTTGGCAAGCGACGCATAGGCGGAGCTCTACTGGCTGGTCCATGTTGTTGTTGGTATGTGTGTGTGTGTGTGTGTGGGCAACGTTGTGTGCGGCAAATTTACGAAATTTAATTTATTGGCACATTGATAAGAAATTTTAATTAAACTGCAAACAAAATGCAAACGAATCAATGCTAGCGCTGGCAGTGGACTAAATAGAGGCGGTGGCGGTGGCGATGCCTCCGGGTGATGGACTAAGTTGGGGTACTAGCGGAAAGAGTTAAGTAAAATGATTTTAAATCTCGCAACCAGCAAATATGGCGGCAGTTCACAACGTGTGAGCTGTTGTTGGCCAAAGTGTCAGTTTTTAACACCCTTAATAAGTTGGCGCGCTGCTGTTGAAGAGAAATTCATATCCGTTGAATGGATTTAAATTTGTCGGCAATTTTGCAGCAGCGAAAAAGAGGCTAAAGACAAAAATTATTGAGTTTTTCGGATGAATGGCATTTGACGCGCTGTAGCAAGCCCTACGCTGCGGCTATAGGGTGTCGTGATGAAACTGTGTTGGTTACAGAAATTTAATGTATTTGGCTTATCTTTAATACAGGTTTGTACATATGTAAATGCATTGGATTTGTTGTTGGGAAAGTTTGATTGGATTTTCCTTTTCACATATGCGATTGCCAGTAATTAGTTGCCAGCGCAAGCGATTGTATTCAGACATATGTATGTATGTACGTATATATTCAAGTTTATTATGATGCTCTTGTGTGACACAAAATGGTATTCGACCAGAATGAAACGGGACTTAATTAAAATAAAAGTGAAAAACAATTCCATTGAAGACAATTTGGATATTTCGTATGAGGAGTGTTGGAGAACTTTCCAAATGAAATGAGATGCGGTGAGATGGGATGAGATAAGATAAATTAGATTATATCAAAATACAATAGATCAGAGCAGATGAGATGCGATGATAAGGAAATGCAAACGCTAAGCTGTGAAGTCGTTTGTGTATATATATGTATATGCAACAATTTTCATTCTAATATTTTTCCGCTAATTTCGTATAAATATATGGTTTATTCTACAACAAAAAACATAAAAATTTAATTCCTAAACTTTGTGCAAAACTCGCGAAAATTCAGCAAATTTTCATGAAAATTTTCAACATTTTAATCAGATTTTTTAAAATTTGTTTGGGTATGCAGATTTGTAGCCTAATCAATTTATAAAGTGCAAGTTTTGAGTAGCTAGGAATAACCGTTGATTTTTGGCAATTTTTTTCACGTAGTCGGTTCCATAAAAAAAATTTTCGAAAATACTTTATATGGAAATAATGCAAAACACCTTCAACAAAAAAAAAATTCTCAAAAATCAACGCGATTTTTGACTAACTCCTAACATGATATTTTTACTATAATTTAATATTTTTATTTCAGTGTAAAAATTGTCTTAGTACTTAACCTTAAAAAGCGATGTGGTGCCCGTATTTTTACTTAGAAGTGTCAACATTCTCTCTGTCATTACCTGCGACTTTCAGTCAACCAAATACTCATAGGAAGGTTTAGTGTTACGCAAATTTTATGTTTATATTTAAAATACCTTATTTTTACTTGCCTCTTCCCTTATCAGATCACAAACTACCTATCAACCTTTCAAGTTTTATCATTCACCCTTTCTTTAAAAATAAAATTTAGTTTTCAGTGATGGCTGCTAGTAGCCACCAGTTATTACTCTATTTCCCATCTACTTATGCTATTTTGCATGTCTTGTTATTGTCCAATTTGAGATATGCAAAGCCAATCAAGCAACGAGGGAAGCGAACAGTTCCTTATCTCCAAAAATCTTATGAATCATCGGTGGAAGGCGATTGTTGACATTGTTGTCTGTCCTTCCACCCAGTTTCATATATTTTATTGCCATTGCTTTTTTAGCACCACAACGCTAACTGGTGTATTTCTTTTTTTTGTTTTTCATTGGCATCAAAAAACATGACAGAAACTTAGACGTTGTTCTTATCGTTGCTGCTGGCTAAATGTTGGTGTCAGCGACATTGCTGGTTGAAGTTTGTGGCGTTGAAAGGAATTCAAATTGAAAAGTTTTACTTAACGCAGCACAAAAAAATAAACAGAGACGAGAAATACTTAAGGGAAATAAACAAAATAAATGCGGACAAAATTAAAACAAAAAACAGTTAAACAATGTCTTACAAGAAGTCACCATTAAATACAAAGTCCTAAAATTCATCAACTTGTTTTCCGCTCAAGTATGTAATGTGGTTTTATAATGTGAAGCATTGTTGTTTTCCGAGGAAAATAAAAATTAAATTTAAATCAATGCAAAACTTGTATTGGCTTTTGGAATGTGAGCCATGTTTTAAATAAAGTGGTTCTGCAGTTACGCAGATTTTATTTGCTTTGCAACCCAATTTACTTACTTATATATTTGTGTGTATGCATAAACATATGCGTCTATACCAAAAAAAATTTACCTATATTTTTTACTTTGAAATCAAAAATTATTTAAAGGTCGCTTAAGGTCTTGCATGTATTTTATGTGGGGGGGAAAAAACTTTTCGTAGAATTGGTTTAAGAATTCTTAAAAATCAATATTTTTCGATCCTAAAACCTGTTTCTCTTCAAGAGACTCCCACTAATAACTCCCATTTGTTTATCCGACAATTTTCTGCTATTAACTAATTTTTATAGGGCGCCCAAAAACCTCGAAAAATGCAACAGGCGACCCATAAAAAATCGATAGTATTAAAAAATACCAAACAAAAAACTGGATTTTTTATTGGCGTACTTCTGAAGAGAAAGAAAGTTTTCCGATCAAAAAATATTTATTTTCAAAAATTCTTTATCCCTTCTACGAAAAGTTAGTTTTTCGCGCATAAAATATTGACATGGAAAAGTTTGATCGCTTTCAGCGACCTATTTATTGATTTAAAATTTTTTTTCGGTATAGCACAATCCTAGGTGGTGAGAGCATAAAAATTCCGACTTTACTTCTTTTTGGATCACCCTAATATACATACGTCCATGTTGACGTTCGTGTTCATTTTTATATTGATGTTCATGTTCATGTTTATACTCAGGTTCATGTAAATCTTCGTGTTCACGTTCATGGTTATGATTATTTTCATGTATGAGTTCACATCCATGTTCATACTCATTTTCATGTATGAGTTCAGGTTCATGTTCATCGTCATCTTCATTTTCAAAGGAATTTTCTTTCTTTTCTTCTCCTTTTTATTTCCATCTTACCCTTCCTTTTCGTTCTCAGTTTCCACTTCAGAAAGTTGAAAAAATAACCACAGCAAGAACAAAATTGGAATTTTAACTTTTTCCTTTCAAAGCGCCAACACTTCCTTTTGCTATTAACGGTGCAATTGTCAACACCTCCACTCAATTCTGCCGCATTTTTAACCCCTTTTCTACCATAAAATGCTCTCATCACGGCGATATATAACTTTTTACTTTTTTTTCAATTTCTTTCATAAACGAAATCGATTCTCCGCCAACCACGCACGTAGCTGCGACTGCGATCCAGTCACACATCCATCCAAGTGTCCGTTTATTCAAGTGACGTTTTATTCAAAACTTTTTCGTTCCTACGTGGTGCAGCTATCATCCAACGTGCCAAAAAGTGCAACAATAAATACCACTGCTGATAAACCGAATGTAAAACAACAGCAACAACATGTTTTTTGATAAAATTGAAAGATGAAAAGCGGCACTCGAAGCGTGTTAAAAAATATATACAAATGAATGAGAGATCAAAAAAAAAAAACAAGTAAGAGCAGCGCTGTCTTCGGCTATGCCGAAGGCTGCATACCTTTCATGAACATCTGCAAATTTTACTTTGACAGATTACTGCTTTTGAAAACATCTGCTTACATCGATAGAGGAGTTACATACTTATATAAAAAATCGCATCTAAACAATCAGAGGTATGGAAGATATACTTTATATGGCACCAATCTAAGTGATTTTCACTGCTATGTGATCGGTATGTAAACCGGTAACACAATTTATTGGGTTTAGTTTCCTACATAAAGGAGATATATCGCAAAAACTGGTATCTGAACAATCAGTGCTATAGGAGATAAAGCTTATACAGCATAGATTTTGACGATTTTCTCAGTAGACTTTGTATTATTATTTATAAAATATCTTACGAAATTTATCGGTTTTAGCTGTTCAAATAAAGCAGTTTTACAGTAAAATCCCATATCTGAACAATCAGATGTATGGAAGATATATGTTGTGGTCATCCGATCCTTGTTATTTTCACTGTAAGTATTCTGTTAATAATGAGTGAAAATGGTGCGAAATTTCATGTTCCTAGCTGCATAAATGGAGGAGTTATGATAAAAGACCTCATATCTGAACAATCAGTTGTATGGGGGCTGCAGGTTATAGTGACCCGATCTTTGTTGTTTTCGCTGTAAGTCTTCTGTTGATAATGAGTGAAAACAGCGCGAAATTTCATGGTCCTAGCTATATAAATGGATGAATTATAACGCAAAATTTTATATCTGAACAATCAGTTGTATGGGAGCTATAAGTTATACTTACCCGATCTTTTTAATTTTCACTGTAAGTTTTCTGTTGATAATTATTGAAAACAGTGCGGAATTTCATGTTCCTAGCTATATAAATGGAGGAGTTATAACGCAAAATTTTATATCTGAACAATCAGTTGTATGGGAGCTATATGTTATAGTGGTCCGATTCTTCCGGTTCCGACAAATGATTAATACATTATAAAAATACACCCACCTACCAAATTTGATCCGGATATCTCGAAAACTGAGAGACTAGATTGCATACAAACAGACAGACAGACGGACAGACAGACAGACGGACAGACGGACATGGCTAAATCAACTCAGCTCGACGTTCTGATCATATAAGTATACATTTTCATGGGTCTATCTCTTTTTGTTCTGGTACTTACAAACATCGGACCAAAGTTATAATACCATTTCATGCTCATGAAAGGTATAAAAATAACCATCAACGGCCCGTCACGGTGCATGCAACATGGCCGTGGTTTGATAGTGTGGCAAGTGAAGAAAGGGTGCCGCAACAAAGAACTGAGAACTGAACGAATTGAGCAAGCAACGAAAGCAATAACAAAAATTTGTTGAATTCAATGAAGTTGTTTACAATAAAAACGACAAATTTCATACGAAACTTTTGCATTTCGCACTCAGCAAGCGACATTGGACAAAACGGGAGCAAAAGCCAAAGGAAAAGAAAAAATAAAATTTTATTTTATTTTGTCAACAACAGCAGCAACAGGAACAATCATGTAAATCGCAATACTGAATGTATTTTTTTTTTTTTAACAATTTTCTGCTGACGTTGTCTATGTGAACAACATTTTTATTTTCAAATCATATTTTTATATTTTCAACTAGTATGATCGCTTCCGTACAAACAAGCAAATAATTTGCGTATTCCTGTTTGCATTTTGAAGTTTGCGTAAATGTGTACATACGCATATACGTACATATGTACGCGTTCTAATTCCTGGCGAGTTAAAGTTTTTAACTAGTTAGCATTGCATCGTAGAGATAAATCAATTGCGAAAAGTTCTGCGTATATTCTATTTTGTTGTCCTTTGTAGGAGTATACTGTTATATTTTTTCTCAAGGATATAAGCTATTGGGGGCGTAATGCTGACTATTAACTTATATTGAGGATAATGGGATGATGTTTCGGTGTTCTGCCATTATCAGCGCCATTTTTCGAATAGAATAAATATATGTATATGTACATATAGCAAGCTTAGAATGAAAAGTTTCTAAGTCCACTTCTACTGAAAGGGTATATTTTGATATAAGAAGCAAAAAGTAGAAGAAAATGTATCGTTTCCTGAAAGATCGAACCACCCGTTTTATTTCTAGCTATAAAATAGTTCCAGAAAATGTCACAAGTCCCAAAGAATAGTAAAAGCTTTTCTTAAAAGTTGCGTAACTTGATTCGTTTGGTGTAATTTTGGATTGGAATACGCGATGGGCGTTAAATTGTTTGCAAAATAAGCGCTTAAAGAAATTGAGTTTGATAGGTTTTTATTATCTCATGAAAAATTTCGAAAAAGAAAGCTGGTCGTACTCTCTTCACTACTTTGTTTCGCGGACTGACGTATTCTACTGGTAATTACCAACAAACAAGTCCATGGAAACGTAGCTCTGAAATGGATTTCGAGCCTCCTTATTTCTAAGTTTAGTTGCTAATCCACAACCAATTTATTTTTGTTTTAACGGACTTCAATTAAATTAAATTAATGATATAATAACATATTATGACAAAGTAGGTATCAAACTAAAGTAGCTTAAGAAAGTTTAATTTAGGGGAACAAATTGAAGAGGATTGCCACCTATTTAAAAAATTTAATTCAATTAAATTGATAAAGTAAATGAAATGTTGCCATACGGGTGTCAAAGTAAAGTGATATAAAATTATAAATTTGGAAGAGGGTTGCCTCCTGTTCAATTCGAAATATATTTTGAAGATATTTGTCATCTGTTTAAAAAATTTAATTAAATTAAGGGCCGTTTTGCTAAAAAATTTTAAATTTATCTGCATCTGTCCTTTAAATGCAAGTTTTATTCCGAAAAAATATACTTGAAGGGCACTTGAGCTACTTAAGGAAACAGTACCAAATTGATAATATGTATGCAGATTACAAGTTTGGTATCAACCGAGGGGAATTAAAGAAATCTTTGAGTACGAAACATCAGTTTAAAAAGTTAAGACAACAAATTTAAAATTAAAGTAAATATTGTGAGAAAAGGGGACTGAACGTATAGCTTGTAAAAAACCTTATTAGAATGAAAAATTTTAAAAAGGCCACTCACACAAATGTAAGAAATAATAAAAACGTAAAAAATATTAAAATATCATATTAAAGCCATTTGAAAATCCTTGCTGGGAACATAACCTGTTCTCACCAACTTTTTTTTGTATGGTTGAATCAATTAAATTTTTAGCCTAAATAATTCATCGTCTAATTACACAGGGCAACATTAAGTTTTGGTGCGGCATATGTTAAAACTATTTCTGATAAATTTTGTACGTTGGTTAGGAGTCCGTAGGTTTAAAGTTTTTCGTAGCTCCAGATTTTGAGAAAAAAATGGTCAAAATTTAGAAAAATGCGATTTTGACCAAAATTAAAGCTTAAAATGGACACCAGAAACTGTTTTTGGCGAACTTTGAGTTTTTCTACTTGAATTTAATTAAAACAAACATTTTCAAAAATTAGTATTGAAACTTTTATTATTGCACTATTACCAAAAATAGGCCGGAAGTAATTTTTGTAGCCCGCAAATATGAAATGTCACATTTGACTATAGTGGAGATTCAAATGCAGGGGTGGTATTTTCGTGGGTGTAGTTTAAAATGTTTATCTAAGCCTAAGTGGAAGTTTCTTTAACCTATGGTTTCTTTACTAACGCTTCTCAGCAATGGTTTGACCACGTTTTTCTCAAATTCTCGAGCTGGTAGAAACTTTATATCTACGGATTCGTAATCACCACAAACGCGTGTGCTTAGATCATTTAGAAAACCTAAGAAAAGCACCTTTCCTTTTCTCTTGCTTTCGATGTTAGTCGTAAACTGTGCTCGATCACAGGCCTTGGGGATCCTTGTGGTTGTGCGCATTTCTAAGCACTACAACAAAATATAAAAAGTTTTCCATTACTGGTATGTAAATATTAATGCGCCATGTGAATGAGTGTATGCAAGCATTTTCTTTAAACTTCAAAATAGCCAAACGAGTAACAAAATGAACAGTCTACCCTCCTTCAATAACTCAAGTAATCCAATTACTTCAATTGCTGTCTACTTCTTTTACTATTATTTGCTGTTATTTACATTTTTTCTTCCACTTTTTTAACCATGGGTGTGCCTTTCTTTAAAGGAAAATTCCTCAGCATATACAAAAAAAATAATATTCAGCTCAACAGTTTTTACATAAACTGCCTCAATTTACATACACATATATTTTTCTGTTGCAGTACTAGAATTACATTGAATAGCCGACATCTAATATGTGGCTAAAATTTTTCACATTTCTTAAATAGTTTTTTTTTTTGTATTTGCTCTCGATAGCATGTTCTCAAAGAGTGTTTAATTTTCATTATTAAAGAAGCATGTGTTCCATATATACATACATATGTATGTATGTATGTACTTCATATGATGAGACGCTTGCACTTACTACATCCTTCATTGATGGAAAGTTCCATGCAGGTAAGGTAACATTTTTTCTTTAACGCTTGAACCTGCATATGTATGTATGTTTGTATGCAATTATTTCACCTTTGGCAATTTTCATTTGGAATATTAGTTTCTCGTTTCATTTGACATTTCCGATTGCACAATATCAATTTCTTTGACTTCAGTCGCCAAAATGATTGCCTTTAAAAAATGTGTATTTTCGGTGCCAAATGAATGAGTATTAGGGTGGTCCAAAAATGTATGGGAGAAAAGTAAAATCGGAAATTTAATGCTCTCACCCCCTGGGATTGTTCTATACCGAAAAAAAGTATACCCCTGTTTTTTTATTTTAAAATCAAAATATATTTAGGGGTCGCTCAAAGCGCTCAAAGTTTCCCATGTGTTTTGTATGGGGAAAAAAATACTTTTCGTAGAAATAGCATAGAATCCATGAAAATCAAAATTTTTCATTCTGAAAACTCTGCTTCTCTTCAGAGGACTTCAGAGAATACGGCCCAATTATTTATTTAAACATTTTTTAATTTTAACTATTTTTCTTTTTTCCTTTTGTATATTTCTTTTTGTATATTTGATTGTTTTTTGGGATATTTCGGAGACCCTTAAAAAATAGTTAAAACTAAAAAATGTTTAAATAAACAATTGGGCATTATTCTCTCAAGTCTTTTTTTCACCATACAAAATACATGGGAAACTTTGAGCGCTTTGAGCGACCTCTCAATATATTTTGATTTTAAAATAAAAAAACAGGGGTATACTTGATTCGGTATAGAACAATCCTAGGGGGTGAGAGCATTAAATTTCCGACTTTACTTTTTTTTGGACCACCCTAATGAGTATGTATGTCAGGGTGACATGCCAAGTCGATGATATTAAGCTAAGACACTTCAAATAACTGTTTTATATGAAATTTCGTGAAAAAAGAAAACTGGTAGCAAAGCTTTCGAAAGATGTTAGAAAAAAAATGTGTGAGCAAAGCAAAATATTGACAAAACATGTGAAGGAAAAAATATGTATGTACATACATACATACTATGTACAACAGGTATCTTTGTCCAAAAAATTGCATGTCTCGTTCACATTTCCTTCATATTGCACTCTGCCAGTTTGTGGCGACGACAATGACGGCGCTAGCAGCTATAAAAAGGTGTTTGCATTGTTTTTTATTTTTTGTCGATCGTACATTTGCAGTTAAGTTTCGTTTGCTTGCCGCAGCGACTGTACAACATTAAAGTGCAATAATACAAATAGCAATTTTGGCATCGTTGTCAATGAGAAATGTGTGAATAGAAGTGAAACTTTACCGTCGGCGGCTGGCAATGTCGATATCGTTGGACAGGTGTTTGTTGAAATTGTTTTCTGTTATTGACAATTTTCCATTTCCATTTACGTGCATTTTTGTTGCTGTTGTTGTAAACTTTATTACGTAAATGAAGCGTTTCGTGTACACAAATAGGAGTGACAGATGAAAGTTTCATTTCAGGTACGTAAAGTGGATGCATGCAACATACATATATACATATCTATATGCATATATGCGTATTCGACAGAGCAGTAAAATGATTAAATCAGAAGGATCTGCATTCACTTGGCGTTCGTTTCAAAATTTTGATTGTTCGGTTGTATAGAAAAATGCCACATTCCTGAGTGGCTTAAACTTTATTTTGAAACAAAAACAAACGTAATGTGTTATTGAATCGTAGAGTTCCATTCAGTATAGAATGTGAATGTAACAAAAGCATTCGCAATCATCGTGATTGTAAATTTTGGTTGAATGCAGACACTTTTGATCATTCAGTACTACACTCAAAAAATATGTACTGTCACTAGAAGAAAAGCTTTATAGGAGAAAATAGTCGTTTTGCTTCTGCTTTTCTACCAATGCTACAATTTGGTTAAGCAGTACCTCTGACCAAAAGTACGTCCCAGCTTTAGATATTCAGTCAATGCTTTTAAAAACAAACTGCATGTTTTTGAAGGAAACTTGCGGTCAATTTCCGAGATTCTAAAGGTAACTTTCCCTGAAAAAATTGTGAAATGAATCTCTAAATACAATATTCTGGGTTCTGTCTCAATTGGGTGCAATTATGCATTAATTAGCCGCAATTATTCTAATACGGGCATTATTGTGGGTTAATTAGTCCCCAATTCAACTGTAGCTGCTAAAATCGAGCATTTAACAATATGAGCCACTTAGTCAACGAAACTTCATGTGCGAGCTTGGCATGTAGACAGAGCAAAATTCTCAAATCGCAGCTGGCGCAAGTTTTATTTTTACTTTTTTAAAGCGACTAATTAGGCGCTTTTTATACCCATTCGGGTATAAAGTCGAGCTATTGGTCTCTTCATTTGACATACTCGAACAATAGTGATGAGTCCATTTCAAATAAAGAGGTTAAAAGTGATATTAGTCGAATGTTCCCTTGCGATTTCTAACGGAATAGCAGATGTTCAATATATCATCACTACACACGAATAAAGGTGCGATAGTGTTTTGAGGCAAAAAAAGGCGCGTAAAAAAATTTTTGCGAAAAAAGATGCTTATGAAAAACTTCGGCGAAGTATGTTAAGAGTTTTTGGCGCTAAAGTTTTTTTATGCGTCTTTTTTCGCCGTCCCTTTTTTCTCCGTACTTAAATTCGTACACTTATATGTGTATGTATATAAAAATTTGTCGTTTTTTAAGTTTTCGACCACAAAATATGAATGCAGATATGAAATAGTTATTATGCTAACAGCTGAAAACAACCATGTGTTGAGTAAATTAAATCTCGGGTCATTTAATATTGTATAATTAGAGACAAATTTTCAATAATTAACCAATTTGTTTAAAATGACTTAATTAATTAATTGTCTGTTCTTTGAATTTTATTCTCTATAATTATATTGAGTTACTATATTAATGAGTCTTTTGTGTATAAAAAAAAAAACAATGGAAACAAATACCCTGCAAACAAACGCAAGTAATAATAAATCTCAGTGTGTGCGTATGTCAATGGCGCTAGAGCATAAAACATATATAAATTTTTTAAATGAAGTCCATAAATATGTTCATATGTATCAATGTATGTAAGTTGGTAAAATCAGTGCAAAGTTTAAGCAAATGTTGCAAGTGAAAAGTGAACGTTGTAGTTTTGATGCAATCTGTTTAGGCTCTGTAGCAATAGGCATATCCTATGTGTGTATGCTTGCGTGCTATAAACTTTAGTATTCAAAACAAGACTTCTTTTCAACAGAGAATAATGTCGGAAGGAATAGGGACTGCACTATATTGTACCGAACCAGAAATTAATAGGTCCTTTAAGCTATCACATCACGGCACTGTCTGCCAAACCGAGGTCTTTGCAATAAAGAAAGCGGCTCGCAGCGACTAAAACCGTCCACCTATATTGGGTCACAGGACACAAGGGTGGCGAAAGTAATGATGAGCTGACGAGATAGCCAAGGAGCGTGTTCGCTCAGATGCTTCACTAGTTACGAATATAACAATGCTTCTTCGGAAAATAAAAAGATCACAAGATCTGTTTATGAACCGCAAAGCAGATAGACTTTGGACCCAAAGTTTGGATAAAAGCTCTGCGATGCAGACTTCCAAAGACTAAATATGTGTAGTTCATACGACAAGATTAGTTTAAATTAGATCTTATAGTATACAAAAAGTGCAGGAAGTGTAGCCATCACGAATAAACTGAGGAGCATATAACCTGCGAGTGCCCAGCATCCAACAGGCAAAGATTGAGTTGCTCGATAATGCACAGCTGTAGGGCCTGCAGTCGGAAGTTGACCAAAGTGTCTACTCAAATTCGCTAAAGGATCGGCGATGTTCTCTAACATTGCGTGAGAGCACAGCCTCATGGTTTGCAAACGTGTCTGGCAACGCTACGGACGTTATATATGGACGTCCATATGAGTACCTCTTAAGGTCAGCTAGCATAACCTAATCTAACCATTGCCATGAGATGCTGTCCAAAAGGAAATCAATTCTTTACTGTTGTGTGGCATTCAAAACATAAATACTTTTTCGACTATGGAGCTTCATTCTGTAAATCATTTCTTTCAATCTGGGCTCATTTAGATCATCATAGTCGTAACGCTCTATAAAATTAGAATAGCGTATAAGGTAGAATATGTGGAACTTTGTTGCTTTTTCCATTTTTCCTAAAACATAATCGTGGTACATAGCTCAATAACAATACTTATATACATATATTAAAAAAAGTCGGTTAAAAACATACAAGTACTTTTTAAGCAAAAAAACAAAACCAACTTCAATTCTCATATAAAAATTCAGGAAAACCGTTAATTTCTTCATATTCCAATGACCATATATAATCACTTCTGAGATATCGCCTTTCCTCTAAAAAAAGTAATTATGAAAATCGGTTTACGTGGCGCAAAGTTATGCGGTAACATACATAAAATAATACATATACTTCGACGAATTGATAACCTTCTCCTGTTTATTGAAGTCGGTTAAAAACATAAATGCAATGTGCCTAAGCCCAACAAGTTTCACATTTGTATTTGTTTTCCTATCGCACTTGAAATTTATAGCGGCATCGAAAATTTATTGCTCTGTCAGATTAAACAAACAAATTTGTGAGTTAATTTGATGCAAATTAAAGTAAAATAAAATCCAAAGTGCAAATGATAAAAATAGAATTATTGCAATTATTTGCATAGTAATGGTATAAATATGTCTCGAAATACCTGCTTGTATACATGAGTATGTTCGCAGATAGTATTTATGTACATATATTTGAACAGAAGACTGGGTTGATAAAATCAGTTTGCTACTACCCTCCACAGCTTGAAAGCTTTTTTCAAGAAAATTTTGTCCAGAGTTACCATGAATCACCAAAACTGAAGCTTGCTCGCTGGGTGACTATCTTCACAGGCAGCTTTAATACAGAAACGCCAGCTAACATCGGTACATAACGAGGCCAAATGTGGATGTCTCTGCTTCACTTGCAGAACTACTTATTTGGACTCGATGATGGCTACTAATGACAAACTAATGACTAATGACTCATTTCCACGAGCGGCCGCTGTGTGTGACAACATCAAGGCGCACGCCACACATTGGAGGAGAAGCTCGGCCAAACACTAAAATATTATGTAAGCGCCAATCTATTATTATTGTTATATTAAAACTTATTATTATAAAAACTCGCTCAATAACGTGTGTTATTTGAATATTTACCGTGATGAATTATTTTTCTGCTGATATAACTTGAAATAGCCAACGCGGTCTATTGTATTAACTCATTTTGCCATTTTTCTATTAAATATTGCAAATTTTTGATTGCATACATTTCGGCTTTTAACCGTGCAGCAAATAGGCGTGTCGTGGTTTATAAGTACAGCCATTGGTAAATATTTATACACAAGTACACATTCGTATGCATATTGGTGCCAAGGCAACATTTGCATACAATTGTGAAAATGAAATAGGTTTTAGTAATTTATTACGCATAATTTGACGCCAGTAAAAAAAAAAATGGGTTGCACTTGTATAAGTATGCAACTGCAAATATACATATAGAGATATTTAGATAATGCCTGTCCTGCCAATGGATTGCTTGTAAAGCTTTACCTGAATTTCGCAAAATATTTTATTAATGTCGTACTTTGAATTTGACTTATGCATATTGACCTAATATTTGCAATTGCAAGCGCACATGAGCATACAATTATCTGCTAGGGTAATATGTAAATATGTGTTTCAGTTTACTGCGTTGAGATTGGCAACATAAACATAAATTAATGTTCACCTCTGATAAAATTGTGTATTTTGAACATTCATAAAACTTGTTTGTCTAATAGATGGATTTTGGTGGAATTAGCTTTATATATATTGAGTTTTATTGGTAAAAATGCATATTAGCATGCACATACTAATTTACATACTTACGGGTAAATGCAATAACAGAACAATTTACGAGTATACATATTTCTACATATACAGGGTGTCCTAGACCACCCATCAACCATCTATAAAATCGAGGGAAAAGCCTGGGCAAAACTAGTTTGACCTAAGATGGGGTTTTACCGGTAACATATACATACATACATACATACATACATAGGCATATGTAACTTACCTGCCACAAAAAATGTTAATAAAAATAACTTTCCAGCAAAATTGTGTAGATCGAGGATTTTGCACTTATAACGAAATGTTACTGTGGCTAAAGGAATTTTCAAAATGACAATATAATACTATAAAAGATATATTTTAAGTGTGACACTATTGTCATGGATGAAAGACTAATCGGAGCTCACGTTACCATCAAAAACTCATTTTAATCAAAATTGCAGATAGAGCGTATTGAATATAAGCCATCTATATGCAGTTTTGTAGCTTATTCAAATTTAGTATAATAATACGCAGGTTTGGTAAAAAAAAATTAAACGGTATTACCGATCTGGTAATACCTACACAAGATAAGATATATAATGCGCGGAGGATTTGTTTGACCAGGCCATCAGATCTGCACCGTCGTTTCAAAAATTAGCTGCTAACATAAAGCTGTAGCTGTACAATAAGGTTTTATAATTTCGAAAAGAGTTGCCACCTTTTCTATACATATAATAAAATTAAAAAAGGCCTATGTCTGTTGATTATAGATATTAAAGCAAATTTCAGTTTAAGTAAATTTATAAGATAAAGTAAATATTGCAATATGGCTGTCAAAATAAAGAGGTGCAAAAAGGCTTATAGCCGAATATATTTCTTGCGGATGTTGCCACATGTTTGGAAGTCTCAATTCAATTCAGCTAATAAGATAAATTTAATATTGAAATATGAGTATAAAACTGAAGAGGTTTAGGCAAATTTACAGCCGAAAATATTTTTGAGGAGGGTTGCCAATTGTTTGACAAATTTAATTTAATTTATACAATAAATGAAATATTAAAATACAGGTATCAAACAACGCATAAATACTTTACAGGTGCAGTGAAGCACGCACAATAAATAAATTCAAACTACTTAATACTCATATCGGCATCGTTTGTTCTATTTTCAAAAATGAAATGTCAGATCAAAAGGCTTGGGCTGTAGATGTGCAATATTTCTCGGCTCGAGGTCAAATGGTTTCAGAAAATTTTGATTAAAACACAGGATTTTATTTTTTTCCAATATATTTCGATTACACCGCGGTAACCGTCTTCAGAGCAAATTTACTACACGTCTGCTCCGTGGGACGTGAAGTTTTGTACGCGTTTTACTAGCTCCTCAATTGGATTTACGATTGAAATCACAATACTACTAATTATTTGATCCTTAGATGTTACATTTTTCAACAAAACGAGTTTTTAGTCGAAAATGGGGGCACACTTATCTTAAAAAATGCATTATATCTAGCTTTGCATAAAGAGCAAGATTACATCGCAACATTTTTTCCAAATGAAAACTTAAAAAATATATAATAGAAAAAGTAAAAATAACCACTCGTGTTCATTAGGGTGGTCCTTAAATGTATTAAGTACATTATTACATCAGATTTCCTAAACGTCAACCCCCACATCGATGCAAATATAGTCAAAAATATCACACAAAAATTTTGGTCCCGATGGGAGACGGTTTAGGCGTGTCGCTCAGGGGTCAAAGTTCAGATTCCGACTCCAATCGGGACCAAAATTTATACGTGATATCTGCGCCTACAGTAAGTATTTATTTTGGGTATTAGATGAAAAACAAATTTATTTAAATTTTTTGAGTCTCCATAGAGGAATCTGAACTTTGACCCCTGTGCGACACGCCTAAACCGTCTCCAATCGGGACTAAAATTTATATGTGATATCTTTGACCATTGTATTTATTAGCGACTGAAGGGGTGAGACTTAAAATTTCATTTTTAAGGGCCACCCTAGTGTTCATATACTCGTTGCATATACACCCCGTAGTACCATACGCAGGCTTCAAATATTTACTCGCGCGCCTTAAATTTAGTCCTATTACTTAAAAAAATTAAATATTGGCGCGATAGAGTTTTACACAGTATTCCTAAATCACTTATGTATTACTCTCTTCATGTATATAAAAATTTTAGAATGACCTTCTAGTATGGCACAATAATTATAAAAATAGAATTTTCGTTTCTCAAAACATAATCATCTTTTACTCAGTGTATTATTTTTCATTTGGTGGCACACTGATTTTATTACACTAAATTCGTTCGTTTTGGCAATCAAAACATTTTCACCATTTAGTTTAACATATTGAAGTACCTTAAATTATTAAAATGAAAAGAATCGTAAAGTTTTCAAAGTTATAAAATAGCTAGGATACATAAATGTTCTGCATTTTTTTTTTTAATTTGGTGTCACACTCCGGAAACTTCACATAAATGTTGTATTTGATGTCAACGTCTATTACCTCTAATATGAACATTCTATTTGTAAACTTCCCAAAGTTTTTGTACATAACCTCTATTTTAGTATCCTCCGAAATTTGGTCCCTCTAAATTTCCTCTTTGGCTTTTGCAATTAATTAGTTAAGCGTTTTTTTCTGGCGAGAGCCATACGTACATCCACCCAAGTTAGTTTAAAGCATTTAAAAAATCAAATAATTAGTAGTATTATGGTTGGAAAGGTAAATCAGATTGATGGACTCGTAAAAAACGTAATTTGTGGATTTAAATGAACTCGATTAAATTTTAACTACAGAAAACTTGTTGTTGCAAATGTTATGAAAGCATACCGTATTTACAAATATTTTTGTAAACGTTTTCCTTAAATATTTACCAGATTTGCATAAATTTCAACTAATTATGGAACAATCTATAAAGTAAATACTATTTGCATACATAATTATCCGCGTTGACTAGAACAGTCATTTGGTTTTTGAGCATACATGTGGGTGAAAAATGTCAAAAATCACCGTTAAATCGGTTGCTTTTTACTCTAAATAGTTGAGCGGAAATAATTTCATTATTTGCATACGAGTGCCAATTTTTCCGTTTTACTGCACACAAATACACCTACAATCAAGCACATAAATATCTAACACTAACAAAATCTAGTTATTTAGGCGCACAATAATGACCACAAAGGCTAAACGAAATTACTAATTCACTGCTTTCTCTATGAAAGCACGCAAGCCAATCATGCTGAATTTAATGATTTGGTGATAGAAAACACTGTGTTCACACAGAAATCTCACTAATTGATTTTCAGTGGTTTTGTTTTGTTGACACTTGAAAAATTCATGAATAAAAAAATAAAAAGTTAACAATTTTAGTTGCTCTAATAAGACAGTGGTCGGCAGGCCATAGCTCACTGAGCGCTCTCTGAGCACATGTGTGTTTCACACGTATACGAAGAGCGGCAGCTGAGCAGTGCATTTAACGTACACAGTCTCACTTATTGAATAGTTTGAATGCGGAAGTGTGCCGACCACTGCTCTAGGAAGTATGTTAATAAAAAAGCATATACATATGTGTGTATCTCATTATTTGATTAGAGTGATCTCCACATGTTCTCGTTCTCTTACGCCTTCCGTTTACTCTCTAAAATACAAAGCGCCCAATCTTGTCGATTATTACTATAGCCAAGGGTTATCGCATGTCGCTAGATTTAATTTCATTTTTATTTTTATTCTAAACGGCCACCGAAGTGCTGAGAGCTGCAGCTGATTTGAAATCTGGCTTGTTAGATTTTAGTTGCAAAAGCATTTTCAGCGGATTTAGTATGCCAACGAATATTTCTTCAGAACTCAATACTAATTTTTCAATTTAAATTAATTTAACAACCATGCGTGTAATATCGCTCTTCTGCTTGCGCACGAGCATGCTCTTTTGCCTCATCGCACTCAGTAGGCCCATTGTTGCATTACGTCTCACTACGCC